>NW_023416313.1:110444528-111122028 GCF_014108235.1 Myotis myotis | reverse complement strand
CTTGGTCTCTGTCTTTTCTAGCTCTGTTCATTATGAGTTGAGCCTGTTATGGAGCATACGGGTTTTTCTCATTGAGTTTCAAACCCAGATAAGGTGTCCACAGCAAGCAGCGGCTGCTCATTTTACCTGTTAAGAACCATGCATTTTCCTTTTCTCTGGTTGACCATTTACTCTGGTATTCATCTGTTTGTTCCTTTAATTCACATACTTAGAATAAAACTGGAAGTCTTTATCATGGCTTACAAGGATCCTGGCTTCTTCTCCAGCTTCTTTTCTTACCACTCTCCCCTCACTGTGGCCTCCTGACTGCTCTTCATACATGTCAAACAACCATAGTCCTCAGGACCTTTGCACTTGCAATGATGACTCATCTGCTCCATCTGTCTCTCACCCTTTCAGCAGGCTAGTCTGGGCTTGCTTACATGGTAACTCAGCAAGTTTCTGAGAGAGAGGAAGCACACACGGCCTCTCAAGGCCTAGGCTGGGAACTGGCACTTAGTCACATCTGCCACATTCTTTTGGCCAAGGCAGGTCATGAGGTAGGCCCAGATCCAAGGGATGGGGACATGCACTCCACCTCTTTTTTAAAAAAAATTATTATTATTATTATTTAATTTATTGGGGTGGACTCCACTCTTAGTGGGAAAAGCTTCAGTCACAAAGCAAAGAGGTGTGGGTAGAGGGAGGGAGAGGAATTGTGGTCATTTTTGGAATCTACCATATTAGCATTGCTTTCTATAAGGAGGCCTATAAGAAATCTCCCAGGGATAGCAGATGGACTTTATATGTCTTCTTATCACTTTTAGGTTTTGAATCCATTAAACAGTAAATAAATAAATAATTGTAACAAAACAAAACAGAATTTAGAGTATCGTTTCTTCTTTTTAAGGGGACATTTATGTACATGCTGATCTTCATGGAGCTACTAGCTGTGTCATTAAAAATCCAACAGGTATTATATTTCTTTCTATTCAGAACTTTAATTCCTTTTGTTAAAATGTTTTAATATAACTATAAGACAAAAATTGTCAATAGAGATAAGGTACTTTATAATGATAAAACAGTCAATCCATTAGTAAGTTATAACCATTATAAATACATATACACTCAACAACAGAGCCCTAGAATACATGAAGCAAAATCTGACAGAATTGAAGGGAAAAATAGGTAATTCAGCAATTATATTTAATTTTTAATATTTAACTTTCAATCATAGATAGAATAACTAGATATAAGATCAACAATGAAATTGAAGATGTGAACAGCACTAAGTTAACTAGATCTAATACATCTCTAGTATACTCCACCAAATAACAATAGATCCGTATTCTTCTCAAGTACACATGGAACATTCTCCAGGAGAGACCATATGATATTCATTAAAAAGTCTCAGCCCTGGCTGGTTTGGCTCAGTGGATAGAGCATCGGCCTGTGGACTGACGGGTCCTGGGTTTGATTCCAGTCAAGGACACACGTGTGGATTGCAGACTTGATCCCCAGTGGGGGGCATGCAGGAGGCAGCCAATCAATGATTCTCTCTTACCATTGATGTTTCTATCTCTCTCCCTCTCCCTTCCTCTCTGAAATCAATAAAAATATATTTTTTTAAAGTCTCAATAAATTTTAGAACTATTGAAATCATACAAATGAAGTTTTCTGACCATAATGGAGTGAAATTAGAAACCACTAATAGAAGAGAATTTGGAGAATATACACATGTATGGAAATTAAAGTACACACTCATAAATAATCAACGGATCAAAGAGGAAATCTTTAGGGGCTGGGGTGTCAGCAAATACCTTGAGATGAGTGAAATGAAACCGTGTATCAAAACTTTGGAGATGTAGCTAAAGCAGTTCTTAGAGAGAGATTTATGGTGGTAATGCCTATAATAAAAAAGAAGAACAATTTCAAATCAATAACAAAATTATAATCATTAAAATCTAGAAAAACAAGCAAATAAAGGTTCAGATTCCTAAAATTAGGAACAAAAGAGGGGACATTACTGTCAACTTCACAGAAATCAAAAGAACCATGAGGGAATTCTATGAAAAGTTGTATAGCAGCAAATTAGATAACCTAGATGAAATGAGCAAATTCTTAGAAAGACACAAACTACCAAAACTGGCCTAAGGTGAAATAGAAAATCAAAACAAACCTATAATAAGTAAAGAAATTGAATTAGTAATTTAAAAAAACCTACTCAAAGAAATCTCAGGCTCACCTGGCTTCACTGGTTAATTCTACCAAACTTTTAAAGAAGATTAAACCTCAGTCCTTCACAAAGTCTTCCAAAAAATAGAAGAGATGGGAACACTTTCTCACTCAGCGATCACCAACTGGTGGTCTGTAGACCACTGGTGGCCCGCAAGGTCCGGAAAGTTGGCAACCGCTGTTCTAACTCTTCTACAAGATCATTTTACCCTAATAACAAAACCAGACAGACATAACAAGAAAACTACAGATCAATATCACTTATGAATATAGACACAAAAATCCTCAACAAAATATTAGGAAACTGAATCTAGTAGCGTGTTAAAAGTATACACCATGACAAAGTGGGATTTATCCTAGGCATGCAAGGTTTGTCTTATGATTGAAAATTAATTAATGTAGTAAAGTATAATAGCATAAAGTACAAAAATCACATGATCATTTAAATTGATGCAGAAGAAGCCTTTGGCAGTAATCTAACACCCACTTGTGATAAAAGCATTCAACAAACTAGGAATAGAAGGGAATTTCCTCAACTCGGTAAAGAATAGCTATGGAAAACCCACAGCTAACAATTGTACTTACTACTCACAGACTGAAAGCTTTCCCCTAAGATCACAAATGAGGTAAGCATGGCTGTTATTGCTGCTTCTGTTCCATGTTTATGGAGGTACTAAATAGGTCATTAGGCAATAAAAAGAAATTAAAAATATCCAAATTGATAAGGAACAAATAAAACTATATTAATGGATACAGGATTTAGGGGATTATGGAGATTCCTGGAATTAGTAATAATGGTTCCATAGCTTTATGAACATACTAAAACCCATTGAATTTTACAAAGTGGACAAAAGTAAGTTTATAGCTGTTCATGTGGGAAATAATCCTATGTAATAAAAGGGTAATATGCAAATTGACCCTAACAACAGAACAACTGCTCTCCTACAAGGGGAGCTCCGCTCAGCCACAAGCCGGGCTGATGGCTACAAGCGCAGTGGTGGTGGCAGGAGCCTCTCCCACCTCCTCTGCAGCGCTAAGATGTCCAACTGTGGCTTAGGCCCACAGGGAGCGGGCCTAAGCTGGAAGGTGGACATCCCCTGAGGGCTCCTGAGCTGCCAAAGGGATGTCTGACTGCCAGCTTAGGCCCTATCCCCCGGGGAGCAGGCCTAAGCCAGCAGGCGGACATCCCCCAAGGGGTCCTGGACTGCGAGAGGGCGCAGGCCGGGCTGAGGTAATCCTGAGCTTCTTGTACAATAATAAATAATAATTCAGAAATAAACTCTGTATTCACATACAACTATAAACCTACTTCTGCCCAAACCTGTGTATTTTTAAAGGGTCAATTTTATGTTATGTGAGATATCCCAATTTAAAAATATTTGAAATATAACTAGGGGTTTGTGATTATTATGCTCTTTATTTTGATGATTTAGTGAATCTGTAATAATTCTGGAAGTCTTCAAACTTTAAATAGATTGTTTAAATTATCCTTTTTGGAATGAGGCTAGATTTACTGACATAAGAGAGGAAATTTCTTCTCTAATTTGTTTTATTTACTTAGACCAGTGGTCGGCAAACCGTGGCTTGCAAGCCATATGCGGCTCTTTGGCCCCTTGAGTGTGGCTCTTCCACAAAATACCACATGCGGGCGTGCATGTACAGTGCAGTTGAAACTTCGTGGCCCATGCGCAGAAGTCGATTTTCGGCCTGGGCGAGTCTATTTTGAAGAAGTGGGGGGTGTCGGGCAACAGGAGACGCGGTGCAGGCAGGCCGCGGGATACGCAGCGCGGGGGAGGCGCACGCAATTCATGCACGAGTGGAGTGAGCCAGTCAGTCAGCAGTCTCATGTGCAGTGGTTAGTGCTAGTCGCATCCGCACATCGCACGCAGGTGACAAAAGTACCTACTTGAAGCATAAAGTTACCTATATTTTTCCAACCAGCTGCAAATCCTACAGGTATTTTTGTCATCAATTTAAGAATTGTAATTATTTTGTGTTGGTGGCTTTATTATTATAAAATGAAACATTTTTAGCAAAGGCCAGCTTAGGAGTACCCTAATTAAGTTAAAAACAATGTACCTACCTATATAGTTTAAGTTTAAAAAACTTGGCTCTCAAAAGAAATTTCAATCGTTGTACTGTTGATATTTGGCTCTGTTGACTAATGAGTTTGCCGACCACTGACTTAGACCATTTAAAAGCCTGCTGTAAATACATTTTAATAAAAAAATAGTAACTTTTTATAATATTGAAATAAAAATGTAGTACTAGTATTTAAAATATAAGAAGATTAAACCTGCCACACCTGCGATTTTCATATCTTGCTCAGTAGAAAGTCTGTACTTGGTATTGACGCATTGTAGCATTGTTATTACAGGAGAACCGATTCCTCCTCGAACCTTGACTGAAGCTGGCACAATGGCACTTTGCTACAGTGCTGCTTGGGATGCCCGAGTTATCACTAGTGCTTGGTGGGTGTACCATCATCAGGTAATAACGGCTATGGTCCTTTTCTTAATTTATTAAGACCTACCATGTACCAAATTTTAGGGGTATAGAAGTGAACAAGGCTGAGTACCTACCTACTTGATGGAGCTGACATTTTGGTAGTGGAGAAAAATACATAATGCCGGGTAGCAGTTGCTATAAGTATTTTTTTTAAGGGGATAGAGAGTGATAGGGGCTGCCATTCTGAACAAAGTATCTGGGAAGGTAAGATTTGAGCTGCAAAGTCATAAATGAAGAGAGAGTGATCCATGCAATTATATGGGATGACGGACATACTGACCTAAAACACCTTTCTCCTATTCATACTTGTTGGAATTTTCTGAATTCCTTTTGGCCCTTCCAGGAAAGTAGGTATATCCAATGGTTTTGTAGTCACTTGATTTTAGTGATTGTCCCTTTTTTCTTTTTTAATATATTTCTATGATTTATAGGGGGGGGGGAGAGAGATAGAAACATCAGTGATGAGAGAATCATTGACTGGCTGCCTTCTGCACACCCCCTACTGGGGATGGAACCTGGGACTCTTCAGTCTACATGCCGACGGTCTATCTACTGAGCCAAACCAGCTAGGGCTAGTGATCATCTTTCTTTATGGTTATCTTGTTTTTTGTGATGATACTTCATTCCACATTTGACTTTACACTGCTATTGATACACATTTTCAAGAATTATAATTAACTAGAGGCCCAGTGCACGAAATTTGTGCATAGGTAGGGTTCCTACACCTGGCCAGCCATCAGGGCCTTCCTACTGGCTGCCAACCGGGGCCTTCCTTTTCTGGCTGCCGGCCAGGGCCTGCCTTCCCCAGCTGCCAGCTGGGGCCTTCCTTTGTTCCACGCCGCCCCCTGGTGGTCAGCGCATGTCATAGCAAGCAGTCAGTCTCCCGGTCAAACTCCCATGGGGACAATTTGCATATTAGCCTTTTTTTAAAGATTGAAGCTTTCTTTTCTTTTTTTTTTTTTAATATATTTTATTGATTTTCTACAGAGAGGAAGGAAGGGAGAGAGATAGAGAGTCAGAAATATCGATGAGAGAGAAACATCGATCAGCTGCCTCCTGCACATCCCCCACTGGGGATGTGCCTGCAACCCAGGTACATGCCCTTGACCGGAATCGAACCTGGGACCCTTCAGTCCGCAGGCTGATGCTCTATCCACTGAGCCAAACCAGTTTGGGCTGCATATTAGCCTTTTATATAGATAGATAGATAGATAGATAGATAATGAAAAAGCATGTGGTAAAAAGAATTCAATACCATTATCCTTTCTTATATTTTTGTTTCATTTTTATATCAGTTATATTATTTTCTGCTATGCTGTGATACTGGATTTTTAGGAAATACCACTTCTGAGATTAGGTTTGTCTGCCTCAGTCTTGTTATGAAAGTGACTTTAATTCTTTTATGAATAGGTTTTTTTAATCCTTTGCATAACTATGGCTAATAAATATACTCTCAGATTTGGGGATTTCACAGATGTATGATATATTTATTAGTTGTGGAATTATCTTGCTCACTTCCTATTTTGTCAAATTAGAATATATTTTAAAATGTGCTATCATTTTTATTTCCTAAAGTAAAAGATTATTTTATTACCAAAAAGAGTATCTCAGAAAAGGATTTTATTTAATAAATATAGTTTTATTTTAGTAAGTGTAGTTGTATGGTAAACTTACTAAACTACTACTTCTTTATTATATCTCACACTAGAGGAACGGTGTGGACCAGTTCTGGCTCTACTCCAAGACATTTGAAAATTACCGATGTAGTATGTTCTAGCATGTTCTTTTTTTTTTTTTTCATTGTTACAGCAAAGGGTATATTTATCATTAAAGAGACGTATCCCATCAGCATTGATCATTTTTGCTAAATTTATAAACTTCTCAGGACATAGCACTACTTACTTGAATATGACTTTCTTCATTGAAAATATTTTTTTTAAGTATTTCTAAAGACAAGAGTATAATGTATTACGTGTTCCTCAGGTGTCTAAAACAGCACCAACTGGAGAATATTTGACAACAGGAAGCTTCATGATAAGAGGTAATGATTGTCAGTGGGTTATAGGAACCAGTTTGAGGACCATCTGCTAATATTCTCAGAACAGACTCTTGTCTTGATTTCATATATTTGAAGTCTGTTATGAAATAAGGAAAATTACTCTGCTGTAGCAAATTTAGCATTTGTCATGTCATCTCCATTTATATTTTTATTGATGAATATATACTTCACATAGTTTAAAGTTATAAGGATAAGAAAGTATAACATGACCTTTTTTTCTAAAAATTGATTATTCAGGGTCTGATTAACCCAAAGGATGAGAGCAAACAATCATATTTTTCTATCTTAATTCCTGTTCCTTACATAATGCCAATTTCTGTAAATGGGAAATATTCCTCTTGACAGAGAAAAGACAAAACAAGTGTAACCGTTGGTGTCAGATACCTTGCAAGCATAAAATGAAGAAAACAGATTTGTAAAACATTTATGTCCATTATCTTTTGTAGGAAAAAAGAATTTCCTTCCTCCGTCATATCTAATGCTGGGGTTTAGCTTCCTCTTTAAGGTACTTTTCATATTCTTCATTATTATATTTTTTTTAAAAAAATATGTTTTTACTGATTTTTAGGGAGAGATAGAAACATCAATGATGAGAATCATTGATTGGCTGCCTCCTGCAACCCAGGCTTGTGCCCTGAACAGGAATCAAACCATACCCTCTGGTTCATGGGTCAATGCTCAGCCACTGAGCCACACCGGCCAGGCTCTTTATTATTTTTTTTTCTGATTTTCATTAGCCTCACTTAAAGTTCCATCAATGAAAAGGGATTATTTCCATAGGTAGATGAGTCTTGTGTTTGGAGACATCGAGGTGAACGAAAAGTCAGAGTGCAAGATGAAGACATGGAGACACTGGCGAGTTGCACAAGTGAACTCATATCAGAAGAAATGGAACAACTAGGTAGTTTACAGACTTTAATAAAGTACCTAATAATGTTTTCTATTACAGGCAATCTTTGGGTTACGTCAGACTTGATGTACGTCATTTCGTGGTTACGTGGTTACATCGCCATCTCCCATTTTCAGTATTTATAAAAAAAAAAAAAGTTCCGTCATTTTAACATATGTACATATGTGCTTTATGTTTTTTATTATTTATTTACCACAAGTAAAGGTCAGGAATTTGCTATCTTTTAAATTTTTTTTACTGTTTCACTTCATTACTGTTATGTATGTGCTCCATGTGAGTGACGTGGGTGCTTGTGTAGGTGGGTTCCGACTTACGGTGAAAATTGAGTTCGCGCCATAGGAACGGATCTCTGACGTAACCCGAGGACTGCCTGTATCTAGTTTTGCTTCTAAATTCTTACTTAGAAAATCATAGCTCCTTTTGGATAGTTAAAGTTTCATTTACTGAATTTTGTTTTGGGAAATGTTAAATATGCTTATAATCCTAGTGAATTATAAAGTAATTAGATCCATAACTAGTACACTTGAGTATATATTTATATAATAAACCTTCAGTATTTATTGGGTAATTCATAAATATGAATGAGCACTTACTTTAGGGCAGTGGTTCTCAACCTTCTGGCCCTTTAAGTACAGTTCCTCATGTTGTGACCCAACCATAAAATTATTTTCGTTGCTACTTCATAACTGTAATGTTGCTACTGTTATGAATCATAATGTAAATATCTGATATGCAGGATGGTCTTAGGCGACCCCTGTGAAAGGGTTGTTCGACCGCCAAAGGGGTCGTGACCCACAGGTTGAGAACCGCTGCTTTAGGGTTTAGAAGTGATACAAAGATGAGTTCATAACAAGTACAATTTCCTTTAAGATAATTTAGCTTGATTTAATAATATATTTGCTTCTAGTGGAGAGCAACTATGGTTACTAGAATAAATTTACCTATCTACCTGAAGGAACTAAAGAAAATATCTAAGTTATATTTATAGTTATCTTTCTCCTAGGGTCATTCATTTTGGGGAGTAATACTGCATTGTTTTATTTACGACTACTGACTGTTGTAACAAGTCTCTTTTTTTTAAATTTTCAATCTGTTCTTGATACTATATAAAGTGCTTTATTTACATTATTTTTTATTGAATTCTCAAAACCATCCTTGTCAGATGGGTGGTGGTATCCCATTTTATAGGTGAGGCAACTAGGCCATATTGCTAGATAGTGTTCCTTTTGCCAGAGTGTGAACACATGCTGTGCCAGTTATATACCACACTAGAGGCCAGGTGCATGGAATTCGTGCACTGGGTGGGGGGCGGGGGGGTTGTCCCTCAGCCCAGCCTGCACTCTCTCCAATCTGGGACACCTCGGGGGATGTCCGACTGCCAGTTTAGGCCCAATCCCGGACATCCCGGCAGTCGGACATCCCTCTCACAATCTGGGACTGCTGACTCCCAACTGCTCCCCTGCCAGCCTGATTGATGCCTAACTGCTCCCCTGCCGGCCTGATTGCCCCCAACAGCCCTCCCCTGCCAGCCCGGCCTGGTCGCCCCTAACTGCCCCCATCCCCCACCCCCACCCCCCCGGCATTATTGCCCACAACTGCCCTTCCCTGCCAGCCATCTTGTGACCACATGGGGGCGGCCATCTTGTGCAAGAGTGTGATGGTCAATTTGCATATTACCGATTTATTATATAGGATTATCTAATTTCATTTCTCACGTGCAAATTATAATAAAAGCAACAGAATTTATAGAACTGCTGCTGTCCTCCTTTTTGGAAATACCTAACAAAGACAAGTTATAGTTTTTATTTTAGAAACTAGAGGCCTGGTGCACGGATTTGTGCGTTGATGTGGTCCCTTGGCCTGGCCTGCACCCTCTGGCAATCCGGGACCCCTTGGGGGGTGTCAGATAGCCGGTTTTGGCCAGATCCCTACAGGCCCAATCCAGACAAGAGGGAGCCTGGTCCTGTCCATTGAGCATCTGTCCTCTGATGGTCAGTGCACATCACAGTGATCAGTCATTCGGTTGTTTGGTCGCTTAGGCTTTTATATATATAGATGGTTGTAATGTCCAAGAAGTTTATTATGGTAAAGCATCTTGGAGATCATTTGTTCCAACCAATTCATGATACAGAGTATCCTTTTGTGTAAATCAGAGAACCCTGTGAGGATGAACAGGCATTTTCTGGTAATCTTTTGGAGAAACGGAATCAGTAGAATATTTTTTGAAGTTTTCAAGGAAATCATCTAGCTTTTTGTGGTGATAGCACTCTTGACTTTTCTCATGGTAATTCTACAGATGGAGGAGACAGTAGCAGTGAAGAAGATAAAGAGGAATTACAGGAAACTCCTGTGGAAGTGGAATTCATGTCTCAGGGTGACCAGGAGGGTATTAATATTCATAGTGGTGGAGATGAGCTAAATGAAGAACTAATGCAGGAAGAAAGCTCCGAAGATGAAGGAGAATCTGAAGAGGTAGTAAAAGATCAGGAATCTGTTGGTGAAATGAAGGATGAAGGGGAAGAGATATTAAATTATCCTGATACTACCATTGACTTGTCCCACCTTCAGTCCCAGAGGTAATTTAAAAACTATAATTGTAAGTTTTATTTTGGAAGCTAGGAATGATGAGTTAATCCTTAAAAAGATAATACCAAGAATTGACCTTAGTACTTTTACCCTGTTCTGTGACTTTATTATCTTTTTTACAATTTGATTTGGAGGTCTGGTCTCTCTAAAGAAATTCCCAGGACCCAGGGTGGAAAAAAACAGTAAATACAAAAATGACCAAACTAGGTCAAAATAGAAATAAGTAAATGATTATAAATGCTAATAATATAAGAAAGGCATTGCCATGCGAAAAATAAGGTGTTTGAGTCTTTAATGTCTTTAACTGATCACCAAATTAATAGTACCATAGTTATAAAAGCATTACCATTGGAGTAGTTAAGAATGGCTTAGGAGTCAGATCAGAATTGAGTCTCAGACTGTATCCTTGGGCAAGTTGCTTTATGTCTAAGCTTCAGTTTTCTTCTTGGTGAAAATTATTATCCAATTCATTGGGTTTTGGTGAAGATAATATGCATGTAAAGCATCTAGCAGTGCCTGGTACATAGTAAGTGTTCAATACATGTCAGCTATTTAAGAATATATTTAAAAGCATGAGGAAATAAGTAAGCAATTAGATTTTGTAATTTGAAAATTTGTAGGATTGTCAGTAATTAAGGGTATGATATGGAAATGTTTTGGGACTTTGTAAATACATGCCTTCTACAGGCTAGTGGATTCCTCTTTTCATAGGTCCCTCCAGAAATTGGCTTCAAAAGAAGAATCTTCTAATATGGTAAGCTGTTTTGAAAGTTTTATGAAGAACAAACATGTCCTTCTCAATGAATAGAATAATTTTCTACTTGTCAGTTTTATTGTTTGGAAAATTAGTAGTGATATTGTTTGTTTGTTTTTTTAATAGATTGACAGTAAATTACAGAGCCGGAGACATTTGTCAGCCAAGGAAAGAAGGTAAACATATTTGTATTATCTAACTGAAAAGCATGTAATTATTTTTTATTGACAATTTAGTTATGACAGATCACCTTGCTGTTCTAAAGACCTCCCTTTGTGCACTGAGGGGTCCCTTGGCAATTAAAATTGCCAAGATTTGCCATAAATCTTATTTCATTTTGTTGGGGTTTTTTTGTTAATTCTTACCCAAGGATATATTTTTCCCATTGATTTTTAGAGAGAGTGGAAGGGAAGAGGGGGAGAGGGAGAGGCTGGGGATCAAACCTACAACCCAGAAACATGTCCTTGACCAGGAATCGAACCCTCGATACTCTAACCTATGAACTAGGAGGTCACTGCTCAATTCCAAGCCAGGGCTCATGCCCGGGTTGCGGGCTCAATTCCCAGTGTGGGTCGTGCAGGAGGCAGCCAATCAATGATTCTCTCTCATCATTGATGTTTCTATCTTTCCCTCTCCCTTCCTCTCTGAAATCAATAAAAATATATTTTTAAAATAAAATAAATAGCTAAGATCTGCCAAGGCCATGTTAATTACAAAGACTACAAATCCTGTTGCCTGGCTGTCAAGGTGTTAAGGAACTGAATGTAGCTACTAAGTAAGGGTAAGTCGAGGGTGATCGTGTGTTGAGCTGATTGACAGAAAGAATGAAAAACCCACGAGAGAAAAATTTTAAGCTTTTTTCCTTTGTGATGATTAGTGCTTCTTTGTATATGGTAACTGGTGATTATCAGGTAAAGCAGAAGCCATGATCTGTTATATGTTGTACATGTTCCCTTCCCCATGTAATTTTTTTAGGGACTAAGAATTTGAAATTCTAAGAATTAGATGTTTTTGTTTCATTTACATTTAGGGAACTGAAGAAGAAAAAGCTTCCAAGTGACTCAGGGGATTTAGAAGTGATAGAGGGAAAAGACAAAGAAAAAGAAAATGCTCTTCACCTTGAAACACATCAGAACACAGGCAAAAATGCCCCAGCTGTGCAGCCAGTGAAGCGAGGACAAAAGGTAATAAAACTTCGGGGTGAATTGGGGTTTTTTTTACTTCTATTGCATTTAATGCTGAATTTACTCCTGGGCAATAAGTTTTTGTTTCTTTAGTTTCTTTTGGGATATCATTCCTTCTGTGCTCCTCTCCTGATTTAGGAACAGTCTGTTCCTTTGCAGTAAGGATCATCTCAATGTGGCAGGGAGAGCTCGTGTATGGGTTCATCTGCCCGTGGACTCTGTAAGTTCCATGCCACATACTGGGAGCTTTGTTCACCTGGATGTGCTCAATGACCAGAGAATGGACATCTAAACCCTGAAGTTCAGCATCACTCTCTGCATTTTTAAGCTTGTGCAGCAGAAATTCAGCACTCTATTTGGGCCACTCACCCTGTGTCCAGGCCCATGTTTGGCCTGGCACACCTACCAACTGCACCACTGTAACAACGAAATGGCACACATTGCTTCTGTAAAGGGACATCGTTCAGATACTTGGTGACTTTTCGAAATGCATACCCTTGATGGCCTGTGCAGTCCCATGAATGTTCTTAAAGTGAACGTGAAGATTTGAACCTCTTGATTTGCATGATTTTGTGGGGTTTGCTGGGTCAAATGAATAATGAATCGTTTTCAGATGTCACCACAGGCCACTTATGGGAAGAGCTGGGGTGAATTGTTAAAGTTAATACTGTATGGTTCACAAATGAAGTTGTGAGGTTCCCCTTAAATTTTTAAAATTTAAGTGAAATAGATGCTGTAGGCAAAAAAAATAATAATTCTAGCCCGGTCAGGGTGGCTTGGTGGTTGAGCATTGACCCATGAACCAAGAGGTTGCTGGTTCGATTCCCAGTCAGGTCACATGCCCAGGTTGTGGGCTCAATCCCCAGTGGGATGTGTGCAGAAGGCAGCTGATCAATGATTCTCTCTCATCATCTCTCTCATCATGTTTCTCTCTCTCCCTCCCCTTCCTCTCTGAAAACAATAAAAAATTTTTTTAATGCTGTAGCGTGTAAAGAAGAGATTGTCAGTTACTATATCAGTGTATCCTTTTTTAAAAACTCTTTTGAAGTCTTAATAAAGATCATGTTTAATGAACTTTCCTACATCAATAGTATCAGAATTTCCTGTTGTTTTGCCAGTGGGCCTCATAAGTGAAGTGGCTAGTCATGTTTAAAAAAGATACCAAAGTAAATTCCAGGGGGAGAAAAGAACCCATCAGTAAAATTGCAAGACAAATGGCAGATCTGATAAAAAGAAATGCTTATGTAAACAAGGTGTGTTTTTTTCACCCATCAAATTAATAGATAATGTGTGTTCAATCTCATTCAATAAATGTTTGAGTGCACAGCATGGGAATTCCCATCAGGAGTCCTAACAATGTACTTACTCTTTGACTCAGCAATTCTACTTTTAGGAATTTATATTTTAAAAAATCATATGTATATACTAAGGATATTCATCAAGATATTTATAATAACAAGAAAACTGAAGATAATTTTAAATACCCAACAATATAAAATAACAAACAATCTCGTGTTTATACAGTGAGATATTCTGCAGATACTTTAAGTTCTAAGGCAAATCCTGATGAAATTTTTACTAAAATACATTACATTTTTAGATTATTTTTGTGGAGAGCTATCATGTTTACCGCAGTGAGTCTTCGTGTCCATGAATGTGGACTATAATTATGTGAGACTTTGTATTCTTCCATTTTCCTCTAGAGTCTTACCTGTCTTATCTATTCCTACTTAAAATTTTTATTATTTTTTATAATAAAGTGGCATATTTTTTGAAATTTCACTTCCTAGTTATTAGTTGCTGGTATGTGGGAAGTCAGTTTTCATATTCTAGTAATAGGTAGTCTTACTGAATTTTTAAAATATTTCATCTGTATACAGTCACATTGCTTGCAAATGAAGGCTTTTCTTCCTTCTAATCCTAATATCTGTTATGCTTTTCTTATATTTTTTGCACTGGCTCAAACATCAGTTTACAGTGTTGCATAGAGGTAATAATAGTGTGCATCTTTGTTAATTACATTTAAGGGGACTGTAGCTAAGGTTGTTACCATGTTGTCTTAGGGGTTGTTGGTAGATGTCCTTTATGAAGAGTTATCCTATATAGTCCTATATAATAAAAGAGAAACATGTAAATTGACCATCCCTCTGCTACACTCACCAGCCAATCAGAAGTGAGTATACAAATTAACCCGACAAAGATGGCGGGTTAATTTGCATATACAGGCGCCAGGCAGAGAGCAGAGCAGGAGAGCCGGTGGAGAGTGGAGCGGCTTGGGGAACTTGGCTCCCCAAGCCGCCAGACGGAGAGCAGAGAGGGAGAGCTGGCAGCTTGGAGGACTTGGCAGAGTGGGAGGCCATGGGATGGAGACAGAGCAGGAAGGGAAAACCAAGAGCGCGGGGAGCACCAGGAATTCTGGGAATAGTAGTTCTGGTGGCAGACGGATCTCCTAGACCAGTGGTTCTCAAACTTCCAAATGCCGCGAACCTTTAATACAGTTCCTCATGTTGTGGTGACCCCCAACCATAAAATTATTTTCGTTGCTACTTCATAACTGTAATTTTGCTACTGTTGGGAATCGTAATATAAATATCTGATATGCAGGATGTATTTAGGCGACCCCTGTGAAAGGGTCATTCGACCCCCAAAAGGGGTCGCAATCCACAGGTTGAGAACCGCTGTTGACACTAGAGCAAAGTGAGCCTGGAGCAAGTTACTGTTGCGGTGGGGAATGGAGGGAAAGCAAAGGTAAGAGACATAAGTAAAATCAGAGTGTCTAGAAAAATTAAAGGGAAGATATCCTAAAACTTCCAGGAAATCTCCACCAATGAAGCAAAGAAAAAAAAAAATGCCTCTATTATTCTGTGAGCAACAAACCAAACTGAGTTGGGGTCTCAGACAATTCACTAATATGATTGCAAAGACAGACAGAAACTCCCGGATTGGAGAGGGCTCCCCTGAGGGCTCCCAGATGGGAGAGGGTTCAGGTCATGCTGAGGGATCCCCACACCCCTGCCCAGTGCATGAATGTCGTGCACCGGGCCTCTAGTTTTTAATGAAGAATTAAATTTTGTTGAATGCTTTTTCTGCGTGTATTATTTTTACTCCCTTAATCAGTTAATGTGGTAAATTACTTGAGAATATTGATTAAATTGCCCTCTAATTTCTTATACTGTCTTTGTATGGTTTTGGTATGGTTATACCAGTTTCATAAAACAAGTTTGGGACTTTTTCCTCCTTCCTGCTCTCTAGAACTTGTATAAAATGGAGGTTGTTTGCATCTTGAAATTTAATAATATTAACTTATAAAACTGCCTAATATTTAGGGCTTTGAAGATAGGTTTTTTTAAGTACTAAATTTCTTTAGTGATAATAGGTCCATGCAGGTTTCCTGTTTTTTTCAGTTGATTATCCTATTTTACATTTTCCATGAAACTGTTCTTTTATCAAGTTTTCCATTTCTTGGTTCAATTTATTAGTAATACTAGGGGCCCGGTGCATGAAATTCGTGCACAGGCGGGGTATGTGTCCCTCAGCCTGGCCTGCACCCTCTCCAATCTGGGACCCCTTGGGGGATGTCCGACTGCTGGTTTAGGGATCGGGCCTAAACCGGCAGTCGGACATCCCTCTCACAATCCGGGACTGCTTGTGGCTCCTAACCGCTCACCTGCCTGCCTGCCTGATTGCCCCTAATTGCTCCCCTGCCTGCCTGATTACCCCCAACTGCCCTTCCCTGCTGGCCTGGTCGCTCCCAGATGCCCTCTCCTGTAGGCCTGGTTGCCTCCAACTGCCCTCCCCTGCCAGCCCGATCGTTCCCAATTGCCCTCCTCTGCAGGCCTGATTGCCCACAACTGCCCTCCCCTGCTGGCCATCTTGTGATGACGTGAGGGTGGCCATCTTGTGAAAACGCGCGAGGGCGTGACGCCACCTAGGCTTTTATTATATAGGACCAGGGGCCGGGTGCATGAAATTCGTGCACTGGAGGGGAGGTTCCCTCAGCCCAGCCTGTCACCTCTCACAGACTGGGAGCCCTCTGTGGGAGGCGACCGGGCTGATCAGGGGAAGGCACCAGCCCCACCACCCCGCTGCTGCAGCCACTGCCAGCCACCACAGCCGCCAAGGTGTTTTCATCAACCTGGACTCCAGTCCCTTCACCATGAAAAAATGACAGCTTTCTTTAGGCATTTTCAAGATGTGTCTTTCAGAGGATATGACCTTTCTTTCTTTTTTTTTATCCTCACCTGAGGATATATTTCCATTGATTTTTAGAGAGTGTGGAAGAGAGAGGGAGAGACAGAGAGAAACATCAATGTGAGAGGGACACTTTGATTGGTTGCCTCCTGCATGAGCCGTGACCTGGGCCCCGGCCAGGGAGGAGCCTGCAACCTAGGTACATGCCCTTGATCATAATCGAACCCGGACCCTGCGGTCAGCAGGCCAAGGCTCTGTCCACTGAGCCAAACCGGCTAGGGCAGGACATGACATTTTTTTTAAAATATATATTTTTTTTATTTTTTACAGAGAGGAAGGGATAGTTAGAAACATTGATGAGAGAGAAATCGATCAGCTGCCTCCTGCAAACCCCCTACTGGGGATGTGCCCGCAACCAAGGTACATGCCCTTTTTGATCGGAATCGAACCTGGGACCCTTTAGTCCATAGGCTGACGTTCTACCCACTGAGCCAAACCGATTAGGGCAGGATATGATATTTCTTAGCCCCTCCAGCAGCCGACCTTTTTTTTTCCCTCCAGGAATGTGGTGGAAAAACCCTAGATCACCTTCTTGGATCCATAACCCAAGTTACCAAGAACAATGCAAGTGGCGGCATACAGGGAGCTTAGCCAATGAGCGGTCAGGAAAGGTGTTTACACTTGAACTGATTTGGCTCAGTGAATAGAGCGTCAGCCTGCAGACTGAAGGGTTCCAAGTTTGATTCCTGTTAAGGGCATGTACCTTTGTTGGGGGCACATTCCTAGTGGGGAGTGTGCAGGAGGCAGCTGATTGATGTTTCTCTCTCATCGATGTTTCCGACTGTCTATCCCTCTCCCCTCTTCTCTGTAAAAAATCAATAAAATATATGTTTAAAAAAAGAAAAGGTGTTTCCTCTGCAGCTCATGCACAGAGGACCTCCTGTGTTGTGTCCACTGGGCTAGGGGTGTGTCCCCACCGCCAGGGAGGGCACACCCCCAAAGCCAGCAGCCAGCCCTGCACGTTGTGGGTGCCGGGCTTGGGGGCGTGCAGAGACCCCGGGCCGTGTGCGTGGCTGCCACTGGGTCTCCGCATGCCCCCCGAGGCCGGCAGCCAGCCCCACGCGTTGTGGGCACTGGGCTGGGGGGCTTGGCGCCGGCGCACGCGCAAGCGGCCATGGGGCGGGAACATCCACTTGGCGCCTGCGCCCATGGGCCCGGAGTGGCCGGGGGCGTTTTGGCACCCCGGCCATTCAGGGCCTATGCGCGGGCCTACAGGCTAGGAGCGGCCTGGGTCCCAAGGATGTCCCCAGGACCCAGGCCGCTCAGCGCCTGTGTATGCAAATTAACCCACCATCTTTATTGGGTTAATTTGCATACTCACTCCTGATTGGCTGGTGCACATAGCGGAGGGATGGTCAATTTACAGGTTTCTCTTTTATTCTATAGGATTATTCATTTTATTCTCAAGATTTTTTTTCCTGTCTTTTATTTACTTTATTTTTATTGATTTCAGAGAGAAAGGGAGGAGAGAGAAATATCAGTGACGAGAGAGAATCATTGATTGGCTGCTTTCTGTACACCCACACTGGGGTCTAGCTCACAGCCTGGGCATGTGCCCATGACCTCCTGGTTCATAGCGATGCTCAACCACTGAGCCACACTGGCTGGGCTAATTCTCAAGATTTTTTTGAAGTATAATCCTTACTAATAAAACGCTAAGTAGTTGTCACGCCCTCGCGTGTGATGCCCCCACGCTGTCACAAAATGGCTGCGCGCACAGCGGAGGCAGGACCCGGTGGCCGCTCCACACGGCAAGGCCTAGGGGTTTTGTGGCACGGAGGGGGCCGGTCCCGGCATCTCTGCTGCCTCACAAGAGGAGGCGGGTCCTGGCGGAGAGTCCCCGCCGCCTCGTGCGGAGGAGGCAAGTTGCAGTGGAGAGTCCCCACTGCCTCGCGTGCTGCAGGGCGGGTCCCCAGCTCCGGCCTACCTCTTTGGGACAACCCATTAAGGAGCCCCGGATGGGTGGGCGAGGCCTACCTCTTTGGGGTGATTGATCGCGAGGCTCCTACGCTGTGAGAGGGCACAGGTCAGGCTGGAGGACCCCCTCCTCCAAGTGCACGAATTTTGTGTACCGGGCCTCTAGTGTACATATAATAAAATGCACAACTCATTCTTGTCTCTTTCTAAATAGCATCCCATCCAAAATATCACTTCTTTAAAAAATGTTTTTACTGATTTTTTTTTTTTTTTTTTTTTTTTTTTAGAAATTGAGGAAGGGAGAGGGATAGAGAGAGAGAAACATCTTTGATCAGCTGCCTCCTGCACTACCCCTACTGGGACCTAGCCCGCAACCCTGGCATGTGTCCTGACTGGGAATTGAACCAGTAACCTCTTGGTTCACTTGGGTCAGTGCTCAACCATTGAGCCACACCGGCTGGGCCAAAAACATTATTACTCACTAGATTATTTTGCCTGTTTTTGAACTTTATATAAAAACAATCATATGTTATATACTCCTTTGTCCAGCATGTTTCACTCAACATTGTATGTCATGCATGTTGCATATAAAAGTAGTTCATATGCATTGCTTAGTAGCATTCCATTGTATGACTGCCACAATTTATCTATCTACAGTATTGTTAATAGACATTCTCATCTATGTCATTTATGCATTTCTGTTGTGTTGTAGTGAGAAGGAGTATTGCTGGGTTGTATTGTACATGTTGTTTGGCTTTAGTAGATAATACTAGTTTCCAGAATACATGTACCATTTCCCAACAAGCACTGTGTCAGAATTCTAGTTGCTTTCCAGTTGCTTCATATCCTCACTAACTTTTGGTATTGTCAGGTTATTTTTTTGTCATTTAAGTATAGATATACTGAAATCTTATTTTTGCTTTAATTATATTGAGCACTTGGTGTTCTCTTAAATACTGAATATGTCTTTTATTGATATATGTATTACAAATATTTTTCACAGTTTTTAAAAATTATTGTTTTAATCTTCACCCAAGGACATGTTTTATTCATTTTAGAGAGAAAAGAAGGCAGAGGGAGAGGAAGAGAGAGAAACATTGATGTGAGAAACATTCATCAGTTGCCCCCGATATGTACCCCGACCAGGAATCAAATCCACAACCTGGGGATGTGCCCTGACCAGGAATCAAACCCTTAACCTTCAGTGCACAGGATGATGCTCCAGCCAACTAAGCCACACCGACCAGGGCCCAATACTTTTCACATTTTGAGACTTCATTTTTTTTCACTTTTATAATAGTGTTTTTTGATGAGCAGCATTTGTTAATTTTAATAAAGTCGGACTTACCAGTCTTGTGTGTGTGTGTGTCCTGTTTAAAGAAACATTTAAAAATTAGGAATTTGTTATTTGGGCCCCAGTTAAGTCTAATCAAGACAAAAAATCTTTGAATATGAGACCTAGATACAAGTCTGTAGTTTTAAAAAGCACTAGGATGATTTGGATGTGTAGTTTGAGTAAAGATTTCACTAGTTCCATTGATAAAAATTCAGTCTTAAGAGCCTTGATAGTAACTACCCAGCCTATCTGTGCTGCCTTGTTTCCTGTTTCTCCTCTATATGTATATCCTGACTCCAACCAAATGCAATGACTTGCTATTATTAGTCTTGTCTTTACCTTATAATCTTGCTTTTCCTATTTTCCCAGATACTATAAAATGTATTTCTTTAAGATTTTCAAGTTTTGCTTTATTCCCCCCTCCAGTTCTTGCTCAAGCTCAAAGAAATGTCTTTTCTCAAAATTATCTTAGAAATAATTTGTATGTACCTCTACTGTATTTAGAATATGTTGCGTTAATTTGTTCATACTCTTATATGTATCTTCTTTTTCCACCAGATGGTAAATTCCTTGAGGGGTGAGGACTATGATTTATCTATCTTTAGAATGGTGCCTTGCTCAATAGCATTTTTGACAGAGAACTAAAGAAGCAATTTTTCTTTACCAACATTTGTTCTCATTTTTTTTTACTGCTGAATTTTTCCAACAAAAATCTTTTGATATTGTAGAGTAAAATGAAAAAAATGAAGGGAAAATACAAGGACCAAGATGAAGAAGACCGTGAACTCATTATGAAATTGCTGGGGGTAAGTAATATCTAAAAATATTTTCTTCCTTTGCTTTTCAAGGGGCATCCAGATCCCTGCCTATTATATATGCTAGGTATTCAATACACTTTTGTTAAAATATTGACAATATTGAAAATACTGACATTAACTTCTTTCCTCTATGAATTAAGTCTGCAGGTTCAAATAAAGAAGAGAAAGGGAAGAAGGGGAAGAAAGGAAAAATGAAGGATGAACCAGTGAAGAAACAGCCCCAGAAACCTAGAGGAGGACTACAGGTCTCAGACAGCATAAAGAAAGAAACCCCATCCTTTGAGGTTATAACTCATGAGTTACAAGACTTGGCTGTAGATGATCCACATGATGACAAGGTAAGGTTACCGTACACACGTGGGCTTTTGCTCCTTAGTTAGGGTGACCAATCATTCTAGGGTTCTCAGGACATGAGACTTAACAGTGCTAAAACCAGGACAAGTAATAACCCTATCCTTGATGAAAAGTCACCCTAGAAATAAACCTGTAAGACTAAAATTCCAGAACATAAACATAAAAATGGTGGTGTTCATAGTTGATAGTTTATCACAAGTCTTTTAAAATAATCAGTTTTTTGAAACAGGCTTTATTTGATTCTGGTGGGAACTCAGTTAAAATAAGACAAATAACTGGGACTGTTGTTAAGATGAGTCGAAAATAAGTTTGCACTTCTCGAGGTTTTTCTACAGGAATAAATGCTATGTTATCTTACGTAATGTTGTGAATGGCTACACAATCAAAAGTGCCAAGTGCCCTGATTTCAAAACCATGAGAAGTTAACATTTTTTCAGTTAAGATGGTTGCCTGATTATTCTATCAAATGAGTACAAGACTAGCCCTAAGTATATCTTCTTACATGAATACATACATCTTCTTGAAATTCTGAGCAAAGGACTCAAATTTGTAAAAAATTTTATTCAGCCTGTATTTTCATTTATGGCAGTTGAAGCTTTGGTTTTAACTTTGTGTTCCATGAGTGCAGGTAATGTTCATGGAGATTCTAAATGTTTTGCTATTTTCCCCTGTTGTTTACTAATACTAAAATTCATTTCAGTCCTCAAATTTTTAGTTCTCATACTTATAATTTATTCTGTAAACTTTAGACTTACAAGTATTCATTAAAGGTGTTAATTTTGAATGTTCTTTCATGGACATATTATATCCAGATAGGTTTTTAATGTGAGCAAAAATTAAGCTTATCTTACTGTGTGAAAATTTATCCTAAAACTGTTGAACAGAGACTAAAGTATAAAAGTTCTGTTTATCAAAATTCTGTTTTCTTTTTCCTTGGCAAATGCATCAAGCTTAGTTATTTGTCACTTTTATTTTTTTTGTTTACAAAATGTTTTATTGATTTTTAGAGATAGAGGAAGGGAGAGGGAGAGAGAGACATCATTGTGAGAGAGGAACATCGATTGGCTGCCTCCTGCACACCCCATATTAGGGATTGAGTCTGAAACTTGGGTATGTGTCCTGACCAGGAATTGAACCAGCAACCCTTTGGTTCACAGGATAATGTCCAGCTGAGCCACATGGGCCAGAGCTGTTTGTCATTTAAATTGTCCTTATAACATTCATCGCTTCAGCATATACTCTGTGGCAGCGATTTTCAACTGGTGTGCCTCAAGAATTTTTAAAACATGTAATACCTGACTATTTAGTCAGGAGCACTGACCTCTTTTCCCTTAGATTAAAAAAAAAAAAGGCAACAGCCAACACAATAGCTGTCCGGTGTGAATAAATCAAAATTATATTTATTTTTTGGTCAGATCGGCAGTATATACAGTGGGGCCTTGACTTACAAGTTTAATTCGTTCCGTGACGGAGCTCGTAACTCAAATTACTCGTATGTCAAATCAATTGTGAACGAGTGAGACACATGATGCTGGGCTGATGTTGTGGCGTTCACTGTGACGTTCGCTGCGCCAACTAGCGGTGGGGTATCTGAAGCTGGCTCGTAACCCGAATTTTAGCTTGCAACTCAAAGCAAAAAATCGGCCAAGAGACAGCTCGTATCTCAAAAAAACTCGTTAGTCGGGACACTCGTAAGTCAAGGCCCCACTGTATATTTTTTGATGTGCCGCAGAATCTTAGTAATTACTTTATGTGTGCCATGGGATGGAAAAGGTTGAAAGTCGCTGCTCTATGGGAAAGTCCTTTTTTCAAACCTCAGAGAACAATCCTTTTTCTCTTTGAATGGCATTGCTTTTTGAATCATTAGACACAAATTAAGTCAGTCAGAGTCTTGGGACATGGAAGAACACAAAAATTAGATGTGGCAGTCTTGTTAAATCACTGTTTCTTTCTCCTCATAGTTTTTAATAGTGTGGAATTTTGATTTAAGTTATAGCTGACTTTTAAAATTTTATATTTGGAGCAGGAAGAGCAAGATCTGGATCAACAGGGAAACGAGGTATGCTTTTGTCGGGGTCCCTACCACAACACTTGGACTGCACTTCAGCTCCCAGAACGTTTGACACAACTAATTAAAACTGAAAAGGCTAAGACAAGGCTCTAGTCAGACACTCTGGGTTTGAATCCCAACTTTGCTGCATATAATTGCGACCTTGGAAACATCATTCCTTGTGCCTGTTCCGTTATCTGAAGAATGGGGATGATAACTGTCCCTAAGAGGAGAGAGCTGTTTTGAGAACTAAGGTAACATATGTAAAAGATTTAGAAGAGCTCATGGCACGTAGTACCAAGCATTTTGTCTCTAAATTTACTCATGTTAAAAAATATGGGCAATCTTATAGGCAGCCACCAAATGGGAAACTCTAAGCCCTAGGAGTTCTCCTAAGAAAAGGTAAGAGAGAAGCTATTCTAGCCCTGAAATTTTCCACTTCAGCACTATGAATATTTGGGGATGGGTAATTCTTTGTTGTGGGTAGCTGTCCCATCCTTGGTCTTTACCCACTAGATGTCAGTAGCGCTCTATCCCTACCCGCCCGCCCCCCCCCCCCCCAAACACACACTCCTCTCCCCCATTTGTGACCACTGAAAATGTCTCCAGACATTGCCCAGTGTGTTCTGGGGGCAAAACCCCCTGGTTGAGAACCACTGGTCTAGCCAGAGTATGAGTCCCATTTCCATGCAATGGATTTAAATCTATTTGTGGTCATTGTCATGTTTCATTTTAATCCATAGTAGTTTCCCACAACTCAAGTAACACCTAGCACGTTTTTTTCTCCCTTTCTCTTAAATGGATTATGAGTGCTGTTTTGAAAATCATTTTCTCATTATGCTAGGAAAAATGATAAGTAATCAAGAATATATATTTAAACACCATTGGTCTTAAGCTCTTCAGAGCTATAAAGCAGAGCTTATGACTATCAATCAGAAAAGGATAAAAATACATTGAGATACTATTTTGACAGGTTTTAGAGTTGCTTTTTTAGAAGTGATGTGAATTACTTTAATAATTGTTTGTTTTCCCTTTTTAGGAAAATCTGTTTGACTCTTTGACGGGACAGCCACATGCTGAAGATGTACTACTGTTTGCCATTCCAATGTGTGCCCCTTATACCACCATGACAAACTATAAGTAAGTCATCACCATTTAACTAAAGCAGCTGTCACAACAGTGATTTATGAGTTGTTTGTAATAGCTGTTTACTAACATATACAATTCCTCTTTAAAGATACAAAGTGAAACTTACTCCTGGAATTCAGAAAAAGGGAAAAGGTATTTAAAAACTTTTTTGAATTGTCATTTTAAACATTTCTTGACTGAACAGAACTAGATTCTTCTAATTTCTATTTACAGCTGCAAAAACAGCCTTGCATAGTTTCATGCATTCTAAAGAAGCAACAGCAAGAGAAAAAGACTTATTCCGCAGCGTAAAGGTAAGGTATTCCTCCTGAACTTTCTGAAGATGGCAGAACATTCTGAAAATGTCAGCAGTTACTTGCTGTTATTTTGTTCTTGATTTATTTAGTAGATGCAAGTTGCAGCTACTGTCTTGGTAGAAAATGCTTCCTAGAAGCAGTATCAAATAAGTAGAATCACTTCACATAAAAATTTTAGAAGTGCCTTCCTTTTGATAGCACAGGATACATAAACTGTCATAAAAAGAAATATGATTGACCATATAGAATGTGAAAATATTCAGCAATTCTCTTTTTTTAGGACACGGATTTATCAAGAAACATTCCTGGCAAAGTGAAAGTGTCTGCACCCAATCTTCTGAATATAAAGAGGAAATAGCTGAAATGAAATCCTAAAATATATTAAGAAGAGCCACTTTTATAGTCTTTTGGAAGTTCAAAGATGAAAAAACTATGTAACAAGATTTCGGCTTTTAAATATGAACTAAACATTGCCTTGCTATATCTGCCAAAAGGACTTATTCTTGTTTTATTCCACTTTTATAGAGAGGAGACATTGTCTATGATAGGATTTCCAAAATATCTGTGGACAGTTAAATGCTAATTGTATACATCTGTAGTTATTCTAAATTTTCTCGAAATTTGTGAGGTTAATAAGTATTCATGCTGTAAAGAAATTGAATAGTGAAATGGCTCAGTTACTTAGACTATTGACTTGGTAGTCTACTGTATATAATGTCTAATATATCTGTCTCTCACAGGCCAATCACAAGTTGTTGGGTTTTGTTTTTTTTCTGGTGGTGGTGGTTGGGGGCAGTTAAACATTTAGAATTGAGTCTTGAAAACCCTAAGTATTGAAGGAGTAAGTTTCCTTCTGCCTTATACCTGTCAAAATGTATATTAGACCAGATTTAAAATATAAATAATTCCCATGACTAAGCTTAAGGAATAACACTTTGAAGAAATTGGTGTTGAACATTTCCATGCATTTATACACCCTCACTTTTCACCTTCTTTCTTGTAATCTCATTCAGTTCTGTACCATTTTATTTTCCACCTCTAGTATCAGTGGCATGTTACTGAGTACCTTAACCTACAATGTCAGAAGTGCACTTTTAGGGTTAGAGTCAGGAAAGACTCCAGACCCAGTTTTCTTCTGTCTCCTAGCAGAATGGGGAATAAGGTCATACCTTATTTCCATTCTTTTATGAGCTACAAAACTGCTACTTTTTAAATGATCAAATAACAGCTACTTAGATTCAACATGACCAATTCCCCAAGACACTATACCAAAGCATTTAAGGTCAAAGTACTAAACAGCTGTTTGTCCTTCCAGAATTTATTTACCAGTTTTCAGTCCTATTGAGAGTATTTTTCCATTTGAAATTGATGTTTAAAAAAACTTTATAACTGTGTAGCCTCATATTGTAAGTACAACAAAATAGACTATTCTTGCCATTTAAAAACATCTAAATTAATTTTTGAAAATAATAACTTCAACTTGGGGGGTAGTATAAGTGTATAGATGACGTGTTGTGGAATTGTGCACCTGAAACCTGTATAATGTTAACCAGTGTCAACCCAATATACTCTCAATAAGAGGGGAAAAATAACTTCACCATTTTAGGTGGTAAGAATAAGTGTTTCTACCGATAGGTATCTTGAAGTTATCAAAAAGGAAATATAACAACCATGCCTTGGGGTAAAGCCCAAGTATTAATTTTCCTTTGTTTTAACAGAAGACAATGTTACTGGTGTTAAATACATTTATTGTAAACTTTGGACACAAAAATAGGTTCTCTAGGCCATTCACATGCACATTAAAACCAAAAAGCTGCAAAGCTACACAATGCATGTAACTATACAAATGATGCCACTCTTTGATGTTCACAGAATTGCTGTCCATGCAAGGTGATCAGAGGCATGATCTATGAAACCTAAGACCCAGAAGTGTTGTTACTACCAAACCTCTGATGAACACTGTGAAGTAAGTGTTTTGGAAGGCAGTTCCACGAGTTGGCTAACATTTCTTTAAAGCAAATGACTGCTTCTAAGCTTAGCCTGAAAGAATAAGGGAAGAGAAAAATAATTTCACTTTGCTGTTTAGAAGTACCCTCACTTGCTAAGCTATTAAAAAGAAAGAAACCATTTTCTTTAAAAATTTTCATAGGAACTGGTTAGTTGGATCCATAAAAACTTGTTAGTACCCTTTTAAATTATCCATAAACCTAGTTTTTCAAGAGCACTATTTTAAATATTCTAAAGTTCCAAATAAAAAGCTACTTACCTTACAAGAGATTTTGGTTGAACTGAAAATATGAGTACTTCATTACTGTGTGCCTGAAAAATATATAAGAACACATTAAAAAGCAAATACTTCACAAATAAGTTTCAGCAATATTATGAAGTCTCCTTTAACATAAGATAGTATACTTACCGCTCTGTGATGGACAAGAAGGTTATTGGCACAACCACCAAAAACAATTACTTCTCCTTCATCACTGGCACAAGCTGTATGCCATAATCTACATTCAAAACAAAAACTTGAGTTTGCAGTCACCCAAAACACCAAATTGATCATTTATACTAGAGAGACTGATGACATAAAGACTAGAGATCTTTAGTTCAGACCAAAACATCATGGAGTGAGAAGCAATTACCTGAAAGAAAAGTAGCCAAAGCTAGAAAAATCAATGTTTTATTTGGATGTCAGCATTTCCTCTTTGGTCCAAACCTCCTATGCAGTGAGGGGTTTGAACTGAAACTGTTCTCTAGATCTTCGTTAGCAATACAGATCTGTGTGGTATATGGCCTCTTCTGCTTTTCATAGGCAGGGCCAGTTGGCCTTACACAAAACATCTGAGGGATGCTGAATCTGCCTGAGGAAACAAAGCCTCTGAAGGCCTGATGATTCTATGGAAAGAATATTTGTGCCAAACGGAGTCTTAGTGGCCTGACTATACGGAGGTTAGAGGCTTAGGAAAAATGCAGGATGACATATCTTAATGTGCTTTGAACACCTAGTTTAACTATCATTTCCTTTCCAGTCTTTGTAACAGTTCTTTTTGAGGATAACAACAAAAATAACTGGGTGTTTAATGGGCTCTTCTTTTTCGATGGCTTGACTTCTTACTCTTTGTTATGCAGTGCCATTGAAAATCTAGCGGAAAGTTCTTGATTTTTTCCTATATACATTAATTAAGGTTTTGAAATTCTCTACTTTCCAGTTCCTTTTCTTTTTCTTTTTTTAATAGTAGCCTAGATGCAGTTCAGTTATCTTATGTAAAGAACTTGATTATAAATGTTAACTATATCAGTAATTTTATGATAAAGGAAAAAGTGAAAATCAAACTCCAGTCCTATCTTTCAGAGATGATGGAAAAGAAAGCATCTGATACTAGGATGGGTTTGTTGTTGTTGTTTTTTTTCTTTCAAAAGGCCTGATGTTAAACCTTAGTGAATGCTAGGGTATTTATTATTCTGTCTTGTACACCTTTATGGACCTCATTAATTTAGTGTAAGAATCACCTTTTTAAAAAAATATAGTTTTATTGATTTCAGAGAGGAAAGGAGCGGAAGAAAGAAAGAAATATCATTGATGAGAGAGAATCGTCGATTGGCTGCCTCCTGCATGCCCCACACTGGGGACTGAGCCTGCAAGAGAATTACCTTTTTAAATAGATCATACCTTGGTTTGTCAGTGTAGGGATGATTAAACTGTAGCCATTCATTTTTACTGATACAGTAAGTCCAGGCATCACCTGATTGAAACAAAAAAACAACAACTATGAAGTATGTTATTCTACCAATGTGATATTAATATTTAAAGGACACAGCTTTAGCAAGAAAGGTTATTAATCAGATTGTGATAGATAAGAGAAAGTATATTTCCTTTTATCCTCTGCAATAAACCAAGTAAGCCCTTGCATATTAGAATCCTTCAGCAGGGCCTTTAAGTATTCCAGGGCATTTCTTTACAGAAAACAATTAACAGGGTTATATTATAGGGTCAAAATTAATAGTAAACCTTCCAACTGACCCTGTAGCCTTAATACATCCAAATAGACTAATTTTTTCCAACTAAGTATATATGATGAATGACAGTTTATCACTTTTTTTTAAAGAAAAGTTGAGAGAGGTGGTTTTAAATTGATTTCAGAGAGAGGAAGGGAGAGGGAGAGAGAGAGAGAAACATCAATGATGAGAATCATTGATTGGCTGCCTCCTGCATGCCCCCTACTGGGCCTCAAGCAACCCGGGCATGTGCCCTTGACCAGAATTGAACCTGGGACCCTTCAGTCCACAGGCTCTGTCCACTGAGCCAAACTGGCTAGGCCAGGGCTCATATTTTTAAAGACTTACTTAGTGGCTGTTTGTCAGTGGTAAATCCTCCAAAGAGAAAGAGATGATCTGAAGAAACTGGTGTCAGCGAGTGCCAAGATCGGCCAGCTGGGCACAGGCCTTGTGGAATTCTGAAAATAATAGCTAAGTTATAATACTGACTTCTAAAAGTAAAGAAATATTGAAGTTATATGGAATTAAAGAAAAAAGAGACTTTAAATTTAAAAACGCTTTTTGGTATTAACTGCATACTTTAGAATGAACTATTTTCTTTGACGGTCAACTTTAGACCTTTTCTTTTCAACAAACATTGAGCACATACTATATGCCAGGCACATAGTTAATGGGAACTGGAAATAAAGAAAATTTAAGCAAGTACATTTTATACTAATAATAGAGAAAAGGGAAAAAAGCCATTGAAATTTTTTGTAAAACTTTTCTAAATAATTATCTAACATAATACCTACAATTCATTCCACTCCCATGTATCCAGATTAAGATAGTGAAGATCATTCATCCTAGCATCCTAAAAAAGGATAATTAAATAGTTAACCATTCTGAATAATTCAAAGCAAGTCATTGAAACTGTTTATATACTCACCCGATATCTGCCTCCAAACACAAAGCCCTTGTTTCCAACTGTTGCACAGGCATGGGCAGCACGAGGTGAAGGTGCTTTACCCTATTAAAGTTAATAAGCAATTTATTAAGTAAGGGAATGTTTTATAAATACCAGAGTCTTCAGTATATGAAGATACTCATATGATAATGGTGCTGTGTTAAGTGCTTTGATGTATTAATTCATTTAATCCTCATATGTTCTACAGTTACAACGGTTTGGGCTGAGGATACTTGAATGACAAACCACTTTCCACATAAGAATATGCAGACACTTGAGCTTTCAAGCTGAAGTGTAGACTTCTAGTCAATAGCAGTACTAAAGCAAACTAATAAAACTGGGACTTTTAATTTTACATTTTTGAGGTGTATTACTAAATAAACAGAATGCTTGTTTTATTTTGATCTGAAAGCTAGCACATTATATAACATCTGTAATCAGAGGAGAAAGAAACTGATATTTGAGTAACTTAAGTTCCAATATAGTGCTAGGTCATTTATTTAATTACAAACAGTAGCACTCAATATCTATTAGATAATAGATGCTGGGCTGGTCTACACATTCATTAAACTTTTCTGAGTTCTAGAGTGCTTGGAGAATTATAAAAGCTATGGCCCTTCTCCAGAAAACAAGAAGAATGAACTATCAATCTTAATACCACCTCCCAGCTTCCTTTCTCTAATAGTCATGCTTTAATAATCCATTAGTCTTTAGTAACTCACAGTAGTTATAGGCTGACTCCAGATAAATGTTTCAGTGTCTAAAATATGTACATGATCATTCCATCCTCTTGGGTGACTTGAATTCTACAGAAAATAGTAAGAATCTGAGTTATTTTGCAATTATTTTACAAAGAGTGTTTGCAAAATTATATAGCCTTGATCTGATTTATTAATTATTAACAAAATGAACAAAACTACTACCAAACAAACTGTATTATTTCAACATACTAAGCAGGCCATATGCAAATATGAAACTTCACTTACCCAAAAAGATGTTTCATCAAATTCAAAAGTTCCCAATACTTTATCTTCAGGTAAATATCCATACCCTCCAAAAAATATTAACCTATTATATTAAAACAAAAACATAAGCCACTAAAAATTCAGATACGCAAGTTAGTATATAAGAGATTTTTCTTTGTTATATGAGTTGCAAAGGCACAGTTGAGTATATGAAAATATTCATAATAATGCCTATATGTCTCAGTGCTATGTTAAGTGCTTTGATGTATTAATTCACTTAATCCTCATACATTCTATAATTTCAAAGGTTATTGGCTAAAGATACTTGAAGGCAAACCACTTTCCACATAAAACCCCAAACCTTAGTGCTGCTGCTAACTCACCTGTTTTTATATACCCAGACACCAAGTTTATCCTTTGATGACGGAGGAATTCCTTGGCAATCAATTCTTTCCCACTGTAATACTCTGTCTGTAGACCTTAAATCCAGCATGTAGAACTGTCAAAAACAATGGTTTCTGTTAGATCTGGTTTTGTGTAAGAAATTCAACCTTGGTATTTAACTTTGCTGTGATTTATAATAATAAGAATATCATCTAATTCAATACTACCTATGTGTCTACAAACTGTTCTTGAGTCTAGATAAGGAACTTGTGCCAGAATATAAGTTACCCAAGTCACTAAGCATCCTGTTTATTAGTTCAGCTAATTTTTTTTTTTTCCACAGCCACACTTTTTTGGTGAGGGAATAGAAGTATATTGGTTTACATTCTGGGCTTAGATAGGCACTTAGAGTTTCCTGATCTAATTTATGGGTATCAGGATGGTATAACCAAAAAAAAAAAAAATCAGACTCAGCAATTGCACTCCAAATTCAACTTAACAAACATGTCCTATGTGCCTACTTAACTCTAGGAGCTAAGGACAAATCTTAAAAGATTAAACATTGGTCTATCTTTAAGGGTTCACATCCAGGTGCTTGAATATATATATATATTTTTAATTATTATTATTTTTTTTTACTTAAGACACCCAAGCCACTTGATATATTATGACTACAATTTCTCTGAAAGCCACAGCTCTCTTTCTCAAGCTTCCTCATGTTGTGCAAAATTATTTTTCTCCTTCTTAGCCCTGAAAAATACATGGTTCAAATACAGCCTATAGCTATGCTTCAGAACCCTTTCTTTAAACAAAATCTTTAAGTAAAAGCCTAAAATATAAAAACTAAAATGGTGCTACACTTGTTAAAATGGTAGCGGAAGGGGTGGTCTGGAGCCACCTAACACCATTATGCTCCTCTCACAGGTGCCCTGGAATTCCTAGGAGCAGTTTGAAACCATCTCAGCCATATGCTCCATCTACATTGGACCATTTGACATTTCCATGAACAACATATTTGTTTACACTTCTGCATCTTGACACCTATATCTTGCCTCCCCCTTTGAACTGTATTATTCAAGAATCACCTTCCTACCAAACACAATGTCAAGGAGTCTTTTTCAGATTCAAAAATATTTACTGAACTATTACCATAGCCAGGCTCTGTGTATCTCTGTACCATATGCTACTGAAATCATTTACTTGTTATATGTGTCCCTTTTAGAATGAGCTCCAGGAGGCACAGACTCATTCATCTGAGTCTCCAATGTCTAACCAAGTGCTCAGCATACAAGGTGCCCAAGAAGTTGCCAAATAAATGAATTTTTAGTCTACCTAGATCATATGCACCTTTCTGACTGACTTCATCTGTCTCTCCTGGCCTGAGAGAACAACTGATCATCTTTTTCCTATTTGGGTAAAGCATGAACAAAGTCTGAATGACAATATCTCATGGTGCCAGATCATAGAAATGTTAGTAGATACAATTTTGTCAGTGTTAATTTATCCTTATGGCTTTCTGAGTGGTGGCCTGTTAATTTTTACCCTGCCCCCCATGATTACCTCATTTTCATCTAATTTACTGTTATTCATCTAACACTCCAGGTTGCTAAAAGAACAAGTAGCTGCAAAGAACACAAAGAACACAAAGAAAAACAACATAGGAAGTTACTGCACACAGGTTACCAACCAAGTTGATTTTATAAAAGGCCTAGGTAAATACAAACCGGTAGACAAAATACTGAAATGCACATTCATACCATAATCAAGTAACATATTTTTTAACTGGGACAGGAATAGCTATGGGTAACCATAGAAGTCTCAAGTTGTCTAAAGAAAGAATAAAACTGCCTTGAACCGTAACCCTTAGAACACTAACCTTATTCGTATTGCCTCGTGAGTGGTGTCCTCCGAACAAGTACAGCATCCTGTCTACACACACGGCACAGCTTCCTGACATGGAAGGAGGAACATCACCTTCAGTGTTCATTTTTTTCCTGAGAGGAAAGCAATATAAATAAGCCTCCCACAAGGGAAATGCAAAAATATTTTTATTTTTCTTCTATTTCCACAATAAAGGGGGGAAAAATAAAATGAACGGGTTGACTAGATCATGTCCAGGGTCTCATCTAGCTCTAAAACTAATTCAAAGAATGAGCTCTTTCCTCTTCATCCCACAGGCTTTGCCAGCCCTGCACAGAGGCCGAATGAGAGCTTCTAAAAGCTACAGTGTCACATGACTCCAGGAGCGCACCATTTTATGGTTTTTAAACTAAATTGTTTGCTTTCTATTTACATGGCCAGAAAGTGGTTGTTTTGGTTTTTGTTCTTGACTGGGCCAGGAAAACGACGTCCCAGTCCTGACAGATTAATTCAGTAGGTGTTTTTATTTGGTCACCGTTAGCCATTCAAATGAATCTGATTCAGATCGTATGTAATACTACAGACACTTATGTAGTACTTACTATAGGTCAGGCACTGCTCTCAGTGCTTTGCATATTTTGACACATTCTGAATCTAAAAATAAAGCTGAATCAAAACTAATTAAGAAATAGAAGATTCAGAATATTAATAGGTCACTCAAGGTCTTCTCACAATATCACTTTATAATAAGGTTTTAAGTTTTAATAGGCTTATTTTTTTAAATTATGGGGCTGATTTATTATTTTTATTTATTCATTCATTTTTCATTCCTCACGCAAGAATATTTTTCCATTGCTTTTTTAGAGAACGGGAAAGACAGATAGAAATACATCCATTGGTTGCCTCCTATATGAGCCCACCAGGGCCCAGCCCGGGGAAGAGCCTGCAGCTGAGGTACATGCCCTTGACTGGAATAGAACCTGGGACCCTTGAGTCCCCAGGCAGAGGCTCTATCCCTGAGCCAAACCAGCTAGGGCTATGGGGCTGATTTTTAAAAATATGTAGAATTCCATATTACAGGGATACTATTACACATTTCCAATTATCTAGAAAAAGATTGGCAAACAGCTCAGAAAACACCGATTAACTATGTACAGAAGAATCTTAACATGCTTAGTTTAACTGTTAAATCAAGTGGGAGTACTATTCCAGTTCTGAGATCTATAATATGTAATATATATAAAGCACAAAGTTCTCACAGTGCAAACCACGGGGGAAGCCTACTTCATAAATCCTCAAACACGACTAACCCAGCCTTTTGAGAATCGCGTTAATCCTGCCACGGACATACTCTTGAGTCCCACTGCTGAGACTAGCAAAAGACCCTTTCACCATATCCCCACGGAAGGCAAATTTACGTTAGTTCTGTTTTTTAAACAAAACATACTATTTTATGGAAATTTTAATGTTAAAACTCATTAAAATACCACCTTTATTTCTAGTATATACAATCTATAATTTTTTTGCATTCAAGATGCCACATAACAAAAGACATAACGTCTTGAAAAAATACATATGTGGAACTTTTATTATATTTCCATTCCAGGATCTGAAGCCTCTACCTCTATTTTAATAATACTATGATACTTTATAGAGTCCTGAAGAGAAATTTCTCCAAGGATCATAAAAATATCTAGTAATTACTGATATTTCTGAAGAGACGCTAAAGAGTAAGCTTAGCAGTTAGGCCAAACTAGCACAATACTGTTTTCAGAACATATAGCTTAGCATCTTTAACTAAAATGTTTTTATTGATTAGAATGGGCTCTACAGAGTTTCTTTTTGTTTGCAACAGTATTTGAATGTATTAGTCCCTCTTATAAATCCAATTACCATCTTCCAGTCTCCATGTTGTAGATCCATAGTTCTTCTCTAGGCAGATAAAAGTCATATAATCCTCTGACTTGGTTACTCTAAGAACCAAAAAGAGAAAATTGAAAATATAAAAATAATTGGTATTCTAGAGGCACTATTGTATGTTTTTTCATATCTAATTTGAGATACTGAGAATTATGAAAAATTAAATATGTCCAACAAATCCATCAAATGCACAGTCCTCCCCACCCCATGCCACATACTCAAAGTAATGCTTATTATAGACAGCTCTTATTTCCAATTTTTGAGAGAACAGTTATAACGGTGTAGGTGCTGTGGTGCAGGAAGGTAAGAGATCAGGAAATCTCCAAGGCCACTTGATCCTGAACAGACCGTGCACCAAATGTCATTGCATGGCTTCAGGAGAGAGTATCCCTGTGCCGTGGTCAGCAGACTAAAGGAAGGTCTACCTTTAACTCTTCACCCACACTGGCACGTGATGTATATAGTTTTCTAGCCATTGTTTCCTTTGACCCATGCATTCTCTACCAAAATGCAGAGAGGGCAGCACTGCAAATATGCAAATATTAAGTCCTTATGCAATATTTTAAGTTCCTTGTTCTCCATTTCCTTCAGGTAATAATTTTTAACAGACTGTGCGTACCATATGCTCTTAGAACTAGCTGAGAGCTACCCATGGATTGCTTTATTTAACCCTCACAACCACCCTTAAACGTAGTTGGTATTTCAAGAAAACAGGTTTTTTAGAGAGGTGATTTGCCGAAGGTACTTGGCAAGTAATGGTAGAACCAGGATTTCAGCCTTCTTTCCCTGAAGTTGCAACTTCAACTGCTATCTGACCTCTCCAGCCTTTGAGCCTCACTGGCCACTTTCTGAACAATGTCAACATACAGTCAACAATTGCAGTTCACTGAGAATGGGTGTCAGAGTCCAATAAGCTTGAGTATTATACAGGAACAGAGCACCCGGCCGCCATGTGAACTTTTTGCTTTTCACTCCACCCCTTGCAAAGGGAAAGGCTAGAAGACAGGAGGCTGACCCTGAGGAGATGAGCCTGGCCTGGAGAGGGCAACTGACTACTGTGTGAGAAGCAAGGGTTTATTGCCTTCAAACAACCTGCAAGAGCTTCCTGAGCCTACTCTCAGGTTCTGGCCAGTATATGGATAGCCTGTTTCTAACACCCACCTGGTTCACCAATACGCCTCAACCTTGCCTCAGCCCTCAGCAGCCAAGACCTCAAAAACAGCACCAGAAATATTCTACCCTGACTACCCCACCCCTCCCCATGCCCAAAGAAAGCCCCATTCCCTCAATGCTGAATTTTACAGACAGAATTTTGAATAAAGTAGTTTAGACTGAAATATGACCGACAGGTTTACTTTTCTCCTTGGGAGTTACTTACATTTCAGTAAGGGTCCCACATACCTACCCCCCTTCCTCTTAACACGTACCCTCTAAGCACCTACTCATCGAGGCTGAGGAAAACACAAATTAGACTGGCAAAAAGAAAATGCTTTTGTTGTTAAACTACATGAAATAATCAGGGCTGCCACCGCACTCTATCCCATCTACCCTCTGAGTCATCTCACAAGCTGTCAACTGTGATCAGATCAACTACCAAGAACTGAAATTTACTGCCAGAGTCACAAAACAAGTCATCAGAGGAACAGGTGTAGTGGCCTAGATTTCAAACCGATGGGGGAGGGAGGAGATAATGTTTTCCCCAGTATGTTTTCATTGATTTTTAGAGGAAGGAAGGGAGAGAGAAATATCCTTGTGAGAGAGACATGGGTTGGTTGTCTCCCATACACACCCCATCCAGGTACCGAACCTGAAGCCTGGGCATGTGCCATGACCTGGAATGGAACCAGCGACCTTTCAGTGCAGGAGAGGATGCCCAACCGAGCCACACGCGCCAGGACTAAGGCGAAAAGGGGCTAAAAAGAATGGCTTTGGTAGGAATGCATCATAGCCAACTGGACAGATGACACAATTCTAGAAGGTGGAGTGTTATTGGGAAGTTCTTAAGAGCGAGAGAGAACTAGTGGGCAAGGGTTAACGTGGGGAGGAGTCCCCTGGCAGAGGGAGAGAAGAAATGCAACTGGCAACTAAGTACATTGTTTACATTAGGGTCAAGGAGCTGCTGATACTGTTGGTTACTGGTGGAGCGTTTCCATTAATTTTCGTAACAGATGTTTCTTCCGACAAATTCCAGCCCTGCCTCAGCGGGAACCAGCCCTACAATGTTCCCACCGCAGAGCGACGGCCACCCGCACAGGTGGCAGGACCGGGCGGGCGGGCAGTGCGGGGCGACGGCTCCTGCGGCCTCGCGCTCCGGGGGCGGGGGGCGGGGGGGTCGCCTACACCCCAGCCGCCCCGGGAGTGGCCAACGGGGCCGGTGGGCCCAAGACCTCGGTGCCGCACGCCGCCACCTCTTACACACACCCCGGCTTTTAAATAAAAACACGGTTAGTTACCAGGCGCCGCCCACCCTGCCCTCGCCCCACACAACGCTCCGCCGCGAGCAGCGGGGAGGGTGCGGGCGGGAGGGCGGCGTGACAACAGCCCGGGAGCCTTGGGACGGGCCCGGGGTTCGAGAGAAGGTTCCCACACGCAGGGGGACAAGGGGGAAACCAGGGGTCAGTCGGGGCGCGGTGCCGGCCGCGCTGGTCCGCCCGCCGGGCCCCAGCCCCGGTCACCCCGAGCGCCGCCGCGGCCGGGCCCACTGACCTTGTAGCCGCCCCAGACGAACATGTGGCGCCCGTCGCCCACCGCTACGTGGCCGCTGCGCTCGGCGGGGCAGGCGAGCTCCGCGGCCTCGCAGCTCTCGTAGGCCGGGCCCGGCAAGTCGTCCCGCGGATCGTCGTTGCCATCAGCCATCTTGAGGCTGCACTTCTGTCCGCTAACAGTCCCCACCGCGGCGAGCGGGGAACAGACAAAGGAAACGGGAGAAAGAAACGAGCCGCGGCGAAAGGGACGGCGTTGAGGCCGCCCCTCGCCGCCCGCGCTCCGTCCGGCCGGCCCCTCGGAGGACGGCCCCTCGGAGGGGGTCGCGGGCGGGCGGGGCGGCGGGAGGGGCGCGCCCAGGGCCGGTGCCGCCTCCGGCCGTGCGCCCGCCCCCGCCCCGCCTCCGCCGCGCCTCCGAACCCGGGTTGACGCCGCGGCCGGAACCGCCCGATCCGCGGAGGCCGCCGCCGGGCTCGGGCAGCGCTGCCCACGCTCAGCGCCCCCAGCGCCCGGTCCGCCTGCCGCCGAGCTCGCGCCTCCGCCCCGGCCCCGGCCCCGGCCCCGAGCTGTGCCAGGGCTTCCGCGCGCGCCGAGCCGCCTCCCACGGCGGGCGCTGCAAGGCTGCGCTGCACTCAGCCAGGGTTCCCCAAAGACTTTCTTCCCCAGAAATTCCCTCAACGGGTGCGCAGCCTGCACGGGGCAGTGAAATTGCCCCGCTGGCATCTCCTGGTCTCAGCCTCTCCAAGGGACCCATGCCCGGCTGCCATGTGGACACGAGGAGACGCGCCTCGCCCTTTCTGTGCCACACGCCACCCACGCTCTTCTGGTTCAACAGAGACCTTTTTAAAAATATACATATTTTTATTGATTTCAGAGAGGGAGAGAGAGAAACATCAATGATGAGAATCATTGATTGGTTGCCTTCTGCACGCCCCACACTGGGCATGGAGCCCGGAACCGGGCATGCGCCCTGACCAGAATGGAACCCGGGACCCTCAAGTCCACAGGCCCAAGCTCTATCCACAAGCCAAACTGGCTAGGGCTTCAGCAGAGATCTTGATTTAGTTTGGAAAATCACTCGAAAGCGTTTCAAAACCCACCACTGCTCAGTCATTCAGGCGAATCATGATCACACACACTGACACGGTTTTCTCTTACATTTCAATTAGGTCAAGAGCAAGTTCAGAATTATCATCTAAACTTGATTCCTCTCCTGTAAAACAGGACGGGACTAGAATACACCTAAATCCCTTATCTAATGGCGCCTCTGTATTTGGATGAGTTTGGTGAGGGGAGCGTGCTGGATTATCATCTCTTCCCATCTAAACGCTGCAATCACTTTTTAGAAGGAATACTTTGTACAACCAAGGGCTTAACTTTTCATAGCCTGAAACTCCTTCCCTCCCCACTGCCTGTCTGTTACAACTTAGCAGAATCTGTGATAACAGTGCTTAGAGGTAAATATATAGGGTGTCCCCCAAAAATGTACTGGTATACACACTTTGAATAAGTACTAATTGCAGGAGGCCACCCATTGTCTTCACTAGCAGAGAAGTGCAAACAAGGATCCTGGAATGCTGGTGAACCTTGAACCCATGGCAAGGGCCTGAGTTATGCACCGATTGTCTAGTCCTGACAATGGGGGCTCAAGCTATTTCCTGATTAAATAGTCTCAGAGTAAATCTTTCGAATATTTACTGACCTTTAAGATAGCCTGTCTGTTACTGCAATTACCTGCCTAAGGGTTTTATGTTTAACCAAAGTTGAATAAAAGGCTGGCGAGGCCTGGGCACTGGTGGAAGTCCTTCCCCTTGAGTTGGACTTGCCCGCCTGGCCCCCCAATATTTCCAAATTATCTCTTGTCTCTTCTCTTTCATTTGTGTGCGTCTCCTCTTCCAGATCCTGAACCCTGAACCACATGGGACATGGGGAAACAAATTAATTCCAATGTTTCTTTCTTTGAAAATTCCAATAGAATGACATAAATACCATGGAAAAAACAGGCACCAAAAAAGGTGCACAGGGGGCATTATTTGTTTCTTAAAATTGCTTTTTTTCCTTCAAAAATATTCTGAAATCAAAATTTTAAGTTGTCACTATATACTACCCTGAAAAGTATGCTTAGTGCGTTGATTTCCTTTCTCACACACATACATATAAATAACGTATTGATGAGAACCGCTTTGTGTCTGTGCTGACAGCATGAAGTTCTAAAGAATATTTTAGGCTTCTATCAAAAGGTTAATTTTTAAAAATGTTTGTGCAAAAAATACTATTTTGAAAAAATGTACACTAGTTTTGGTGTGCTATTTGCTGTATCATACTCAAAGTGATAATACTAAAAAAGAACACTTCTTGACAACTGGAAGAATATCCTGCGAGACATCATAAAGATGGCCAGAAATTCTTCTTCCTTGAGAACCGGACTGGAGACCTATTTTATGAACCATCTGAACAAAACCTTCAAGAATCATCTTTCTTTCTTCTTCTTCTTCTTTTTTTTTTTTGTTAGAACAACTCAGCAAAATAAAATTCCCGTTTATTGTTGGACAACATTGTTTCACACACTCATCAAACAGGCCAAAAATAAATAAATAAACAGCAAATTCATAGACAAAAAAAAAGGGGGGGAAAAAGAAACCTTTTTATCTTTGGCCTTTTTTAACCATCTTATACAAACCAACTATTTATAGTACAGATAAGCACATACACAAAGTTACTGGAATGTTCAGAATAAGATTGTTTTTGCTTTTTTTTACAAGGTTTATTTCTCCTTTGAGATTATAATGAACATGGTCACACCATAAGTAAAGTCAGAAGTAGGACAGAGAACACTCCAAAGGCTGGTGTGGTCATCCCAAAATCATTAAAAATGGCTGACCCCTAACAATATGTACAAAAAATATAAAATGTAAATAAAAATACAGACAAATTTTTCTTTTTAAAGTACTTTTAAGAAAAAAGGCAGGGCCTTGGACGTTTTGGTTCTTTTCTCCTCCCCTGTTGCAAATTCACGTTGTGGTTTTGGTTGGATGGTGGACAGTGGGTGTCATCTGCAGGTGCTGCTGCCCCAGGTGGGTGGGGGGACAGGCGGGTGAGAGTCTCTTCTCGAAGTTGACCACGTTTAGATTCTGAGAGGGGAAGTGGAAGGTGAATAGGTCACAGAGGCCTTTAACTTTTCCCTTTTTTGTTGTTAGTCATCCTCATCGGTCTTCTGCTTCTTGGTGTCAACATCGTCATCCTCATCATCTTCAGCTGCCCGTTTGCCTGTAGCTGCCTCAGCCTCCTCACCTTCATCTCCATCCTCTTCTCACCATCACCTTCTTCTTTCTCCTCCTCCGCCCCCCTCCTCCTTCCTCTTCATCTACCTCATTGTCAGCCTCCTGCTCCCCATTTTCCTCATCCTCAGCCTTCCCATTCGCAGGTGCATCGCTTCCATTCTCTGCCTCCTCCACAACTTCCTTCTTCTCCTTTAAGTCCTTGATGGTGATCTCCGAGCTGGTGTCCACGGGCGTGTCTGACATGGTGGGCATTTTTTTTTTTAAAAAAAGCGAGAGTTGGAGGACTCTGGCGAAGAAGCTGCAGTGAAGGAGGCGCACAGCGGAGGTGGTTGCAGTGAGCAAACCATTTCTATGTTACAGAATTTACCAGGCGACCAGAAAATACAAAGGAGTACCCAGAGATACAGGAGAAACCCATTTATTTTCAGATGTTTCGCATGTACTAGTATAGTGACTCGGGGAGACTGTTTCTCTCCAAATCCTGAGCAAACCAATATGGAGGAAGCTGTCCCTTTATACCCTCTGGTTTCTCTGTCCCCCAAATATGGATGGGACTTCCGGACCTTTCACAGGCTTTGCAAAAAGCCCCGTGTGTTGGAATGGGGGCAGCGAGACCACACCTTAAAGGCCTGGCCTGGTGCCAGTGCTGATAACCCCCTCAGGGGGTTGTGTATTGTTCATGGTTTATGGCCTCTGTAAAATGGGAGCACTTAGGTAAACAGGTCTTGTAAGAGCAGATTGTGGAGAAAGGGGCAGTGGCTTCATTACAGGCTATCAAGAATGGGCATTAGGTTACTGGTGCAGATTCAGACTGCTGGCCTCCCAAAAATGTCTTCTTTTCCCGTCGTTTGGTGGAGCGGACAGGGAGCCACAGGAACATGCAAAGATGGCTTTTCAGAGCAGCCAGTGGGCTAGAATCATCTTTCAAACGGAAAGTCCACAGGGAGAGTTCAGAGCTAATGTTATGAAGCTGAAGCTGAAGCCTTGGGCTCCTATATACTGTGGAGGTCAACAACACAAAAGTTGACAGTAAACCATCAGCTGTTGAAAAGTGAGGAATGAATACTGCTTGGCTATCACACTTCAAAACTGGCTTTGCAAGCTCCCAGACCCTCTCTATCTCCGAATAGCAGGAGGGCCCTGTTTTAAGCCAAGTTATAGAGACAAGTTAAAGATCAGAATTCCCTGTCACTCTCACTATGGGACTATCTCAAGACTTATAATTTTTGAAGTACTACAGTATATTAGATCAAATAAGTATAGCACTAGTTATGTGTGCCATAGATAATATATAGATTTTCATTCTCTTGAAGCCTACATGTTGGTGTGCATTTGAGGGGCTAATCCAGCTTTTAATGCTCTAAGTAAACCATTTAAAACCGGAAGTGCTTTTCTAAGAGGCTAGAGAAGGCATTCGTATACTAGTAACCCAGAAGCTATATTAAAAAGTATTCATCCCGCTCAGTGTCATCTACCACTATCCAATAGGTTTTGATATTTTCCCTTTAAATGTGAAAGGCTGACACTGAAACTCACTGTAATAAAATACTTGTAAGCTGTACATTGCCTGTGCGATTCATTTTCTAAATTTTATTTAGTCTAAAAATAGTAAGAAAAAATGAAAACTTACACTGAAATATTGTTTGTACAATCAACTCTAATGACTGGTTCACATGAACAAAACTGGAAAAATAGTAAATCTACATAGTTCATATAATAAATAAAATGTAAACACACACTATCTCAATACATAAATAGAAGTTTTACACATCAAAATACAATATATATAAAATATATCTCTAAAATTTAATGAGGTACTATAAATGACTATAATTTTCATTATAAATTACATATATATTTCAATAGAGAAATATATTTGCTCTAACATTTTGAATTTCAGAAATAACTTGTATGGTGGTATTGTGGAGAGTAATTTTATAACCAAGCCTTTGAGTAATACATCGTTATTAGTAATTCACTGGAAGGGTGTGCTGTAATAATATGAACAATTTCTTAATTACGGCAAAAGTACTCTTAAGGAATATAAGTTATAGTGTTTTATTTCTGTATAAGCAGTTAATACTGAAAATGAATGGGAAGATAACATATTTTCAATATCCTTAAGCACCAACTTTGTAGAATGGTGTGGACCAAATTGAGGGGTTTCAATAAAGGCAACTTACTAGATTACCATTCCATTTCATTATTTATAAAAATCACTTTAGATGCACTCTTCCAAGGCAAACTATATTTTAATGTGCCTCAAAACTTAATAATTATACTGCTTCTCAATATTTCAGAGCCTGGATGACAAATAAACCTCCACTTTAGGCACTTTAAAATATGGTCTTTGTACATATAAAATTGGACAAACTAATAACTTAGGGGTAACAGGAAGCAATTGAATGCATTTATTCCCCTACTCAAATAAAGGTTTGAAGAAAACTTATGACAAGAAAAAGGAAAAGTACAATGATGCTTAAGAATTCTTTACTAGATAAGTGCTAAAAGGGTGGGGGTTCCACATTTAACACCATACCAATAAGAAGATTTAGGTAATTTTATAGTGACTTGAGAGAATCTATTCTATCTAAAAGTTGATATATAGTGTTTTTATGTATCATTATATTGAGGGATTTCTAAAGTCCTTGGGTAATTTCTTATTCTCCTCAAATTTGTATAATCTTTCCAGCAATGAGTACACAGTGAGTTAAAATTGCCTACAATTGTAATTACTTTCAGAAAGCTTATTTTTTTTCTGTAGCTTATAAGGAAATTATTTTAGAAATATAAATTAATCTGCCATTAACATCTCATTCCCATATATCCCATTCCATGTAATTACTTTAACATAACATTTTTGCTTCAATTTTATCTTCTAAATAAAGCCTCCAATTTGGGGAGTAAATATACAGTCTGATTAAAATGTTAAACATATTAAACATATAAAGTACATAACAACTTAATTGTTACTGAGCCACTGATACTTATTTTCTGTTTCTTCTTTTTGAGCTCTTTGTTCTTCTCGGTGGTTAGCTGCAGCCCAAAATGTGATTTTTTTGAGTACTTGTTGAAGAAGTTTAGGAGGTAATAAAGATATCTGACTTTCTAAAATTATAGCATTTTTACCAATGCAGTCAAGGCATGACCTGCAAACAAAACATAATGGAATTATTCATTTTTAAAGTTATAATATAAAAAATATATAGGTAAGCTTCTTAAAAATAAAAGTCATTTAAAATCTATATATAAAAGCATAATATGCAAATTGACCAGACGGCAGAATGACCACTCGCTATGATGCACAATGACCGGCAGGGGGCAGGTGCTCAATGCAGGAGCTGCCCCCAGCCCACAGGCCCTGATAGCCTGATTGCAGGGGGGCAGGGGTGGGGTCTGCCGGCCAACCTCTTGGTCCCTCCCCCCGGCTAACAGGCTCCAATTGCCCAATGGGGAATGGGGAACTGGGGGTGGGTTGCGGCGCACGCAGGTGGCCTCAGGCCAAGGTGGGTGTGAGTGAGCAGGGCCCCGATCACCCTGCCAGTCACCCCATACACAGAGGGCGACCGGCTCAGTGGCGGGGGAGTGGGGCCAGCTGCCGGCAGCTGGGGAAGATCGGCCCTGACTGCAGGCTAGGCCTAGGAACTCTACCCCTGCATGAATTTCGTGCACCGGGCCTCTAGTTTTTTGCATAATAATGTATTTCCTTTGTATTGTTTGGAACATGATAGGACATATATTCTTTGTAGAGCACCACAATAATTGAACATTTTTACAGCGTAGACACTGTTCTGACCAAATCCAATGGGAACAGAAATTACAACTTACCATGCATGATGTTCTTTAAGTAAAAAAAGGTTCAGACTTAATTTCAAAGCAGGTCAGTCTCTAGCAGACCCTTGTCACTTATCCTTACAGCCCGATACCCATTTACTCTTCTCTGAGAACTTTTTCTTCCATCTCCTAGATCAGTGATGGTGAACCTATGACACGCGTGTCAGAGGTGACACGCGAACTCATTTTTTTGGTTGATTTTTCTTTGTTAAATGGCATTTAAATATATAAAATAAATATCAAAAATATAAGTCTTTGTTTTACTATGGTTGCAAATATCAAAAAATGTCTATATGTGACACGGCACCAGAGTTAAGTTAGGGTTTTTCAAAATGCTGACACGCCGAGCTCAAAAGGTTCGCCATCACTGGCCTAGATGAAGCATCTGGCATCCATTTTTACATGGTGTGACCGGGTCCTCCTCAGACTCCCTCTATCAGTGTTGACTTAAGTTGACCCAGAGAGAGCAGGTGTGAAGAGAGGAATGGAGCCAAGAGACTACCAGAGAGAGGTTCTGCCCATCTGGGGGCCGAGTGTTCATGTTTCCCCTTTCATTCCACTAGAGGGCAGTATCCTTTCAAATACAATTCCATTTTACTCTATAAAGTACACTGAAGGGGGTTTTGTACTTTAAAACCAAAAGAAACCTGATTAAGATAAGAACCATCAAAAATGCATCTATTTCAACTGGTAAACTTTAATTTTAAAAGGTAAATATTTTATGAAAGTTTTAAAAATAGACTCAATGGATTCTGCTGTGGTTAATCTGTTGTCATTTTTATAAGGATTTACACTGTACAGATTTATATCTTCTTCCAAACTCTCATGAAGCCTTTTCTCTAGACTTTGTGAAAATGCTCAATAAAAAGAGTGAAATGAGAAATAACATTTATTACAGAGGAAGCATGTCCTACTCCTGTTTGTTTTCCCAGTTAGTGCCAGATGCCTTCAGACTTGGAATTTAAAATAAAATGAGTACACTTGCTTACTGTGGACAACTAGCTGTGGTGAACATGCTTCACACAATAAATTTACTAAAGTCCTGATAGAGTCAAGTTTTGATAGGCTCAGCATTCAGTACCCACTCACAGAAGCTCTGTACTAGGTGCAAAGGTGATACCAAGAAGCCTGACTGATGGACACCCTTAGTCCCGGCCTCAAATGCAGGCCCATCCAGTGTGTCCTTTGCTCTCTTATTTCTATACTGATTCATCTTCCCCATCATTGCTTCTCTTTGTGGAGGAAAGACTGATCCAAGAGAGGAATGACCGCTGCCTGACCAGTGAGCTGGACCTGGGCCAGAGGGGGGGGGACCTGTTTCCCCACAACCCTCCCCCCTCTTGGGCACTATCTGATCCTGACTGATGTTTGTTATGACATGAACCAGTGCCCTTCCCCTGCTTCGCACTACTGGTTCCTGGAATAGGCCATTGTCTTGAGCTGGACAAGCATGTAAAGCAATTTACCGTAATCGGTAGCATTCACATAGGAGTACAGGGACTATTGCCCCTTCATCCCATATAATTCTTTTTTAAAAAATGTTTTTTATTGATATTTTAATTTTTAAAATATATTTTTATTGCTTTCAGAGAAACGTCAATGATGAGAGAGAATCATTAATCAACTGCCTCCTGCACATGCCCCACTGGGTAATGAGCCCACAACCTGGGCATGTGCCCTGACCGAGAATCGAACCATGACCTCCTGGTTCATAGGCTGACACTCAGCCACTGAGCCCCCTCGGCCTGGCTCCCATATAATTCTTTGATGCCTGTCAAGTGGTGTGCGGATCCATTTCAAGTTACAGCCACTGAAGATGCACATCCCTCGTATGTTTCCCTCAATTAACTCCATTAATTATCAGACTAGAGTGGCCAACCTCTTTCTTCAGTCTTTCTCGGGCCTCTGCTTACGGAGACTTTCAGTTCTGGGACCTCCCCAGGGTCTGCGTGTACTCACAATATTCCCGTCCAAACCACCTCTTCATGCTTTTTGGAGCACCACTGTGTCTGCAAACACCCTGCTTCCTCTGACTTTCTGTTCTAGCTTTAATTGAAATAGAAGAAACTTGCTTTATGTGCAGCCCTCTTGAGAAAAGAGTACATTTCCCTCACCTCCGCTCTCACAGTCCAGGAGCCAATGCTAGTATTCTCTCCTCACTGCTGCTTCCAGCCTGCGATCATTTCACCTTCAGGTGTCACCACCTATCAACCCCCTGCGCAACCCCACCCCCAGGCCCAACCCCGATGGATAGTGAGGACTTTGGCTCTGGCTCACCACGATCTTGTCCCTTGACTGATTTTAGCATCTGTGGAGAAACCCTTTTTTATTCTTTATGACCTTATGAGGGCAATTCAACCTCTGAAATCTTAAACTTTCATATCCTCCTCTTGGACCATAATCCCTGCATCCTTTTAATTCTTACACTCATCTTTTGACTCTTCTTGGTTCACCAAATAATAAGAACCCCTCCAGTTTTAATTATCTTTCCTATTCAGCCTAGTCCATATGCAGGTCATTCTCTTGCCAACAATTTTAATCCTGCTCTCCACTGTCCCTCCATTAACCATCCTGGCTAAATTCCAGGGAACTCTCTCCTTTCTGCACCTGCAACCTGGCTGCTCAGTGCTGCTGGAGAACCAGGCTCCTGCCACTGCATCGCGGTTCCCCTCGACTCAGCGGTGCCCTCCTGAGTCTCAGCACTGTTACAGATCCTAAGTCAATCTTCTCAGTCACCTCAGCAGCTATTTCAAATTTCACCACTATTCCTAAGTTCAAGTCCTCACCTCTCTTCTTTCTTATCAGATGACCTCACTAGCAGCTAACGCTTCCTCAGAGCCCTGCCCCTAACCAACAAATGTGTCTGTCTTTATATCTGTACTTCCTTCTTTGCCCACTGTGTCAAAATTATTCTTGCTCCAGTCAAGGGGCAATTCAATGACCTATTTGCTAAAATTCACCTCCTTAAGGAGAAACCAAGATGGCAGCATAGGTAAACACCGGAAATTGCTGCCTCACACAGCCACTTCAAAAATACAACTAAAAGACAAAAAAACATCATCCAGAAACACAGGAAGGCTGGCCGAGTGGAAATTCTACAACTAGAAGGAAAGAGAAAAGCACACTGAGACTCAGAGGAGGTGCGGTGTGGAAGTAAAGTACAGAGGTACAGACGCGTACGCAGAAAGGGCTGGCAACTGAGGACGCGGCTGTCTTTTTCAATTGGGAGGGAGACACAAGCTCCCGACAGCTCTGAATGCCAGTTCTGGGCAAGTCTTTGGGAACCCAGACTCATACGGGGAGAAACTGGACTGTATGGCATCGGGCGGAACTCGAGGAAGGCTTTCTCTCAGAGGTGCTTGCAGCGATTACTGCAGAACAGTGAGAACCGGGACCTCTTAGGGCAGGGCTGAGGATCAGCCATAGCTGTTTGCTCCGCCCTGTTGATTCCCTGGGACCCCACCCACCCAAGCTGTGTGCAGAGGCTTTTGCATATGAAAGGCCTGGCCCTTTGTAATCTGAAAATTACTTAACAAACTGCAGCTGGATCAGAGAGACCCAGAACATCCAAAAGAAGGCCCAAGGCCCCACAACAGCTTGCATTACGTCACAGCTGAGCCTCATCTGGGCACCTCCAAACCCCAAACAAGGAAAAGGAATCTGCAGATCTCTCCATAGCTCCTGTTGGGTAGCCTCAGGCAGAGGCTAAATTAGCACCTCCTTAGAGATCCAAAAGCCAGTGTAGCCAGTGGTCAGAGTGGGACCATCCAGATTACAACTCCTCAGATCCATAAGGGACACACTCAGGGGGCAGACTCAGTGAGCACCAAAGCCCCACTGAAGCAAGTCTTGCCCCATAAGGGTGTCTCCAGCACAGAAGTTCTCCCACTGTAGACACAGCTGAATCTCACAACAATTGGCCTGGAGGTCATTCCTCCCAGGGATACCTACAACTGTCAAGGCTCAACTACAATAAGACTGTGCACACAGCCCACGAAGGGGTGCACCAAGAATGTCCACCTCAGGTGATTGGGGAGGATGAGCCACTGGGCCCTATAGGACACCTAGCACACAAAGCCACTCTATCAACACAGGGAAGCAGCCAAAATGCAAAGACAAAGAAACAGGTCACAAATGACAAAAATGGAGGAAAGCAAACTACTGGATATAGAGTTCAAAACCACGGTTATAAGGTTTTTCAAGAATTTTTTAGAAACTGCCGATAAATTTAGTGAGACCCTTGAGGATATGAAAAAGGACCAACTAGAAATTAAGCATACACTGACTGAAATAAAAAATAATATACAGAGATCCAACAGCAGACTAGAGGTTCCAAAGAATCAAGTCAAAGATTTGAAATACAAGGAAGCAAAAATCACCCAACCAGAAGAGCAAAAAGAAAAAAGAATCCAAAAATATGAGGATAGTGTAAGGAGCCTCTGGGACAACTTCAAGCGTACCAACATCCGAATTATGGGGGTGCCAGAAGTGAGAGAGCAAGATACTGAAAACCTATTTGAAGAAATAATGACAGAAAACTTCCCCTACCTGGTGAAAGAAATAGATTTACAAGTCCAGGAAGCGCAGAGAACCCCAAACAAAAGGAATCCAAAGAGGAACACACAAAGACACATCATAATTAAAATGCCAAGAGCAAAAGACAAAGAGAGAATCTTAAAAGCAGCAAGAGAAAGATAGTCAGTTACCAACAAGGGAGTACCCATACGACTGTCAACTGATTTCTCAACAGAAACTATGCAGACCAGAAGGGAGTGGCAAGAAATATTCAAAGTGATGAATAGCAAGAATCAACAACCAAGAATAATAGCAAGAATCTACCCAGCAAAGCTATCATTTAGAATTGAAGGTCAGATAAAGAGCTTCACAGATAAGAAAAAGCTAAAGGAGTTCATCACCACCAAACCAGTATTATATGAAATGCTGAAGGGCATTCTTTAAGAAGAGGAAGAAGAAAAAGGTAAAGATAAAAAATTATGAACAACAAAGTGACAACAAATACATATCAACAAGTGAATCTAAAAATCAAATGAATAAAAAATCTAACAGAATAAACTGGTGAATAGAATAGAATCAGGGACATGGAAATGGAACAGCCTGACGATACTCAGAGGGAAGCAGGTGTGGGAGGGTGCGGGAAGAGATTAGACCAGTGATGACACGTGAACTCATTTTTTTGGTTGATTTTTCTTTGTTAAATGGAATTTAGACATATAAAATAAATATCAAAAAATAAGTCTTTGTTTTACTATGGTTGCAAATATCAAAAAATTTCTATATGTGACACGGCACCAGAGTTAAGTTAGGGTTTTTCAAAATGCTGACACGCTGAGCTCAATAGGTTCGCCATTCCTGGATTAGACAAAGATCTTATATGCATGTGTGCAGTACCTGTGGACACAGACAATAGGGTGACGAGGGCCTGGGGTGGGGTGGGAACTGGGTGAAGGGGAGCTATGGGAGGAAAAAAGAGGGACATCTGTAATAATCTCAACAAGAAAGAGTAATTTTTAAAAAAATGCTCTGTCAATTTTCTTCACTTCTTGTGTTTCCAACAACGTACTCCCATTGGTTTCTTCCCCTCAGCTGTGACCAATGTGCTCGCTTCTTTCTTAGTCCTGGTGTTCATCCCCAGAAGTCATCCTGGCCTCCACCTTCGCCTTACCAAAACTTCCTAGTGTTGTCCAACTCCAAGGCATTTTCAACCCAGGCACTCCGCGACCTCTTCACAATGAAGAGTCCTTCCATCTTGAATTCTCCCCCCCTCAGGTTCTGTGTTTCCATCATCTCCTGCTTCACCTGGACGTCTCGGGTCACTCTCTGTGCCTCCTTTCCCTCTGCCTGCTCCTCAAACGTTATAAGCTCTCAATGCTCAGCTGTTGGCTTCATCCTTACTCTCAAAACTCGTTCTGGGCAGAACTAACCCATACCTATTTATACTCCAACAATTCTTAAATCACTATGTCGGGCCCAGACCTCTCTCCATATGTTAACTATTTAATGGATAGCTCCACTTAGAGGTCCCATAAGCACTCCAAACGCAGTGTGTCCAAACCAAAATTGTCATTTCCACCCCATCCCACCATGAAATCCACTGCATTCTTCCTATTCTCTCTATTGCTAATCCTTCCACCTCTTTCCCTTGGCATCCATTCCCAAGCCCATTTTACCTCCTAAATATTCCCATCTCCCTTCCTTTTCTAGCTCCACTGCCATTTTCCAGGTCAGACCCTCATTTTGTGCCTGACAACTGCAGCAGTCTCTACCAACTTTCCTCACCGAGTCACATAACCCTCCAGTCAGTCTCTCATCCACACTGCGGCCAGAGGGATTTTCTAACTGGTAATATGATCATCTCATTCCTCTGCTCCACATTTTCTCATGCTTCCTGATCTCCTACAAGGAGAGACAAAGACCTAGATGGCATATGGTTTCTGATTTCTTACAACTCCCCCTTCATACTTATTTCCCAGGAATACTCAGAAGTCAGTGTCCTCTGCACTGGTTGTTCATAGCAAATTCTTGTCTCAAACTCTTCTTCTGTAAAGACTTCCCGAACCTTCACAATCTTTTTTTTTAAACCCTCAGCTGAGGATATGTTCTTACAGATTTTGTTTTCTTTTTAGAGAGGGAGGGAGGGAGGAAGGGAAGAAAGGAAGGAGAGAGAGAGAGAGAGAGAGAGAGAGAGAAAGAGAGAGAGAGAGAGAGAGAGAGAGAGAGAAAGAGAGACAGAGAGAGAGAGAGAGAAAGAGAGAGATCATTTGCTTCCTGTACGCGCCCCAACTGGGGATTGAACTCGTAACCTAGGTATGTACCCTGGCCGGGAATCAAACCCGTAGCCTTTTGGTGTACAGGACAATGCCCAATCAACTGAGCCACCTGACCATACTCTTGACCACATGGACAGAGAGCCTTCTTCTCTAGTATTGTCATAAACTTTCTATATGTTCCTCTTAAAGCAATTTTTATTTTTCTACTATAGTTGGGGTTTTTGTTGTTGTTGTTTTTTAAATATATTTTTTCAGAGAGAGGAAGGGAGAGGGAGAGAGAGAAACATCAATGATGAGAGAGAATCATTGATTGGCTGCCTTCTGCACGCCCCCTACTGGGGATTGAGCCCGCAACCTGGGCATGTGCCCTTGACCGGAATTGAACCCGGGACCCTTCAGTCTGCAGGCCGACGCTCTGTCCATTGAGCCAAACAGGATAGGGCTATAGTTGGGTTTTTTAAACTGGTGGTCTTGAGAACAAAGTGTGATGGCTCCTCAAAAGGTCAGCCATTCACAACTTGTGGTTCCCAAAATAATTCATTTTATTATTTAATAAATAGAAATATGCTTACAGTGATCATATTTTTCAGGCTTAAACAGGAAAAATAAACTTCAATGTAATAAGATATTTGAGACGATAACTTCCCTGAAAAATCTGGGACAAATAGTAACTTTCAGTACTACAGAAAGTTTACAGCCAAACTCCTTATTGTTACATCTTCTATAACTACTTATCACCACTTCTTCCTATCTTCCATTCCTCTTACAAATATGTACAAAATAAATAAAATGGATGGGGGAAAATAAAAATTGTATGGCTTCCCTTCAATCTTTAAAAATGCATTTTTTGGGTCCCCCCCTTCCCCTTTTTCTACTATAGTTGTTTGAATGCCTGCCTTCTATATTATCAGCAATTTACGGGGAAGGTTGTGACTTTGTTTCATAGCACCATGCCGTCTTAAGGTAGGCACCTGAATATTGTACTTCTTGATCCCTGGATATAAGGAGCTTGCAATCTACTTAGGGAAAGCAGTTATGTTCATGGTAAAAGTTAAGTAACAATACTCTGCAGTATAAAATCATTACAGTATCTATTTCAAAACTTTGCCTGAACAATAGCATTACCTTGGGATCTTTCAAATATTCTGAAGTCCACGCTACACCCCAGCCCAGTGAAACCACAAGCTGTGGGAGTGGAACACAGGCATCAATGTGTTTTAAAGTTCCACATGAGAGTGTAATGTGCAGCAAGTGCGGGAAACACTCACTAACGGAACGAGCAGCTATGAAAGACTGTAGGAGGGTCCGGTTTAAGCTAGTCCATTGGTGTTCAAGTGGTTCAAGCTGTAGAACGTCTGGAAGTGACAGTACAGTCCTTGGCATACAGCATGCCCTCTCTCTCTCTCTCTCTCTCTCTCTCTCTCTCTCTCTCTCTCTCTCTCTCTCTCTCTCTCTCTCTCTCATGCCTTCACCCATGTTATTCCTACTGCAAAAAAACCTACAGTTCTTCACTGGGCAACTTTTACTTCACTCAAATCCTTCCTCCCAACTCTCTCAGGCAGAAATGGGGTCTTCTTCCACAATCCTCCCACTAAACTTTGTATTTACTCCTTTTAAAGCAGAAGTATATGAGCTAAGACACTATAAGTCACAGCACCAATTTAATAACAGCTTTGGGATTATATAAAACATTCTACTAAATTAAATGCATCTATGTGTGTTTACACTCTGAGTTCAGAGAAGTTAAATCAGGCTTAGAATCAAGGAAATACAGTATGTTTAATATTCCCATATGAACTAAATGCAATTTTACAAGCTAAGCAAAAATATGACTATACTGTGTATTTTAAGTTTTAAAAATAACATTGGTGTATGGTTGGCTCATCATTACAAATTTGATTATACTCTTAGGACAAATTTTTCTTTTAATCCTCACCCGAGGATATTTTTTTCCATTGATTTCTAGAGAAAGTGGAAGCGGGGGGAGGAGGAGGACGAGGAAGAGGATGAGGAGGAGAGAGAGAAACATCGAGGTGAGAGACACATGGATTGGTTGCCTCTCGCACCCTCCCGCACGAGCCCCCACCAGGACTGGGGAACCTGCAACCTAGGCAGGGTGCCCTTGACTGGGATTCAAACCTGAGTCCCTTCAGTCCACAGGCTGACACTCTAACCATTAAGCCAAACCGGCCTATTGTTAGGGCAATTTAAACATTTTCTTAAATTCAAGTTACCTGAAAAATATTACAAAGCTGCTCTGGAGCATCATCCCATATACCAAAGGCTGCGGTTTGATCCCAGGTCGGGGTGCGTACGGGGAGCAACGAATTGATATTTCTCTCTCACGCAGATGTTTCTCTCTCTTTCTCTCTCTCTCTCTTTCTCCCTCCCTCCCTTCCTCTCTCTCTAAAAATCAATAATAGCATATCCTTGGATGATTGTTAGGGGGAAAAATATTACAAAGCTTTCCCAAAATGAGGAAGAAATTATCATATATTAATAGCATATATATGAAAAATAAAATTGCTTACCTGAGTAGTGAATAAGGCTGTGTTTGAAAGATCAACAAATCATTACAGTGACCCTAATCAACATAAAAAGAAGTTATCAAGGTTTTTGATAAAAATAACTGCATTAAAAGCTAACATGATGATATTCTAGTTATTGCTGGGTCAGTGGTTCTCAACCTTCCTAATGCCGCGACCCTTGAATATAGTTCCTCATGTTGTGGTGACCCCCAACCATAAAATTATTTTCATTGCTACTTCATAACTGTAATTTTGCTACTGTTATGAATTGTAATGTAAATATCTGATATGCAGGATGTATTTTCATTGTTACAAATTGAACATAATTAAAGCATAGTGATTAATCACAAAAACAATATGTAATTATAATGTGTTTTCCGATGGTCTTAGGCGACCCCTGTGAAAGGGTCGTTCGACCCCCAAAGGGGTCGTGACCCACAGGTTGAGAACCACTGTGCTAGGTAGAAAATTTCATGAGTACTTACTACACTAAGTACTAATATACATTATATATTCATATGTATCAAATATTACTTACAAGCATTTTAATTCCATAAAATTATAAAAGCTCTTCTTAATAATTTGATTAATGAAGTTAATAGCCCTATTTTGATTTGTAAACCAACAATATCCTAAATGCTTCTACACAGCCACTTATTCTGAAGATTAGTCACACCACAGAGGCCCATTTCATGCCTTCCATATTTTGCAATGTGAGAGATGTGCATAATTGAATAACCATTTAGGGTGACTAACACAATTACTCAGAGGAAATATTTAGATAGGAAATTTTCTTACTGTATCCAAGGAAAGTAAATCATCTTTGCTCCCACCAAATACCATTATTTCATTTTCTTTTCCCAAACAGGCTGTGTGCCATAACCTATGATTGAGAAGTATAAATAGAGTGAAATACTACCAAGGAAGAAGCTGTATATCACATATTAATCAATTTTCAATTGCACACTCTAAAATGTAATCTCTTTCAAAAGAGGATAGATTTTAAACATTCCTCTAGAACAGTGGTTGGCAAACTCATTAGTCAACAGAGCCAAATATCAACAGTACAACGATTGAAATTTCTTTTGAGAGCCAAATTTTTTAAACTCAAACTATCTAGGTAGGTACATTGTTATTAACTTAATTAGGGTACTCCTAAGCTGGCCTTTGCTAAAAACGTCCTCAATCTGGTACGTTTGCTGAGGTCGACCCCTTCCAACTCTCCCATCCACACTCGTCTTGTATACTTGTTTCATCTACCTCCTTTCCAAAAACCGACTTCTGCGCATGGGCCACGAAGTTTCAATCACACTGTACGTGCGCGCCCGCACGTGGTATTTTGTGGAAGAGCCACATTCAAGAGGCCAAAGAGCCGCATGTGGCTAGTGAGCCGCGGTTTGCTAACCACTGCTCTAGAATCATCAGAGGATTCGATTCTAGAGTTCATTAAATCATATAATTTCAATTAAAGAGATGACCCCCAATAACTCTTTCCCATTATATCCCCCAATCTTTTACTAATCTCTTTATCACATAGGTATTGAAATATTTTAGTCACAAAATGAAATAATTTAAAAAAATATAGCTGGGTGTGGCTCAGTGGCTGAGCATTGATCCAGAAACCAAGAGGTCACCAGTTCGATTCCTAGTCAGGGCATATGCCTGGGTTGCAGACTCAATCCCCAGAAGGGGGCATGCAGGAGGCAGCCAATTGATGATTTTTTTCTCATCATTGATGTTTCAATCTCTCTCTCCCTCTCCCTTCCCCTCTGAAATCAATAAAAATGTATTTAAAAAAATAAAAATAGAAATGAACTGACCAACAGAAATAGCCACCTTTCCCATTCTTTTTCTTACTATCTGCCATCTTACTGCCCTCATCATTTTTGACTCTTTCTTTCCTGCTCTCTCTGCCCCCATCACCTGACAAATCCAATTTGGCATTTTCTTTTCATTTACATTGTCACACTATCACTCTGGGTACAGAATACCATACATGTTCCTCTTTTTTCTGCCTCCAATCTTTCTCACTATATAGCTGCTATTTAATATTTTTAAGATGACATTTCCTGATCACAAAGCACCTGTGCCATTTTTCTTCTCCTAATATTTATGACCAACAGCTATTTCTTTTTCCTATAAAACTAACTCTTGCCCCTCCCCAAATGAACCTTCTCTTCAGCCAACTTCATCTACTTGCATCCCTAAGAGTGAAGCTTAGATGTCTCTAGGCTTTTGTTCACCCGATTTCCTAGTCTAGAATGAGAAGTCACTCTCTCGGGGCCTTAAAAAAAGACTCAAAATTCCCAAATGCAACCCAAACTGGCTCTGTCACCCTCTCTATTCCGCATCTGTCAACATTTTGTGCTCATTTTATAATCTATCTTACATTTGAAGATAAACTCCTCTATATACTGCTTTGGTTGATGTATGTGTCTTTACCTCCCCACAAAAACTCTAAGATCCTTAAGGCCAGACGTTGCCACCATAGTGTGCTGGCGCTAGTTTGTCGGCTCGTTAAAGCCAGCTGGGCACATCGCTATCCAGCTCCCTGTTCAGTGACACGCTGGTAGCTTGAAATGGCCATGGTGGAAATCAGCAAATGCTACAAATTAGGGCTTTTTCTGGTTTGTTTTTATGGGAAGCAGTGTAAACTGTTTACCAGCACATCACTGGAATTTGGGTAACTGAATTTTATGCTTCTCTTTCAAAATGCCCACTATGGTGTTCTGCATCCAGTAGTAGACCAAAAACTTTTGATTAACAAAAGCAAACACAAAATGCCAGCATAATTTATTCAGTAATTAAATAAACAAATCATTCACCAAGGAGTGGAGCATCTAATGTGTTTTTTAAAATGGTGTGATAGCTCATATCCATCTTCAGTTTCACAGTATTTACCAAGAATCGTTTCATGGTTTTAAAAAGTTCAATATTTCTCGGGGCTCAAACTCTCAGAAAAAAAGTACACATAAATTTCTCAATTTTAAAAATAAATTGAGGGTTTATAAATTCATTGCTTTGATTTTGAGAGTACTTTGATTACTTCTCTTAACACACCAAATTGCTGATGCAACAGATTCTACAATTACATTAATTACTTATTTTATTATCACATAACTTATTTTTAGCACATTAATCCTTTTACTTAACTTCCACAAGTGCAAACAGTGGGATTATGCACAATTTGTTAAATCAATTCCTTTCCTCAAACAATCATGACACAAGCAATGACAAAAGCACCAGGGACCCAGGATAGAACTGAGTCAGTAGAGACTTTGTTTGGGAAATACTCTGCCCAATTCTCCAACTTGTATGTTAGACCATGCTTTGATATAAATCATCCGTAACACCCAGATTATGTTGCGAAGTCAGAAAAGGGGACGGGGAGAGAGATTGAGTAAAGGAGATGGAATATGATGAAGTCCTCACATGTGGGAGAGAACAGCCTAACTTACTGGTGAGAAGGTCACATAACCTTGGCAATGCTCACGGGGTACAATAGTACCTACGGCTCTGAAGACCAGCTCCTAGTCAGACATCTTTTAGACATTTAAGAAAGTTCTTTGCTGACAGCTATCTACACAGAGGATCAGATATGGCTAGATAGGTGGCTTCTCAACCAAGCATCGTTTTGTCTAAGGTGAGACCTGTAGAAGAGAGTGCAACACTGTAGGGTCTCAACCAGTGGCAATTCTGTCCCCATAGGGACATCTGACAATATATGGAGATATTTTGGGTCATCACAACTCCAGGTTGGGTGGGGGCAGTACTACTGGCATCTTGTGGGTAGAGGCCAGATGCTGTTAAACATCCTCCAATGCATAGGACGCCTCTTAAAATAAATAATTTGGTCCAAAATGTCAATAGTGCTGAGGTTGAGAAACCTGCTGTAGAATTACAAGAGGAGAATTGGGCAGCTTACATTTCAAATTATAGCTTGGAGAAGTTTGCACAAAATGCACATAGATGTTAAGTACATTCTCACTTTTATAAAAAAAATTAGTATATACACACATATATGTTCTCCTTACACTAAACTGTATCCCACCTGTTCTCCTCCTCACCTCATACCTGAAGATAGCTCTGCCTCTGTCTTATCTGCCTTATGGAAACTCTGGCCTGGACTGCAGCATCGGAGAACACTGGAAAGCCTTTCCTGCCTGGATTTTGGTGACATCTAGCTTGCAACCTGATGTTTTCCTACAGACTGACAGTTTCTGTCCTCTCACAGCTGCTCTAAACTTATCACCTAAACATGCTAATAAAGCATATTATTTACATGACACATAGCTGAATTAAAAAAAATCTCTTTACATAGCTCAGTTCTAACTAGTATATTATTGATCATAGTTGTATTACTTTAATCATTAAGGATTTAAATATAAAATAGCAATTTAAAAATTAAACATTCTTTCTACCACTTTAGTCTATAATTAATGCATTCATATAATCAAGCAAATGGAAGAGAACAAAGAGCTTATCTAGTCCAAGTCCCTCATTTCACAGATGAAGAAAATGATGCTCAGTTTCGTAAGTGACTTTCCCAAAGCCAAAATGCGAACTAGTAGCTGAGCAAGGACTAGAATTCTGAGCTCCTATATCTTAATATAAAACTCTTTAAGTTAAAATACACATTACAAAAGATCCAGAATTGCTAAAGTAATATATTCCAATGAATTTTTATATATAAAAATATAAGGATCATATATATAATTATGATAAACTCTAAATATATTATGCATATTAACATAGAGATATAAAATGAGATATATTAAATATTTTCAGGTCTCTTTCTCAAGTTACTTGTTATATATTAAATTACTGAAATGCATGTCATTAAGTTGACTTCACATTAGTATAAATAATCTATAGTAAAAAAACTGAGAAACATGGCATGAAAAAGAATAAAATCTATTACTAACTATAATAATTATAATGTGCTAAATTTGAATTTCCTATGAATATATCTTTATTATACCATCAATCATATTAGAAAAAAAATAAGAATGACAGTAGTGTCTGGCCAGTGTGGCTCAGTGGCTGAGCATTGGCCCATGAAACAAGAGGTCACCCGTTTGATTCCTGGTCAGGGCACATGCCCAGGTTGCAGGAGGCAGCTGATTGATGTTTTTATCTCTCTATCCCTCTCCCCTCCTCTCTCTCTCTCTAAATATCAATAAAAACATATTTTTTAAAAAAGCATTATAGTATTAATATGGTTCTTTGTAGTCTAATAATAGTATATTGTTTCTACAATTTTTTGTAGAAAATTATACTCTATAATATACCACAAATAACTAACATGTTTTTTTAAAAAATTCACATTAATAAACATTAAGATAGTTTAATACAGAAAAATAATAACCTGCCATCTACTTGATCAACATAAAAGCAAATTCCCCATTAAGTTGCTCTCAACCTCTTCCATCAACAAGTAACTATTGCTAAAGCCATCCTCATTCTTGTCTACTTACTAAAAATAGTAACATTCTATACTTTCAATTTCGTAAGCCTTTTCGTATTTATCAGGTAAGATTATGCATTTACCTAAAAGAATAATAGTTTCAAATATGCAAATATGGGTAGAAACTGAATAGATAATTTCTAACAATCAGATATCATTTAAATGATAATTAAATTATTTATGTAATATCAAGCTTATTTGAAAGACATCCTTCCTGGTGATTTATGGTTTTAATGGCAAACACTATAAATTCAGTGCTATATTTTAATACTTTAAAAATTCTTAACTATTTTACTATTTATCAACTTCGAAACTTACCTGGGTCTTGTTTTAGGTAAATATGTCAGTTGTTTCCAACAATTTGTTATGACATTATGAATCCAACCATCACCTGCAATATTGTGACAGTTCAAAAATTAAGATTAGGTCTTTGGAATAAAATTTTGATTTTTATCCAAATTTATCACGCTGCATTTATGCAGCTATCTAATGTGTATGTATATTTTCTCATAAAAATTTTCAGAGATATACAAAAGTAGAGTAAACATAACAATGAACTCACACATACCCCAGACTCAACAACTATCCAGATTTTGTCATATGTGCTCCATTTATTTCTTTTTATTATTGTTGTTATTCAGTTATTCTAAAGCAAATTCTAAATCTTTGATTATTTTCCCCATACATACTTCAGTAAGCATTACTTTAAAAAAATTGATTTTGTTTACATACCTACAACAGCTTTGTCACATAACTACAATGCCATTATCACAGTCAACAAAACTAAAAATTATTTCTTAGTATTATGTAAGACACATATGACCACATCTTAAGCTGAATCTATAAAGGAGGAAATTGACTGGACTAAGAGTTAGGGCATTTACAGATGGGTACTATACTTATCAGGGTGATCACTTTTTCTACACTTGAAACTAATATAATAGTGTATATCAACTATAATTGCAAAATAAGTTAATTTAAAATAAAAAAAACACTTTTTAAAGAATTAGGACACTTAATTCCCCATAGGTCAAAGACCAAAAACCAGCACATAGGAGTTAAACACAATAATGCTGCCCAGCAAGTATGGCTCAATGGTTAAGCGTCAACACATGAACTAAGAGTTCACCGGTTCAATTCTCAGTTGGGCACATGCCTGGGTTGCAGCGCTATCCCCAGTGAGGGGCATGCAGGAGGCAGCCAATCGATGTTTCTCTTTCATTGATGTTTCTATCTCTCTATCTTCTCCCTTCCTCTTTCTCTAAAATCAATAAAAACATATTTTTTAAAAAGAAAGTAAAAACACTAATGGCTCATGAAGATATGACATTAAACAACCTCTACTGAAATGGGTAAATGTTAGCTTTTTTATTAGATTCCAAATCTTTCTTTTTTTCTTTTTTTTTTTTGTTAATCCTCACCCAAGGATATTTTTTCATTGATTGTTTTAGAAAGAGTGGAAGGGAGAGGGAGAGATAGAGAGAGAAAACACTGACATGAGAGAGACACATAGATTGGTTGGTTGCCTCCCACACGCGCCCTGACCAGGGCCTGCAACCAAGATACACGCCCTTGATCGGAATCGAATCTGGGACCCTTCAGTCCATGGGCCAATGCTCTATCCACTGAGCCAACCCGGGTAGGGTAGATTCCAAATCTCTTTTAATTAAAATGTCCAAAAACTGAAGAAGCATAATATTCTGCAACAGTTAACACCCCCTACTAGGAACTGCTGTTTCCAATCAACCTCTGGAGTTTGTTGGCCAGCAGACTGCAATATACACAGCTGATGCTCAATAAATTTTTTAAAAAAGATATAGTTTTTTCCAAATCCTATATAAGATTATAGAAATTGTTTTCATTGTATATAAGTTATCTTAACGAAAACATCTCTAGCCATAGAAAACTTTTGAGTTAAGAAAATACTAGTACACAACATTTAGCATGTCAAACTAAGAAATGGATATTCTTGGTCTATCCTGACGGCATAATTTTACTGCGGAAAGAAAAACTGCATTTCAAAACCTTTGGGATCAGCAGTGACAGGAGTTTTAAAAATTTTAGCTAATCACTTTCCTTTATAGTTTGGGAACAAAGAAAGAAGCAACAGGCCTTCCCACCTCATGTTTCCAGAGCATTCTGGAAAGGCTGCTCTTCTAATCTCCATTCCAGCCTACAGTATAAGCATCTGGATGAAAAATCAGGAGGAGATAGAATCGTAGGCTACTGTAGTTGAAAGGGGCTTTAATTCACCTAGGTTCAACCACCCCTCCTTCTCTCTACACCTAGGAACAGGAGAACATCGAGAGCCCAGGCCACAGAAGCAAAGGGGTCTTCCAGTTCCAATGCTCAGTGCGAGCATATAGTGGGGGATAAAATAAAGGTAAAGCATAAAGTCAGAAAAAGAGGACTATACCTTAAGTATAAAATACAACTTAGAAAAAAAAAAAGATAATAACTGTAGGCTACACATGATTCACTTACTTAATGGAATATTGTCCGCACTTAGTCCACCAAATAAGAAAAGCTTATCATCAGCTATTGGTGTTAGAGTATGCCATGATCGATGTTTAGGGTTTTCTCCATTAATAGGAATCCTGTGGCAAAAATATAAATATAAAAATCTAGGTGCTGTGTTAGTTAAAATAAATGGTTTTCAATAATCTTAAAGGGAAAAACTGCTCTCACTAATTTAAAATTTTTAAAAATTATTTGGTGAGTTTAAACAACCTTTTCACGTAGTGTCTATTCTACCTGGTCATAGAACACAGATTAAAAATTAATTCCCCGTTAATTCACAATGCATACTCAGCATCCTTCTTGTTGGTTAATCAATACAACTTCCTCAAGTGTTTCAACATAATTATTTTCATGGCTATAACCTTTAACTGTTGTTTCATGTTTAATTTTGTGTTTTCAGCAGATTTCCTCAATGGTATTATGGGCTTTTGTTGTTGTTTTTACTTGGTCTATTTGTTGTAGACTTTCCCAAAGCATTCTCTTTACTCTAGCTTCAAAACAAAAGCATGCAAGCCATTCCAGATCGAGGAAAAAAACTCTACTAAAGGTTACAAACAAATACTGTTCTATTCCTTAAAAAATAGAAACAGAAGGAAAAACATAAGCACACAAGTTTAACTAATTTAGGAGGTGAGAAGGCACCATTCTCCAGCATCCTGGAATGCTCCAGAAGAACATGGGCCATTTGTAGAAAATGTTATTTGCTTTACTCCAAACTGGAAATATTTTTATTTATTGTTTTTATTTACTACAAAAGCATTTTTATTTGAAAACATTCAACAACCACAAAAATATTTAATGTTTTATATAATCCTGTTTTCCAGCAATAAGAAACAATAATTTGGTATATATGTGTCTGGATTTTAATGCGCATATAAATATTTATTAAAAATTATAAATGGGGCCCAGCTGGAGTGGCTCAGTGACTGAGCATCGACCTCTGAACCAGGAGGACTCGGTTCGATTCCCAATCAGGGCACATGCCCAGATTGTGGGAGGCAGCCAATCAATGATTCTCTTTCATCGTTTGATATATATCTCTCTATATATATATCTCTCTCTCTCCCTCTCCCTTCCTCTCTGAAATCAATAAAAATATATTTTAAAAAATTATAAATGGGATATGTTCCATTCTGTAATTTTTTTCACTTTACTAGAACGTCGTAGAATATTTCCATGAAGTAGATTCCTTTGCTAATGGAAGCATGGCAGCCCTTTGGGCAGATGTACTATGATTTAAACAATCCCCACTTATGAGCATGAAGGTTGATCTCAAGTTTTTGTTTTCATAAATAATGTTGCAATAAACATTTTTGTGTATGCACACGCACATAAATATACTTGTCCAATTATTGCCTTCAGAGAAATTCTGGATCAAAGTAGAAATTCCATTTTCTATTTTAAACATATTGCCAGACTACCCTCCAGAAAAACTGTACCAATTTATACTTCTTCTAATTATGTTGTTACAACCTGGCACACATTGGTCATTTGTAGTTATTTTTATCTGATAGTGAAAACTAGTTTTATTAGTATTACCATTTCTTTAATATTCTATGAAGTTGAACATTTTTTTAAAATAATTTTGCCTATTTATATGTTTTTTTTTTTGAGTTGCTCATTCATGTTCTTTGCCCACTTTCTTATTGGATTATTTGTCTTTTTTTTTTTTACTGACTTAGTTCTTGCAGATCTCAGCCCACTCTGTTAAAAATACTACAAATATTATATAAAGTATATGACTGTCTTACCACTTTGCTGAACACATGACACTAATACAAAATAATATTAAATGTATAGTGTAATTCAAAAAATAAAAAAATTAAAAAGAAAAATTCAAAATAAAAAATACTATGGAATTCAAAAAAAATCAAAAAGAAATACTATAAATATTACTTCTAACTTATTTTTTGTTTGCATTTGCCAATCTGCCTTTTAACTTTTGTGGTATATTTTTTTAACACAGAAATAATTAATTCTTAAGTAGTTTTATCAACCTATCTTTTAATTTATGAATTTTGAGATTATATCATTTTTAGAAAAGCCTTCTCCATGGCAAGATTTTATAGGTAATCTGCTTTTTTTACACTCTTGTGGTTTCATTTTTTTATAGCATTTATACTTTGAAATAATATATAGCTCTGAGTTCATCTCATTACATGAACAGATGAATTGATAGCTAAACATATTTATTCTATTGCTACATGTAGATTATGAGCCATAAATAAAATCTGACTTTTATCCACTCCATTATCTGTTCACCTGTGATGACCCTATTCAACTGTTCCTTTATTTCTTCTACTGACCAGTCCTAAAGAACATAGTATATAAAACCAGTACTTTTACATAATCAATTTTCAACTGCTAGTATTCTCATGTTTTATATAGTTGGGTTAAAAAAAAAACTCTAATCTATATATTCTTTGCTTAGACATATTATCTGAAGAGAAAAATATAATAATTCAGTTTTAGAGACCCCAATTTGGATTATGGTGCACACACATATACAGACACACACAGAAATGCCTATAGGTAAAAACAAACACATTTCATACTTACCTTCCAGACCAAATCCAGGTATCTAAGTTTAGATAGTGCAAATCATTCATCCTAGTTTGCTAAAATAAAAGTGTGTTAAACTGGTCAGTGTTTTACATCTTTCATAAGCTAAAATTTTGTTTTTAAAGTAGTTTTTATTAAAAGTAGATTATCTCTATTTTACTTAAGATCATAAGTTTATATATTGGGAAACAATGCTTAGCACTAATAAAGTTAACATAGAGCTATCAAATTAATGTGTCAAGGGGGAAAGGAAGAAATGAGTTTAAACTAACAGGATTTAGATGATAAGAAATGAAACTTTTCTAATAATACACTAAAGTGAAGGATTCTCCTCATTAAAATGTGATTTATCTGTGATGATTCATGTATGGTCTGTTTGGGAACAGAGGATAAAAGTTATTGAAGGACACTATTATTTCTAGATTTTTTTAATGTTCAGTTGTTCTATAAATTCAGAGGATATGTTCTTATAAGAAGCATCACACATAAAAAGATTATACTAACCAAAACACGTCCACCAAAGATATAGCCCTTATTTCCAAGGACTGCACACGCATGTGCGGCTCGTGGCTGTGGTGGGACTCCACCCTGCAAGCAGAGACCAGAAAACAGTGCAAAACTTGAAACTTGTGAAATCACACTCTTATGCTTAGCATGAAAAATACGTGACTGCTAAGCTACCACTACCTATGTAATTCCATTAGAAAGCCTAATGTGAATTCCACTCTAAATCAGTGATTTTCAACCGCGGTGCCGCAGCAGGCACACTGGTGTGCCACAAGAATTTTTAAAACATGCAATACCTGACTTTTTAGCCAGGGACACTGACCTCTTCTTTCTTAGATTATGAAATTAAAACACTGACACCCTAGCTGGTTTGGCTCAGTGGAGAGAGCATCAGCCTGTGGACTGAAGGGTCCTGGGTTCGATTCTGGTCAAGGCACATGCCTGGGTTGCAAGCTTGATCCCAGTGTAGGGCTTACAGGAGGCAGCCAATCAATGATTCTCTCTCTCTCTCCCTCTTCCTTCTTCTCTAAAATCAATAAAAATGTATTTTAAAAATATATTATTTTTTTAAAAAGGATTACTTGTTTTTTAAAAAAATGACAACAGCTGTTGTTCAGTGGTTAGAGCACTGGCCCACACACCAAAGGGTGGTGGATTTGATTCCCAGTCAAGTGCACATACCTGAGGTTGCATGTTTGATCCCAACCCTGGTTGGGGCACGTGCGGGAGGCAACCAATTGATGTGTCTCTCTTACATTGATGTTTCTCTCTCTCTCCCCTGCTCCTTGCCTCCCTCTACTCTCTCTCTAAAAATCAATGAGGAGAAAATGACAACAGTCGCCACAACAATAGATGTCTGGTGTGAATAGATCAAAATTATATGAAATTTTTTTGTAAGATTAGCAAAAAATATATATATGGTGTGTTGCAGAATTTTAGTAATTAGTTCATGCATGCCATGAAATGAAAAAGGTTGAAAATTACTGCTCTAAATAGTAAGATACCTCATTTTATTGTGCTTCACCTTATTGCGCTTTGTAGATATTGCGTTTTTTTATAAATTGAAGGTTTGTGGCAACTCTGCATCAAGCAAGTCCATCAATGCCATTTTTCCAACAGAATTTGCTCACTTCGTGTTTGTGTCACATTTTGGTAAGTCTCAAAATATTTCAAACTCTTTTTATTATATTTATTTTTATTTATTATCATACCTAATAAAAGGCAAAAAGGGTAATTAACCGTACCTCCGCTATGCTTCCCATTGGCTAATCAGCAAGATATGCAAATTAACTGCCAACTAAGATGGCGGCCGGCAGCCACGCAGCTGAAGCGAGCAGGAGGCTTGCTTGCTCCAGTGATGGAGGAAGCCAAGGTTCCCCGCCTGCCGCGGCCCGGCTCTGAGCTCCGAAAGCAATAGCTCCAAAAGCAACAAAGTTTCAATTTGGAAGCCAAACACACCCCAGATACCTGCTTTCAGTAGTCCGTGGCCTCAGAGCTGGGAGCGCCAGTGAAGGCAACAGTGTTTCAATTATAGAAGGTAAATAAATCCCAGAATAAAAAAGAAAAAGAAAAAAGGAGAGGCTGGGAGCTTCAGTTGCCGGCCAGCCTGAAAATGGCCCTCAGCCCCTCACCCAGACTGGCCAGGCACCCCAGTGGGGACCCCCACCCAGAAGGGGGTGTGACCAGCTGCAAACAGCCATCAGCCCCTCACCCAGGCTGGCCAGGGACCCAAGCGGGACCCCCACCCTGATCCGGGACACCCTTCAGGGCAAACCAGCTGCCCCCACCCATGCACCAGGCCTCTATCCTATATAGTAACAGGATAATATGCAAACTGACCCTAACAGCAAAAGGACTGGGAATGACTGGTCACTATGACACACACTGACCACCAGGGGGCAGACACTCAATGCAGGAGCTGCCCTCTGGTGGTCAGTGTGCTCCCATATGGGGGAGCTCTGCTTAGCCACAAGCCAGGCTGATGGCTGCCAGTACAGCGGTGGTGGTGGGAGCCTCTCCTGCCTCCTCAGCAGAGCTAAGGATTTCCGACTGCAGCTTAGGTCTGTTCCCCGCTGGCAAGTGGACATCCCCCGAGGGCTGCCGGGCTGCCAGAGGGATGTCTGATTGCCAGCTTAGGCCCAATCCCCCGGGGAGCAGGCCTAAACCAGCAGGTGGTCATCCCCCGAGGGGTCCCAGACTGCGAGAGGGCACAGGCCGGGCTGAGGGACCCCCCCCCCGAGTGCACAAATTTTTGTGCACCGAGCCTCTAGTTATTATTATAAAGATTCGTGCAATAGGCTTTCCTTTACCCTGGCTTCCGGCACCGGTTTTCCTCCAGCACCCGGGACCCAGGCCTTCACTCTGGCCGAAGCCGCCTTCAAGCCTTCGCTGCCCCGTCCGACCACTCAGGTCAGGTCACACATGGGACACCCGGGCGGGCCGGCAGGGTGTGGCCGCTACTGCCACACCCGGCTGTCCCGGGTTGGGTTGCACACAGGACACCAGCTGCACGGGGTCACAGATAGCAGGCCCGGATGGTGGCAGGGCAGGTGAGATGACGCTGTCTCAACCTGCCTGCAGTATGCAAATTAGCCACCATCTTTGTTGGTGGTTAATTTGCATATCATGCTGATTAGCCAATGGGAAGCATAGCAAAGGTATGGTCAATTACCATGTTTGTCTATTATTAGATAGGATTTGTTATGGTGACCTGTGATCAGTGATCTTTGATGTTACTGTTGTAATTGTTTTGGGGGTGCCAAGAAAAGCACCCATGTAAGACAGCAAACTTAACAGATAAATGTTGTGTGTGTTCTGACTGTTGCTCCGACTGGCCATTACCCATCTTTGTCCTTCTCCTCAGGCCTTCCTATTACCTAAGACACAACAATATTGAAATTAGGCCAATTAGGAACCCGAGAATGGCCTCTAAGTGCTCAAGTGAAAACAAGTGTCACATGCCTCTCACTTTAAATCAAAAGCTACAAATGATTCAGCTTAGTGAATAAGGCATGTCAAAAGTGGAGATAGATCGAAAGCTGAGAGAAGCTGAAAGCTAGGCTTCGTGTCCCAAACAGTTAGCCAAGATGTGAACGAAAATGAAAAGTTCTTGTCCTAGCCGGTTTTGCTCAGTGGATAGAGCGTCAGCCTGCAGATTGAAGGGTCCTTGGTTCGACTCTGGTCAAGGGCACATGCTCAGGTTGTGGGATCGATCCCCAGTAGGGGGCATGCAAGAGGCAGCTGGTCAATGATTCTCTCATCATTGATGTTTCTACCTCTCCCTTCCTCTCAGAAATCAATAAAAATATATTTAAAAAAAGAAAAGAAAATGAAAAGTTCTTGAAGGAAATTGAAAGAGCTACTCCAGTAAACATATCAATGATCAGAAAGTGAGACGTTCTTATTGCTGATATTCAGGAAGTTTTAGTGATCCAGAGATAGGATCAAAGCAGACCAAACATCTCGTAAGCCAAAGCCTGATACAGAGCAAGGCCCTAACTCTCTTCAATTCTATGAAAGCTGAAAGAAGTGAGGAAGTTGCAGAAGAAAAATTTAAGGCTGGCAGTGGTTGATTTGTGAGGCTTAAGGGGGAAAAAGCCATCTCCAAAACATAAAAGTGCAAGGTGTAGCAGTAAATGCTGATGCCGAAGTTGCAGCAAGTTATCTCGAAAATCTAGCTAAGATATTTAATGAAGGTGGCTATTCTAAACCATATATTTTCAATGTAGACAAAACAGTTTTATATCAGAAGGAGATGCCATCTAGGACTTTCCTAGCTAGAGAAAAGTCAATGCCTGGCTGCAAAGCTTCGAAGGACAGGCTAAATGCAGCTGGTGACTTTAAATTGTAATCAATACTTGTAGACTACCTGAAAATCCTAAGACCCTTAAGAATTATGCTAAATCTACTCTGCCTGTGCTGTATAAATGGAACAACAAAGCCTGGGTGACAGCACATCTGTTTACAATATTGTTTACTGACTATTTTAAGCCCAATTTTACTGTTGAGACCTACTGCTCAGAAAAAAAGATTCCTGCCCGTGTGACTCAGTGGTTGGGTGCCAACCCATGAACCAGGAGGTCATGGTTCAATACCCATCAGGGCACATGTCTGCTTGTGGGCTCCATTCCCAGTAGGGGGTATGCAGGAGGCTGATTCTCTGTCATCACTGATATTTCTATTCCTCTCTCCCTCTCTCTTCTTCTCTCTGAAATCAATAAAAAAATATTTTTTAAAAAAATAAAAGGAAGCTACTCCTGATTTTAGGCTGCCAGGAGCTCATGTGGCATAAAAAAAAAAGATTCCTTTCAAAATATTACTGCTCATTGAAAGTGCAACTGGTAACCCAAAAGCTCTGATGGAGATGTACAGTGAAATTATGGTTGTTTTCATGCCTGCTAACACAGCATCCTTTCTGCAGCCCATGAAGGAATAATTATTTAAGAAATACATTTCATACAGCTATAGCTGCCATATTGTGATTCCTTTGATGAATCTGGGCAAAGTAAATTGAAAACCTTCTGGAAAGGATTCCCCATTCTAGGTGCCATTAAGAACATTTGTAATTCATGAGAAGAGGTTAAAACATCAACATTAACAAGAGCTTGGAGGAATCTGATTCCAGCCCTCATGGATGACTTTAGGGGTTCAAGACTTCAGTGGAGGAAGTAATTGCAGATGTGGTGAAACAGCAAGAGAACTAGAATTAGAAGTGGAGCCTGAAGATGTGACTGAACTGCTGCAATCTCATGATAAAACTTTAACAGATGAGCAGATGCTTCTTATGGATGAGAAAAGTGGTTTCTTGAGATGGAATCTACTCCTGGTTAACATACTATGAAGACTGCTGAAATGACAATGAAGCATTTAGAATGTTACATAAACTCAGCTGATAAAGCAGCAGTGTTTAAAAGGATTGGCTCCAATTTTAAATAAGTTCTCCTCTGGGTAAAATGCTATCAAACAGCACTGCATGCTACAGAGAAATCATTCATGAAAGGATGAGTCAATTGATGTGGCAAAATTCACTGTTGTCTTGTTGTAAGAAATTGCCACAGCCACCTAACCTTCAGCAACCACCACCTGATCAGTCCTGATCAGTCAGTAGCCATCAACATCCAGGCAAGACCCTCCACCAGCAAAAAGATTAAAACTTGCTGGAGGCTCACATGAGGTTAGCATTTTTTAGCAATAAAGTATTTTTTAGTTAAGGTATTTTTTAGATATAAAGTATTTTAGATACAATATTATTGCACACTTAATATACTGCAGTACAGTGTAAATATAATTTTAGATGCTCTGGGAAACTAAAACATTTGTGTGACTCACTTTACACAATACTCACTTTATTACAGTGGTCTGAAATCTGTAATACCTGTGAGGTATGACTATACTCTTCAAGAACGAAATTTATTTGCCCTAGCCAGTTTGGCTCAGTGGCTAGAGTGTCGGCCTGTGGACCAAAGGGTCCTAGGTTCAATTCTAGTCAAGGGCACATACCTCGGTAGCAGGCTCCTCCCTGACACGGGCCCTGGTCAGGGCTTGTGCAGGAGGCAACCAATCGATGTGTTTCTCTCACATCAATATTTCTCTCTTTCAGTCTCTCTCTAAAAAAACCAATGCAAAAATATCGTTGGGTGAGGATTTTTTTAAAAAGAGAATGAAATTTATTCACACAGATCTTTACTTTTTAAGGCATTTTTCTTAAATGCCTGAGACTATTTAGCAAAAATAATATTCTGTGTAAGTTTTAGCTTAAAAATAAGGATTTTTTAAAAAAATATATTTTATTGATTTTTTACAGAGAGGAAGGGAGAGAGATAGAGAGTTAGAAACATCGATGAGAGAGAAACATCGATCAGCTGCCTCCTGCACATCTCCTACTGGGGATATGCCCGCAACCCAGGTACATGCCCTTGACCGGAATCGAACCTGGGACTTTTCAGTCCGCAGGCCGACGCTCTATCCACTGAGCCAAACCGGTTTCGGCTAAAAATAAGGATTTTAAAATGACATTTTAAAAGATTCTCTTTCTCCCCTCTTCCTTCCACTCCCCCTTCTCACGCACACATACACACACAAAGTTAATATTATTAAGTGAGCAATGCACAGTGTGATGATCCCAGAGACTCTAAAAAATTAAATCTGACCCCCAGAACTCTTGGTGCTTCAAATGCCACAATAAAAATTTCTTTTTTTGGCTTATACTAATAGTACTTTATCTCTTCCTAAAACTCTTCACAATAACTGGTAATACTTCTCTATTCTTTGAACAAATATATTAGATATTTACTTCAGAGAAGTTTTGGATTGGTGGGAAAAGAGAGAGTGTAATGAGTAGATGAATAAGATTTGAAGGAAAAATCTTATGCATAATTTTCAAGTGTTCCTGGTGGGTGTCTTTGTGTATGTATTTCATTCCAAGTTCTGAAAGAACCCTACATTATCAGCTCATTGGCTACCAATTGTGAGCATAGGAAACTTAAGCTCTACATCCAATATCATAACTCCCTAGACTTCTCAGGTTTATCTAGTAACTGTGCTGAAGTCAACATGGTAAGAAATAATTCAGATAGTACCTACAGAATACTTACATAAATGAGAGAGAACCATTTGAGCTGTGGTTCCGTCTTTCCAGCAAAACAATATTGTCATTTTTACCCCATCTCTTATCTGAAATTTGGAATAATTCTTCTACTATAAATATACTAGAGGCCCGGTGCACGAAATTCGTGCACAGGGGGCAGGGGGATCCCTCAGCCCGACCTGCACCCTCTCCAATCCGGGAGCCCTCAGGGGATGTCCTACTGACAGCTTAGGCCCGCTCCCCATGGTTCTCTGCTGTCTGCGGGGCCCGCTTGGCCGCTCTCAGGTCGGTGCCGGCGACAGCTAAGCAGGCCCTGCTGTGTGCGGTCTGGGGGGCCTGCTTGGCCGCTCCCGGGTCACCACGGGCGATGGCCAAGCAGTCCCTGCTCTCAGCGGCCGTCCCCCAGGACTGGAGGACTCCAACGGGGCTGAGAGGACTGGACACTGCCATCTTGTGGCTATGGGCACTGCCATCTTTGTGTCAGAGTGATGATTAATTTGCATATTACTCTTTTATTAGATAGGATTTATTATGAAATAAATATTGAATTTCTCCTTTTAACATATAAAATACATTTAGTAGCAAACCAAAGCTTCTGAATAAACTGAGTTCACACAACTTCAAACAAAAACAAAGAAATAACATTTGTATTAATGTGTGTGCCTAACTGCATAAGTAATGCACAATGTTTATTAGGTTGTTTGAAATACTGAAAATAACTCAAAGATCCCTGTTATTAGTATATTGCTCTTACAGAGGTAAAAACCCCATGAAGGAAAACATTTCCAACTTTCCATTTTACAGATGACACACTAAATGGCTTGTCTAAAGCACACAGGTCTTTCATGACACAATTAGAATGCAAATTCAGGTAGGTGGTGGGTGGAGGTGGAGGAGGGCATAGAAGGGATAAATAGTGATGGAAAAGAACTAAAATAAAATAAAGAGAAAAAAAATACCCCAAAAATGCAAATTTAGTTTTTTCAACTTCAACAGCAATAATTGATACCCTCTACCATGTCCTTTTCTAGAACTAACAGTCCTTTTCTGGCACCAAAAGGAAGAACTGCTTGTGTGCCCGGGGCCATAATCCCTCCAAAATGAGCCATCCAGTCTGCAGTAAACAGAATAAAGCTAGCATACAACGAGAAATGGGGAGGAGCAGACAAAGAGAGATGGAAAGTGTTGGTGTTGAGTAACTTGCTCCAGTTCCTGATCCCCACAGCTTTCTTCCACTGTGTGAGCTCCTCCATAATATACTTCTCAGCTGTGAGAATTCACTGCTGCTTAAATGAATTGGATTTCTGTTTGCTTACAAGTATATGAAAGAATATTAATAATGTATTTTTGCCATGCTACAATTGCATATAGACCTGATTTCAACGGTTTAGAAAACATGGGTTTTTACAAATCCTGCACTTGGTTTACAAAAGGACTTTTTAAAAGAACCTTCCTGCCCTGACTGGTTTGGCTCAGTGGATAGAGCATTGGCCTACGGACTCAGGGGTCCAGGGTTCGATTCCAGTCAAAGGCATGTACCTTGGTTATGGGCACATCCCTACTGGGGGATGTGCAGGAGGCAGCTGGTCCATGTTTCTCTCTCATCGATGTTTCTAACTCTATCCCTTTCCCTTCCTCTCTGTAAAAAAATCAATAAAATATATATATTTTTTAAAAAAAGAAAAAAAAGAAAAGAACCTTCCTTAAATCAGGGCATCACACTTGTAGGTAAACAATAATGATTGCACCTCTTTACAAGCTTTTTCTAGAAAACCCTTAACTAATCCGGAAAAAAATATGTGATAAAAAATTAATGGTATTAGTGATAGTACTCAAGAGAAACCCTGTGTATGTGATTACAAACTCAATTATTAAAATCCAAGCAACTTAATAAAAATGTATTTTAAATGTATCAATAAATATAAAAATAACATTTTATATTACTTACTTTAATTTCTGGTTGAAACCAATTCTGTGTCTTTGTGTCAAATACATGAACATCATTATGCCATCCCCAGAATATCTGCTCTTCCTAAAACAAATTTTTTTTAATATATAAAAGATTTTATAACTTTTAGGTTACTGTTATAGTTTTATTGAATATTTACTGGTTAAATAATAGACACTTTTACAAAAATAAAGCTGTTACCATACTCATAAAGCTAATGCATGCAGCAGTGGCTCGCAAAGTGCGGCCCCCGACCAGAGCAGTGTCACTCAGCAACTTCTCTTCTCACAGTCTCGCTTGCAGGATGTCATAATTTACTTGTTAACAACTGTCCAATTCCCTCAAAGGATTGTCTCTTTTAAAATTGCAGAGGACAGCCCTGGTTGCTGTGGCTCAGTTGGTTGGGCATCATCCCATGTACATAAAGATTGCCAGTTTGCTTCCGGATCAGGGCACATGCCTGGGTTGCAGGCTCAATCCCCGGTAAGGGGCATGCAGGAAGCAGCCAATCAATAATTCTCTCTTATCATTTATATTTCTCTCTCTCTCCCTCTTCCTTTCTCTCTCTCTAAAAAAATCTTAAAAAATAAAAATCTTAAAAAATAAAAATAACATTACAGAGGATATTTATATTTTAAAATCTGTTTTTCTAAAGTACATGCTTAGAATCCCTAATCTTTGCTATTAGAAACTTTAGGTGACTATGAATCCTTTTTCAAAAAAGTTACAATCAACTCTACTTAACCAAGCAATTTGCTCTTATAGGTAAAATTTGCTCACTTTCTTCTTTCTCTTCTAAGAGATAAAAATATCATCAAAGCAAAGATTTAGCAGTTATATTGTATTTAGAATCTTCCAGATTGCTAAAATCCTCTATTGCAGCTTATCTCTATACCAGATTTATCTGTAGGTGAGGAAAACATCATTGTTGTCAGGACTTGTCAAACTAAAAATTTTACTTAGTTCAGAATCTAAACCAAAAAAATCCACTATACATCAAAAATTTCAGAACATGATCATTAGCCTAACTGTACTAAGAGAGAAAAAAATGAGAGATTTCACTGATGAGTAAAAATAGATCTAAACAATGGGAAGTTTTATTTCTGAAAATTATCAATAATACTATTAAGTAGCAAAGCTTTAAAAATATTTCATATTAAAAGCTAAAAAAATGTAAAGACATGGAAAATTTTTAAAATACCCACATACAAGGACATATACACAAAATGTTCATATACATTAATAATGTACAATAATAATGTATGCTAGTAAAAGGTAAAACTGAAGAGTTACTGTGCATCTTGGTGGATCAATTTTTTTAAGTTATCTTTTAAAATATTTCATTTTTATACATTATGACTACTTTTATTAATTATAGCTTATCCTCTAACCAGTAAGATTAAGTAGGAAATGAATATCACTACTCACTCACTCCTGAATAAGAGTTACAACTAGTTCTAGTACACATATCTAAAAGCAGGTATATGTCAGCAATAGCCATTCTGGTTACCTATGGGCAAGTTTTTCTCAGTTGCGCTAACGCCTCTACTTGTCTAACAGAAGCCTCTACTTGTGTTTCAATAGGTATAAGTGATTAACTATGTAAGAAAAGAAATTACTCTTTCAGTAGCCATGAAGGTGATAGAACTTCCTCTAATTGAATCCAAATTCAAAAGAGAAAACACTTTTTTTTTCATAGTCAATTATAGAAAATGAAAATGAGAAAGAGTGGGCTCATTATTTCTAAAAACTTTAAGATAACAAACACTAAATTAGAGGAAAATGTAAATGGTGATTACTCTCTTACCCAAGATGCATCATGAACATCAAAACAGTCTTGGAGTTCATTGTGTCTCCTACACCCATAGCCACCAAAATATATTAATCTGAAAAACAAATACAAAAGGAGACACTTAGAAGTTCTACTTCCACTTTGTTCATAGACAATTGAATGAGATAATTTCTCTCACCCTAACAACCTAAATAAGCCAGAGATAGTCATGTGCCATATAAAGACATTTCAGTCAATGACAAACTGCATAAATGACAGTGGCTCCATCCGATTGTAAGGGAGCTGAAAATTTTATATCACCTAGCAGTGTTGCAGACATAATGTTATTGTGCAACATATTATTCACGTTTGTGGTGATGCTGGTGTAAACAAACCTACTGCACTGCCAGTTGTACAAAAGTATGGCACGTACATTATATACAGTACATACTACTTGATAATAACAACTATGTTACTGTTTATGTATTTACTATACTATACTTTCTATCATTATTTCAGAGTGTACTCTAATTATTTTAAAAAATGTTGTGCCCTGGCTGGTTTGGCTCAGTGGATAGTGTCGGCCTGTGGACTGAGGGGTCCCGGGTTCAATTCCAGTCAAGGGTATGTACCTTGGTTGCGGGCATATCCCCAGTAGGGGGTGTGCAGGAGGCAGCTGATCAATGTTTCTCTCTCATCGATGTTTCTAACTCTCTATCCCTCTCCCCTCCTCTCTGTAAAAGAAAAAAAAGAAAAAAAAATCAATAAAATATATTTTTTAAAAAATGTTGTAAAATGGTAATGCCATGTTATGCTGGAAGCAGCCTCGTACATATTGTGTTTATGTAGTCTCTTAATTGCATCATTTTCTCTTGTGCTTGATTTAATCTCATGTCTTTTATACAGTAACACACAGTACAAGCTTGTAGTCTAAGAGCAACTGGTTATATCATACTAGAGGCCCGGTGCATGAATTTGTGCAACAGTGGGGTCCCTCAGCCTGGCCTGAGGGATCGGGCCAAAACCGGCTCTACAACACCTCCCCAGGGGTCCTGGATTGCGACAGGGCGCAGGCCAGGCCGAGGGACCCCAGTGGTGCACGATCAGGGCTGGAGAGGTTGGCTAGCCAGGGAGGGACCACGGGATGGCTCCAAGGTGTGTCCAACCCGTCATGCTCAGTCCCAATTGACTGGACCCCAACAGCTAGCTAACCTACCGGTCAGAGCATCTGCCCCCTGGTGGTCAGTGCATGTCATAGTGACTGGTCGACCAGTCAACTGTCTGCCCCCTGGTGGTCAGTGCATGTCATAGCAACCTGTAGACCGGTCAACTGTCTGCCCTCTGATGGTCAGTGCACACCATAGTGATCGGTCGACTGGTCAACTGTCTGGCCCTGGTGGTCAGTGCACATCATAGCAACTGGTCAACTCTCTGCCCCCTGGTGGTCAGTGCACATCATAGCGAGCGGCTGAGTGGCCCTAGCATATCATTAGCATATTATGCTTTGATTGGTTGAATGGACGACTGGACACTTAGCATATTAGGCTTTTATTATATAGGAGTAGAGGCCTGATGCACAAAATTCGTGCAAGATGCTCAGCCCCCACCATCGTGGCAGCTGCCTCTGCCGTGGCCCCCGCCTGCTGCGGCTTCATCTGGAAGGATGTCTGGTCTAATTAGCATGTTACACTTTTATTATTATAGATAGCCTAGGTATGCAGTAGGCTATATCATCTAGGTTTGTATAAATACATTCTATGACATTTGCACAATGACAAAATTGCCTAACAACATATTTCTCAAAATGTATTCCCATCATTAAGTGCTGCATGACTATAAACTACAAAACCATAGTTTAAAAAAGTCAAAGTGCTAAAGGAACAAAAAGACCTAAATGAACTAATTCCAGGAAATGATGAGCTTTCAATAGGAGAGAAGAGATTCGTGGCTGCTTTCATTCCTGGTGTAACAGCAAGAGGAAGAAGAATCCAATATAGAAAACACTATACAAAAAACAACCCAAAATTTTAACAGCCACATGTAGACTGGCATCCTATCTAATAAAAGAGAAACATGGTAATTAGCGTACGTCCGCTACCCTTCCCATTGGCTAATCAGCGAGATATGCAAATTAACTGCCAGCCAAGATGGCGGCCGGCAGCCAGGCAGCTTGAAGCTAACATGAGGCTTGCTTGCTTCAGTGACGGAGGAAACCAACGTTCCCTGCCTGCCTTGCCAGCCTCTGAGCTTGCAGTTTGAAACATTGTTACAAATATAGAAGCTAAACAAAACCCCAGAAACCTGCTTTCAGCCCACCGGGATCTCAGAGCTGGAGTTGATACGGTGTTTCGATTATAGAACCCAAACAAACCAGATACCTGCTTTCAGCAGCAGAGGCCTCAGAGCTGGAGCCAGAACTAAAGCTGGCCCAGAATTTAAAAAAAAAGAAAAAAAGGAGCAGTTGGGAGCTTCAGTCACCTGCCAGCCTGAAAACAGCCCTCAGCCCCTCACCCAGACTGGCCAGGCACCCCAGTGGGGACCCCCACCCTGATCCAGGACACCCTTCAGGGCAAAACAGCCAGCCCCCACCCGTGCACCAGGCCTCTATCATATATAGTAAAAGGGTAATATGCCTCCCAGCACCGGGATCAGCGGAGCCGCGGGCCTCCCAGCACCAGGATCAGCGCAGCTGAGAGGCCTCCCGGCACTGGGATCAGTGTGACAGGGGGCAGCGCCCAAACCCCCTGATCACCCTGCGGCTCTGTGTGTGACAGGGGGCGGGACCACAACCTCCCTATCCGCCCTGCTCTGTTCATGACAGGGGAAGGCGCCCCAACCCCCTGATCAGCCCTGCTCTGTGCCTGATAGGGGGGAGCTCCCCAACCCCCTGATCACACTGCGGCTCTGTGTGTGACAGGGTACGGCGCCCCAACCCCCTGATCGGCCCTGCTCTGTGTGTGACAGGGTGCGGCGCCCCAACCCCCCACTCCATGGGCCCTGCTCTGTGTGTGACGGGGTAGAGTCATAACCTCCCCATCGGCCGTGCCCTGAGTGTGAGAGTGGCGGCTCCCCAACCCCAATCGGCCCTGCTCTGTGGGTGATAGAGGGCGGCGCCCCAACCCCCTGATCCGCCCTGCTCTGTGCGTGACAAGGGGGAGCTTCCCAACCCCCTGATGGGCCCTGCTCGGTGCGTGACAGGGTATGGAGCCCCAATCCTCCCTGATGGGCCCTGCTCTGTGCGTGACAGGGGCGGCGCCCCAACCCCCTGATTGGCCCTGCTCTGTGCGTGACAGGGGGTGGCACTGCAACCTCCTGATCCGCCCTGTTCTGTGCATGACAGGGGGCAGCGCCCCAACTCCCCAATCAGCCCTGCTCTGAGCCCGACCAGGAGCTGCACCTAAGGACTGGGCCTGCCCTCTGCCACCCGGGAGCAGGCCTAAGCCAGCAGGTCGTTATCTCCCGAGGGGTCCCAGACTGTGAGAGGGCACAAGCCGGGCTGAGGGACCCCCCCTCCCCGCCGAGTGCACAAATTTTTGTGCACCAGGCCTCTAGTAGTAAATAAGAATCTTAAAAAATTCAGGCACAGTGGGAGTTTTAACCCATTCAACAACTCTTTTGCATAGTCATCAGAGAGGGCTCATGATTAGTTAACAACAGCTGGAAGCAAAAGAGAGATGAGCAAAGCTTGAGGCAATTGGAGTTTTCCTCGGAAGTGTGGGAACAGGGAAGAGATCTGAAGGAAACACTTTAGAAGTACGCCAAACCATTATGGCATACAGGGTGACTTCCCCCAAAAGGCCAAAGGAGGAGGTGCAAGGCTGAAAGAGACCTCCCAAGGTACAGAAAGCTTAAGGTGGGAATGGAAAGCAAAGAGAACTCCCTAGTGACTTGAAGACCTACCAATCAGGCTAACAACACAGAAAGATCTCCCACAGTTCAGAGAGGTGGAAACATAGTTGTGAAGCTCAGCTGAAAATCTCTGGGTGATCTCTAATGCTCAAATATGCGGCTCTAACAAAGGAAAGTCTTGATCCTGCCTCAAAAATTTGAAACTAATAGTAAAATTGAATCAAACTAAAGCTACAACACAGCCCAAACACAAGTCAACTACAGATTACTAGTATATTGACTCAACTCACACTAACAGCTTAAATAAAGAAGGGCATTTCTTTTTCTGGTGATAAGTATTATTTATTCCAATATTTACTATTCTTTCACAGAGAATGTGTAGTACAGGGGTGGGCAACCCCTGGCACGTGTGCCAAACATGGCATGCCAGTAACTTTGCTGGCACGCGAAACCCTCTCTTATAATCTTCCATTTACAATTTTTTTCTTAATATCGACTTTTTTATTTTTCAGATAAATTCAGTGTAGGTGCATCTTAGTTAAATAAATAATTTTACATAACAAGTTATCTTAAAGACCATAGACATGGATGGACGAGAGAGGGGAAGAGCAATTTCTATGCCTCTGCCTTAACTCTCCCTGCCTTCCTAGATCCGACCAGTGTTTTGGTTTCATCCACATACGCTTGTGAATCTTTGTTCTCAGTGATGAATTTTGTTAAGTCTTGTAATAGGAGTAACCTGATGGATGAAAGTAGTAGCTCGTGCATATCTCTGAAGGTCACAAAATATAAACCTGATGTAAAATCTCTGTCATCAGTGATGCAGCAGCGAAAGTCCCACTGATAATATCAAACGGAGTCATAAAGTTTGCTGTTGGACTATCAGTGTAATAAATGTAAATAATGTATTTTTCATCATCATATACTGTGTTTTTGTCGCTCGAATGAATTTTATTATTTCTTCAAGGTTCTTCACATACGTACACCTTAAGGTGTAACATGTTCTCAAAAAATTAGGGTTGGCACGCAGAAAAATTTTGCGTCAGAGATTTTGCTGGTTTTGGCACACATTCACAAAAAGGTTGCCCACCTCTGGTCTAGTATATGATGAAAAAAATTATAAGATACACAAAAAGACAAAAAAAGTGACCCATGATTGAGAGAGGAGAGAATCACTATAAGCTGACACCAAGGTGGCCCAAATACTGGAATTAGACACTGCCTTTAAAGTAACTATGATAAAAATGCTTATGAACCTAGTTTATAAAAGCTGGACAACATGCAGGAAGAACTCAATAATTTCAACAGAGACATGTAGCCATGAAAAAGAACTAAATGGCCTGGCTGGCGTGGTTCAGTGGTTGGGCGTCGACCTATGAACCAGGAGGTCATGGTTCAATTCCTGGTCAGGGCACGTGCCCAGGTTGCAGGCTCGATTCACAGTGTGGGATGTGCAGGAGGAAGCCAATGTTTCTATCTCTCTCTCCCTCTCCCCCCTTCTCTGAAATCAATAAAACAATATAAGAAAAAAATAAGAATTAAATGGAAATACTGAAAGTGGAAAATAAGATGTCAGAAATAAAGAATTCTCTAGATAGAAATCCTATCTTGTCTATTATAAGTGGACATGGCAAGGAAAAATATCAGTGAATTTGCAGACAGGTCAATAGGGTCAATAAAAGATAACCAAATTTTTTAAAATGAAAGATCTCAAATTAATAATATCCCAAATTAAAGCAAAGAGAAAAAAAGAGCAGGGGCAAGGGGACAAGGAGCCCAAGCTCTTGGAACAATATCAAATGGTATAATATGCATGAAACAGGAGTCCCAGAAGGAAGAGAGACAAATAAGTGTGTAGAAGAAATATTTAATAATTACTAAGTACTTTCTAAAATTGATGAGAGATATACAGCCACCAACTCCAAAAATTCAGCACAGTCCAAACAGGATAAATACAGAGGAAAGTACATGTAGGCACATTTTAATCAAATCAATAAAGAGCAAAAATAAAGACCAGATAAACAACAACAACAACAACAAAAAAAACAGAAGAAAAAAAGACGTATACATGGGAACAAAAACACAAATGAGAGTGAATTTCTCACTAGAAAAATGAAGGCCAAAAGGCATGCTAAAAGGAAAAAAAATAACTTGTCAATCCAATGGGTGAAAAAAAAAACAACAGGCAAAATTAGAAATTACCTTGAAATAAATGAATATAAAATAAAACAAAACTAATGGGATACAGTGATGGCAGTGCTCAAAAGGAATTTTATAGGTATAAATACCTATGAATTTTTTAAAAAGAAAGATCTCAAATTAATAACATAATTGTACAAATTAAGAAACTAGAGAGAACCCTAACCAATTTGGCTCAGTAAATAGAGCGTTGGCCTGCAGACTGTAAGGTCCCAGGTTCGATTCCGGTCAAGGGCATGTACCTTGGTTGCGGGCACATCCCCAGTGCGAGGTGTGCAGGAGGCAGCTGATCGATGTTTCTCTCTCATCGATGTTTCTGGCTCTCTATCCCTCTCCCTTCCTCTCTGTAAAAAAATCAATAAAATATATTTTTTAAAAAAGAAATGAGAGAAAGAGAGAGAGAGAGCGCGCGCGCAAAGCTAGACCCATAGATGACAGAAGGAAGGAAATAACAAAAATTAAAGGGGGAATAAACAAAATAGTTCATAGAAAAACCACAGAAAAAAAAACAAAACCAAAAGTTGGTTCTTTGAAAAGATCAATAAAATTGAAAAATCTTTAGCTAAGTTGACTAAGAAAAAAGGAGAAAAACATCAGAAAAGACATTACTGGTAACCTTACAGAAATAAAAAGGGAGGAGAAACCAAGATGGCGGCATAGGTAAACACCGGAGTTTGCTGCCTCGAACAACCACTTCAAAAATACAACTAAAAGACGGAACAAACATCATCCAGAACCACAGGAAGGCTGGCTGACTGGAAATTCTACAACTAGAAGGAAAGAGAAAAGCATACCGACACTCAGAGGAGGCGCAGTGCGGAAGTAAAATACTAAGGTGCGGAGGTGCATGCGGAGAGGGCTGGCGGCTGAGGGTGCGCCTGTCGTTTTCAATCCGGAGGGAGTCTCAGGCTCTGAGCTCCAGTTCCAGGCGAGTCTCTAGGGACCCAGACTCATATGGGAGAAGCTGGACTGTCTGGCATTGGTCAGAACTCGAGGGCAGCTTTCTCTTGGAGGGGTTGGCAGGGATTTCCAGGATACTGAGAAGCAGAGACGCCATAACTGCTAGCCCCGCCCTGTTGATCCTGTGGGACCCGCCCAGCCCAAGCCCTGCAGGGAGGCTTTTGCTGGATAGCCTCAGGCAAAGGCTAGATTAGCACCTCCCTAGAGATCCAGGAGCCAGGAAACCCAGAGGTCAGAGTGGGACCATCCAGTTTGCAGTGGAACCATAAAGGACACACTCAGGGGGCAGACTCAGTGAGCACCAAAGCCCCATTGAAGCAAGTCTTACCCCAGAGGGGTGTCTCCAGCACAGAAGTTCTCCCACTGCAGACACAGCTGATTCTCACAGCCAATTGGCCTGGAGGTCAATTCCTCTCAGTGATACCTACAACAATCAAAGCTTAACTACAACAAGACTGTGCACAAAGACCACAAGGGGGTGCACCAAGAGTGTCCTCCTCAGGTAATTGGGGAGACTGAACCACTGGGCCCTAGAGGACACTTAGCACAGAAAACCACTTTATCAACACAGGGAAGCATAAAAAATGCGGAGACAAAGAAAGAGGACACAAATGACAGAAATGGAGGAAAGCAAACTACTGGATATAGAGTTCAAAACCACACTTTTAAGGTTTTTCAAGAATTTTCTAGAAACTGCCGAAAAACTTAATGAGATCTTCAAGAAATATAATGAGACCCTCGAGGTTGTGATAAAGGACCAACTAGAAATTAAGCATACACTGACTGAAATAAAGAATATTATACGGACTCCCAACAGCAGACTAGAGGATTGCAAGAATCAAGTCAACGATTTGAAATACAAAGAAGCAAAAAACACCCAACCAGAAAAGCGAAATGAGGCCGTCGGGACCTCCACCACCTAAAGCTGCGGGACCGTCTTCCTCGCGGCCTGGTCCCAGCCTCGCGCGCCATGCCATCAGAGAAGACCTTCAAGCAACGCCGCACCTTTGAACAAAGAATAGATGTCCGGCTTATCCGAGAGCAACATCCGACCAAAATCCCGGTGATAATAGAACAATACAAGGGTGAGAAGCAGCTTCCTGTCCTGGATAAAACCAAGTTTCTTGTACCTGATCATGTCAACATGAGTGAACTCATCAAGGTAATCAGAAGGCGCTTACAGCTCAACGCTAATCAAGCCTTCTTCCTGTTAGTGAATGGGCACAGCATGGTGAGTGTGTCCACACCGATATCGGAAGTGTATGAAAGTGAGAAGGATGAAGATGGATTCCTGTATATACCATGCCTCTCAGGAGACATTTGGAATGAAATTGTCACTGTAAGACTAGAAAAATGCATCTGTTCTAGAATTTTTTAAACCCTTACCAACGGGGAAAAAAGGGATGTTACCAACTGAGATTGGACCTGTTCATCTAAATCATAGATCATCAAAACAGTAGTGTCCTGGCCTAGGAGTTTTAGAAAGTTGTTTTTGTACTTTAAGCAGAAAAACTGAGCTCCAAGCGAGCACATTCAGCTTTGGAAAACTATATTATTTAACCTAGGCTGTCTTGTTTCAAAGTTTAAAAATAAAATACTTTGCATTCTAACTTACCAATAAGATAGATCTTCAAGTTATTTTAATGTTTTTTCCCCAATAGGAACTTGCATTTTGAGTATTCAGAGACAGTAAGTCAGAACCTGCCAACTTCATATTGAAGGGTTTCTATCCAACTAGAGAAATCTCAAGCATAGCCCCCCAAACACATTTGCCATAATACAGGCTAAATGGAGGTGTATAAGAAAACGGTGAACCGCTGTTAAAGGTTCCTGATTCCTATCAAGTATACCCAAGGCAACGCTCTTGCAGTGTTAGGAAGTTCTTGTTTGTTCTCCAGACAGTAACATACATGATGACACCACTGCTCAGGGGGAACCTTGAATAATTTATTTTAGTCAAGTTTCTCAAAAGGCCCAGAGGAAAAAAGTGACATTTCTTCTGTTTTGGATATTCTCTGATCACAGAGCTCAAAATAGTGCCTGCTTTGGTAAATAAACAAGCACTTGTATCAGTTTCATTCTTTAGGACAGTGGTAGAAACTACAGAATCCTGCAGATGATCCATGCTTTATGTTAAGTGTGTGACTAAAATATGTTGTTAAAAAGTTACCACATTTTTTAAAGAGTATTTCAGTCATCACTGTTAGGTCAAACCACCATTGACATTCCCCCACTCTAAGCGCATGTCAGTTGTGAAGAAAGCAGTAAAAGGAGAAATATTCTTTTCACAGATATTAATGTCAAAAAGTTAAACATTTCCCAAGTCCAACCAGAATAACCAATACTTCCTTCTACCTGCATGATTATTTACTATTTTCATGGAAATATCACAAAAAGATCACAGACCACTTTATATGTAGCAGGTCATGATTTGCCTTTGTGTATTTAGATGTGTATGGAATACTTGTATCAGTTAGTGGAAATTATTTACTATAATGTTGGGATTAGGCAATATTACTGCGTATGGGCTCTCACCCCAACCTCCTATCACCTACCCCTACTGCTGCATCCGTCTGACTACATGGTTAACTTTTAATATGTATATTTTTACATTATGTACATTCTTAATCAGCCTGTCTTGTTTAGATTGTATGTCACTATATCTGACATTCTTGTAACTACTGTGCGATCAATAAGATTCCTATAAAAAATTCTGCTTTTTAAAAAACAATACCATGCTGAGAGGGGTGACATATCCCACGTTAGTGGGTAGTCACTCTATATTTATAGGATCTTTAAAACAAGTACATTTTTAAATGAACTAAGGTGCAAAAAGGCACAACTAAAAACTGAAAAAAGGAAAAAAGAAAAGAAAAAAGAAAAGCGAAATGAAAAAAGAATACAAAAATACGAAGATAGTGTAAGGAGCCTCTGGGACAGCTTCAAGTGTACCAACATCCGAATTATAGGGGTGCCAGAAGAAGAGAGAAAGCAAGATATTGAAAACCTATTTGAAGAAATAATGACAGAAAACTTCCCCTACCTGGTCAAAGAAATAGACTTACAAGTCCAGGAAGTGCATAGAACCCCAAACAAAAGGAATCCAAAGAGGACCACACCAAGACACATCATAATTAAAATGCCAAGAGCAAAAGACAAAGAGAGAATCTTAAAGCAGCAAGAGAAAGAAACTCAGTTACCTACAAAGGAGTACCCATACGAATGTCAGCTGATTTCTCAACAGAAACTATGCAGGCCAGAAGGGAATGGCAAGAAATATTCAAAGTGATGAATACCAAGAACCTATAACCAAGATTACTTTATCCAGCAAAACTATCATTCAGAATTGAAAGTCAGATAAAGAGCTTCACAGATAAGAAAAAGCTAAAGAAGTTCATCACCACCAAACCAGTATTATATGAAATGCTGAAAGGTATCCTTTAAGAAGAGGAAGAAGGTCATTAGAAAGATGGCGGCGGTATAGGCAGACGCGTCCCAGGTCGTGTCCCTGAGCAAATGGAGTGAGCAGCTGAAACTAGTAACATCCACCCCGAATTGGCGAAATTCCTCAGCTGGCGAGACAGTTTACAGCCGGGAAGAGCAGAACTCCCCTGGAAAGGTAAAAAAACCAGGGATTTGGGCAGGAAAGTTTGCCAGACCTCTGAGCCCAGAGAGTCGGAGGGAGACCGCGTGGCAGACAGCCGCGTCCCTTGGGACAGGCAGAGCCCCTGACGGGGGAAAGGAGAACCGCGGGATTCCTGGCGCCGCCGGGGGAATTGAGAGCTCGGTCTGTGATCACAGAGGACTGAGCCTAAAGGGGGCAGCCTGAAGAGCTGATCAGACCATGCAGTCCCGGTAAGAGAAGAAGCTTACAGAAACCAAGCCTTCCCCGTTTCCGCGGCCGGCGTTTGTTTGTTTGTTTTCACTGAACCCTGTTCATGGGACATTTCGGATACAGACACTCACCTGTGCTGAAGAGAGGGAGAGTGTGCGGAGAAGTGGAATCTGGGGGGAGACTGAGGAGAGAAGGGGAGCCGGGAGAGGTGGCAGCGAATTGAGTGCTGAGACACCCCTGAGCCCACGTCTGAGGCAGCCATTCTCTCCGGAGAGTGAGACTCCTCCCCCCAGCCCCCAGGCAAGGAGCACAGCCACACCCAGATTCCACCCTGTAGGAGATCAAGGATTAAAATAACCTGATCAGTCCCTGGGAGTTAACAGGGTCTGGCCTATAGAGGGATTTTCAATCCCAGCAACAACACAGCACTGGTAACTCTTACGCAGCCAGCTCTGGGCAGTGAACTTCCACTGGACAGAGAGGCCCTGTAGCCTCAGAGGCCAACCCCAGAACACTGCCACCCAGAGGCTGACCCACAAACTGACTCTTTGCTAAACACAAAATAAGGCAGTATGGGAAACAAATGCGGCTTGCTTTAAAATAAGGACTGTGGTTTACAACACAGAGGAACAGTGTATCGCAGGAAACTCAACACTCTCCTGAATACCGGGCAGGTCTAAGGCGAGCCACACTGAAGAATAGAAGAACCGAAGGACCTTCACTACTGCAATATTTTTTTTTTTTCTTTTTTCACCTTTTAACTAAGAAACCAATTTTTTTTCTTTTTTTTTTCTTTTTTTTTCTTTTCCTCTTATTATTTTTTTTTTTTTTCTTTTTTCCATCACCTGATTTTACCCTTTTAATTACTACCTTCTTATTTTTAACCAGTATTATTACTGCTACCATTTTACCATTTTTTTTAAAGTGCCATTTTATTTTCTCTTTATTTTATTTTGGGATTAGTGTTCTCCATTCTATTTTCATCGTTATATTATTGGTTGTTTCTAGTTTGCATTTATCTCCAGGGAGCTGTTGCTGGAATTTGTTGGGATTAATGGCTGTTCTATAGGAGCATTCTCCTCATATAAAAAGTCTCTTCCCCTCTTCCACTTCATTCTCTCTTTTCGCTCTTTTTTTTTCTTTTCCTTTCTTTTCTCGCTTTTACTTTCCCCCCTCCTTTTTCCCACTTTCATTTTTGCACTCCTTTTTTTGGTCCCTAATTTTCTTTTCTTTTTTCTCTTTTCTCTTTTTCTCTTCCTTCTTCCTTATCCCCTAATTCTCTTAATTCAGGTGGTCACCTTTATTTGGGGTTATTAATATCGTGAATATATTTGTGTATAGTGCCTGGTACGTGGTGCCTTGTTGTGTTGTATTTTGTGCCTTTAAATCAACACAGCAGATCCAAGCAACAGCAACCTCCTGAGCACCACACCCTCTGCTGAGGAACAGCAGCTGTACGTGAAACCTCACCCCACCAGCCAGAAGAGCCACCACAGCTGTGAACAGCACCCACCAGAGGAGTTGCTGCCAACTGAAGAGCAGCTGCTACCGCAACCGCCCGAAGAGGAACCGCAGACCAAGGAGTCACTGCCACCAAGGGAGCAGCCACTGAACGACTCAACGTCTAGATATGTCAGTGAGATCAAACATGGGTAGACAAAGAAACCCCCAAAGGAAAGAGAAGGAGGACTCTCCAGAAAAGCAGCTAAGTAATACAGAGGCATGCAACATGACAGAAAAAGAATTCAGAATAAGGGTCCTAGAGTGCATAAACCGGATGGAGGAAAAAATCGACAACCTCAGCAAGAAGCAAGAAGAAACAGATGAAAAAATTGATAACATATGGAAGAAGCTAGAAGAAACAGATGAAAAAATCGATAACATATGGAAGAAGCTAGAAGAAACAGATGAAAAAATCAACAACTTAAGTAAGACCCAAGAAGATATGAAGAGCGATATAGCTGCAATGAAAAACTCCATTGAAAGTATCAACAGTAGACTAGGAGAAGCGGAGGACCGAATTAGTGATTTAGAAGACAAGGAAGCAAAACACACCCAAAATGTACTGCAATTGGAGAAAAAAATGAAAAGACAGGAGGAGAGCCTAAGGGAGCTTTGGGACAACATGAAACGAAACAACATACGAATAATAGGGGTACCAGAACAACAGAAGGATGAACAAGGATTAGAAAACCTATTAGAAGAAATAATATCAGAAAACTTCCCTGAGGTGGGGAAGAAAAAAGTCACACAAGCCCAGAGAGTCCCAAACAAGGTGAACCCAAAAAGACCCACACCAAGACACATCATAATTACCATGGCAAATGTCCAGGACAAAGAGAGAATCTTACAGGCTGCAAGAGAGAGACGGAAAGTTACATACAAGGGATCTCCCATTAGATTGTCAAATGATTTCTCAACAGAAACACATCAGGCCAGAAAAGAATGGACGGAAATTTACAAAGTGATGCAAAGCAAAGGACTGAATCCAAGAATACTCTATCCAGCAAGGTTATCATTCAAACTTGAAGGGGAAATAAGAAGCTTCACAGACAAAAAAAGGCTAAGGGAGTTTATCACCACCAAGCCAGCAATGCAAGGAATGCTAAAGGGACTGGTATAAAAATAAGAAATAAAAAGCTCAGAAAGAAAACAGCCACACAAAAACAGAAATGCCTACAAACAACTACCTTTCAATAATAACTTTAAACGTAAACGGACTAAATGCTCCAAACAAAAGACATCGAGTGGCTGAATGGATAAAAAAACATGACCCATACATCTGCTGTCTACAAGAAACCCACCTCATTAGAAGGGACTCACACAGACTGAAAGTGAAAGGATGGAAAAATATCTTTCAGGCAAATGGAAAGGAAAAGAAAGCTGGGGTAGCAATACTTATATCGGACAAAATAGACCTCAAAGTGAAGGCCATAACAAGAGATAAGGAAGGCCACTTCATAATACTAAAGGGATCAATACAACAAGAAGATATAATCCTGGTAAACATATATGCACCCAATGCAGGAGCACCCAAATTCATAAAAAAACTCCTGGAAGATATCAAAGGAGACATCGACAACAATACAATCATAGTAGGGGACTTTAATACACCACTGACAGCACTGGATAAGTCCTCTAGACAAATAATCAGCAAAGATACAGCAATCCTAAATGACTCACTAGATCAGATGGACTTAATAGACATCTTCAGAACACTTCACCCGAAAGCCAGGGAATATACATTCTACTCAAATGCTCATAGGACATATTCAAAAATAGACCATATATTGGGTCACAAGCAAAGTATCCCCAAATTCAAGAAAATTGAAATCATAAAAAGCGTCTTCGCAGACCACGATGGCATAATATTAGAAATAAACTACAATAAAAACAACCCAAAATACTCAAACACCTGGAAGCTGAATAGCATGCTATTAAATATTGATTGGGTTACCAATGAAATCAAAGAAGAAATTCGAAACATCCTGGAAACTAATGACAATGAAAACACAACAATCCAAAACCTATGGGACACAATGAAAGCAGTCCTGAGAGGGAAGTTTATAGCTCTACAGGCCTATCTCAAAAAACAAGAAAAAATGGTAGTAAATCATCTAACTCTACAACTCAAAGAATTAGAAAGAGAGCAACAAGAAAACCCCAGAGTGAGCAGAAGGAAGGAGATAATAAAGATTAGAGCAGAAATAAATGACATAGAGACCAAAAAAACAATACAGAAAATCAATGAAACCAAGAGCTGGTTCTTTGAAAGGATAAACAAGATTGACAAACCTCTAGCCAGACTCACCAAGAAGCAAAGAGAGAGGACCCAAATAAACAAAATCAGAAACGATAGAGGCGAAATAACAACAGACCCCACAGAAATACAAATGATTGTTAAAAAATACTATGGACAGCTCTACTCCAACAAACTAGACAACCTGGAGGAAATGGACAAATTCCTAGAAAAATACAACATTCCAAAACTCAATCAGGAAGAATCTAAAAATCTCAACAGGCCAATAACTATGGAAGAAATTGAAGCAGTCATCAAAAAGCTTCCAGCAAACAAAAGCCCAGGACCAGACGGCTTCACAGGGGAGTTTTACCAAACATTCAAGGAAGAACTAAAACCTATCCTCCTCAGACTACTACAAAAAATTCAAGAGGAAGGAACACTTCCAAGCTCATTCTATGAAGCCAGCATCACCCTAATACCAAAACCAGGTAAAGACAACACAATGAAAGAGAATTACAGGCCAATATCCCTCATGAACATAGATGCCAAAATCCTCAACAAAATCTTAGCAAATCGGATCCAGCAGTACATCAGAAAGATCATACACCATGACCAAGTAGGATTTATCCCAGGGATGCAAGGATGGTACAATATCCGCAAATCAATAAACGTGATACATCACATAAACAAATTGAAAGAAAAAAACCACATGGTCATATCAATTGATGCAGAAAAAGCATTTGACAAAATTCAACACCCATTTTTGATAAAAGCTCTCAGCAAGGTGGGAGTAGAAGGATCATACCTCAACATAATAAAAGCCATATATGACAGGCCCACAGCCAACATCATACTCAATGGACAAAAACTAACACCATTTCCCCTAAGAACAGGAACAAGACAGGGATGCCCCCTCTCACCACTCCTGTTCAACATAGTACTGGAAGTGTTAGCCATTGCAATTCGGCAAGAAGAAGAAATAAAAGGCATCCAAATTGGAAAAGAGGAAGTAAAACTGTCCTTATTTGCAGACGACATGATATTATACATACAAAACCCTAGAGACTCCATCAAAAAGCTACTGGACTTAATACATGAATTTGGCAATGTAGCAGGATACAAAATTAACCCCAAGAAATCCGAGGCATTTCTATACACCAATAGTGAACTTTCAGAAAGAGAGATTATAAAAACAATCCCGTTTACCATCGCACCAAAAAAATTAAGCTACCTAGGAATAAACTTAACTAAAGAGGTAAAAGACCTCTACTCAGAAAACTACAGGACGTTGAAAAAAGATAGAGAGGAAGACATAAACAGATGGAAGAACATACCGTGTTCATGGATTGGTAGAATCAACATCATTAAAATGTCCATACTACCCAAAGCAATCTATAAATTCAACGCACTTCCCATTAAAATACCAACGGCATACTTCAGAGATCTAGAACGAACTCTCCAAAAATTCATCTGGAATAAAAAAAGACCTCGAATAGCTGCAGCAATCCTGAAAAAGACCAAAGTAGGTGGGATCTCAATACCAGATATCAAGATGTATTACAAAGCCACTGTTCTCAAAACTGCCTGGTACTGGCACAAGAGTAGGCATATAGATCAATGGAATAGAATAGAGAGCCCAGAAATCGGCCCGAACCAATATGCTCAATTAATATTTGACAAAGGAGGCAAGAACATACAATGGAGCCAAGATAGTCTCTTCAATAAATGGTGCTGGGAAAATTGGACAGATATATGCAAGAAAATGAAACTAGACCACCAACTTACACCATACACAAAAATAAACTCAAAATGGATAAAGGACTTATATGTACGACAGGAAACCATAAAAATTCTAGAGGAATCCAAAGGCAACAAAATCTCAGACATATGCCGAAGCAATTTCTTCACTGATACAGCTCCTAGGGCACTTGAAACTAAAGAGAAAATGAACAAATGGGACTACATCAAAATAAAAAGCTTCTGCACAGCAAAAGAAACCATCAACAAAACAACGAGAAAACCCACTGTGTGGGAAAACATATTTGCCAATGTCATATCCGATAAGGGCCTAATCTCCAAAATTTATAGGGAACTCATACAACTTAACAAAAGGAAGATAAACAATCCAATCAAAAAATGGGCAAAGGACCTAAATAGACACCTTTCAAAAGAGGACATTCAGAAAGCCAAGAGACATATGAAAACATGCTCAAAGTCACTAATCATCCGAGAGATGCAAATCAAAACAACAATGAGGTACCATCTCACACCTGTCAGACTGGCTATCATCAACAAATCAACAAACGACAAGTGCTGGAGAGGATGTGGAGAAAAAGGAACACTTGTGCACTGCTGGTGGGAATGCAGACTGGTGCAGCCACTATGGAAGACAGTATGGAGTTTCCTTAAAAAACTGAAAATGGAACTCCCATTTGACCCTGTGATCCCACTTCTAGGAATATATCCCAAGAAACCAGAAACACCAATCAGAAAGGATATATGCACCCCTATGTTCATAGCAGCACAATTCACCATAGCTAAGATCTGGAAACAGCCTAAGTGCCCATCAGTAGATGAATGGATTAGAAAACTGTGGTACATCTACACGATGGAATACTATGCTGCTCTAAAAAGGAAGGAACTCTTACCATTTGCAACGTCATGGATGGAACTGGAGAGCATTATGCTAAGTGAAATAAGCCAGTCAATGAAGGAAAAATACCACATGATCTCACTCATTCATGGATAATAGAGACCATTATAAACTTTTGAACAATAATAGATACAGAGGCAGAGCTGCCTCAAACAGATTGTCAAACTGCAGCAGGAAGGCCGGGGAGGGTTGCGGGGCAGGAGGTAGGGGGGTAAGAGATCAACTAAAGGACTTGTATGCATGCATAGAAGTATAACCAGTGGACATAAGACATGGGGGGATAGGGGAGGCTAGGGGACTGTCTAGGGCGGGGGGATAAAATGGACACATATGTAATACCCTTTGTAATACTTTAAGCAAAAAAAAAAAAAAAAAAAAAAAAAAAAAAAAAAAGAAGAGGAAGAAGAAGAAAAAGGTAAAGATACAAATTATGAACAACAAATACACATCTATCAACAAGTGAATCTGAAAATCAAGTGAATAATCTGATGAACAGAATGAACTGGTGATTATAATAGAATCAGGGGCATAGAAAGGGAGTGGACTGGCTATTCTTGTGGGGGGAAGGGGTGAGGGGGATGCGGGAAGAGACTGGACAAAAATCGTGCACCTATGGATGAGGACAGTGGGTGGGGAGTGAGGGAGGAGGGTGGGGTGACAACTGGGTGGAGGGGAGTTATGGGGGGAAAAAAGAGGAACAAATGTAATAATCTGAACAATAAAGATTTAATTAATAATAATAAAAAAGGAGAGAGGACCTAAATAAATAAAATCAGAAATAAAAGAGAAGAAGCAACAACTGATATCAAAGACATGCAAAGGATTATTAAGAAAATGTTATGAAGAACTGAAGAACTATATGCCAACAAATTGGACAATCAGGGAGAAAGGATCAATTCCTAGAAACATATAATCTTCCAAAACTGAATCAGGAAGAATTAGAGAATCTGAATAGACAGAGTACAACTAGTGAAATAATAATTTTTAAGAAGCTCCCAACAAATAAAAGTCCTGGACCAGATGGCTTCACAAGTGGATTTTACCAAACATTCAAAGAACTAGTGTCCATCCTTCTCAAACTATTCCAACAATTCAAGAGGAGGAAAGACACCCACACTCATTTTCCAAGGCCAGCATTATCCTAATTCTAAAGTGAGATAAAGACACTATAAAGAAAAAGATATTATAGACCAACATCCCTGATGAACATAAATGCTAAAATCTTCAACAAAATATTAGCAAACCAGATCCAGCAATATATTAAACAGATCATACACCACTATTAAGTGGGTTTTATGCCGGGGATGCAAGGTTGGTTCAAAATCCGCAAATCAATAAATGTGATACATCACATAAAATGGAGTATAAAAACCACATGATTGAAGGGGTTGGAGGTAGGAGGTAAAGGAAGCCGAATATATGGTGATGGAAGAAGATATGACTTGGGTGGTGGGTACACAGTGTGACATACAGGTATTATATCATAGAAATCTACCTTTTTAATCAATGTCACTGTGCTGACATCTCAGCAGATCTCAGACTTCTAGCCTCCAGAACTGTGAGACAGTATATTTCTGTTTAAGCCACTGGGTTTGTGGTACTTTGTTACAGCAGCCTTAGCAAATTAAACATCTACAAAATTACAAATACATTACCTTTTGACCCAACCATCTAATTCTGGAATTTTATTCAATAGATCTATCTGATATGTACACACACACACACACACACACACACACACACACACACACATACAGATTCATTAAAGCATAGTTTGTAGAAAGGAGTTGAAACAATCAACAGGGTAAAGGTTAAATAAACAATGGTATTTATATTCACAGAGGAGAATCTATGCAGCTGCAAAAAGAAAAAAAACATCAAGAACCAACTTTCTAACTAGGGTTTCAGAAAGATGAAAGATCATCAATCAGGTCTATACTGTTAACTAAAAAAGGTAGCAGGGTACAGAACAGTGTACACAGATATTTATGTAAGGAGAAGGGAAAAAAAGACCAATACATACATACATACATACATATTTGCTTCTATTTGCATAAAGTAACACTGATGGCAGTGGTTTCCTGGTTTCCAAACTTGTCTGCATCTTGCAATCACCTGAGGAGGTTCGAAAACATACTCCCAGGGACTGCAATCTAATTTGTCTAGGGCAGTGTTTCTCAACCTTCCTAAAAACACGACCCTTTAATACAGTTCCTCATGTTGTGGTGACCCCCAACAATAAAATTATTTTTGTTGCTACTTCATAACTATAATTTTGCTACTGAATCGTAATGTAAATATCTGATATGCAGGATGTATTTTGTTACAAATTGAACATAATTAAAGCATAGTGATTAATCACAAAAACAATATGTAATTATATATGTGTTTTCCGATGGTCTTAGGTGACCCCTGTGAAAGGGTCGTTCGACCCCCAAAGGGGACGCGACCCACAGGTTGAGAACCGCTGGTCTAGGGTATCACCTGGGCTTTGGAATTTTTAAGACTCCAGGTGATTAGAATGGCAGACAATTTTGGGAACCACTGTCATAACAATACAAAAGATATTAATAGAAGTAGCTATTTGTGCATGGGGGATCAGGAGTGGGAGTCAAAGCTTTCACTGTAATATTTTCAATATGGTTTTGAACCACGTGAACTATTCAGAATTTTAATTAAATGTTTCTTTTTAGAAAACAAATTGTTGCTCCCACATGTTTATTTTTATTACTTAGCTCTTGCAGGGTTTAAAACGGCTGTTACCATTAACATTAAAAAAAACTTTGTAATTATATGATGAAAAAAATTCAGACTCCCAAGTTTTCCCTATTTTGGCCACAAGTTATCCGATCATCCTTACGTAAATGTAGTTAATGAGGTGATTTGTGCATTACCTGTCTTTATATACCCAGCAAGAAAGTTTATCACGTGGTGTGGGTGGTTTTCCTTCAAAGTTGGTGATTTTTTCCCAAACATAGGTTCCATCTCTGGTTCGCAAATTAACAAAATAAAGCTTTTAAAAGAGGAGAATATCATTAATAGACAGGGCATTTGAAAACTGAATCCATATCTGAGGATTATATGATCTAAAATTAATAATATTACTTTTTCTTTTTAAAAGATAAAAATTTTACCTGTGGAGTTAATGAAAATGAGACTGTTTTAGAAGCAAAAATGATATATAAAACATACTGAACTAGATCTTTTCCCAGCATTCTCTTGCCATATAGATATTAAGTATATAGTTAATTCTGTAGCAGAAAGATATGGAAGAAAAGCACAACCACTACATTTTCACTCTAAAACCTTATAATCATAAATACAATATTTTCTATATATATCTTTTTTAAATATATGTAAACTTAATCCTGGCTGGTGTGGCTCAATGGTTGAGTGTTGACCTATGAACCAGGAAGTCACGGTTAAATTCCCTGTCAGGGCACATTGCCTGAGTTGTGGGCTGGATCCCCAGTAGGGGGATTACATGAGGCAGCCAATCAATGATTCTCTCTCATCACTGATGTTTCTATGTCTCCCTCTCCCTTCCTCTCTCTGAAATCAATAAAAAAACAAACTTAAAATATTTGTAAACTTATGAGGTAAAATGGTACACTAAATATTACACATTTTGCTGCACGCCTGAATTGAAAGAAAATATTACTCGATTGCTGTATCCTTTGTCATCATATCCTCCAAAAACGTACAGCTTTCCATTAATGCAAGCACCACAACTTCCTGACATGGAGGTAGGGAGTTCTCCTTCCATGAGGTGCATTGTCCTGCAGCAAGAATAATATGAAATTTCAAAACTTTCCAGAAAAGCAAATTAAAATTCCCTTTGAACTCCAGGAGTCTTTTTAAAATGAAAATTGTCACTGACAATTACAATTAAAATAGAATGGTAGCCAATACTGTAAAGACTCTAAGAAGAGCCACTGTAAATCTTTTTCAGCTTCACATGTGTCACCAGAATTGGGAATTAATTAGCAGAACAAAGTCTTCAGAGACAGTCTTAGAATTGCGAGGAGTGGAAAGGACAAATAGTAGAGAAAGGAAGGGAGCAGAGGAAAGAAATAGCCAGAGAGAATAAAGCATTGAAAGAAAAAAAAGGGAGAAATAAGTGGTGCAGTATGTTCTAAGTATGGTCTTAAATTCCCCTAAGTCTATGAAAACATTCATAATACATATGGTGAGTGCATGATACCGTATGCAGATAATGTTTTATTGAGTTGTACATGTGAAATCTGATTTCATTAACCAATGTCACACCCCAATAAATTAAATTTTAAAAAGACTGGACATTCTGCAATTTAAAATTACTTACCACAACCCACTATCAATATCATAGGTCCAAATTTCATCATTAGGCAAATATACTTCATTGTCTTCAATAGACTAAAAACATAGAATGCATGAATTATGCTTTTTAAATACATAGTAACAATTCAATAGTTCCTCAGGATGGGAAAACTGCAATTAAAATATTGTGAAACACAAACTCATAAACAGACTCAAACATTTTTAATATAAATTGAGTTAGATCAAAAGAGAAAAGGAAAATACATTTTCTAAGAGAAAATTGGCAAACAAAGGTTTAAAATACAAAGTACATGAATTTCAAGAAAAAGACCAAGGACAATTAAACCTTAAAAAGGGATTTCAAGAAAGGGAAAACAGCAAAATAATAATATTCAGAGTAGAACTTCCAGGAAGAAAATAAATATCAAACAGAGCAATATGTTGTGTGTGAAGGGAAAGATTAAGGGAGGACATTTTTATAAGGTGCAATTAAGAGCACTGTAAAGAAAAAGAAGGAAATCTTACCATTTTTGACAGCAGGGATGAACCTAGAGGGTACTGTGCTAAGTTAAATAAGTCAGACAGAGAAGGACAAATACCATATGATTCACTTATATGTAGAATCTAAAGAACAAAATAAATGAACAAACAAAATTGAAAAAGACTCATAGATACAATGAAGAGACTAATGGTTTCCAGAGGGGATTGTTGGGAGATTGGGTGAAAACATTGAAGGGATTAAGAAGTACACATTGGTAGTTACAAAACAGTCATGGGGATGTAAAGTAGAACACAGAGAATACAGTCAGGAATATTGTAATAACTGTGTATGGTGCCTGGTGGGAACTGGAAATAACGGACGCGGGACCCTTTTAAAGTATATGACTATCTCATCACCATGCTGTACACCTGAAACTAATACAAAATAATACCGAATATAACTAATTGAAAAATAAAATTTTAAAAAGGTAACTATATCAGATGCCTTGATTCACTGAACTTATTTTTGAGTGCCTACTATGTGCGAGGCATAGTGCTCGGTGTCTATTAAATAGAGAATCTACGGCTCAATATAAATTTAACTAGTCCAAATGATAACTCTGAATAATCTCTAAAGAAGCTGTTAATATAAACAGAAGAGTGCATTCTGACATTTGTGATGAAAAGAGAAATAAGAATAGAGTAACAATCATTTCTATTAAAGTAAAAAACTTAGGGGTTGAAACAAAGTCTTACATAAATCTGTCATTTCTTAGAATAATTCAAAAATAACCAAATATAAGATAGCAGTTTAAGAATTTCTAATACTGCATGATGCATAAATTATTAGCATGCTAAGTAGATTTAGGTAAATTCTCATTGCTATGTTAGATTTTAAAAATAGTATCTTACCTACCAGCTATCTCCTCTCTCTCTCTCTCTCTCTCTCTCTCGCTCTCGGTCTCGCTCTCTCTCTCTCACACACACACACACACACACACACACACACACACACACACACATACACACACACACACACACACAAAGCAGAAAATCATTTTATTAATTCCAAGGCAACTTCCACTTATGTCTGAATGAGGAAGTCATACTTAATGGCTAAGTAAACAAATAATTTGAAAAAGGGGAGTTAGTTGTATGATTCTAAAGTTTAATAGTGTCAGGCTCCAGTATCTTTGTGTGTATACCTATATAACCAAAATATTACAAAAATGGATTCTGTCACGACTCTGTTTAAGTCACTTTAATACTTCCCTAGTGCTCTCAAGATAGACTAAAAATCTTGAGTCTGTTCTATTTGGTACCTGCTGTCCATCCAGTTCATCTTGTCTTTCATTCATTCTGCTCTAGTCTTCTGTCAACTCCGGAACCTCTGCAAATTCCTGCTGCAATAGGGCTTCAATTATGCTCTTCTCTCTTCTTGGAATGCTTCCAGGAATTTTTCTGGCTAACTAACTCATTCTTTGAAAGCAGCTTAAATGTCCCTTCTCTATTATCCCAGAATAAGGTTGAAGGATTAAGTGACCTATTAAATGCTCTCATACAGTCCTATACTTGCCCTTCAAAGTCCTTTATTTAGATCATACCCACCCCCCACCACCACCATTAACCTATAAGTTTCATGAGTGCATGGACCATGTTTACGTTGTTATAATTTAGTGTCTAGAGCAGTGGTTCTCAACCTTCCTAATGCCGTGACCCTTTAATACAGTTCCTCATGTTGTGGTGACCCCCAACCATAAAATTATTTTTGTTGCTACTTCATAACTATAATTTTGCTACTGTTATGAATCGTAATGTAAATATCTAATATGCAGGATGTATTTTCATTGTTACAAATTGAACATAATTAAAGCACAGTGATTAATCACAAAAACAATATGTAATTATAATGTTTTCTGATGGTCTTAGGCGACCCCTGTGAAAGGGTCATTCGATCCCCCAAAGGGGTTGCAACCCACAGGTTGAGAACCGCTGGTCTAGAGCCTAGCACAGTGCCTGACACATAAAAAGCAAATGGAATATTTGTTGATTAAGTGAATGGGTAAGGTGAATACTACCTATTAAACTGATTGCACAGTCACCTCAGCCTGATTAAAAAGAAAAGTCCCTTTTTTTTTTAAAGGGGGTGGTACAAAAGCACAAATGAAGTTCAGGATTGAAAAATTTGGACCTAGTTCCTTCTCACTTTTTCAGAAATTTCGCTACAAAATTCTCTCTTCTTGTGGAGAAAAGGGATTCCTTGTGCACTGTTGGTGGGAATGCAGACTGGTGCAGCCACTGTGGAAAATAGTGTGGAGTTTCCTCAAAATATTAAAAATGGAACTTCCTTTTGACCCGGGGATCATACTTCTGGGAATATATCCTAAGAATCCCAAAATACCAATCAGAAAGAATATATGCACCCCTATGTTCATAGCAGCATTATTTACAATAGCCACGATTTGGAAACAGCCCAAGTGCTCATCTGTGGAGGAGTTGGGGGGAAAGCTGTGGTACATCTACACCATGGGATACTATGTGGTTGTAAAAAAGAATGAACTCTTACCTTTGCCACAGCATGGATGGACCTGGAGATTATTATGCTAAGCAAAATAAGCCAGACAGAGAAAGACAAATATCATATGACCTCACTTATATGTGGAATCCAATGAACAAAATAAACTGAAAAAATAGAACTAGAGGCATGGATACATGGAACAGACTGACAGAGGTCAGAGGGGAGGGGATGGGGAGGATGGATGAAAGAATTAGCCAAAGAGCAAAACCCATGGACACAAACGGCCCCGGTGAGGTCGGGACGGCCCTTGTGAGGTCGGGACAGCCCCGGTGAGGTTGAAACAGCCCCGGTGAGGTCGGGACGGCCCCAGTGAGGTTGAAGCGGCCCCAGTGAGGTCGAGACGGCCCCAGTGAGGTTGAATCGACCCCGGTGAGTTCGGCATGGCCCTGGTGAGGTTGAAACGGCCCCGGTGAGTTAGGAATGGCCCCGGTGAGGTTGAAACGGCCCCGGTGAGGCTGAGACAGCCCCAGTGAGGTTGGGACTGCTCCAGTGAGGTTTGGACAGATAATGGGAACCAGTATAGACTGATGAACAGGGGTAGATGCAGAGGCAGAGCAACATTGAAGAGACTGTCAAACTATAGTGGGAAGCCTGGGGAGGGTTGGGGGGGGGGATTAAGAGATCAACCGAAGGACTTATATGCATGCATATAAGATTAACCAATGGACACAAGACACCGGGGGAGGGGGGGGAGGGGCCGGGGGAATGTCAAGTGGGGGGAGACATATGTAATACTCTTTGTAATACTTTAAGAAATAAAAATTATTAAAAAAAAAAAACCATGGACACCGACAGCAGTGTGGTAATGGTCTGAGGGAGGGGGTGCAGGGACTGGGTGGAGGTGGGCAAAGAAGAGGCAATGGGGGATATCTGTGTCAAAAAAAACACAAAATTATGTTCTTTTCTATATCATCAAGTTTTCCTTCTCTACTAGATCATTATAAACATGCCTTGATATCATTTTCTATATATTAAAAACAAACAAACACCAAATCTCATAACTCTTTCTTCTATTTCTCTGCACCCTTCAAAGAAAAGCTTCCACGGTTAACTATGGTGGATGTTTCCATAGTTTCACCTCGCATTTTCTCATCACTTCAGATTAATCTGGCTTCGGAGCCCATCACTCCACTAAAATTGCTCTTGTCAAGGTTTCACTAAAATAGAGACTTACTTAACTGATTTATCTAGAAATATAGCCCAGAGAGATGGAGTATATGGAAAAGAAGTTAAGAGACATGGAGAAGCCAAAACCGGTTTGGCTCAGTGGATAGAGCGTCGGCCTGCGGACTGAAGGGTCCCAGGTTCGATTCCGGTCAAGGGCATGTACCTCGGTTGCGGGCATATCCCCAGTAGGAGATGTGCAGGAGGCAGCTGATCGATGTTTCTCTCTCATCGATGTTTCTAGCTCTCTATCTCTCTCCCTTCCTCTCTGTAAAAAATCAATAAAATATATTTTTTAAAAAAAGAGAGATATGGAGAAAAATTAAGTCTAATCAGAATTACATTAGGAAGTAACAGAATGAGGAAGAGGCAATATTTGAAGAGACAAGGCTGAGAGTTTAGCAAATTGTTGAAAGTCATCAATCCTTGAAATACACGAAGTCCTACAAATCCATAACTAGACACATCAGAGTAAAACTACAGATCATCAAAGAAAAAAAATTATTTAAAACTACCAGCGATAAGCCCTGGCTGCTGTGGCTGTTGGTTGGAGCGTTGTTCAGTACACCAGAAGGTGTCGGGTTCCATTCCTGCTCTGGGCACATGCTCAGGTTGCTGATTCAATTCCCAGTCAAGGCACATATAGGAGACAACCAATCTTTCTTTCTCTCTTTCTCTCTTTCTCTCTTTCTCTCTTTCTCTCTTTCTTCTTTCTTTCTTTCTTTCTTTCTTTCTTTCTTTCTTTCTTTCTTTCTTTCTTTCTTTCTTTCTCCTTCTCCTTCCTTCCTTCCTTCCTTCCTTCCTTCCTTCCTTCCTTCCTTCCTTCCTTCCTCCCTCCCTCCCTCCCTCCCTCTCTCTCTTTCTCTCTCTCTCTCTTCCTGCTCCTCCAACCCCAAACAATGAAAAACTTATACTGAGGTGAGGATTTATTTATTAAAAAAATTGCCCTAGCCAATTTGGCTCAGTGTATAGAGCGTCAGCCTGCAGACTGAAGGCTCCCAGGTTATATTCCAATCAAGAGCACATACCTTGGTTGCAGGTTCTCTGGCCCTGGTCAGGGTGTGCGCAGGAGGCAACCAATTGATGCGTCTCTCTCACATTGATGTTTCTCTCTGTCTCTCCCTCTCCCTTCCATTCTCAAAAAAAAAAAAAAAAAAAAAAGGAAAAATATCCTTGGGTGAGGATTAACAAAAACAAACAAACAACAAAAGAATGATTGTTGTAGCTTGCCTTTTAATACTAAAAAAATAGAAACATTCAAATATTCATCAATAGTGGAATGAATAAATAAATTGCAGTAAATTCACATAATAGAGTATTTTACAGGACACACATCAAATGAATGAATTCAGTGATGATTTTCAAAATATTTAATAACTGGCCAGCACAGACACTGACCAACTGGAATGACACCAAATAGAGACAGGTTCAGCCATGCAATTACACACCAGCTAAATACAAGCAATTTGTGAATCCAAAAAAACATATCGTAGAAAAAGAGTTGTCATGAAGTAAAGCACATGTTATGATTCCAAAACCAAAAAAAATATTGTTTAGAAATAGATGCAGCCCTGGCCGGTTTGGCTCAGTGGATAGCGTCAGAATGTGAACTGGAGGGTCCCAGGTTCGAATACGGTCCAGGGCACATGCCGGGTTACAGTCTCAATCCCCATTAGGGGGCGTGTGGGAGGCGGCCGATCAATGATTCTCTCTCATCATTGATGTATCTGTCTCTCTCTCCCTCTCCATTTCTCTCTGAAATCAATAAAAATATATATTTTTAAAAGAAACAGATGCATATGTGCTAAAACTATAAAGAAAAGATTAATTAACAATAAATCTAAGATAGTGCTACTCTCTTGGGGTGGGAGGAGCACTGTAATAAGTAAAGGATTAACAGGAATCTTCTAAGGTACTGGTTCTAGTCCATTTCTTAATCTGGAAGCTGAACATGTTTACCTTTAAATGGTACTCATTTTACACATTCTTTTGTACATACATTTCAAATTTTAAAATTAAGAAGAAAATAAGATCTTAAGAAATGAATATTAAGGAGCTCACAGAATCAGGGAGGTTGGAAAACCAGCCTCTGATCTATGTAAGGAGGAGCAAGGTCTGAAACCATGCCAAAACACAGGTCTGGTGACCATCACACTGAAGCTTGCAGCACCACCTTTTATGCCTGGGGCCTTGACCATCCTACAAACTCTACTGCTGGGTAAGAATCCTCTTCAGGTCCTGATTTTTATATCTTTACTCCTAAGTCCAAATCTAGCACAGATTCATCTAACAGAGTCCAAGCCACCTGTCCACAACCTAGCTGCAAGTGAGGTTGGGAAAGTGAATATCTGGCACTTAGGTTCTTTTAACTGGGCATCTACTATACCCAATTCTAGACTCTAGGGATACAACAGGGAACAAAATCCCCATCTTTATACAATTTATATCCTATGGGGGAAGTAGGAAGTAGTCAGACAACTGAAATAAATACCCTGAGAAAACTCACTCAGTGGGAGATACTACAGAAGGAGGAGGTTCAAATACTGCACGTCTAAAAAGAATAAACATCTTCCATATGACATGGATGGCTTATGTGACCATCTATAAATATATAAAGTGCAACTATTAGGTTAAAGAGAACACACACTTAAGGCTTTTGCTAAACATCGCTTAACTTCTCCTCAAAAAGTTTAGACAAATTTATACTCCCATTATCAGTATATGAGTACTTCATTTCCTCATGCTATTTTCAAAAAATATTTTTAAGTCCTAGCCGGTTTGGCTCAATGGATAGAGTGTCGGCCTGTGGACTAAAGGGTCCCGGGTTCAAGTTCAGTCAAGGGCCCAGGTTGCAGGCTCAATCCCCAGTGTGGGGCTTGCAGGAGGCAGCCAATCAATGATTCTCTTATCATTGATGTTTCTATCTCTCTCTCCCTTCCTTTCTGAAATCAATAAGAGTATATTAAAACAAACAAAATCTTTTTAATATTTGCAAATTGGAGAAAAATAATCTCATTGTTTATTTTCATTGTTTATTGGATTTCTTTGATTCACATTATATTTGTATTTATTCTTTTGTAAATTGTGAATATTGTTTATTTTTTCAATGGAGATATTAATCTTTATTTTCACTGGAACTTTACCTATTATATATGTTGCAAATACTTTCCCCAGTTTGTCATTTGCCTTCTCACTTTAGAGTGAGAGTTACTGCATTAAAAAGTTACTGTTTAAAAAGCACAGTATACATTTTTTTTAGGTTTGACCTACCAATATTTTTCTTTTATCGTTTTTCCCAATTCAGTTTTTCTTTTCCCAACTCAAGGTTTTTACAAGAGTCACATCTTTCCTTCTGGTTTTGTATAGCTTAATTTTTCTACATTTAACTCACCAATCCTAAAACTCTACTAGCATTTTCCTCCAGCTATTCCTGGACCATTTATTGAATAAGTGGTTGTTTTTCCAGCATTGAAATGCTACCTTTTAAATACAAACTATCTGTATGCTTGGCTGCTCATGTAATTTCTTTTCCATCCCCTCATGCTCTCTCAACTTGCATCAGGACCACTGATTTAATTATTACAGTATTGTGATACATTTTAATAACTGCCACTGTAAGTCTCCCACTTTTATTCTTTTCAAATATTTCCTGAAATGATCCTTCTTGCCTTTAAGTATATATTCAAAACAGAAATATGTATTTAAGCACATTTATGCAGATGTCTTCTGTAAGGAAAAGTTTATAGCAAAATGTATTAACATCAGTTGTACTGTGGAAATAATACCGTTCATATGATTAAGACTTAAGAGGAAAGCACATATCATCTGCAATCACGCTAAAACACTACTTTTCTTCCAAAATTTTGGAAAACTACTCACAATTTTTAAATGTCCCTAGAAGCACCACTAAAGTTTGTATGAATTTCAGTAATCTGGAAAGGATATGGAAGAACTAGGAAAAAAGAACTGACACCAATTAAAATTTACCACCTACTTTTTTTGGCATTGCCACTCTTACCTTTAGAGGTAGGGGTGTTCTCAGATACAATGTCCTTTAGAATATGTTTGACAACAGCATAACAAGTAACTTAGCCATTCAAAAGTCTTAGGATATAAATAAATCTGAAACACCAATCAGAAAGAATGTATGCACCCCTATGTTCATAGCAGCACAATTTATAATAGCTAAGATCTGAAAACAGCCTGAGTGCCCATCCTATATAATAATCCTATATAATAAAAGGGTAATATGCAAATTGACCAAACGGCAGAACAACTGCTTGCTATGATGCACATTGACCAGCTGTGGGCAGACGCTCAACATAGGAGCCGCCCCCTGGTGGTCAGTGTGCTCCCATAGGGGGAGCGCTGCTCAGCCAGAAGCCCTGAGCCGGGCTCACGGCTGGCGAGCACAGCGGCGATGTGGCAGCGCTAAGGATGTCCAACTGCCAGTCGGATATCCCCCAAGAGGGCACAGGCCGGTCTGTGAGATGACACCCCCTCTCCAGTGCACAAAATTCGTGCACCAGGCCTCTAGTCAGTAGATAAGTGAATAAAAAAAGCTGTGGTACATTTATACCATGGAATACTATGCAGCAGTAAAAAAGAAGAATCTCTTACCCTTTGAGACAGCATGGAGGCACCTGGACAGTATCATGCTAAGTGAAATAAGTCAGTCAGAGAAAGACAAGTATCCCATGATCTCACCCTTATGTGGAACCTAAGTAACAAAATAAACTGATGAAGGGAGTGGATCCAGAGACATGGAAGCATGGAACACAGTGTGGAATCTTGGAGGGAAAGTGGGGAGAGTGGGCGGGTGGGAGTTAATCAACCAAGGACCTTGTATGCATATATGCATGGCCCATGGACACAGACAATGGGGTGGTGAGGGCCTGGGGCGGGGGGCTGGGGTGGGCTGGAGGGGACCAATGGGGGAAAAAAGGTGACATGTGTAATACTTTCAATAATAAAGAATTACTTTTTTAAAGTTTTAGGATATATGTTTGTCAATTTAAACAAATAGGGAAAATTGTGATTGGAACATAACAATCTGGAATCATCTGATCATTACTCTTAACTACTGACTACTGGTTTGGATTACCTTCAGATTCCAGGGCCTTTCAGCTATCTTCTGTTCAGAAAGATCTGAATAAGACAATTGTTGGAAGAATACTTTTTCTCATGTTGTGTCATGTCTTCTTTTATGCCTCTTACTCTCCCTTTCCCTTCACTTATGCCTTAGACATATTTTAACTGCTGATAATCACAGGCATTTAAAAAGTAGTAGTATCAGTCTAAATCTGTGTAGTACTTTCCAGGTTGGTTCTTACAGCACACTATTCATTGGATCAATAAGTAGTATGAAAAGATTTTTAATTCACTGACTGCCACCTAAAGACTTGGCATCTTATTGATTTTACCATTTTCAAGATTAAAATGAGATACAAAAAATTCAGACATTTATGGGCCAAAAAGAAATCTATACTGTCACTAGATATCATATTAAAAACTACTATTTTAAGTGAAAAAATTTTCACTTAACTTTTACAATATTAAGAATCAAAATAAGGTTGCGTTGGTGGTATAGTGGTGAGCATAGCTGCCTTCCAAGAATCAAAATAGTTGCCCTAGCTGGTATGGCTCAGTGGACAGAGCGTCAGCCTGCAGACTGAAGGGTCCCAGGTTCGATTCCAGTCAAGAGCACATGCCTGGGTTGCAAGCTCAATCCCCAGTGGAGGGCATGCAGGAGGCAGCTGATCAATGATTCTGTCTCATCACTGATGTTTCTATCTCTCTTTCCCTCTCACTTCCTCTCTGAAATCAATAAAAATATATTTTAAAAAAAGAATCAAAATAGATGAAAGTTGACACCTCTACATCAAAATATTTCTTTGCATAAAACCATCATTATGTCTAGACTACTTTTTTGTCCAGAACAAATGGCGGAAATATCAGGCATAAATAAAGCACAGTAACCTAATGTAGGTTCACTTATCACAGAAAAAAAATAGGCTCTGGAAATCCAATACATCTAGTTGGAATCTGCTACTGTTGAGGTCAATGGCCATTCAAGTTATTCATTCTCATTGACTCACTGTTCTTATTTTTAAAATAGAGTATTACTTACCTTACAAGATATAGTAAGGATTACATATGATTAGAGATAAGAGAGTTTCTAGCACATACCAGGTATAGTAGGCACTCAAAGGTTACTTCTAAGTTTCCTGATACTGCACCAACTTAAAAACAAACACACAAACAAAACAACAAAACCAACTTAAATTTGAGAATCATTTAACATCGATAGTATGTACTTTATTTCAGTGGATGATGCAGTCATGTTACATCTGTCACAGTAGTATCAGGACAGTCAGAAAATGTAGTTTCTACCTCCAAATGGCTGGCCTTTTTTTTTTTTTTTTAATCTATAAACTAAAGGGCTGGTATATATTCTTGAACTATTTCCAGCTATAGAATCCTTGATTCTATAATCCAGTGATTATAGAAACAAAACAAATACAAACTTCCATGACAGTAAGAAATTTTAATAATATTCTCTAGTATATTGTTCCTAATATGAGTGACTCTACCTTGAGATTTGAAAACAAAAATCGTAATTATCCATCTGGCAACAGTGACATTTCCAAGTAAATCTGGAAATGTGTGTACCAAGTGACCCAGCACTCCATTCCTTGGTATGTATGCCGAGCGTACACGCTCTTGGTAAAGAAATGCCACTAAAAATTGCTTCGAACTATTTAAATGATTCGGTGATTTCGATATTTTACGTCCAATTGCGCCGTGGCGAAAAGAAATATTTACAAAATAATACAACACGGCGTCCTCTGCGCACTTTTAAATCTCCGCAAGCATTTAAGGATCATTAATCGCGCGGGCACTGATTCAGTGTCGGGCAAACCGGCGGCCGGGGAGAGCGGGGCGGGGACGGAGCTGGCGGCGCCGGGAACGGGGACCGGAGGCAATCGGAGCGGGAGCCACCGCGGGCGGCGGCCGGGAGCGCAGACGGCGGAGGGCGGAGGGCGGAGAGTGGGGGCGCAGGGCGCGGGCGCGCCGCCCGGACCGCCAACCCCCGCCGCGGGGCCGGGCGTGGGCGGGCGCTCGGCGTCCGCTCGGGCCGCGCCGCCGGGCGGGCTCCCGGCGCGAGTGCGCCCCGTCCCGCCCCTTCCCCTTACCACGTAGCCCCCCCACACGTAGAGGCGGCTGCCGTCCACCACCGCGCAGTGGCCGCTGCGCTCCTCGGCCACGCAGAACAGCTGCGAGTCCTCCATCCGCGCCGGCGCTGGGCCCCGCCGCTCTTCACGCCGCAGCCCGGCCACGGCGGCCTCTCCTCCCGCCCGGCTCCGCCGCGCACGAACGGAACGCGTCGAGGACCGAGATTGGTGGAAGGCGGAAGCAGTGCGACTGCGCGCCCCGCAGCCGGCGGCCGCGCGGGCGGGCGGGCGGGTCTGGGCCGCCGGGGTCGGAGCGGAGGGCGGCCCGGCCCCCGCCGACTTCCCGGCCCGGGGATCGCTGTGCGGTCGGTGCAGCCAGCTCCCTCGCACTCACCGGCTGCCGCACTGAGGGTCTGTGGGAGGTGATGCAGCGGCCACAGAAATCAGCATATTAATGCTTTCTATTCAACCTCCAGCGGAGATGGTTATCCACAATAATAGTGTGTGTGTATTTAATAGACTTTTTTTTTTTAAGTTAGGAATTTTCTAAAACATACCAGCAAACTAGGCCTGGAGGTCAGGTTCTGTCCACCACTAATTTTGTAGGGCCCACAAGCTGAGAACTTTTTACTTTTTTTGTTGTTTAGCATCTGGATTTTTTTTTTTCTTTTAATCTTTATTGTTGAAAGTATTACATAGGTCCTCACGTTTTACATTTTTAAAGGATTGGAGGAGGCGGAGAATCAAAGGAATGATCATTTATAACTGATGAAAATAAAATGAATTGAAATTTCAGTATCTGTACATAAAGTTTTATTGTCACACAGCCACCCAAATTCACTTAAGTATTGTCCATGGCTGCTTTTAACCATAACCACAGAGTTGAGTAAGTGGAACCAAGGAGTTGCAACAAAGGCCATGTAGCCCATGCTGCCGAAAATAGTTACTCTCTAGCCCGCTGCCGAAAAAGTTGGCTAGCCCTTGTAAAATGTTACTGAAGTAAAACTAAGACCAGGAGGGAAGATAATTCTACTAGTGACTGTAAATGCACTTGTCCAAAGCCACTTTTTGAAGAGATTGTGGTTGCCCTCCACTCAGAACAAGTTAATTCATTCACTTATTCAGTATGAACATATGAAGTGCCTGCTTGCTATAGATATGTGAAAGCAGAGTCCTGAGTGGCTTGGGTTCGGGACCTGGAGAAGGGCCGCTCACAAATGTAGAGACTAGACAAGAAATATGAATTTGGAAATTACAGGGGGCCAAGTGGAGAGTCTTTCTCAAGAGGAAAGGCTTCACTGTTGCCCAGGCCCTGCTAGCTTTTTATTCAATTTTAGATACACATCTTGCCCTGAGGCAGGCAATTCTGATAGCAGACAGACTATCTTAAAGATCAGTAAATTAAATAAATAAATAAATAAAAAAGATCAGTAAATATTAGTAAAGATTCACTTTGAGACTATTAGGTCAGGAAGTTACTTGAGCTACCATTGTCTCAACAGGACAATTGGTGCATAGCTTTAGCCCTTGCCAAAGCTCAAGGTCCATCAGCCTTCTGGGTTCCTTGTTTGCACTTTCCTGTTAGTGTACACAATGGATAGTTTCCAGCACAGATAGTTGGTGTCGAGGCTCTATTACACTGGAATATTTGTTGACTGAATGAAAAACAAAAGAGAATTTTTTTCAACATACAAAATAAATCTATTACCAGATTGTAGATACAAAGTAACCATTTACATGCAATAAACATTAATATTTCAAGAAAAATGATTTCAAATATATTACATGCAATAAACAATATTTCAAGAAAAAAAGATTTTAAATATAATATTACCAAAACTGTAGTAACATAGTATAATACCATAAAAGTTGTAGGAAGTATTAAACATCTGCAAATAACAGGATTGCTTCTATTCTAAAATTTTTTTTCTCTGGCTCTATTTTTGTTCATCAGTTTATGTTATTATATTTCACAAATGAGTGAAATCATGTGATATTTATCTTTCTCCAACTGGCTTATTTCACTTAGCATAATGCTCTCCAGGTCCATCCATGCTGTTGCAAAAGAATTCCTTCTTTTTTATAGCAGCGTAATATTCCATTGTGTAGATGTACCACTGTTTTTTAATCCATTGATCTGCTGATGGGCACATAGGCTGTTTCCAAATCTTAGCTATGGTGAATTGTTCTGCTATGAACATATGGGTGCATATATCCTTTCTGATTGGTATTTCTGATTTCTTGGGATATATTCCTAGAAGTGGGGTTACTGGGACAAATGGGAGTTCCATTTTTAATTTTTTGAGGAAACTATACTGTTTTCCACAGTGGTTACACAGGTCTGCATTCCCACCAGCAGTGCAAGAGGGTTCTTCTTTCTCCACATCCTCATAAGCACCTGTTGTTTCTTGATTTGTTGATGATAGCCATTCTGACACCTGTGAGATGGTGCCTCGTTGTCATTTTGATTTGCATCTCTCCCAAGATTAGTGACTTTGAACATGTCTCTTGGCCTTCTGTATGTTCTCTTTGGAAAAGTATCTATTTAGGTCCATTGCCCATTTTTTTATTGGATTGTTTATCTTCCTTTTGTTAAGTTGTATGAGTTCTCTGTAAATTTTGGAGATAACATTGGCAAATATGTTCTCCCATGCAGTGGGCTCTCTTGTTTTGTTGATTGTTTCTTTTGTTGTGCAGAAGCTTTTTATTTTGCTGTGCAGAAGCTTTTTATTTTGATGTAGTCCCATTTGTTTATTTTCTCCTTAGTTTCCATTGCCCTAGGAGCTGTATCAGTAAAGATATTGCTATGACATGTGTCTACTATTTTGCTGCCTACATATTCTTCTAAAATTTTTATGGTTTCCCATCTTAAATTTAAGTCCTTTATCCATTTTGGGTTTATTTTTGTGTATGCTATAAGTTGGTGTGACCTACTTTCAATTTTTTTGCATGTATTTGTCCAATTTTCCCAGGACCATTTATTGAAGAGACTTTCTTGACTCCATTGTATGCTCTTGCCTCCTTTGTCAAATATTAATTGAGCATAATGGCTTGGGTCAATTTTTGTGTTCTCTGTTCTGTTCCATTGGTCTGTCTGTTCTTGTGCCAGTACCAGGCAGTTTTGAGAACAGTGGCTTTGTAATATAGCTTGATATCTGGTATTATGATCCCTCCAACTTTGTTCTTCTTTCTCAGGATTGCTGCAGCTATTCAAGGTCTTTTTTTTCATTCCATATGAATATTTGGATAGTTCTAGATCTGTGAAATATGCCGTTGGTATTTTAATGGGGAGTGCATTGAATCTGTAGATTGCTTTGGGTAGTATGGACATTTTAATGATGTTAATTCTACCAATCCATGAACACGGTGTATTCTTCTATTTGTATATGTCTTCCTCTATCTCTTTTTTCAACATGCTGTAGTTTTCTGAATACAGGTCTTTTATCTCCTTAGTTAAGTTTATTCCTAGGTATCTTAATTTATTTATTTTTTTACAATGGTAAATGGGATTGTTTTTTTAGTTTCTCTTTCTGTGAGTTCATTATTGGTGTATAAAAAAGCCATAGATTTCTGGGTATTAATTTTGTATCCTGCTTCATCGCTGAATTATTTTACTAAGTCTAGCAGTTTTTTTATGGAGTCTTTAGGGTTTTCTATGTACAATATCATATTATCTGCGAATAGGGACAGTTTTACTTCTTCTTTCCCAATCTGGATGCCTTTTATTTCTTCTTCTTGCCTGATCACTATGGCTAGCACTTCCAATACTATGTCGAACAAGAGTGGTGAGAGTGGGCATCCCTTTCTTGTTCCTATTCTTAGGGGAAATCGTTTTAGTTTTAGCCCATTGAGTATGATGTTGGCTGTAGGTTTTTCATATATGGCCTTTATCATGTTGAGGTATGATCCTGCTATTCCCACTTTACTAAGAGTTTTTATCAAAAATGGATGTTACATTGTGTCAAATGCTTTCTCTGTATCTATTGTATCTATTGATATGATCATGCGATTTTTGTCTTTCAATTTGTTTATGTGATGCATCCCCCTTATTGATTTTCGAATATTGTACCAGCCTTGCATCCCTGGAATAAATCCCACTTGATCATGGTGTTATGATCTTTTTAACATATTGCTGGATGCGATTTGCTAATATTTTATTGAGGGTTTTAGCATCTATATTCATCAGCGATATTGGCCTGTAATTCTCTTTCTTTGTAGTGTCTTTATCTGGTTTTGGAATTAGGTTAATCATGGCCTCATAAAAAGAGTTTGGAAGTGTTCCTTCCTCTTGGATTTCGAAATAGTTTGAGGAGAATAGGTGTTAATTCTTCTTTGGATGTTTGATAAAAACTCCCCTGGGTAGCCCTCTGGACCTGGGCTTTTGTTTGGTGGGAGTTTTTTTTATTACTGCTCCTATTTCATCCGTTGTTATTGGACTATTCAGATTTTCAGATTCTTCCAAAATCAGTTTTGGGAGATTATATTTTTCTAGGAATTTGTCTATTTCATCCACATTGTCCAGCTTGTTGGCATATAGTTGTTCATAGTATTTTCTTACAATCCTTTTTATTTCTGTGGTGTCTGTAATTACTTCTCCACTTTTGTTTCTGATTTTATTTATTTGAGTCCTCTCTCTTTTTTTCTTGATGAGTCTGGCTAACAGTTTGTCAACTTTGTTTATCCTTTCAACCAGCTCTTGGTTTCATTGATTTTTTTGTATTGTGTTTTTAGTCTCTATGTTATTTATTTCTGCTCTAATCTTTATTATTTCCTCCTTTCTACTTACTCTGGGCTTTCCTTATTGTTGTCTTTCTAGTTCTTTAAGCTGTAGGGTTAAATAGTTTATTGCTGATTTTTCTTGTTTTTTGAGGTAGGCCTATTGTACTATGAACTTCCCTCTCAGGACTGCTTTTTCTGTGTCCCAGAGATTTTTGGTGTTAGTGTGTTTACTTTCACTTGTTTCTAGGAAGTTTTTTATTTCTTCCTTGATCTCATTGGTAACCCATTCATTGTTTAATAACATACTATTTAGCCCCCATGTGTTTAAATGTTTTGGGGTATTTTTACTGTAGTTTCTAATTTCATTCCACTGTGCTCTGAGAAGATGCTTAATATGATTTCAATCTTCTTGAACTTGTAGAGACTTGCTTTGTGTCCTAACATGTGGTCTACCTTTGTGAATTATCCATGTGCACTTGAGAAGAAGGTATATTCTGCTGCGTGGGGTAATATATTCTATAAATGTCAATTATCCATCTGATCCAGTGTGTCCTTTAGAGTCTCTGTTTCCTTGTTAAGTTTTTGTCTGGAAGATCTATCCAGTGAAGTCAGCAGGGTGTTAAAGTCCCCTACTATGACTGTATTGTTGTCTTTCTCTCCGTTAAAGTCCTCTAGAGGTTTTTTAAATATATTTAGGTGCTCCTATATTGGGTGCATATATGTTTACCAGGGTTATATCCTCTTCTTGGATCGATCCCTTTAGTATTGTGTAGTGACCTTTGTTGTCTCTTGTGATGGCCTTCATTTTAAAATCTATTTTGTTGGATATGAGTATTGCTATTCCGGCTGTTTTTCTTTTCCATTTGCATAAAATTCTTTTTCCATTCCTTTGCTCTCATCCTGTGTATGTCTTTTGTTTTAAGGTAAGTCTCTTGTAGACAGCATATAGTTGGATCGTGTTTTTGTATCCATTCAGCTACCCTATGTCTTTTGATGGGAGCATGTAATCTATTTACATTTAGGTTATTATTGATAAGTACTTATTGCCATTATATTTCTGTATGGCTAGGCTTCTCTCTGTCTTTCTTCTTCTCATTACAGCAATCCCTTTAGCATTTCTTGTAATGCTGGCTTGGTGGTGATGAACTCCTTTAGCCTTTTTTTTTGTCTGAAAAGCTCTTCATTAGACCATCTATTTTGAATGACAGCCTTGCTGGATATAGTAATCTTGATTGCAGATCCTTGCTTTCCATTACCTTGAGTTCTTCATGTCATTCCCTTCTAGCCTGTAGAGTTTCTGATGAGAAATCAGGTGTCAGCCTTATGGGGACTCCTTTGTAGGTAACAGTTTTCTCTCACTGCCTGTAAGATTCTCTCTTTGTCTTTAATTTTTGGCATTTTAATTATGATGTGTCTGAGTGTGGGCCTGTTTGGGTTCTTCTTGCTTGGGGTTCTCTGTGCCTCCTGAACTTGTGTGACTTTTTCCTTTACAGGTTAGGGCAGTTTTCTACCATTATTTCTTCAAACATGTTCTCTATTCCTTCTCCCTTTCTGCCTCTTCTGGCACACCTGCTATTCTAATATTGTTACATTTCACATGGTCCCACACCTCCCTTAAGCTGTCCTCCTATTTTTTTATTGTTTTTTTCTTTTTGGTTTTCTAATAGAGTGATATTTTCAACTCTGTCTTCTAATTCACTTCAGCTTCCCCTAATCTGCTGTGTATTCCTTCCAATGTGTTCTTTATTTGTGTTATGTCATTCTTTATCTCACTGTTCTTTTTTCATAGTTACTATATCTTTTTTTCATGTTGTGGAGCATCTTTACCATTGTTACTCTGAACTCTGTTTCAGATAAATTTCTTATCTCTGCTTCATTTTTCTCTTCTGGAGAATTCTCTAGTTCTTTCATTTGGGGGTTCTTTCTTTGTTTCCTCATTTTGGTTGTCTGTTTGGGTTTGTGACTCTGTATTAGGTAGATCCTCTACATCTCTCAGTCTCTAGTGCAGGACAGTGTTAAAGGCTGTTTCTGACTAATTGGATCAGAAAAAGACTCAAAGCCTTCAGAGACTACCTCTACCTACAGACTAATAGGAGTCCAATTTGAATTGCCCCCCAGGCAATCATCCTGAGGTGTGGCGAGAATTTTTTTTTTCAACAGGGTGGGCCAGCCCTAGCTGGTTTGGCTCAGTGGATAGAGTGTTGGCCTGCAGACTGAAGGGTTCCAGGTTCGATTCTAGTCAAGGGCACATGCCTGGGTTGAGGGCTCAATCCCTAGTAGGGGGCATGCAGGAGGCAGCCAATCAATGATTCCCTCTCTTCATTGATGTTTTTATCTTTTCTCCCTCTCCCTTCCTCCCTGAAATCAATAATATATATATTATTATATATATTATACATATTATATATATCAAGTAGTATATATATTATATATATATATCAAATATATATATATATATATATATATATATATATATATATATATATATATATATATATTTTAAATAGGGTGGGGCAGTTGCTTCTGCCTGGAGGCTAATTGTTACTTTTAATCTGTCATTGGCCTCAGAGCAAGGTGTTTTCCAATAGGGTGTGTCAACTGTCTTCCCCCCCAGGCAAGACAGATGTCTGTGTGGGAAAGATGCCCTCCACTGTGTGAGGGAATGACTCAGCCCAGGAAACTTGGGGTGTCTGCCTTCTGAGCTCTATCCCCTGAGTCCCCAGTCCTGGGTTCTGCTCTCACAGCTCCAGTCACTTCACCCTCCCTTTGCCAGAGCACAAGGGGGGTGGCTCCACAGGAAATTTTTGCATTGGCCCTTTAAGAGGGTGCCTGAATTTTCAGCTGTCACTCCCTGCAGACAGCACCCCAAAAGCTGCTTTTCATAGCTGGATGTTATGTGTGTACCCTCCTCAGTTTGGTGCTCTCTGCTGGGGAGTTCAGCTTTGGGATTAGATCCCAGAGTTCTCAGTGGCACCCCCCCACAGCTGAGATATCTCTCTGGGACTTCAGTTGCTGTCTGTGGGCGCCCGGCCAGCCCTTTTGTGCCTCCGCCCCTCCTACCAGTCTCTATGCGGTCTCTACTTTCTGTCCTGGGATATCACGGTTCCCTCCTGCGAGTTTTCCATTGATTATTCAGGAAGTTTTTCTGTATTTTACTTGTAATTCCAGCTTGTTCCTGGGAGTATGTCCGTGCAGCGCCCTCCTACTCTGCCGCCCTCAGATGACTGTAACAAAGAAAATTTTAAGGTGCATAAGACATAGTTCTACTACAGGGGCTTCAGCGTCCAGTCAGAGGAAAACATATGTAAGGAAATTAATGCCATATGGGTTGAGAAGTATTGTAGAAATGTGGACAAAATACAGGAGAAAACAGGAAGGAAAGATGTGATCTGTTGGGGAAGGAGGTTCACAAAGGGAGACACTTGAATTTTTCTGACTAACTATGAATAGTTCAGTATGGCTATAGAATGAATGTGGGATGCAGCCAAGGATAAAGTTGGAATAGGCAATCACGCAGCCTTGTTTGTAATGCTAAGTCTGAACTTTAAGTGTAAGCCCAAGGGTCTTAAGCAGGGAGTGAATAATGTAACTTGATTATTAGAACATTTACTTTGGATAGTTGGGCGGTCAGTACTTAAGGCAGCACGTTGGATACCACATAGCCCTGCTCTGGTGTAAGCACTCAGCTAGGTGCTCCGTAAATGGTGGTAGCAGTGGTAGAAGTCATTGTTATTAATATATGTAACCTTTGTCCCAGGAATCCCTTTCCTACGTGCAGTGGAAAACCCTTCCAAAGCCCTCACCAAGATTTTTGTGAATTCTTAGAAGGTTTATAATCTCATAATCCTCTGGATTTAAACTCCTATGGTTACTGGAATAATTCCATTTACAGATTTAAGGATCTTCTCCCCCAAGAAGCATGCTAGTTCTCTAATGCATCACTCCAGACATGAAACTCAGAGGGTCCCTAACTCAGATTTGGGAGTCAGGGAATGTTCCCAAGAGAAAGTAAAATCTAAACTAAGAACTAAAGGATGAGTGGAAGCTGTTTAGGCAAATGGAGGAGAAGAGGGAGAGAAGTGCTCCTGGCAGCTGGAACAGGAGAGAAGGAAAGAAATGACCTGTTCACTTTATCCAAATAGAGGAGATTTGGAGTGTTTTAAAAGTAAGGAAGCGGCGCTATAAGAATTATCTTTTTTTTTTTTTTAAGAAAACATCAAATTTAATTTAAATTTAAAAAATCAGAAATTATCTGGAAAAAACAATGGAGCAAATCAACTCCTAAAGAAAGAGGGCTGCGTTTCTGTGATCACATTTATTGGAAGGGTTGGAGAAAAATAAAAATGCCATTTAGCTTTAGAATTTGTGAGTTATGTGCAAATAAACTCATTTCAGGAGCAGAAGAATCCTTGGTCATTTCTTAATATCAAAATTTACGCAGGTTTCTCTTTTGAATATCTTCTACCTTTAAAGACGCAATCATATAAAGTCTCCTAATTTCCACACAAGATATATTCTTTGTTTCAACCAACTCTCAATGGAGGGGCAACTAGGACAACACCATCTCCCCGGACAAAAAGCATTGGAATATTCCGTTTTGTTGATTTATATATCTCTTCATATGTTTCTGCATCAATTTCTATAGTAGTCACAGTTTCTTCCACATCTCCCAATATCATATTTAAATGTTGATCATAAGCATGTAATCTACCTCTAAGCTCTCTGTCATTTCTCATTTTCACATAAATTCGCTCATCCAGGCTGAGCCTGATAAGATCCAGGGGCTCTTCTACAGTGTTGGTAGTTTGTTGCTGGTCCACGTCGTCTGTCATGTTTCAAACCCTGCCTATAAGAATTATCTTTTAGAAAGTTTATCCTGATGGCAAGATTTATCCTGATGGTGTCCTAGTAAGGGCCCCAGCCATGGAGATAGAAATGGTTAGTTTGAGAGATAGTTAAATATTATTTCCTTAAACTGAAAGATCAAGATTTGATTAAATTGAGGTTAACATTTTGGCAAGAATACTTCAGAAGTGATGCTGTATATTGCATCATAACAGTAACAATGTAAAATTAGTCCATTATTTGTGAGGCAAGTTTGATGTTTGGTTAAGGTGGTAACCTCTGAAGATTCATTTTAAAAGTTTTGTCTGTGTATTACTAGCTAGTAGTCTATAGGGTGGTACTTTGGGACTGTGCAAATATCCTTTTCGCTTTTGTCTAATAGTTTTAGCATTTTATAGTCTTACTAGAGGCCCGGTGCACGAAATTCATGTATGGGGCTGGGGGGTCCCTCAGCCTGGCCTGCACCCTCTCCAATCCAGGACCCCTCGAGGGATGACCGACTGCTGGTTTAGGCCCGATGCCAGGAATCAGGCCTAAACCGGCAGTAGGACATTCCTCTCGCAGTCCAGGACTGCTGGCTCCCAATGGCTCACCTGCCTGCCTGCCTGCCTGCCTGCCTGCCTGATGCCCCTAACTGTTCCCCTGCGGACCTGATCGCCCCTAACCGTCTCTGCCTACCAGCCTGATTGTCCCTAACTGCTCTCCCCTCCTGGCCTGATCACCTCTAACTGCCTCTGCCTGCCTGCCTGATGCCCCTAACTGCTTTCCCCTGCGGACCTGATCACTCCTAATTGCTCTCCCCTGATGGCCTGATCACCCTTAACCATCTCTGTCTCAGTCCCTGCCACCATGGCTTTGTCTGGAAGGATGCCCAGTCTATTTGATCTAATTAGTATATTACCCTTTTATTAGTGTAGATTCTTTCCCCTTTCCTGCCCAAAATAACCATTTGTCCTTCGTTTTTTAAAATTTTATTTGATTGATTTCTAGAGAGAGAGGAAGTGTGTGTGTGTGTGTGTGTGTGTGTGTGTGTGTGTGTGAGAGAGAGAGAGAGAGAGAGAGAGAGAGAGAGAGAGAGAGAGGAAGAGAAAGAGAAACATGGATTTGTTGCACCCATTTATGCATTCATTGGTTGTTTCTTGTAGTATGTGACCTGACCCAGGATTGAATCCAAAACCTTGGTGTATGAGGACACTCTAACCAACTGAGCTACCAGGCCACGGCCCATTTTTTTCTTGTTTATCCTTCTGGTAGTTAAGCAGATATAGTCAATCTTCATTATTTGTGCATTCTATATTTGTGAATTAATCTATTTACTAAAGTTTACTTGTAACACCCAAATCAATATTGGGATCTTTCATAATCATTTGTGAACATTTGCAAAGCATTGAAAATTTGTTGCCCATCACACATGTTCCCAGGTGAATTTGAACAAGGTGACATTTTATTTTTTCATTTCTCATACTATTTTTTAAAGGTGACTTTTGAGATACATTTAGTGCCACATATTACACATTTTGTGATTTCTCTTGGTGATGTTGTTGTTTAAATGGCTTCCAAGCATAGTGCTGACATGATGGCTAGTACTCCGAGGCACAGGAAGACTGTGATGTGCCTTAGGGAGGAAATACATTAGGTAAGCTTCCTCAGGTACAAGCACAAATTATCGTGCTGGGGCCTTAGTCAATGTTCATGGTTCAAAAATACATAGTAGGTGTTTTTATACAGAAATACATGGAAAACAAGCTTACGTATTGATCAGTTAATGAAAATGTGAGGAAAGGCTCATAGGAACCTAGGAACGATGAGCATTCGTTAAATCAATGTTGGTGACCACTAACTATGTAGAAGAAAATTACCTCAAACAATGAAAATTGACTGTTTCTTTTTATTTCAGACATAAAAATTCAAATTTTCTTTGCAGTTTTTTTGTCTTTATATTTCACTGAAAATATACAGAAAACTGTCCAAAAATCACTTTTCTCTGTGATGTTATGTTACCAATTTAATATACAGTTAGGTATATTGGTTTGGTTATGCTTTTAATGTTAAGTTTACTTTTTTCTTTTACTTTTTTTGAATATGTAAAACATCATGGTTGATAGTTAAAACTCTCACTACAAAGAAAGATCTCACTGTGATCTTTATCCCTTTCTGCCCTTTATGGTTAATCATATTTTTAGGGTCTAGTTTTAGTGTCAGAGGTTTTTTAAAATGCAAAAACAAGTATATGTGTACACACACACATTTCCCCTCCTTTACCATACTGTACTTTGCTTGTGTGTGTGTGTGTGTTTTTAAGTTAACCATATACCCCAGAGGTTACCGTACATCAGTACTTCAAAATTGTCCTTATATGTTATAAGGCTGTGTGCATTCCATGGTTTTATTCAACACACTGGAGCAAACCTTCTGAAATGTGGCAGATTAATAGTCCACTTGCTGGAATCAGATTGAGTTCAAATCCTGACTCCACTCTCTGAACCTTTCATTTTGAGTTAGCCATCTACCAACTTTGTGTTTGTGTTCTCAGCTATAAAATGATGCTGAAAAAGTGGCATACAACTCATTAGAGTTTATGAGCATACAGCAATCAATACATTTATAGCACCTGTGACAGTTTATGGCGCATAGGAAAGCCTCAACTTTTAAATAAAAAGTGGGCGGGTGGGAATGCATGATGGTGGTTTTTAGCTATTTCGAGTGAATGTCGGGGAAAACCAAGTGGCGCCCTGGCGTACTTCCAGGGCCTGTGTAAAGCAGGGAGCACGAGTCACACCGGACCCCGGGTCGGGGCGAGCCCGACGGAGTGCTGGCAGGCCGAGGGCAGCGCTGGGAGCGGCTCCAGGACGGATCGGCCAAGCAGACACGGAAGGCACTCTCCTTCCGTCGGGGCGACACAGGAGCTCGAGTCCTCGCCTCCTTCGGCCGGCACCGCTCGGGGCTGCAGCGCCAGGTACCGGGCGCCGCCGCGCTCTCCGCGCACGGAAACGAGGTGCAGGGAGTCCACCCGGGACTCGGGCCCGCGGCGGAGGCGGGGCGCACCCGGGAAGGGGCGGGGCCACGGGGCGGGGCGGGGCAGGGCGCGGCCACGAGGAGCGGGGTGCACCGGGAAGGGGCGGGGCGGGGCGCACCGGGGGCGGGGCCACGAGGGGCGGGGTGCACCGGGAAGGGGCGGGGCGGGGCAGGGCGGGGCAGGGCGGGGCCACGAGGAGCGGGGTGCACCGGGAAGGGGCGGGGCGGTGCGCACCGGGGGCGGGGCCACGAGGGGCGGGGTGCACCGGGAAGGGGCGGGGCGGGGCGGGGCGCACCGGGGGGCGGGGCCACGAGGGGCGGGGTGCACCGGGAAGGGGCGGGGCCGCGGCCGTGGCGCCAAAACGCGAACATGGCGCCGGAGCGGTTGCGGAGCCGGGCCCTCTCTGCCTTCAAGCTGCGCGGCTTGCTGCTCAGGGGGTGAGTGGGCCGCGCAGTGGGCAGGCCGGGAGGGGGGAGCCAGGGTCACACTGCGGCGCGGGGCCTCTGGACCCTCCAGGCAGCCGGAGGGGGCTCCACCTTAAATGACAGAGACCCTTCAAAAGTTCTAAGAAGCGGCCCCAGCCACCGTCTCAGTGGTTAGAGCGCCGGCCCGCGGCCTGAAGGGTTCGTCCCGGTTCGATTCCGGTCTCGGGCGCGCACCGCGGCGGCAGGCTCAGTCCCTGGGCGGCCGGGGGCGTGGGGAGGCAGCCGATCGATGCATCTGTCTCACCTGATGGACTCCTCTCTCCCCCCACCCCCTCCCTTCACTCTCCATAAAAATCAGTGGGGAACAGTAGCCCTGGGTGAGGATTAACAACTACAAGAAAGTCCTAAGAAACAAGTGCTTTTAGGCGGTCAGGTTGCGATGCCTTCGTAGGTCTCTCTGAGGTTGGCAGAGTCGAAGAGTTTCTCCCGGGTTCGAGGGTCCCCTCCTGCCGGTGCCGAGCAGGGGCGATCGGAGTCGCAGCAGCGGCTTGTTAGCACCGTGACTGCCACCACCAGCACCCCCTCAACCTACCCCCCACCCCCACCCCACCCCATCCCACCTTCACCTCCCCACCTCCGCACCCCTACCCCACCCCAAGTCTCCGCCTCTGCGGAGTGGGAATCCTGGCGGCGCTGGCGGGCGTCCCTGAGACAGCAATGAGAGACCGGGGCGCTCCTGTGCCCTCAGCAGCTGTCAACTGATATTGTTGCAGAAACTAGGCCCGGCCAGCATTCCCGATTCCGGACCATAGACAGTTCCTGAGCGTTAAACAGTGGGTAGGCTGCAAGCTGTGCCTGGGTCTCCTGGGTCTGTCTTTTTCTTTTTCTCTCCTCCTCTTTTCTCTCCTTTCTCTTCCTTCCTTCCTTCCTTCCTTCCTTCCTTCCTTCCTTCCTTCCTTCCTTCCTTCCTTCTTTCCTTCTTTCCTTTCCTTTCCTTTCCTTTCCTTTCCTTTCCTTCCTTTCCTTTCCTTCCTTCCTTCCCTTTCCCTTCCCTTTCCCCCTTCCCCTTTCCCCTTCCCCTTTCCCCTTCCCCTTCCCCCTTCCCCTTCCCCTTCCCCTTCCCCCTTCCCCCTTCCCCTTCCCCCTTCCCCTTCCCTCTTCCCCTTCCCCCTTCCCCTTCCCCCTTCCCCTTCCCTCTTCCCCTTCCCCCTTCCCCTTTCCCCCTCCCCCTTCCCCCTTCCCCTTCCCCCTTTCCCTTCCCCCTTCCCTTCCCTTCCCTTTTTCTCTGATAGGTTTCCTGGCCATATCAGTGTTTTCTAGGACCTACAGAACGAAGCTTTCCAAGATTTTCTTATCAAATCTGCTTTAAAAAGCAAGGAAGGAAGGAAGGGGAAAGAAAATACAGTGTTTACACATTTTAATACCTCCAGATGGGATATACTTTTCTGTACCAGGTTTTCATTACAACTTGTGTGTAAAGAGGTTTTTTTGTGTGTGTGGTTTTTTTTGTAAGGATACGTTTTATGGGACTTTTAATTTTGCCTTTGGCTTAGTGGTGAACAAGGGCAAGAGTCGATATGCTTTGGGAGAAAATAATGAATTGTTTTCCGTTGATTCCTGGCATTTTAAAAATATGATCAACTTTTCTTTCTTTTCATTTGGAATTTGAATAGTAAGCTATCATTCATTCAGTCAGAAATACACTGAAATCTATGAGCTGCAAAACACTGTGCTGGGGCAGGGGAGTAGGAGAGAGTAAGACTCTATGGTGCTTGGGGCAGATGGTATATTAGTTATTTATGCTGCATAACAAACTATCCCAAAACTTAGAAGCTTAAAACAGCACACACAGACTTTCTCACTTTCCCCTGGGCCGGTAATTTAAGCCGGCTTTACTGGGTCCTCAGCTTCAGGGCGCTCGAAAGGCTGTGGTCAAGTTGGGACTATCTCCCATGTCAGCTGGGTAGGATTCGCTTCCAAGCTCATTCAGTGCTTGGCAGTGTTCAGCTCCTGCAGGATGGCTGGACTGGGGGCCTCTGCCCTTGCTGGCTGTCAGTGGGAGGACGCCCTCAGTTCCTTGCCATTTGGGCCTCCCCAACACCACAGCTTGCTTCATCAAACCCAGCAAGAGAGAGTCTGCTCTCAAGATGGAAACAACAATCTTTTATAAACTAATCATGTGACATTCTTGTCTCAAAATATTACTTTTAAAATTACAATATCACTTGTGCTATATTCTATCACTTGTGCTATATACTGTGGTCAGAGGAAAGTCACTAAGTTCAGCCTCCAGTTAAAGGGAGGGGATTTCACATGGATGTGAATACCAGGAAGCATGGATTATTAGGGGGTCATCTTAGAAGTCTGGCTACCATGAATATTAAATAATTCACAATTATTTAACATCAATTGTGAAAAGTATCCAAAGAAAGATGTGTTGAAATAGCATGTAATCAGGTGTATAAATGGCTCTAGAGTCAAGGAAGGGCTTTATTGAAGAATTGGTTTGAGTGAGTGTTAAAGGATGAGCAGGACTTGACTAGGTGAAGAAATGAGTGGGAGGAAATGACCATCTAAGACTGTGCGGCACGAGAAGACCAGAAAAATCAGAGCCACTGGATGAGCCTAATGAGATTTGGCAGGGCCAGATCCTGTACAGTTTTATGGGCTTTGGTCTATCCTAAGAGCTGTCCCAAAATGTGTGTGATTTTAGGGACTCAACATCAAATATTTATGGGCCACCTTTAGTGTGCTTAGCACTCTGCCTAAGGATGATACAGTTTCAATTCTCAAGGAGTATCATCTATAATAAATATGAAACACTTACATATGAAACAATCAATAAGCAATTCAAGATATAGAACAATTAGTGTGACCAGTAAAACAATAGTATTGACATAAAGTATAAAGTTGTGTGCTACAAATACAGAATGGCATGTAATTAGCTAATTGTTTAAGTGCAAAGTGTTCATTCTGAGCACTATTGGTATTTAAATCAGAGATTCATTGAATATTTTTTTAATTTCAGCTTTATTGAGTTTTTTGTTGTTGTTGGAGAGATTCATGTAATTTAATATGAGTGTTGCTTAAGTAAGGCTGTTATGTTCAGAACACCGAAACAGATGAAGTCCTGCCTTGAGAGTATGGTAAGAAATTGTACAAAGCTAATGTAATGTATCAAATCTCAGGTAAATATAAGTGAGCATCTTAAAAATACAGATTTTTATTGATTTCAGAAAGGAGGGGAAAGGGAGAGAGAGATAGAAACATCAATGATGAGAATCATTGATCATCTGCCTCCTGCATATCCTCTACTGGGGATCCAGCCCGCAACCCAGACATGTGCCCTGACCAGGAATCGAACTTCGACCTCCTGGTTCATAGGTCGATGCTCAACCACTGAGCCATACTGCTGGGCATAGTAAGCTTTTTAACAATTTCAGAAGGAAGGGGAGATTGCAGCAGGTAGTGCTAATCTAGGAAGACTTCTATTTTTTAAAAAATATTTTTTATTATTATTGACTAGAGGCCCGGTGCACAAAATTCGTGCATGGGTGGGGGATCCCTCAGCCCGGCCTGCACCCTTTCCAATCCAGGGATTGGGCCTAAACCGGCAGCCGGACATGCCTTTAGCAATCCGGGACTGCTGGATCCTAACTGCTCGCCTGCCTGCCTGTCTGATAACCCCTAACCCCTCTGCCTGCCTGCCTGATTGCCCCTAACTACCTCTGCCTCGGCCCTGCACCCAGGACCCAGGATTCCCTCCTCCAACCAGCTGCGGGAACCCGGGACTGGTCTTCACTCCCTCTGCCCAGCCACAGGCACCCAGGCCTCGGGCCAGCTTCGCCCGGGCAGGCCACAGTCACAGGGGACTGTGGGTGGGAGGCTTCACCTGGGCCAGCCACAGGCGCCCGGTACTGTGGGGCGGGCAGCTTTTCTCTGTCTCATGGGCCACTAGCACTGGTGCCCAGGACTGCAGGGCGGGCAGCTTTTCTTTGTCTCCAGGGCCACAGGCGCTGATGCCTGGGACCAAGGGGCTGACAGCTTTTCTCCATCTCCCAGGCAGCAGGCTTTTCTCTGTCTCCTGGGCCTCAGCCGCAGGCGCTGGCACCCGGGACCACAGGCAGGTGGCTTTGCCTGGGCCCGGCTTTGTCAGGAAGGACGTCTGGAAGGTCGTCCAGAAGACTTCCAGTCTAATTAGCATACTACCCTTTTATTAGTATAGACTAGGGGCCTGGTGCATGAAATTCGTGCACTGGGGGTGGGGGGGTCCCTCAGCCCAGCTTGCCCCCTCTCACATACTGGGAGCCCTCAGGGAATGTCCTACTGACGGCTTAGGCCTGCTCCCTGCTCCCCTTGGGGAGCGGGCCTAAGCCGCAGTCTGGCCTCCCTTTGTGGGAGGTGACCAGGCTGATCAGGGGAAGGCACCAGCCCCATCACCCCGCTGCTGCAGCCACTGCCAGTCACTGCAGCCAGCAAGGTTTTTTCATCAACACAGACTCCAGTCCCTTCACCATGAAAAAATGACAACTTTCTTTAGGCATTTTCAAGATCTGTCTTTCATATAATAATTTCTTTATTATTTTTTTTTATCCTCACCTGAGGATATGCTTCCATTGATTTTTAGAGAATGTGGAAGAGAAAGGGAAAGACACAGGGAAACATCAAAGTGAGAGGGACACTTTGATTGGTTGCCTCCTGCATGAGCCCTGACCTGGGCCCCAACCAGGGAGAAGCCTGCAACCTAGGTACATGCCCTTGGTCAGAATTGACCCCAGACCCTGCCATCGGCAGGCCAAGGCATTATCCACTGAGCCAAACAGGCTAGGGCAGGATATGACATTTCTTACCCCTCCAGCAGCGGACCTTTGTTTTTTTTGCCAGGAGTGTGGTGAAAAACCCTAGATCATTTTTTTGGATTCTTATTACCCAAGTTACTAAGAATATTACCAGTGGCATCCAGGGAGCTTAGCCAATGAGCAGTCAGAAAAGGTGTTTCCTCTGTAGTTCACACCAATCGCTGGCTTGGCCCCCCCCCCCCCGGCCCAGGCCTGACGCCTCTGGCCCAGGCTTCAGGCCTGAGCAGGGGACCTCCATCTCCCCCAATCACCTGGCTTTTGGGTGGCTTCTGGGGCTTCTGGGGCTGGTCCGGATCAGATCCGATCACTGGTGGCAGGCAGGCAGCTTCTGGGGTTGCACACGGGGGCCTGGATGGCGGCTCTCGTGCTGGCAGCTACGCTGTCCTGCCCTGCCTGCAGTATGCAAATCAGCCGCCATCTTTGTTGGCGGTCAATTTGCATATTGTGCTGATTAGCCAATGAGAGGCATAGCGAAGGTATGGCCAATTACCATGTTTGTCTATTATTAGATAGGATTTTTAGAGAGAGAGGAAGGGAGAAGGATAGAGAGATAGAAACATCAATGAGAGAGGAACATCATCAATTGGCTGCCTCCTGCACACCCCCTACTGGGGATCAAGCCTGCGACCCAGGCTTATGCCCTGACCAGGAATCAAACTGCAACCTCTTGGTTTGTGGGTCAACGTTTAACTGCTGAGCAACACTGGCTGGGCTAGGAAGGCTTCTTAAAAGGAGGATGTGCCCTAACTGGTTTGGCTCAGTGGATAGAGCGTCGGCCTGCGGACTGAAGGGTCCCAGGTTCGATTCTGGTCAAGGGCATGTACCTGGGTTGCGGGAACATCCCCAGTAGGGGGCGTGCAAGAGGCACCTGAATCGATGTTTCTCTCTCATCGATGTTTCTAACTCTCTATTTCTCTTCCTCTCCCTTCCTCTCTGTAAAAAAATCAATAAAATATATTTTTTAAAAGGAGGATGTGATTTGGGACTTTAAGAACAGTTAGGCTGGGACTCTTTCCCCCTCCTCACGTGGGAGTCTGTGCTGTGAAATTCTTTCCCCTCCCCACATGGGAGTCTGTACTTGTTCTTCAATAAATTTCCACCTTTGCTATAAAAAAAAAAAAAAAAGAACGGTTGTGTTGACAGGGGATAGAAGGAATAATTTGTTTAGAAAGTGCAGGAAAGGTGGGTACTCCTGCAGAGAGTGTGTGGATCTTAATTTCAATGCCATTTTGATGAGCGTTTGCTATTTTGTCATAAAACTTTTAGCCTTAATTACCAATGACCTGCCTCATCTTTTCTTAACATCTCTTATCAGTGAAGCTATTAAGTACCTCACAGAAGCTCTTCAGTCTATCAGTGAAGTAGAGCTTGAAGATGCACTGGAAAAGATCATTGATGCAGTTGAAAAGCAACCCTGTAAGTAACATTCTGATAGCTCTTAAATTGTTAGTATACTTCTACATCTTTAACAGACTTGGAGATTTGAGTAGAAGTTGAGGATTCAGTATGAAGTGCTACCCCTGGTAGCACTTCTTCCCAAGGGGTAACTTCTAGTTCCTTTGGAACCTCAATACATTCCCCAGAGATTCTTTTACAGTTCTTCCCCCTCATAGAGCTGTCGCCTCCATATTTCTGCACTTAACTTCTGATTTTGATCTGATCCTTTAGGGTCACTTTTGTCTTGCTGCAGGCCTATAACTTTGTCTTACTTAAGTACCCCTAACTGTTGGGGGTGGAGGAAAAAAGTGAGCCTGGCTAACTCCCTCTTGCTTCAGCCTTTCTTCAGGGATCTTTTTGTTAAGTACTTAACTTTTTGCCACAAGTATAGGCCTACAAAGGGGAAGTGCTCTTCTAAAAAAAAAAAGTTCTCTGTTTCTGGAGCACTGAAGGAGAGAAGAGTATCTAACTTGCTCTCATATGGTGGGTAGATGTCAGTTTCTTAATTAAAAAGGAAGAAACATGTTCTATGCTATAGGAGAAATTACTGTATATCTCATTTTCACTTCTGAAGGTAGATTTAAAAAAAAATCTTATTTTATTTTTTCCATCCCTTCTATGCCCTCTTCAACCCTCTCCCCTCTTTCCCTATCCTCCCCCCCCCCCCCCCAATCACTACACTGTTGTCCATGTCCATGAGTTCTCCCTTTTTTTTTCCTTTTTTGGTCAATCCCTCTAACCCCACAGCACCTGACCACTACCACCACCAGAGCTGTCTCTTGCTCTCTATCTATAAGTCAATCTCCATTTTGCTTGATAGTTCACTTTGTTCATTAAATTCCACATATGATGAAATTATATGGTACTTGTCTTTCTCTGACTGGTGTATTTCACTTAGCATAATGTATTCCAGGTCCATCCATACTTTTGCAAAGGGTAACTTTTTTCCCCTTTTTATAGCAGAGTAGTATTCCATTGTGTAAATGTACCACAGCTTTTTTATCCATTCATCTACTTATGGACTCTTGGGCTGCTTCCAAATCTTGGCTATCCTATATAATAAAAGAGAAACATATAAATTGACTGTCCCTCTGCTACACTCACCAGCCAATCAGGAGTGAGTATGCAAATTAACCCGCCAAAGATGGCGGGTTAATTTGCATACACAGGCGCTGGGCGGAGAGCAGAGCGCGAGAGCCAGAAGCTTGGGGGGACATGGCTCCCTCGGTCACTCCCCCAAGCCACCAGGCAGAGAACAGAGTGGGAGAGCCGGCAGAGAGTGAAGCGGCGTGGGGAACTTGGCTCCTCAAGCCGCTAGATGGAGAGCAGAGAGGGAGAGCTGGCGCTTGGAGGACTTGGCAGAGTGGGAGGCTGTGGGACGGAGACAGAGCAGGAAGGGAAAACCAAGAGCGCAGGGAGCACCAGGAATTCTGGGAATAGTAGTCTGGTGGCAGCCCCAGGACCTGAAGTGGAAGCCCAGAGCGCGCAGAGCATTAGGAATGCTGGGAATCATAGTTCTGGTGGCAGATGGATCTAGACACTAGAGCAAAGTGAGCCTGGAGCACTGTTGCAGTTGGGGATGGAGGGAAAGCAAAGGTGAGAGACATAAGTAAAATCAGAATGTCTAGGAAAAATTAAAGGGAAGATATCCTAAAACTTCCAGGAAATCTCCACCAATGAAGCAAAGAAAAAAAAATGCCTCTATTATTCTGTGAGCAACAAACCAAACTGGGTTGGGGGTTTCAAACAATTCGCTCATATGATTCCAAATACAGACAGAAACTCCCGGATTGGAGAGGGCTCCCCTGAGGGCTCCCAGATTGCAGAGAGTGCAGGTCAGGCTGAGGAACCCACCCCCAGTGCATGAATCTTTGTGCACCAGGCCCCTAGTTGTAAATAACACTGCAATTCCCAGAAGTAGAATCACTGGGTTATAAGGCAGTTCCTTTTTTTTTTTTCTTCAGGTAACTCCATACTGCTTTCCACAGTGCGTGTACCAATCTGCATTCCCACCAACAGTGCACAAGGGTTCACTTTTCTCCACACCCTTGCCAACACTTGTTTGTTGACTTATTGATGACTAGAGGCCTGATGCACGAAATTCGTGCAAGAGTAGGCCTTCCTTCTCCCAGCTGCCGGCACTGGCTTCCCTCTGGCACCTGGGACTGGGCTTCCCTCTGGCCACCAGCAGGCACCCGGGACCCAGGCTTCCCTCATAGGCCCGGCTTCATCCAGAAGGTTGTCCAGAAGGACGTTCGGAAGGACATCTGGTCTAATTAGCATATTACGCTTTTATTATTATAGATAGCATTTCTGACAGTTGTGAGGTGGTATTTCATTGTGGTTTTAATTTGCATTTCTCTGATGATTAGTGACTTTGAGCATCTTTTCATGTCTATTGGTCACCTGTATGTCCTCTTTTGAGAAATGTCTATTCAGGTCTTTTGCCCATTGTAATTGAAATATGTGTGTGTGTGTGTGTGTGTGTGTTTGGTGTTGAGTTTTATAAGTTCTTTATACATTTTGGATATTAACCCCTTATCAGATGTATCATTGGAGAATATGTCCTCCCATACATTGGGTTGTTTTTTCATTTTGTTGATGGTTTCCTTTGCTGTGCAAAAACTCTTTAGTTTGATGTAGTCTATTTGTTTATTTTCTTGTTTATTTTTTCTTTTGTTTCCACTGCCCAAGGAGATATATCAGAAAAAATATTGCTATGAGAAATGTTTGAGATTTTACTGTAAAGGCAGAATTTTAAATATAATTTTGCTTTTAAAAATTTTTTACAGTTTGAAAATTCAGAAAATGGTTATATTTTAAAAATTTGTATTTGTAAAATTAAGATGGCACATGGTATTTTGCCTGAGAACATACCAAAGTGGTTAAGGACACCCATTGTAGAATCAGGCTTCGGTTTGTGATGCTGTTCTATTATACTGTTGGGCAGGTTGTTCAACCTCTCAAAGTTGCACTTTCCTCATCTGTAAGATATGGGCATATGGACATTAATCTCATAGAATATCTCTCTAATAGGAGAATGCTTATATTGTACTGAGCATAGTGCCAAACACACATCTTAATAAGTGGTAGCTATTATTGTTATTATCATGGCTACTAAAATATAGCACTTGTGATAAAAAGTTATACTAATATAAAGTTATTAAACCTAGGAGCTTACAATATTACTAAACAATATTTACAACAGTAAGACACAGTTAAGGTATTTAAATTATGGCTTTTGTTAATGTTCTGACCTAATACTTTTTTTCCTCCTAAAAACTGTGTAATGAGAACCTCTGCATTAGTGTCTGCAGATTATTTCTAGGAAAAAAGCTATCTGTGGGAAGAACTAATTTTTAAGCCTGTTTTTAAAACTTGACTTTGAAATTCTTTTTTCAGTGTCATCCAACATGATTGAACGATCTGTAGTGGAGGCAGCAGTCCAGGAATGCAGTCAGTCGGTAGATGAAACTATGTATGTGGAAAAAATGAACTTTTCCCCCATGTTGGAGGTGCTTTCTAAAAATTATTTTCTTGGGGAAATTAATTAGTGGTCAACAATTCTGTAGTGGTTATTTCCTAGTGTTTCCTTTAAAGTGATAGCCTACATTAAAACCTCATTATCAAATAACTCATCTTTTCTGTTTTTTCCTAGGATTTGAGGTAATTGTGTTGTTTCTATCATGACCACTTTTACCTCTTATCCAATGTTATATTCTGTAGGTTATGAATGAATTGAATTTAATATTCAAAAGTATAACTGACTTTTGCTCTCAGGAAAGTACTGAACCTAGAGAAGTTCAAAGACTTAACATGGGTCACATGGTGGATGGCAAATGAGGTAGAAACTCAGTTTTATGACTTTCCCCATCTCATGCTACTAGAGCTTAGGAATTTGCATGGCAGTCATTTTCCTGGGCTTTATTTCCCTGAGTGGCCCTCTTTCTTTCCTCCTTTTGAAAGTGATACTTCTTTGCAAATTCACAAAGTTTAACTGAGAGAAAAACATCTGGGTTTTAACTTTAACAATTTTTTTCTATTCGGGGCAATGAGATCATTGAAAGGACTCATTACTGTTATTTTGGTCAGTCGTTTTAGTTTCCTATCAGAACAAAGAGCTGCTAAAACAATAGAGAAATCGTGGAATTTTAACTTTATCCTTGGAAATTCATTATTTAAGGTACTAGAGTACAGTGATGAGCTCTTAAAGCCATCAATTAAAATTTTAAACGATCGTTTAGAAGTGTAAGGATGATAATCATAAAATAGGCATTAAAGTTACCAGTTATTTCTGTCTAGCTGTTTATATGCTCTAGTCAGCCAATGTAGAGGTCCAGTGGGGACTGAATGGTAAATAATCTTTGTAACTTCAATTGTCAGAAAGTCATAGTATAGCATGAGAGAGGCTCTCATTTCTCTAGATAGAGAAATGCCATAATGAGTTCAATAACTTGTCAAGATTGATCCACTAGAACATAGTGGAGCTGTGCTTGCATTCTAGGTTTTCCTCAAGTCCAGGATTCTCTGCTGCTCTATACTTAGTGCCACTACAGTAGCATGAACATTTTTTTTCTGTTTTCAATTTTGGAGATAAACAGCTATCATTTTAGGGAAGATTTTTTTTGTTGTTGGAATATTTATGCAATAGTGCTGTGACTTTTTTTTAAACCTCTTTCAAACATGTTTATGTTATTAACATAATATAAGTACCTGAAAGTAAAATTATTTTGTTCATTTTCCTTCTCTAACTGTAAGTCTCAAAGATGTGGCCAGAATTTGGGGGAGTTCTTTTTCTATTTTACATCTTTTTCTGGAATACTTTTGCATAATTTGGAATAAAAAATTATTGAAAATTAATCATATCCTTTAATAACATTGTAGCTCATAAAAGTAGTTCATATGGGAAAATTTTTTCAGATGTGACTATTTTATACATAAATGTTCTTTTTCAACATGTGACAGTCTTAATTAGAAGTTAATTAAATTTTTTTCTTTGCTTGAGAATATTGGCAGTGCTTTCTTGTGTTTAGAGAGGAAAACGTACAAGCTAACCTTTGACTCTGTATTTTTTGACAGTATAAGATATTGTGTATATGACCTGTAAAAAGTATATATGTATGTAAGATTATTATGCAAGTTTTCATGTCCATCTAAAATACTTACGTTTTAGTAAATCAGGTCTATGTTTTTGTGGGATGTTTTTTAGAGAACATATTTTCAATATCATAGGAGCATTTGATATTCCACGCTTTGTGTACAATTCAGAAAGAAAAAAATTTCTTCCGTAAGTATTCCATCCATTGACTTTAAACAATTTCCAAATGTACATTATTTTCAGAAGTCATGAGTAGGAATTCCTTTTTTTTTTTATAGTCTATTAATGACCAACCACCCTAAACCAAATTTATTTGGAACAGCAAGAGATAAAGCAGAGCTGTTTCGTGAACGCTACACCATTTTACACCAGGTAAGTTGGTGGGGAAAGACATTGTTTCAGCTTAGGTAAGACTTGAGGATAATAAAAAGATGGAATTTTGTAGTCTAAAGTTTGTCATTCATTACATTTATTGGTCTCCCTATGTTTGAGACCTTGTAAGAGACACAGAAATAAAAAAGATACTTTCCCCTTAGCAATCATGATGATGATAAAAATAGTAGCTAACATTTACTACATGTGTTGTTGTTTAATTGATTTCAGAGAGGAAAGGAGATGGGGAGAGAGATAGAAACATCAATGAGAGAAAAATCATTGATCGCTGCCTCCTGCACCTCCCCCTACTGGGGATCGAGCCTGCAACCCAGACATGTGCCCTTGACCAGAATCAAACCCGGGACCTTTCAGTCCACAGTCCGATGCTCTATCTGCTTAACCAAACCAGCTAGGGCTATTATATGTTTTTGATATGCTAGGCACTGTTTATCACTTTATAGACATTATTTACCTTATTTAATCATCATAATATCAATGTATAAATGCTATTATTCCCATTTTACAAATGAGGAAACTGAGATCTAGAGAAGTTTAGAAACTTGCCCAAATATGACATCTAGGAAGTAGAGACAAGGTTTTAATCCAGTTAGTCTAACTCTGGAGCCCAACCTTTGCCTGATATAGTCTAGTATATCAGCTTCAAGCAGCTTGTAGTCTATGAAGTTAAAGACATTTGCACAAATAAAATATAAAGTACAATTTTATACTTGCTATAAAGAGATACAAATAAAATGCATTCAATGGAAAAACCAGGGAAGGCTTCAAGGAAACTATGGCACTTGACATGGACATTGATTGTTTTGCTCTTGTGGCATTGGGGGAAAGGTAGTAGTGGTAACAGTGTGAACAGAGGCACAGCAAAAGGAAAAAATGGACTCTGTCCACTTTGTGTGGGGAGGAAGGCTCATGAAGAGGAGCATTATGGGATAACTTTGGAAAGGTACTTGGGAGCCAAATTGTGGGAGTGCCTTGGATGGCACTCGGGAGTTAGGACTCTGTTCTTTTGGTACAAGGAGCCTTGGAATACGAGAGAGAGAGAGAGAGAGAGAGAGAGAGAGAGAGAGAGAGAGAGACACTCTGACTCAATCTCAGCTTCCTTTACCAGCAGAGGGTGAGTTAGAGGGTGAGAGGAGACTCACAAGAGCTTGTGGGATTAGTCCTGGCATAAAAGATAGCCAGGATGAAGGAAATGGTGAGTGGAGTAGACAGAGGGGACAGCACTGGGGCAGTGAAAGCCATAGTTCATGATGACTGGTTGGATGTGAAGAAGGAAGGGAGTGAAGATTCAAAGATGGTTAAGGGTTTGAATCTGAGAGAGTAGGATGGTAGAATAATGGTAATATGTTAACAAATAGGAACAAGATAATGTTTGAAGAAGATGATGACATGTTCTGTTTTAAACATTTGAGTTAAGGTTATAGTAGGGTATCAGGTAAAAGTTATGTCTGAACTAAAGAAAGCATCTGGGTGGAGAGAGATAAAGGGTGCATCTGCTTGTAGTAATAGATGGACTATTTAGGTGTGAGATCCTGATAGGAAGAGGCAATAGAAAAGGAAAGAGGGTAGAATTTGGGGGCCATGCTAGGATGGTGTTATAAGGCAGAAGCACAAGGTTTTAAGGAGGAGAGAAATGGCAGCAGGCATAAGCAGTGAAAAATTGAAGAGAATGAGCACTGAAGATGTCTGTTCTCTCCTGCTTCCATCACCCACATAATGTTCCAGGTTGATCTTGAGATGGAACTCTGATCATATCATGACTTTGAACAGAATTCTTTCCAGGAAATCTACTGCCTATTGAATTAAATACAAATTATACTTAACTAGAGGCTTGGTGCAGGAAATTCGTGCATGGGGGGGGTGTATGTCCCTCAGCCCAGCCTGCACCCTCTGCAATCTGGAACTCCCCAACGGCCCTCCCCTGCCGGCCTGGTCGCCCCCAACAGTCCTCCCCTGCTGGCCATCTTGTGTGTTGGAGTGATGGTCAGTTTGCATATTACCTCTTTATTAGATAGGATACTTGAGATCTGTCACATGTTTTTGACCTAATCTCTACTTATCCTCTAATCATACTGTCCTAGAGCCAAAACTGAAGTTTGGAATTATTGTTTGTTTCTTCCTCTGTTCTGTGACTTTGCTTAGACTGTTCACTCCCTAGACAACTCTTCCTTCTTATCTCTGGTTGAAACCCTCCTACTTTGGGAAGGCTCTTCTCAAATTCCTCTTTTTTCCTGAGGCCCTTCTTGATCTCCAGTTTGTTGCAGTGGTTTAAATCTCTGTTTTAATCCTACCAGACCTGAGGCCCTAAACCTAAGTGTCCCCTATACCTGGGCTCCTGAGCATTAAAGAGAAAAAACCAACATGATATAGAAAAATGTTAGTTACATGCAAACAAGTGGTTAGAATAAGATGGAACTTGGAGACATTGTAGAAAATAGGTCTACCTTTCATCTACCTTTCATCTAGCACCAATATTCCACCTTTGTGTGGAAATTACCAAAAAATTGGTACAGCGGTCTGGTAGGGTTAAACCATTGGCTACTCAGTGTTTCCCTTCCATCACTTACTAGAGTTGGCCCCACCTTGCATTTGGGGTGCTTATCCCTGTCATCAAACTGTAGGCTCCTTGCTTGTTTTCTCTACCCCATCTGGCACAGTGCTTTTCACAGGGAAGATGCTTAGTAAATACGACGTTTCTCTTTTTTAAAAAAATTGTGTCTTAAAGCCTACTATATTCTTTTGGATGTGTCACTAACCCTTTGAGAATTTTTGTCCTCATCTATGAAATTAAAGCCTTACATTTTATTTTAGTCCATTCACATTTTCATCACAGTTGCCTTCCTGAAAGCCAACCTGATTTCATCATTATTCTACTTCAAAATCTTTGTTTTCCATTTTCTATAAGATAAGCTTTTTGGTTTGGCATACAAAGTCTGTATTGTCAGGACTCTTTTATTGGAGGCTACAGAAATGCCAATTGACTAAAACAGAAAGAGGAATTTATTGGCTTGTATTATGGAGAAGTCTAGGGCTCCACCTGTATCAAGCATGACTGGATCCAGGTGCTCATACAATATCATGAGACATCTACCTCTATCCACCTCCCCGCAATTTTTAAATTTGATTTTACTTTCTAACAAGTTCTACCTATAAGGTGACAGAGATGGCTACTAGTAACCTTAGCAATAATCTCTTTTTGGCCCAGCTTGAGGTCCTTGCTTAATCCTGAGACAATCAATGGTCAAAGAGATGGAGTACTTTGATTCATTAGGCCTTGGTGGCCTGTCTATAGAAAGGGGAAGGGGCACCAACTCTACCTAAACTACATGGACCGACACTGGGGGAAGGAGGGTTTTCCAAACAGAGGCTCCAACTAATCTCTTGCCTTGTCTGACATTCTGCCTCACGCATCTCAGGCTCTAACTGTACTAAACTTTGCAACAGTTCCTAAACACTCCTTTACTCTCATAACTCGTTCTTGTGACACACCCCTTCTTTTGCCTGGAGTGTCTTGTCTCAGCCTCCCTTTGATTCTTACTAGCAAAATCTTTTTTTTTTTTTTTTTTTTTTTTTGTCATTTAGGCTCTTGTTAAATGGCCCCTCTGCCAAGGGTCCTTTTTTGTGTTGTGACCTGTTGGCGGTACTTCTCTCTCACTAGCCCCATGCTCTGAGGATGACAACTTGGTTTGTTGTCTTCACATCCCTAGGCCAGAGTGTGCTGCTGCCAGGTATACAATAGACCTTTAAATTTTTTAAAAATAATTTTATTTCTAGGTTTCTATATTAAGTTATGTGGGTTTTCAAATTTGTTGAAAATAGATAACAAACATTAACTTAAGGACAGTGTTTTGTCAGAGCACTATTTTAATGAGTCTTCATTTTAAATGTATGCCTCAGTAATTCACGTGAATCTTCTTTTTTATAGAGAACCCACAGACATGAATTATTTACTCCTCCAGTGATAGGTTCTCACCCTGATGAAAGCGGAAGCAAATTCCAGGTTAGAACATTATTCTAGTTATTTAGGGGGTGTAAGTATACAAATTTAATATTTACTGCTTATTATAATTTACTGAAATTTTAATGAAAATTAACCACTAGTAACTGTTTGACTAGCTAACTGACCTGTGCATGCCCACTGTTGATAAAGTCCTTGAGTCCTGCAAATCTCTATTAAAAGCATTGACTTCCTTCTTTGAAGCAGGCCCTGGGATTGTGTAGCCCCCAGAGTGTCTCTGGCACCAAGACGGACCCCTAGTCCTCCCAGTCCATTTGCTGTACACTACACTGGCTCTGTCCAACTCAGCATTTCCCTTTGCCTTCACTCATACTCCAAAATACTGGTCCTTGCCCAGCCCAGCCCTCTAGTGATCACCACACTTGTTCAACTAAAATATACTATATTAGTTGGAATGAAAACTTTATATGGCACTAAAGAACAACATCTACAGAATGAAGGAGACGTCACAGACAGGCCACAGGGCTGTTGGGATCCGAGGAGCAGAGGTAAAAGGGAGAGTTTCCTTCATGTGTGCTCCTTCCACTTTTATACCTTGGAAAGCGATTACCAACCAGCACTCTCGCTTTGTTCCAGCAGCACAGTCACTGTCAGCCTGTCGGTGGCTCTCTTTCTCTCTCCAGCACGCAGAACCCTGCAGTGGGGATGATTCCTTAGCTACTTGTGTCTGGGCCCTACCATTTCTGCAAGGTTCCAAATAGGTTCTGAAGAGGCCTGGCCTCTTTTAAGATTCCTCAAATTCTCTGCCAAGTTAGATGAGAAACCATGATGATGAGTAGTCTCATAGATACTAAAACCATAATACTAGAGAATGCTCAAATTAATGCTTGATGGCAGCACCGTAGGACAAGACATTTATAGTATTTGATAGTTTCTGCTTTTAACTTTTATTAAGAGAAAAATATATAGTATGTTTTTGGAAATTTATATTATGTATATTTCTCAAATATAAATATATATGAGAATAAATATATTTATATTGTATAAATATACATATATATTTATGGTCTCCTATGGCAACTTTGATACCCACAGTCTGGAAGCAATATTTCTCCTCTCCACCTAAATAATTAATTTAAGGCTTAGCTAAGTAATTTATTTTTCTTTTCAGTCTTTCCAAGCTATTTAATTTTGTATCCTTGGTGGTAAGTTCCCTATTTGAACTACCACTTATAATACCTATTTGGTGGTCTCCCTTTAGAGACTGCAAAATGGTGTCCTCAGGAATCCTTGCAGCTTTGTATCCCTGTGTTGGTTATTTGCTTGATCAATTGATTGAGTGATTGATTTATTTTATGTGAATTGCAATGTTTTTCCCAGTTTTTAAAATTTATTTTTATTTTCTTAACTGTCTTTTTGAAGAACCTAAGTCCTTAATTTTGTTGAAGTCCAACTAACAATTTTTTTTTATTGGATATTTTTGGTGTTGTGTCTAAGAAATTTTTACCTAATCCAGTTTTTAGGTTACAGGTCTGATACACTTTTATTTATTTTATATATATTTCTTTAGATTTATCTCTAAGTATTTCAATTTTTTAAAACTATTTTAAATGTACATTATACTCCTGTGTTGCTTTAGGTTCATGTTTTTTTAAGAACTCCAATTGTTGTTCCACTTATTAATGCCTTCATTGGTTGATTCCTGTATGTGCCCTAACTGGGGATTGAGCCCACAACCTTGACATATCAAGATGATACTCTAACCAACTAAGCTACACAGCCAGGGCAAAGATTAGTTTCTTAAAAGAATATATTTTCAATCTTTAAGAATTTATTTTGTTTTATTTTAGCTTAAAACAATAGAAACCCTATTGGGCAATACAACCAAAATTGGAGATGTAATTGTTCTTGGAATGATAACACAGCTAAAAGAGGTAAGTGAAACTTAATAAGCATCATACTTTTATGTGCACCCTTCAGATTAATGAAATGTCAGTTACATATAGCATCTCTACAGGAGCATAGTCTTTTTAAAGACTTTTTATTGTTTTTAGAGAGGAAGGGAGAGGGAGAGAGAGATAGAAACATTAATAATGAGAGAGAATCATTGATCGGCTGCCTCCTGCACACCCCACACTGGGGATCGAGCCCACAACCTGGGCATGTGCCATGACTGGGAATCGAACCATCACCTTCTGGTTCATGGGTCAACACTCAACCACTGAGCCACACCTGCTGGGCAGGAGCACAGTCTTCATTGATGGTTCATTCCTCAGTTACCAAGTAGCCTTTTCATCTGTATTTGGTTTCCTGGGAGACATCTGGAAGGAGTGTCTTCTATAGGCTACCAGGTTGCATAGTCTGCAGTTAGTCTCCCAGTGACCTCTGGTTGCACTGAGAGTACTGAGTTTCTGAACAAACAAAGCTGCAGACCATATCCTGGTCCCTTGGAGACACTGTTGACTCTCTTACGTGAAGGCACCAGGTGAGGGCCAATGGCAGCCAGCAAGTGTCCTCTTGCCATCTCTTGATCTTCAGTGGTCATTCTTTGAGTATCTAGGAGTCTGAGTGTTAATTAAGTGGTTTATCTGATGTCACCAGATTAGTAAATGGAAAAGCGTAGACTAGGAATTGTTGATTTTTTAAAAATATATTTTTATTGATTTCAGAGAGGAAGGGGGAGGGAGGGAGAGAGAGAAATATCAATGATGAGAGAGAATCATTGATCAGCTGCCTCCTGCACACCCCCTTACTGGGGATCGAGCCCGCAACCCAGGCATGTGCCCTTGACCGAAATCGAACCCGGGACCCTTCAGTCTGCAGGCCGACGCTCTAGCCACTGAGCCAAACCAGCTAAGGCAGGAATTGTTGATTTTTTAAGTATACTATACTCTCTACTATATTCTGTTGTCAAAATTGTCAGTCTTTCAATTATTTTATTATTGTATTCATTTTTATATAATTGTGGACATATGTCTTTTAATTTGTTTTTAGGGAAAATTTTTTCTGGAAGATCCGACGGGCACAGTACAACTGGATCTTAGTAAAGCTATATCCTTCACTTTTATTTTCTTAAACCTATATCCTTCTCTTTTATTTTTTTAAATCTTCAAGTTAGGGAAATTAATTATATATCATTCCCAAATTTAGCTATTTGGTTTCCTGGTGTAACTTTCATATGGTGGTGGTATAGGAATTTACTGTAGAAACACAATCCTAAATCAAGACAAAAAAAACTACTTCCCTCTTATCTGGAGAGTCCAGACAAAACACTGAGGGAGTTTATAACATGCCAAGAATGATTTATACTGTCAATATTACCGGGCTACGTCCTAGAATCAGATATAGGTACATTTCAAACTAAAATTTTTTAAGGTGTGATCTAGCCATAGTTTCAAATGTGAAGTCTTTAATTATTATTTAGAAGTCCTGTCAGGCCCAAAATGTGTGTTGACTATCACGACCTCAAGCATAGAAATAAAATTATTTTCCTCAACTGTGTGTACCAGTTCCATAGTGGTTTATACACAGAGTCATGCTTTGTCTTAGCAGAAGGTAAGTCAGTATTCATCATTCTACAGTAAAACCATTTCTACATTGTTTAAAATACGTTAACATGGTATAATTTGGGAGAATAGCAATTATAAAAGCGTACTTTTAACAACCTAAAATGACTCTCAGTCTGCTAATTGGCACGGGTTTCTTTTTGGGTTGATAAAAGCAGTCTGAAATCAGTGGTGATGGTTATACAACTTGTGAATATACTAAAATTTTTACTTTATATACTTTTAAAGGTGGATTGTATGATATGTGAACTATATCAATAAAGCTGAAAAAAAACAGATTTTACATAGGGTCATAAGATAAAAAGATTTCCTAATCAGGGTACCTTATCTCTCTTTGACACATGCATTCTGAGTAAAATGAAAAGTTTCAATTCTGAATCTATTTCTATTTCATGAGGGTTTTTTGTTTGTTTTAATAGAACTGAGACTGTCTCTGGATCTGAAGTTGTTTTCTAGCTCAGTGGGACTGGCAACTTCTGTAGTTAGTTGACAAGGGATGAGATGACAGCCTAGTATTACTGCTTTGTGTTCTATAGTTTTTCCTTTCAAACAAGAAGGAGAATTGGACAAATGAAAGTGATTTTTGACTTATGTTTTTTCAGGTTGGTTTGAAGATCAAGTGTTTCATGTCAATGCCTTTGGATTTCCACCCACTGAGCCGTCTAGCACTACTAGGTATAAACATGTTTGACTTAAACACTTAGGAATTTTGTAATGCTGACAGTAATGAATGTTAGATAGTATATCATCTCTCGGTTATTACAAGGCCTCAGGCTTTGTGTCAGAACTCAAAAAGCAATGGAAAATTAGAGTTAGAAGACTGGGTAGTATATGTAACTGAAAACTAGTGGATTGACTCCAGATCAGTTGCAAAAACATTTCCATACTTGTCTTTAACTGGAAAAGATTTCCAGTTGAACTGTCTTACCTGTCTGTAGGGTAGATGAGAAGTTCAACTGAGATAAGAGATAGGAAAAACACTTAGGAGAATATAATTGCCATCCTATGTAATAAAATCCCAGCAACCATAACAGCAGAACGACTGCTCAATCAGTCACTATGAGGTGCACTGACCACCTCTTGGTTCCTTTCCCTGGCCGGCAGGCTCCGATTGCCAATGACAAATGGGGACCCGGAGTGGGTGGCGGGGGATGTGGGCAGTGCCAGGCCAAGACCCCCACCCTGCCTATCACGCCACACACAGAGGGCGACCGGCGGCAGTGGGGGTGGGGCCGGTGATCAGCTGACCTCTTGGTCCCTCCCCCAGGGCCTTCAGGCTCCCACCACTGGGTGTGAAATGGGTGGGTGGCTGCAGAGGGCAGGGCCAGCTGCCAGCAGCCTGGGAAGATGGCCCTGATCACAGGCTGGGCCTAGGGACCGTACCCATACACGATTTTGTGCGCCGGGCCTCTAGTGATAATATAAATTTCTTGTGTTTATATTCTATTGAGTGAAAGTTACAAGAGGCAGCTTCTGTAGCTCTTTAATATAAGTGAAAGCACCATAATATTAGAGTTATTCCAAAAGGGCCTTCTCTGAGAGGAGTGAGTTCCTATCATTTGAGCTATTTGAGCAGAAGCTGACTGATGGTATAAAAGTATAGCTGGTGGGCTGTGGGTTGAATGTTGTCTACAGACCTTTCTTTCCCCTTTGAGATGTTAAAACACATTTTGATTTAGTTCCAGTGTTTAAAAATAGGAGATTTCTCATAAAAGTCTAGATTTCTGAGTTCTCTTGAACCATCAGATCTGAGAACATGGTGCCTGAATTCTCACCTAGCAACCCTACTGCAGGTAATATGTGTGCACCCTAGCTCATTCCTAGTCAGCCTCAGCTGGTGGCTACTTCGATATCTGTGTTTCCTCCTTGAAGCCTTGCCAGCATTTGAGTTTGCTACCTCTGGGGGAATTAAAGTTGTATTCTAACTTTAGAATGTATTGTAATGGTAAAGATTTAAAGGAGTGTCCGGATTAAGATTTTAGTTCTACATACCTGTATCAATCCAGGTGCAGAGGCCATGTCTCCTGGCTGGGAGTCCTGGCAGGCAGCCTTTGCAGTGCAGCCCCTCTTCCTTTGAAGTAATTTGGGGATAATGCTGGTCACACTAAGGAGAACACAAGCCCTCATCAAGCCAGCTCTCTTTTAAGTGAATGTTTTTAATGCTAGTTTGTGGCTTTTTACAACCTGGTAGGGTTTCCTTGAAATACATTTCAATCAAAATTGCTGTTTTAGTTTCATACAAGCTTCAAAATTACTACTTGAGAATGAGAAGTATAATTAAGGAAGCTGGCATGACTATTACCATTTGTTTCAATTTAGCAAAGAGATTATCATTGTAATGTCTCAAATAATATTCCATTTAAATTATGCCATTTTTTTCTAAATTGAACTGTTCTCTGTGTTTAGTACACCAAAGACTAGTATGAGTTGTCATAAAGTACATTAAAATGAAATAATCATTTTATTCCTGTTAGGATTATAAATTACTTTTCTCTTTAAACACCTTCCAAATAAAACTCTGGTGGTAGTCAGTGGATTCAGCAACAGATATTTTATTAAATATTTTTTTATGTGCAAATAAGCACAAATAATGGTCCTGTCCCAAAAGGATTTATACTAACCTAATGCCTTCCCACCATTGCACAGTATATCATATAGGTTTGTTATCCTAGAATTTCTAGACTACTTCTTTCTTTTCAAATTTGACAAATTAGGATAATATGTATTGTCAGGCCTTCCTCTTGATCCTGTACTTGCACCTTATATTTCATGAACCATGGACAGATGATGTTAGTAAGTCTTGCCTGAGCTTTAATTTCTGAAGAATCAATTTAATAGGTATTTCTTTCTGTGATGCTCTGGCTTATGCTTGGGTATATATTAAATCGAAGTCAGCATACAATTGTATCAACTTATTGCATTCCTCTGATAACTGCTAGATTATAAATGTAAGGTCATACCTTTGAAAATGCCAAGTATAATTGGTGGCAACAGTAACAGCTACCATGTCTGAGTGCTCACAGTGTACTAAGGGCTAGTTCTAGTATACCTCCAAATTTTCACAATTCTGGAATGTAGGCTAGCCTTTGTAGATATTCTTACCCCTTAGGACAAATTAGAAGTAAAATTGTTTGGTCAAATAGTACTCTTTTTGAGCACTTTGATTAGATATTGTTCAAATTGAGTACCCATTTCTCTTTCAACTACATGGGAAATTATGATTTATTTTAGTATTTGCTTTAGTTTTAAAAGGCACAGATATAGCCTATTATGACTTTTATTTACTGCTTCTGTATTGCTTCTTTTCTCATTTTAGAACATTTAAGTAAACTTGTTTGCTACAAATAATACATTTTCATGGTACTATATACATTGATGGGAGGAAAAACCTCATTAGATAGAAAGAAGTTTAATTTGTAAAATTATAAAAATACCAGAGGCCCAGTGCACAAAATTTAGTGTACTGGGGGGAGTCCCTCAGCCCAGCCTGCGCCCTCTGCAAGAGGGACCCCTCGCTCCTTACTGCCTGCCTGCAGCGGAGGCAGGAGAGGCTCCCACCACCGCCACAGCACTCACCAGCTGTGAGCCCAGCTTCTGGCTGAGCGGAGCTCCCCCTGTGGGAGCACACTGACCACCAGGGGCAGCTCCTGCATTGAGCTTCTGCCCCCTTGGTGGTCAGTGCGCATCATAGCAGCCAGTCCTTTCACCATTCAGTCGATTTGCATATTAGCGTTTTATTATATAGGATCTCCCAGAGATTATTGAAGATAATAATTATGTTATAATTACCTAGGGCATACTATGGAAATATTAATTTTTTTGGAGGGCCTTCTAATACATCTGTAAAGACTTCTGCAAAACTAAAACAACTAGAAGATGAGAATAAAGATGCCATGTTTGTGTTTATATCTGATGTTTGGTTAGACCAAGCAGAGGTGTTGGAAAAACTTCACACCATGTTTTCTGGTAGGTTTCATTTTTTTTATTATTATTATTCTTTTTTGAACTGTTACCAGGGGTCACGTTTTAAAACTAAATTCTTAAAAAACACATTAAGTAGTTTATTTTTTTAAAAAAAACACGTTGAGTCAGCAGTGAGATATTTTAAGTGGGTTCATCTTAAAGGCTCACATTTTTACATTTGAAAAATAACTGTATGTGTGTGTGTATTCATGGTACATAAGAATTAGTCCTAAATATAGTATAAGAGTGAACAAGAGCTTGGATTTGGGGTCTGACATAAATTTCAGCCTAATACCTTGGGCAGATTACTTAATTTCTGTTCAGCTTCTAGAGATGTCAGGAGGATTAATCAACCCATTGAAGGGCCTGGCATAAGTGCTCAATGGACCTACTATTACTATTACTTTTAAATAAGTTATTAAAATATTGTTTTTATTATTAACAACCCATGGCTAAAGGCTTTTAAACCTGATTTCTAGATTAGAAAAATAATGATATTTATTCTCATATTTTTAGGTTATTCACCTGCACCTCCAACCTGCTTTATTCTGTGTGGCAATTTTTCATCTGCACCATATGGAAAAAACCAAGTTCAAGCTTTGAAAGGTATTAAGGGTCTATTGAATAAATGTTTCTATATTTATATAAACTAACAAGAAATTATCTATATTTTAATTTTATTCAAAGGATACAGGGTTCTAACTAATGAAACAATTTGATTCTTATGTGCATTATGTATAAATTAAATTTAATATCCCTTTAAAATTTTAGATTCCCTAAAAACTTTGGCAGACATAATATGCGAATATCCCAGTATTCACCAAAGGTAATGATTTCTACTGCTATATATATATATATGTATATATATATATTTTAAATATATTTTATTGATTTTAGACAGGAAGGGAGAGGAAGATAGAAACATCAATGATGAGAGAGAATCATTGATTGGCTGCCTCCTGCACACCCCCTTCTGGGGATTGAGCCTGCAACCCAGGCATGTGCCTTTGGCCGAAATCGAACCTGGGACCCTTCAGTCCGCATGCTGACGCTCTATCCATTGAGCCAAGCCAACTAGGGCAGCTATATTTTTTATTTAAACAATTTTATTTTTTTAAAAATGAATCTTGCCGAAACCGATTTGGCTCAGTGGATAGAGCGTTGGCCTGCGGACTGAAAGGTCCCAGGTTCGATTCCGGTCAAAGGCATGTACCTGGGTTGCGGGCATATCCCCAGTAGGAGATGTGCAGGAGGCAGCTGATCGATGTTTCTCTCTCATCGATGTTTCTAACTCTCTATCTCTCTCCCTTCCTCTCTGTAAAAAAATCAATAAAATATATTAAAAAAAAATGAATCTTGTTTGATATCAGTGATTATTAAGAACTGAATAGAAGAAAAAGTTGAGGAAATTAATACAGCTAAGAGATAAATTATTCTCACATCATGATAATGTGTGTTACACTATACTAGAGACTTGTAGTTCAAAGTATTAAAAGTGTGAGTGACAATTTCAACCATATTTTGAATTTCTTGGTGATATTACTCTAAGTCAGGGGTGAGGAACTTCTGTCCCAGAAGCCATATCATTTGGTCTGGCCCTGCCAAGGCAACCACAGGTGGGTCTTGAAATTCAATAAATCTAGGAGCTTTTTTCATAGCAACATAATTTTTCAGCTGATAATTTTGTATGGTTCTTGAATGATGTTATAAATATCCAAATGGCCCTTGGTAGAAAAAAGGTCCCCCACCCCTGCCCTAAGTATAGAGCTTCATTCTTTTTTTTTTTTTTTTTTTTTTTTGTTAGAGCTTCATTCTTCAATAGGATAGTCACTGGCCACATGTGTCTCTTTAAATTAAATTATTTAAAGTTAAATAAAATCTAAAATTTAGTTGCACTAGCCACAGGTCACACACTCAGTTATTGGACAGTGCAGCTATGTCATTGCAAAAGGTCTACTGGTAGTGTTGGTCTGGAGACTCAGTAGTTCATTTATTAAAATCCATGTAATTTAAAAATCTCTTAAATTTATTACTTAATTAAAGGCAATAATTTGTTTTTAGAAACTTGGATTGGTTTGCAATTTTTTAAAATGAATTATGTTGAATTTTGCTACAGTAGTCGTTTTGTGTTTGTACCTGGTCCAGAGGATCCTGGATTTGGTTCCATCTTACCAAGGTAAGTTTTATTCAGATTTCGTGACAGTAAAGAAAATTTTATAAAGTTTAAAAATATACACTGTTTCACATAAATTGTTTTTATAGGCCACCACTTGCTGAAAGCATTACTAATGAATTCAGGCAAAGAGTGCCATTTTCGGTTTTTACTACTAATCCTTGCAGGTAAATATTAAAATTTTGTGGGTTTTTTTTTCCTTTCATATAAAAATTCTTATAACGTGTATCTGAAGTGTGACTATTATGAGATAAATATAAAATTTCACTTTATGTTTCTCAAAACTTTGAAAATATTTTAACTATATTTAAATAATTCACTAATAATGAATTTAGAAGTTTGATTAATGGAGTTTTTTAAAAAATATTTTTTTGTTGATTTCAGAGAGGAAGGGGAAGGGAAAGAGAGATAGAAACATCAATGATGAGAGAGAATCATTGATCAGCTGCCTCAAGCCTACATGTCCCTAACTGGGAATCAAATTGTGACCTCCTGGTTCATAGGTCGATACTCAACCACTGAGTCACCTCAGCCTGGCAACTAATGGAGATTTTAAAATAGATATTCTCATTACATACACATCCTTTTAAAAAAGTGACAATGGCCCTGACCGGTTTGGCTCAGTGGATAGAGCGTTGGCCTGCAGACTCAAGGGTCCCAGGTTCGATTCCGGTCAAGGGCATGTACCTCGATTGCAGGCACATCCCCAGTGGGGGGTGTGCAGGAGGCAGCTGATCGATCTCTCTCATCGATGTTTCTAACTCTGTCCCTCTCCCTTCCTCTCTGTAAAAAATCAATAAAATATATTTTAAAAAAAAAAGTGACAATGGAAGAATGAAAAGATTACAAGTTTACTATTTATGCCACTTACTGTGATCATGGGCTCTTCTGAGGGCATACCCTCAGTCCTTGGTTCTCCTCTTTTCTGCCCACAGTCACTCCTGCTGTGACCTTATCCATCCCCATGGCTTTAAATACCTATGTTTTGACAACTCCCACATTTATATATCCAGCTCTAACCTCCCAACTCCAGCCTCACATGTGCGGTTGCCTACTCATCATTTTCCCTTGTATGGCTAGTAACTGCGGACTGAACCTCTGATCTTCCTCCTCCTTATCAGGCCCCAGCCTGTTCTGTAGCCTTCCTCACCAGAGGCCATGGGACCTTTATCCTTTCAGTTGCTCAGGCCCAAAACTTTGGGTTTCTCTCACATGCAGTTTTACAGGTGGTCCTTCAACCTTTTTAAGGAAGGCTTCAAAATATACCCAGTATTGGCTGCCTCTCTACAGCTTCATGCTTGTGACCCTCTGTCATCTGCTAGCCTGGGTTACTGTAATAGCCTTCTGGTTGGTCTCTAGCTTCTACCCCTACCCTTCTGTAGTCTATTCTTAACACTATGTCAGAGGATCCTTAAAAATGTAAGGCCCCTTACTGATCCTAAAAGATGGGACCCCTCATGTCATACAGTAATAGCCAATATCCTTGCAATGGTAGTCAGGCCCTGTATGATATGCCTCTGATTTCCTCTCCTACTTTTCTCCTCATCTATTCTGGTCATTACAGCTTTTTTTTTTTTCTGTTCATCAGATGTGCCAAGCATGCTACATCTTAGAGCATCTGCTATTTTTATTTTATAATACCTGTTCCCTCTACCTGCAATGTTCTTCCTCTATCTGCCTCTCTCACTTCTTCAAGTCTGTGCTCAAATCAAACTGCATTATGAGCCTACCTGTTCTGATCCTCCTCCTTCATACTCCAGCCTTCAAGACCTTTCTCCCCACAAATGTCCCACTTGACCTTTTTCTTTTTCCCATGCACGTAATCATCTTCCAACATACTGTATAATTATGTTTATTGTTTTTTTCTCTGATCACCCTCTTCTCATTAGAATGTAAACTCCATGAGGACTGGGATCCTTTTGTTTTGTTCACTCATTCCTAGAATAGTTCAGTACACATATTAAGAGCTCAATAAATTACTGTCCAATGAATGGACGAATAGATAAATTCTGATTGAATTTTTGCTGTGGTAAACAATGGAAAGTGGGAATGATTTTGTATTATAAAACCATTTGCCTTTTAAATTACCTCATATTTTTTTCTGATGAAGTCAAATTCAACTACTATTTTTATTTCAGAATTCAGTATTGTACACAAGAAATTATTGTCTTTCGTGAAGACTTAGTGAATAAAATGTGCAGAAACTGTGTCCGTTTTCCTAGTAGCAATTTGGATATTCCTAATCATGTAAGTTCACAGTCTTCTTTATAAAACTATTACATGTTGCGTCACATAAAATTTTGTTAAGCCACTTGATAATTTACCCTCTAATGTTTATATAAATTATGGTTATAATCTGAACATACTTTTGTAAGTTAATATTTGTTAGTAATCAGTGTTTCTCAACTTTCTCACTGAAATATCCCCTAATGGGTGGAGGAAAACCCAGAAGCAGCAGGAAATTTCACTGAAGCTTCCTTGTTTTGTCCTAAAACTCATAAATCTTACATTGTACTTCAAAATATATGTGTATGTTTTAATAAAATGTTCATGTTTACTAAATATTTCCTGTGATATGACAGGATGTGTAGTGCTTATCTTGTAGCTTCAAGGTTCCATGATACATGTACCCCCTTTTCAGAAGTTATGAAAAGAGATCATATAGAGCATTTTCTATATTTATTTTATAATAGCTAAAGCTTATATAGGCTAAATATCTATTTTTGGCATTGCTCAAGCTATGAATTATTTTTAGTTGAACAGAATTACTAAATGGGTTTATTATACAGTATACTAGTAAGTACAGTTGCTCCAATTTGACCATTGGGGGATTGGATTTTACAGTGAATTATATTAAATGAAAACTCAAAAATTTTTCCTAAACTACAGGATAGTCAATCTCATTTCATCTCTGTGTTTCCCACAGCTCCATAATTCAGAGTTCTAATTGTTTCTCAAATTTTCTAATTCTTTTGGGTAATTAATTTGAAATTGTTAGTTGTTTTAACTTTTACAAATGAATTAAAGTTTGTTTTGTATCATTCTTTTTAGTTTGTGAAGACTATCTTATCCCAAGGACACCTGACTCCTCTACCCCTCTATGTCTGCCCAGTATACTGGGCATATGACTATGCTTTGAGAGTGTACCCTTTGCCTGATCTACTTGTCATCGCAGACAAATATGATCCTTTCACTTTGACCAATACTGAATGCCTCTGCATAAACCCAGTAAGAATGTAGTTAACATTATATAGTCATAGTTTGTCAAGATTAGAGTGTTATTTCTTTTTTTTTCTTTTTTCGTTCAATCAGAGTATTATTTCTTTAAATTTAAAATGTGTATTTAAAAATATTACTGTTAGAGTAAAAATATAGATGAGACACTGAATTAGTTTGGTATATACTGAAAGTTCTTAAACCTTCAGTGTGGCATGTGACTATAATGTGATTTTTTCTAAAAAATATACATACACCCAAGCTTATAAATCCAAATGAATATTTTCCCTTCAAAGTAACTTACCTTGGGATTCCTTTCAGGGAATTGCTTTCAAAGCCTGTATCCATTCTCTTTAAACATATAAATGGTACTTATCCTTTGAGGAAGATTTTGATTTTTAGAAGTTGCCCAAGTCCTCAAAATCTAAACCTGATAAATGTGGAAATTCTTATTGAGACACAGTTTATTACTTCGTTTTTTTATGCAGAACCTTGAAATTGCTTCAGAATCTTGAAGTTGCTTCAGAATTTTGAAGTTGCTTCAGAATTTCTGCAGAAGTATGATTGACTTTAAATTTAGGGAATACAGACTGCATAAACATTGTGGTTGATGTCAAAATGTCTCCACTAGAGGCTTTATGCTCTGTATGCTTTCTTAATTCTGGTGAATTTTATATCTTAATACAGTGGTTCTCAACCTTCCTAATGCCGCGACCCTCTAATACAGTTCCTCATATTGTGGTGACCCCCAATTTCATTGTTACAAATTGAACATAATTAAAGCATAGTGATTAATCACAAAAACAATATGTAATTATATATGTGTTTTCCGATGGTCTTAGGCGACCCCTGTGAAAGGGTCGTTCGATCCCCCCCAGTGAGAACCACTGCTTAAATACTTTTTTGTTTCATTTAGGTCATTACTAGAAACATCGTGCCTTCCTATTGGTTACTGCTTCCTCAAACACACACTTACTGTGCCCACCTCCCAGGGCATCTCATCACAGAACTGTTGACATTTTGAACCAAGTCTTTGTTGTGGAGCTCTGTCCTGTGCACTGTAGGGTGTTTAGCAGGATCCCTGGATTCAATCCACTGGATGCTAGCAGCCCCTAATTTATAACAATCAAAAATGTCTGAGGATATTTGACAAATGTGCCCGGGGGGGGGGGGGCAAAATTGTCCTTGGTTGAGAACTACGCTAAGGATGAGCATAGTCAACTGATTTTATTTTATTGTTTGAAATTTGTGGCCTGATTTTTGTAGACTATTCACAATTTAGTATTCTTTAACAGAGGCTATATCTTTATTTAAATCGAATAGTTTGGATATTCTCATAATTAATGCTTTATTTGAAAATGCCTTATTTCTGAAATTTTCCACCTTTTCATCCTGTAGGTGAATAAACCACTTTCTACCATAATTACATCTTTTTTTACCTTATTTATACCTTTTGGGTCCAAAACTTGCCTTTGACATTGCTTCATCCCTTCTTAATACTTATGTACATTAACGAATGCCTGCAATGGGCATGGCAATGGGCCAGGGACACAAAGACTGAAAGGACAGAGCCTCTACCCTAGTTTAGTAGTGGACAGACATCGGTATGTGTGTTCAGTTGCTTTGAGGGCATGTTGAAGGGCCATGAAACCCAGATTTTCACTGGGGAGAGGGATAGGAAAAATTTCTTAAAGATTCTGGGTGTCTTATATGCATCTTTAACATCATACATAGTCCTTATACTAAGTAGAGCCACTCCTACTTATATTTCCAGTCACACCTGTTAGCATAAGGTGGTCTAGCCAACTTGAAAGATGTTTGTTTTAAGTAGATATTTTATAGTAGTATCTTCTCTCTGTAAAGATCAAGCAAAAATCTGTCACATCACTTTATAGTCACATCTTATAACTTTTAAAGTCATGATGACCAAGGAATTTGATTTTAAAAACAGGAATTTTTCTATAAAAGTTGAGTATTCATTTACAGACATTTTTTCCCCCCCAAAGGGCTCTTTTCCAAGAAGTGGATTTTCATTCAAAGTTTTTTATCCTTCCAACAAGACAGTAGAAGATAGGTAAGTGTGCCCACAGAAACTGGCAGAAGAAGCTGTTTCTTAGTGCTATATTGCTAATCATCAAACGTTCTATAGGTGTGTTGAGGTTTTTAAAAATGTCTGTAGTGACCCATTGGAAATGTTCTAGGCTGAAGTTATTGTGGTCAGGCTGTGTGACATAGAATATTATGTATTTGATGGCAAGCTTGTGATGAAATAGATCAAGCATTGTTTTCTCAGGGAAATCTTGGACCAGCTATGGAGGTGGGCTAGTTTTCTCACAGTCTGACTTCTAATCATGTTCATATTATTCTGAGAGCACAGCCCTGCCCTCCACATGGTTGAGTCTCAAAACCTAGGTAATCTGTCTTAAATTGGCAGCAAAGCATTTGGAAGGAGCTGGGTGCAAGTGTGGTGATGGGCAGGGGTTGGAGTTGGGGGAAGGTCTTTTTTTTAAATTTATTTTTATTGATTTCAGAGAGAGAGGGGGAGAGATTGAAACACCAATGAGAGAGAATCATTGATTGGCTGCCTTTTGCATGCCCCTCACTGGGGATCGAACCCGCAACCCAGGCATATGCCCTTGACCAGAATCGAACCCAGGACCACCCCCACCCCCACCACCACCTCCACCCCCGTTCCGCAGGCTGATGCTCTATCCACTGAGCCAAACCGGCTAGGGCTGGGGGAAGGTCTTGAGGTAAAAAAGAATAATCACCTGGTGGGTAGTGGTTTTCCAAGGGCAATCTATAGATCACCTACATCAGAGTCCTTGAGGATCCTTGTTAAAAATATGTTGCCCTAGCTGGTTTGGGTTAGTGGATAGAGCATCGGCCTGTGGATTGAAGAGTCTTGGGTTCGATTCTGGTCAAGGGCACATGCCTGGGTTGCAGGCTCAGTCCCCAGTAGATGGCATGCAGGAGGCAGTCAATCAATGATTCTCTCTCATTGATGTTTTCATCTTTTTCTCCTTCTCTCTTCCTCTCTGAAATCAATAAAAACATATTTAAAAGAAAAAAAAAGTTCTGGGATCCCATCCCACATTTAGCAAATGGCTTGCTCTATAGTTATAGGACTCATAAATATGCATTTTGATGCTGTGTCCATTGTCAGGCATCCTAACATATAATGTCAGTTAATCAAACATATTTTGAAAAAACTCCACTTCCTGTTAAGAGCAAATAACCAGCCCTGCCTAGAGGTTTGACTGCTGATCAGGGCACATACCTAGGTTGCAGGTTTGATCACCCACTGGTTGGGGTGTGTACAGGGAGGCAGCCAATAGATGATTTTCTCTCTCCTTTCTTTCTTCTTCCTTTCATTCTAAGATCAATGAGAAACATATTCTCAGGTGAGGATTAAAAAATATAAAGGAACAAATAACCAAATAACTGTCCTCTAGTTTCTTGTTAGAGAATATAATTTTGAACACACAGCTCAATTGTAATTTTTGCAATTAATATATTCAAATTAAAATCAATACAATCTCATGATAAAAATTTAAGCAATGCTTAAAAGTATAAAACTGCAAAGAAAAATATCTCTGTAATACCTCTGCTTTCTAACCCTGAACCCATGATTAACAGTCCTTGTATATGTTTCTTAAAAAAAAATTTGTGCATTATTCTTTCTGCCCAATACTTATGGATGATTGAAGTCCATTCAGTTTATGAGATATTATAAGTTTTATTCTTGGATTCATTAATTTGACATATATATGACTAGAGGCTCAGTACACGAAATTCATGCACTTGTAGGGTCCCTAGCGGCTGCTGGCCGGGGCCTCCCTCCCTTCCCCCGGCCGCCTGCCAGCGCCAGGGCCTCCCTGGCCAGCCCGCCCCCTGGTCCAACTCCCAGAAGAACTCCAGTCGAGGGGACAATTTGCATACCACGCTTTTATTATATAGGATTCTTAACATATTCCAAGCATTGCTTAGTTTTTGGAATATAACCAGATACTTGAATAAAGGTTTTTAATCCATAAGCCTGACATGTGTTAGACTTTACCTAGTCCACATTGAATCCTAGCTGGTTTGGTTCAGTGGATAGAGTGTTGCCTGGGAACCAAAGGGTTCTGGGTTCGATTCTGGTCAAGGGCACATACCTCAGTTGCAGGCTTCTCCCTGGCCTGAGCCCTGGTTGGAGCATGTGCAGGAGGCAACTAATTGATATGTTTCTCTTACATCAATATTTCTGTCTTTCCTCTCCTCTCTCTTCCACTCTCTCTGAAAGCCAATAGAAAAATATTGAGTGAGGATTTAAAAACATTTTTTTTAAAGAATTGATAAGGTTGCTTTTAGGTAAGGGAACCAATCTTCTGAAGTCTCACCACTCTCTGTTGTCAACACCTGGATGCCCCCGAGGGCATCTGATTTTGTGACCTCAGGATTAAGTCACCTCTGAGGGTTGTCTCCCTGGTTCGTATTTTGTCCACCTTCCTATTGACTTTTACTGAATTGAGATTTGGTATAAAACTTATCCTCCTATGAGAACTAGTCCTGGGAACTTTAAACAGGTCTCAGAACAAGAGAATCTGTCTGTCCCAAGCAAAAGTTGGGTGTAGCCCTGGCTTCATCTTTTCTGACCTGTATTTTCGCCTTACCTGAGTTTCCTCATTTTCTTTTATCTTTTTACTAGAGGCCTGATGCACAAAATTTGTGCAAGGGCTTGGCTCTTGCATTTAAGGCTTCGTCCGGAAGGTTATCCAGTCAAATTAGCATATTACGCTTTTATTATTATAGATTACATCTATCTACAAACCATTTACTGTGTTTTAATGAGTTGGGATATAAGCAAATAACCCACAATGGGAGATTAACTGATTTTTTATGATAGCACAAGAAACTTCAGTTATGTTTCTTGTAATGTTCCCCGATTGCCATGTAGAATTGTTTTGTGTTCTAAGCTCTTCGTACAAATTTCTGTGGTACTTCTTAACAGTGTAGTATAAGTCACTTATGTGCCTGTCCCTCTTTAAAATTTCTAGCATAGTAGTACTTGACTTGCATTTTGTTGAGATAAAATAGTTGGTTCCTTTATCTTCTGTGGACTCAGATGCTGAAAACCTTGGCATAATATCTAAACTGTAATTAGTATAAATAATTTGAGGAATCTTTTAGTGCTGGATCAAACAAATAGACGCATGTTTACTTTTGAGAGAATGAAAAAATTTTCAAGATATAGTGGAATAATTTGGTCTTCCTGCTATTTAGCTTCTCCTCAGAATAAATCTTTTGTTAGAATATTTGTGAAATCATATTGTAGAGTTAGCATCAAAATGTAGTGAAAGTAGATAAGCTTAACTGTTTCAATGAGTACTATCAAATATAGTTTACTTTAAAACACAGTATTGGTGATGTGAATACTCTCACACTTGATCAGAATAAAAAATAGTAAAAACTTTTATGGAGGGCAATCTGACAAGATTTCTTAAGACCTAACCTGCATATACCAGCAATTCCATTTCTAGGAATTTGTCCTACAGATTATACTTGGGCATATGCATAAAAAAAGGTACAACTGTTTCTTATGTAGTTTTTAGACTACCAAACAAACATTTAAATACATACCCATTTAAATGTATATGCTTATTTAGAAGTTTCCTAACTTAGATTTTAAAGCATTAAAGGGATTAGTTTCAAAAATTATAAATATATTTATTACTAATTGAAAAAAGTATACTGTTCATAGTATTCTACCACTTATATGTGTTTTTATAGCACATACCCCCCCATGCATATAAATGTTTAGATGATATTTTAAGGATATATTGTATAAGGCTATATAATTGCTTCTGGGAGCAGAAATAGTGTGAGAGACTGACATATTTTTCCAGCACCTTTTCAATTTGGAACAATATGAATGTTTTTTAATTTAATTAACAAAACCTAAATATTAAGACATGTACAATAACTAGATTTCTAAAATGTTTCATTTTATGAATATTTTCTACTTTCAGCAAACTTCAAGGTTTTTGAGATTCTTGAATACCATCGAAGAAACAAAACTCCATTTTCTGCTTAATTTTATATTTCATGTAACTTTGATATTAGGTTACAATAAAATTATAGTAAACTTTAGAATGTTGTTTAAATTTATATTTTATGAGATTTTGATATTGTTATAATAAACATGATGGTATACTTTACAGGTTTTATAGGAAAAATATTTTCTAATCGTTTAAGAAAAATATGAAAATATGTATAAAGATGTAATCTAGTTATACATTTGCACCTAAAAACTGACCTTTTATTATTTCTATACTGGTTATATGCTAATGTTCATTTTAAGAAAAACAGATATTTAAACATTTTTGAATCATTATTTTAGTTTAACTTAGGTTTTTATCACCATAAGAGTTCTTAGAGTATGTCTGACAATTTTGAAACTATTTAAATTTCAAGTCACAGAATTTATTCTAATGACTAGAGGCCCAGTGCACGAAAATTCATTCACTGGGGGGTGTCCCTCAGCCCGGCCTGCCCCCTCTCACAGTCCAGGAGCCCTCAGGGGATGTCCTCCTCTGTGGGAGGTGACCAGGTCGATCAGGGGAAGGCACCACCCCATCACTCCGCTGCTGCTGCCACTGCCGGCTGCCGCAGCTGCTGGCCCTCAGCCCTCGCTTCTTAGCACTGGCCCCGTCCCCCACCCACTGGTGGGTGGGGGGCGATCTGGGGCCAGGCTGTCTGGGGGATGGGCTGTGGGAGGTTGAGGCACAGCAGGTTGCACCGCATCCAGCCTCTGCAGAGGTGTGGCGCCGGGACCGGGCTCGCTCCGCTGCCTCTGTGGCTGCCTCTGCAGAAGGGGCGGCACTGGGACTGGGACCGTGCAGCCCCCTCTCCCACGCCTCCTCTGCAGACTGGGCCACAGCGCCGGCCTTCTTGCGCGGCACAGGCCTTCTCCCTTCTTGCTCAGCCCTCCTCCCTTCTCCTGCGTCACCACCTTCTCCCGCGGCCTCTGCAAAAGGGACCGTGGTGCCGGACAGGCCCGTGCCACAGCCTCTCCTGTGTTGCTGGCCCTTGGCCCTTGTGGCTCTGTGGCTTTGTCTGGAAGGACGTCCAGAAGGACGTCTGGTCTAATTAGCATATTACCCTTTTATTAGTATGGATAGTTGAAAACCTTTGTTTCAGGATGTTACTGTGATATTCATTGCATAATTATCTTTTGGCACTGGAAATTTAAAAACACAGTTCCTTTAGTTTTTACATTTAGAAGACATGTTTACTTTGAAGCAGCATGTTTTGCCATATCAGCTGTAATCACTCAACACTATTCCCTTACTTTTAGTTTATGGTGTTACAACAATAGCCCAGAAATAAATCTGAATGACAGGAAGTAAGAGGACAATGAGTGTTTCAAATATAGAGTAACCTAAATATTATGAAGAGCCTGAAGATACTTTTCCTGGAAATGTGCTTTTTGGGGAAAAGATAGTGATAAAAAAAAACCAAAAATGACATTAAAGGGAAAATTCCTCAAGAAAATTTAATGTGAATGTGATAAGTGAATCATTAGTTAAGAATGAAGTGGTAATTTGAGATGTGGTTTGAGGATGGAAAAGTCAGGGAGAATGTCAGAAGAGGCCTGATATTAGAAAAATAAGATTTAACTTTAATTTCAAGTAGCCTAGAAAAATTGAAGTTAAAGTGAAATCAAGCCCTAGCCAGTTTTGCTCAGTGGATAGAGCATCAGCCCGTGGACTGAAAGGTCCCGGGTTTGATTCTGGTCAAGGGCAAGTACCTTGGTTGCAGGCTCTTCCCTGGCCTGGGCCCTGGTCAAGGAAAAATATCCTTGAGTGAGGGTTTTTTTTAAAAGGTGAAATCAAGGCATAAGTTCAAAAGTTACTAATTACTTGGGAAAAAATTATAATTTGGGCCTTGAAAGTGGTAGTGAAATAGATACAAGGTTGATGGTCCAGTTATGAGAACCACAGAGCTAAATATGAAAGATGATGGGTAGAAAGTTATAAGTGTAAACTGGGTACAAGGTGTCCCCTCATTAACTGATTCATTTGGCAGATAATTGCTTCCATATATAAAGATGAGCTATTTGAGACTTTTTCAGGAACACAGTTAATGGTAGAAAGATAGGGTGTATTTAGGAGTTAGCAATGTGAAACAAGATGAAGCATGAAGCAAAACAATTATTTAAGAGCAGAGAAGTTGCCAGAACCAGGTAGTAAGTATCGGAATAAGATAAGACAGGAACTAGAACCAGGTGGGGATCAGCATCACCCAGAAATGAAAAGGAAGCAGAGGTCTGGATGAAGGGGCAGTGGAGGAGCAGCTCTGAAAGGGTCTCCTGGGCTCCTGCTGCAGGCACAAACAGGTGTGTGCTCCCTCACTTGGTGTTTAATCAGCTGAAGCAGGCTGATCTCACTGCAGAAACCTGGGTATGAGAGGCATTTTCATGTGATGTTGTGCCTCAGAGCAGGGGCCAGGTAGATCACACAAGACAGATATGGGTGAGAAAAGCAACACTTGATCTCTGTGTGGGGAAACCACAGAGTGTGCCTGGAACTGTACAGACGAGCTCCCAGTTGCTTGTCATTAGGTGTCAGACCATCTACTCTGGATCTCTATCCCCAATAGAGTTGACATGCAGTATTTGTGGGGGGATAAAAGAAAGTAGGTTGGACTAAGGGGTTAATAACTGATAATGGCTTTAATACCCAGTCCATCTCCCATGAAAGGCATTCGTACTTTAATAAGGATAGCCTTTCCTTAAGGGATGAATTTTAGGCAAAAGATCATTTGTTTGGGGCAGTGGTCGGCAAACTGTGGCTCGGCAAACTGCGGCTCGCGAGCCACATGTGGCTCTTTGGCCCCTTGAGTGTGGCTCTCCCACAAAATACCAACTTCTGCGCATGGGCCACGAACTTCAATCGCACTGTACGTGCGCACCTGCACGTGGTATTTTGTGGAAGAGCCACACTCAAGGGGCCAAAGAGCCGCATGTGGCTTAAGAGCCGCAGTTTGCTGAACACAGGTTTGGGGCATAGGAGCTTCTCAACTCCATTTTTCCCAAAGAGCTGTTGGGAAAGGGACTGCCGCATAGTAAGAAATTTGGGAAGGTGGAGGGCATGGATCCTTAGAAAATCTAATGAAAACTAAGGTCCCTCAGAAAAATCAGCATGAGCCTACCCCCTTATAATTTCAGAGGGCTCAGGAATTCTGAAGGCCATTCTCATTCCCAAACAGGTGTGGTCTGTTGTCATGTGTTCATGTTTGGAAATATCATTAAGTTGAAATATGTCCAGTATTTTGAAGTTAACAAAGGTACCAAAATAAACTGAAACCAATCATTGGGTATGTTCACTGACATCAGGGTTATAACAGAAAATACATCCTCCAGCCCTAGCTGGTTTGGCTCAGTGGATAGAGCATCGGCCTGAAGACTAAAGGGTTCCGGATTCAATTCGGGTCAAGGGCACATGTCCAGGTTGCAGACTCAATCCCTAGTAGGGAGCGTGCAGGAGGCAGCCAATCAATGATTCTCTCTCATCAATGATGTTTCTCTTTCTTCTTCTCCCTTCCTCTCTGAAATCAATAAAAATACTTTTTTTTTAAAAAAAAGAAAATACATCCTCCACATGCTTTAAAGATCTAGAATTCATCTTTATGCTTCAAAACCATTTCAGATGTAAATCTAAGAACTAAATTGTAGGGTATTTTTTAAAAATCCATTTTTATTGACTTCAGAGAGGAAGGGAGAGGGAGAGAGACACATCAATGATGTATCATTGATCAGCTGCTTCTGCCCCACATGGTGGATTGAGCCCAAAACCCGGGCATGTACCCTGACAGGGAATCGAACCGCAACCTCCTGGTTCATAGGTTGATGCTCAACCACTGAGTCATGCGGGCTGGGCTTTATTTATTTATTTATTAAAAATATATAGTTTTATAGTTTTACTGATTTCAGAGAGGAGGGAAGAGGGAGAGAGAAACATCCATGATGAGGGTCATTGATCAGCCTCCTCCTGCATGCCCCCTACTGGGGATCGAGCCTGCAACCCGGGCATGTGCCCTTGACCAGAATTGAACCCGGGACCCTTCAGTCCGCAGGCCAACACTCTACCCACTGAGCCAAACCAGCTAGGGCTGGGCTTTAAACATTTTATTAAACAAGTTCATAATAGAAAAATTAGGAAATACAGATAATCATAAAGAAAAAAGTTCTAAAGACCTTCATTTCCACCATCAGAGATAATCTGTTAATATTCTGGTATAGATCCTTTCAGATTTTCTCTATGCATACATTTTTTCCTCTAAACATATTTTAGGGATGCCCATCTGGTGTAGCTCAGTGGCTGAGTGTCAACCTCTGAACCAGGGGGTCACGGTTCAATTCCTGTTCAGGGCACATGCGCAGGTTTCCAGCTCGATCCCCAGTGTGCGGCTTGCAGGAAACAGCCAATCAATGATTCTCTCCCATCATTGATGTTTCGATTTCTCCCTTCCTCTCTGAAATATATATTTTAAAAATACGTACTTTAGGGATCATACTATACACACTAAATTTGCCTTTTTTCTTGTTGTCAATCCTCACCCCAGGGTATTTTTTCCATTGCTTTTCAGAGAGAGTGGGAAGGAGAGGGGAGAGAAACATCGATGAGAGAGAGACACACTGATTGGTTGCCTCTCCCATGTATTCTGACTGGGGATGGAAACCTGCAACTCAGGTACGTCCCCTTGACTGAGTGAGAATAGAACCTGTGACCCTTCGGTGCATGGGCCAATACTATAACCACTGAGAAACACCGACCAGAGCTAAACTTGCCTTTTTCTTTACTATATTCATTCATCAAATACTTGAGTGATAATACAGGGGTGGGCAAAAGTAGGTTTACAGTTGTTCATATGGAAAAAGATATGCAAGTTATGATTATTACAGTAGCTTTACTAAAAAGAATATCACAATGGCACAGTGCACTTAGGTATAATCTTGCATGTGCTCAAATTGCTGACCTTCATTATGTACATATTCTTGAGTCTACTTGCTATACTCAAACATACTTTGGCACAGAGTTCTTTATAAACCTACTTATGCCCATCCCTGTATATTCTATATACTAAGGAATCCAATGGTAAACCAGAAAGGCAATATCCTCGCTTTTATGATGCTTACCTTCAAATGGGTGAGCCATACCCTAAAATAAAGTACCAAATGTGAACCAGGCTGAAAATAAAAATGATGCGGGCAATTTTAGATGGGGTGCTGAAGGTGCAAGTCACTAAAGTGACATTGAAGTTCTTTAGACTCAAGGACCCATCACAGGCTGCACAGGAAAGATGAGTGTTCTGCCTCTGTGAAGTATAATGACCTAAGAGGAGACAATTCAGTGGTGTGGAGTTTGGGGCTCAAGCATGATGAGCCTTGTAAACACAAGTAAGGAACTGGGATGTGAGTCTACTAGAAGGTGTTCAGCAGCTCTGGTTCCAAAAATTACTAAGGCTACTATGTGACGAGATTGTAAAGAAGAGGTGAAGAGACCAGTCAGGAAACTATGGCATAAGTCTGCAATAGAGATGAGGGAGGCTCAGACCAGAAATGGAAAGAAGTGGATATATTTGGGGTGTGTAAGAAACAATAGGACTAGATAACTGAATGGCAGTGCAGGGCAGGGGAGAGAGGAATCAAGGCTTACACTTAGGTTTTAAGCTTGAGCAGCTGGGTTGATGGTACTATTTACTGAGACTGGGGAATAACAATTTTGAGAAGGGGAAACCAGGATTTCTATTTGAGATGCCTATCAAACATCCAGGTGGAGGTATCTAGTAGGCAGTGGCATGAGGGTAGGGCTCAGTGGTCAGGTAGGACTGGAGATAAAATGTTGGGAGTCACTGGTCTCATTCCACATGAGATCCATGTGGGCAAATATTTTTTTAAAAGCACATTGAGGAGAAACCAAGATGGCGGCATAGGTAAACACTGGAAATTGCTGCCTCACACAACCACTTCAAAAATACAACTAAAACACAAAACGGACATCATCCAGAACCACAGGAAGGCTGGCTGAGTGGAAATTCTACAACTAGAAGGAAAGAGAAAAGCACACTGAGACTCAGAGGATGTGTGGAAGTAAAGTGCAGAGGTACGGAGGCGCACGTGGAAAGGGCTGGCAACTGAGGATGCGGTTGTCTTTTTCAATCAGGAGGGAGACACAAGCTCTTGATTGCTCTGAACTCCAGTTCCGGGCAAGTCTCTGGGGACCCAGACTCATACGGGGAGAAACTGGACTGTCTGGCAGCGGGCAGAACTCAAGGGCAGCTTTCTCTCAGAGGTGCTTGCAGCGATTACTGAGACGCAGGGCCTCTTAGGGTAGGACTGAGGATCAGCCATAGCTGTTTGCTCCATCCTGTTGATTCCCTGAGACACCGCCTCACCCAAACTGTGAGCAGAGGCTTTTGCATATCAAAGGCCTGGCGCTTTGTATTCTGAAAATTACCTAACAAATTGCAGCTGGGTCAGGGAGACCCAGAACTGCCAAAAGAAGGCCCAAGGCCCCAAGCAGCTTGCATTGCTTCACAGCTGGGCCTCATCTAGGCACCTCCAAACCCCAAACAAAGAAGAGGAATCTGCAGATCTCTCCATAGCTTCTGCTGGGTAGCCTCAGGCAGAGGCTAAATTAACACCTCCTTATAGATCTAAGAGCCAGTGTACCCAGTGGTCAGAGTGGGACCATCCAGATTACAACTCCTCAGATCCATAAGGGACACACTCAGGGGGCAGACTCAGTGAGCACCAAAGCCCCACTGAAGCAAGTCTTGCCCCAGAAAGGTGTCTCCAGCACAGAAGTTCTCCCACTGTAGACACAGCTGATTCTCACAGCCAATTGGGGTGGAGGTCAATTCCTCCCAGTGATACCTACAACAATCAAGGCTTAACTACAACAAGACTGTGCACAAAGTCTTGTGAAGAGACTGGACAAAAATCCTTCACCTATGGATGAGGACAGTGGCGGGGGGCGGGGAGTAAGGGCAGAGGGTGGGGTGGGAACTGGGTCGAGGGGAGCTATGGGGGGAAAAAAGAGAAACAACTGTAATAATCTGAATAAAGATTTAATTTTAAAAAATCATTAAAAAAAAAAAACACATTGAAAAACATTTAGCCTGGCCCTTGATGATTTGGCTTTGGACAGAGCATCAGCCAGTCCCGGGTTCAATTCAAGGGCACTTACCTCGATTGTAAGCTGGCTCCTCCCTGGTCTGGGTCCTGGTCAAGGCTTGTGCAGGAGGCAACTAATTGATGTGTTTCTCTCACATTGTTATTTCTCTCTTTACCTCTCTCTTCCACTCTCTCTGAAAATCAATAGGAAAATATTGAGGATTTAAAAAATTAAATTATGAAAATGAAAGAAGGGGAAGGGTAGGAGAGGGGAGAAGTGGAGGGGAAAGAAGAGAGAGGAGAGGAAAGAGAGAGAGAGAGAGAGAGAGAGAGAAAGGAAGAGACTTTTAGCCCGGCCAGTGTGGCTCAGCAGTTGAGCATCGACCCAAGAACCAAGAGGTCACCAATTTGATTCCTGGTCAGGGTACCAGGTTTCCAGCTTGATCCCCGTAGAGAGCATGCCCATCAATGATGTTTCTCTCTCATCTCATCGATGTTTCTATATCTCTTCCTCCCTAAAATTCAATGAAAAAGCCAATATATTTAAATAAAAGCACGTTGAAAAACGTTTAAAGTGAAGTATGATATCCTATATAATAAAAGGCTAATACGCAAATTGACTGAACGGCGGGACGACTGGTCGCTATGATGTGTAGTGACCACCAGGGGGCAGACGCTCAACACAGGAGCTGCCCCCTGGAGGTCAGTGTGCTCCAGAAGCCCTAAGCCATGGTCATGGCTGGCAAGTGGCGCTAAGGATGTCCTACTGCCAGCTTAGGCCTGCTACCCGCCCGCCCTCGCCCCACCCTCTGTCAGTTGGACATCCCCAGAGGGCTCCCGGACTGCCAGAGGGTGCAAGCCAGGCTGAGCCCCCCGCAAGCACGAATTTCGTGCACTGGGCCTCTAGTACCTACATAAAAATCCCATTGTCAGTGTACAATACAGCTTAATAAATTTTTACAAACTGCAAACCTTGTTACCAGAATTAAGAAATGGAATGTTACCCTCACCCCAGAAGCTCACTTCTCCTCTCCAATCACAACACTCCACTCGCCCTCAAAAGGACAAATATGCCCTGCTGGCGTGGCTCAATGGTTGAGCATTGACCTATGAACCAGGAGGTCACAGTTCAACTCCAGTTGAGGTACATGCATGGATTGCATAATAGAATGGATATATAAATAGAATGGCTTGATCCTGTGTGGGGCATGCAGGAGGCAGCGGATTGGTGATTCTTTCTCATCATTGATGTTTCTATCTCTCCCTCTCCCTTCTTTGAAATCAATAAAAATATATTAAAAGCTTTTCTTTGCTTAGCTGGAGGACATTCTCAAGTAACTTCCTGAAAAAGAGGGTGTGTATGGGAGCCATGAGGAATACCCTTCAATCACAAGTCTTGCCTCAAGATGTTGCCATGGAATATCAGAGACAGAAAAATGACCTTGAGACTGGAGACAGAATAAACTGGTGGTGATGCTTGGGTATGACATACCTATGACCCCAAGGACCACTGGGATTACGTTGTCATTAAGACTTTCCCCTTCACTCCATTCACCTGCCTAATCTTTAGCTATAGTCATGATATATTATGATCATTACCATTTTACTTTTATTACACAAATGAAAAAATTTTGCTGTTGAAACATTGGAACATACTCAAAACTAGTAACAAAATTATTAAAACCACCCACAACTCTACCACCTAGAGATGACTGCAGTGAATCTCTTAGGAGGTGTTCCAATCCCTGGAAGTGAATGGCTGAGAAGATATAAGCGTCATTAAAACATATGGGCCTCCTCTTCCACTCCTGTGCTCTCTATTAATTCACTTGTAGGACATTCTACATTTTGCCATGGTTATTTGTTCAATAACTATAAATTACTATTTACTATATATATGTGTATATATATTTTTTAAGACAACCACTAGCCTGACTTTTAAGATTTTGCCAAGTTTTGTCTATTATATAAGAGAATCATACAGTATGTATTTTATATCTGGTTTCTCACATTATGTTAGTGATACTCATCCACATTGTTTACTCATGTCCATTGTAAATATATACATTTTATTTATCCATTCTATTATTGATGGGAATATGGGTAATTTCCACTATTTGTCTATTACAAATAATGCTGTTATGAATATACAAAATCTAGTCTGTCTTTTGCTAGAAACAGAATTTCTTAGTCATAAAATATACATTATATTTAACAGCAATTTTCCATAGTGATTGACCCAATAGACGCTTCCAGCATACAAGTGTGCCAGTTGCTTTACATGTTTGGGGCATGATTTTTTGTTCTAGTGCCTAGAACACTGCCATAGTTACTCATCTACCTATACAATAGGTGCGACAAGTGTCCAATTCTGTTGAATGAATCTGAACATAGATGGCATTTAAAGCTGTGGGCTTTCATTGTCTTGGAAGAAGTATGATTAGAGAAGAAGGCTGATGAATAAGCCTTGGGTGACTCCTACATTTAGAGAACTGGCAGATGGGGAGAGCATGAAATTCTGCAAACCAAGAGAAATGTGTTCCAAGGGGGCACAGTCAACCACTTTGAATGCTGTCAAGAGATCATAAGATATAGCACGGAAAGGGTCTGGAGTTGTGTTTTTGGTCATTTCAAGCTTTAAGAATTTAAGCATTAAATCATTCAAGTGGAGACCTCAAATGGGCAACTGGCTATAGGAATTTGGAGTTTAGAACCTTCTATGTAAGCCTGGTATTTATGAGTGTAAATTTATTTGTGAAGGAGAGAGTGTAAATGGAGGAGATGGGGACCAGCCTTGACGCATGATGCATTTCCACTTACAAGCTGAACAGAGGTAAACACCTGCAAAGCAGTGTTAAGTGTCTGGTAAGGTAGGAGAGAAGTCTGGAAAGTGTTTTGTTACTGAGATAATGACATCAATTGTGTGAAATGTTGGTGAGTTTCAATGAAAACAGGAAAATAATCACTGGATTTAACAACTACTAATTAGTAACTACTCTTGTCAACAGATACTCTTCTATAACATTACTTTGAGTGGCTGCAAAGAATCCCATTGTATGGCTGTACCAAAATTTGCTCAGCCAGTCCCACTGTTGAATTCTTAGATTCTCCCCAAACCTTTAGAATCATAAGTAGAGTTCTCTAGAGCATGTTTTAGAGTTTAGAATTCTAGATCAAGTATAAACCTTTTTTTTAAAATATATTTTTTATTAATTTCTGAGAGGAAGGAAGAGGGAGAGATAGAAATATTGATGAGATATAATCATTGATTAGCTGCCTCCTGCACACTCCCCACTGGGGATCAAGCCCGCAACCTGGGCATGTGCCCTTGACCAGAATCGAATCTGGGACTCTTCAGTCCACAGGTCGATGCTCTATCCACTGACCAAACTGGCTAGGGTTTAAAAGCTTTTTTTTACAGCTACCAAACTATGCTCTAGAAAGGTTTTACTAAGTTCTACTATGACCCAAAGGATACAGTAACTGTAAAAACAAAAACAACTTTGCCATTTTGATAGGTGATGTGGTATCTTATACTTGGGTTTTTATTAATGAAGTCTTATATGTTCGTTGATCATTAGGTACTTATTAATAGCTTGCCCATATCTCTTGCCTCAAATGAGAGTTGTTACAGAGCAAACTGTATGGTAAAATATTCAGAAGATTACCAGCCAGTTTGGCTCAGTGGATAGAGTGATGGCCTGCAGACTGAAGGGTCCTGGGCTCAATTCCAGGCCAAGGGCACATGCCTGGGTTGCAGGCTCGGTCCCCTATAGGGGACGTGCAGGAGGCAGCCAATCAATGACTCCCTCTCATCACTGATGTTTCTATCTCTCCGTCTCCCTTCTTCTCTGAAATAAAAAATACATTACAAAAAAATATTCAGAAGATTGAAATATTGGTTTAGTGAAGTGAAAAAAACATAAACAAAGGTATGAATCCCAGCTTGTGAATACACGAGCTGCATGACCCTGGTTAGGTAACTTCTCAGGTCCCATTTCTTTTCTGTGAAATGGGGATCAGTTCTGCCCTTAAGTGTTATGAAATATGTAGATGATATATATGCTGGAAATTATGACAATTATTGATAGTTTTCCTAGTGCAAAAGTAACTGCGACGTGGCACAGGAATCTAAAATACAAAGACTGTAGAGTAGTTGGTTAGTTTGAAGCAACTAAGACACTATTTCTGGCACTTCCACCATCCCACTCCAGTTCCTTGCCGCCGCCTCCTGCGCGTGGTTGGCGTCACCATGGCAATAAGCACGCGGCCCAAGCACAATTCTCTGACAGTTGCTGACCTCGGCCGCTTACTGGCCTTGGGCCTGTGACTCCAAGGCGCGTCCCATTCTCTCAGGCGGCTGAGGGCTAGGGGCCGAGGAGCAGCATGGCCAAGGCGGCGGCCTCTTCGCCGCTGGAGGACTTGGATCTGAGCGGAGAGGAGGTCCAGCGGCTCACCTCCGCCTTTCAGGACCCTGAGTTCCGGCGAATGTTTTCCGAGTACGCCGAGGAGCTCACGGACCCCGAGAACCGGCGGCGCTACGAAGCGGAGATCACCGCGCTGGAGCGTGAGCGCGGAGTGGAGGTGCAGTTCGTGCACCCGGAGCCCGGCCACGTGCTGCGCACCAGCCTGGACGGGGCGCGGCGCTGCTACGTGAACGTGTGCAGCAACGCGCTGGTAGGTTCGCCCACCAGCCGGCCCGGCTCGGGCAACGCGGCGGCCGGTAGCCAGTGGTCCCTGCCGCACAGCCTGGCGCCCGGCCGCGAGTACCCGGGGGGCCGCGGCACCCGCTACACGGTCTACGATGTGGTCTTCCACCCAGACGCGCTCGCGCTGGCCCGGCGCCACGAGCGCTTCCGCCAGATGCTGGACGCCACGGCCCTGGAGGCCGTGGAGAAGCAATTCGGCGTGAAGCTGGACCACAGAAATGCCAAAACCCTGAAGATCAAGTACAAGGGGACTCCGGAGGCCGCTGTGCTGCGCACGCCCCTGCCCGGGGGTGTCCCGGCCCGGCCCGAGGGGGAGCCGGAGAGCTCCTTCCCCGACTTCCCCTACCCCTACCCGCGCCCGGCGGCCGCCCGGAACTCTGCGGGCCCCGGGCCCCCGCCCTCCCCGCCAGAGGCGGTCCCGCAGCCCACCCCCACGGAGCCTCGCTACAGCGTGGTGCAGCGCCACCGCGTGGACCTGCAGGATTACCGCTGCTCCCGGGACTCGGCCCCCAGCCCCGTGCCCCAGGAGCTGGTGGTCACCATCGAGCTGCCGCTGCTGCGCTCGGCCGAGCAGGCGGCGCTGGAGGTGACGGGAAAGTTGCTTTGTCTGGACTCGAGGAAACCCGACTACCAGCTGCGGCTCTCGCTCCCGTACCCGGTGGACGACAGCCGCGGCAAGGCGCAATTCAACAAGGCCCGGCGGCAGCTGGTGGTCACGCTGCCCGTGGCGCCGTCCGCCGCGCGCCGGGAGCCCCTAGCGGCGCCGGAAGAGCCCGCCGGGGCCGGAACTGACAGCGCGGCCTGCACTTCCGCTCGCGAAAGAGAGACGGGCCCGGCTGGGGGTCGCGCTGGGGAAGAGGACGCCGGGGTCACCACGCCGGATGCCGCAGGGGAGGAACTTGTCTCCGAACCGGAACGGGACTTCGGCGGGCAAGCGGTGGCGACTGCCGGGATCGAGGAGAAACCGCTTCCCGGAACTGGGAGCTCGCCCGGGGACCTAGACGGGGGGCCTCCTGCAGGAGGAGGGAGTGTGTGCGGAGGTCTCAGCGTTGGGACCCGCGTGGCCCAGGAAGACTCGGGCCGGGAGCCCTCCGATCCAGCCATGGATGGTCCCGGGACAGACAGCCGGGGACCTCTGTGTCCTCCGTTGCAGTGTCATCAGGATGAAGAATCCCTGACTCTGCTCATCCTAGTGCCTCGGATCCAACCGCAAAGTCTTCAAGGGGATGTGAGCTCCCTCCGGTACAAATTGTGCTTCTCCACCCAAGACTTAGTTTATTATTCCTTCTTTTTGCAGTTTGCTCCAGAAAATAAATTGAGTATCAAAGAACCAGTGGTTAGCATTTCTTCAAACAATGCAGTAATAGAACTGGCCAAATCTTCAGAGTGCTATGGACATTGGAGAGAGTGGTATTATGGTTTAAACAACGATTCTTTGGAGGTAACAGTTCTTTCTCGAGTCTTAGTATTTGAAATATTCCATCCTACTTTTAAAATTACATCCCCTCAGTGCATTCTGAACAAAGTGTTTTTCATTAGAACTTCTCTCGAAATTACTTGAAGTTGATACACGTGATGAAAGATGTCAGTGCACGTTAAACGCATATTGAAGAAACACGCATCCCTTCTGATGGATGGGTTTCAAACCTTCAAAATTGTCCTTAATGCATTTTTTCCCCGGAATCCATGAATGGATTGCCAGAAATCCATAAACCTCTCAGATTGTATGCAGAAAGTTGAGGGTGCTTTCTTCTGGGCAGAAGGGCTATAACTTTAGTCATACTCTCAAAGGGGTTGGTGACTAATTAGAGTTTGAGAGGCACTCTGTTAGGGCCATATTTTAAGTTGGTAAGTAATACTGTCCAACTTTAGAAAATAAACAGCTTACTTCCAGAGAGCAAAAGTCACTTAGCCACATTTCTTATGTAGAAAAATGAATTCAGAATGAGGTGTCAATCTAAATAAATTCCCCGCCCTTTTGACCATATAGTGCTGCTTGATTTTAGTGGCTGATCTTGGTAGGGTTGTCCTCCGGTGGGCATTATGTTACATTGAAATTACATCTCTTTTTGCATCTGTTTTAATCATCTAGTATTTTGCACAATGGCTGGCATTTAACAGTGTAATATAAACTACGGACAAATACTGAAAAAAATTAAATTTGAAGTTCGAAAGAACTTTGTAAACTCACAAATGAACAATTCGTGGTTTTGATTGAGGTCTGTATCAGTGTTACATGTAAATTTTAAAGCTCTTTTAACATATTCAAGGGTTTAATTCCCAGAAACAACACAAATTGCGCAGATTATATGCTTCTAAAAGTGGTAAAGTAAATAGCCAGGGCTAGGTAATTTTACCTTTGTGATAATATAAAATAGGAAATTGATTATCTGTTTATGTCATTCGAAGGGAAAATTTAGGAAAGGGCAGTCGTTTTCCTGTAATTGTCTTAATAAATGTGAAAATAACTCACAATATGGGAAGAAAGCTTTGTTGACAAACAGTTGAGAAAATACTAAAAAATATTATTTTAATCTGATTTTCTAGTATGATAACATTATTTTAGCAAAGAAACCAGACAAAAATGAGATTATGGCGACTGTGTCATATCTTTGAAGCCTGAAATAGATTTATAATTTCTTCATTAATCACATTTCCTAAGACTGACAGAATCATTATTTTTTTTATTTTACAGTTCACTGTCACTGGACCATGCTCTTATTAAATTTCTAAAACATCACAAGAGTAGCTCTGGCTGGTTCAGGTGGTTGGGAAAGGTTGGGGGCAAGCAGGAGGCAGCTGATCGATGTTTCACTCTCACATAGATACTTCTCTCTCACTCTCCCTTCCTCTTTCTTGAAAATTAATAAATAAGGAAAAATCACAAGAGTAGTAGGTGGGTAGATAATAGATATATTACACATATTATATGAAAATAATTATAATGTAAGGTTGATTTGTGGCTGTCAAGTTCAGAATTGTTACTTTACACATAAACAGGTACAAAATATATTTATATAAGCCTTAAATATTTACTGGGAATTTTCCTAAAGCTTTAGTTCCACTGAATACAGTATCTTTTATAGTAAAATCAGTCATCAGAATGTGAAGACAATTTTATGCAAATTACATTTTAATCATAACCATTTCTATTCTAAATACATATTATTTTTCCTTGGGTAAACTAAAAAACTAAACTATTTGATATATATTTTTACAATTAATGTGTAAGTCTTTTCCAGAGACAGGAAATTTAGAAATGCTTTTGATGGGGGCGTTTTTATAATATAGTGTTATTCTGGATCTTCAAATAATAGCAAGGCAAATTACTCCAAAAATAAATTTTTTCTGTTCCCAAGGTTCACTTGTTTGGTAGGTGTTCCCAAGTTCAAACAGTGTTTAATAGAAGGAAACTTGAAACTTGTCTCTTTCATATTTTCTGTTCTCATGTTGACTAAATAATGAACTTATTAAATTTATTTATATGAAAGTGCAGAGGAAAATACTTTTACTTTGGACAACAATGAACTTATTTTATGAATATAGTTATTCTCTTAGTGCCCTAACAGTATTTCTGTATTCGCTTGACATAAATATGAAGAAATTGCTTTGTGTTTGGGATTTTTGTGAATGTGATTTTTGCATTTCCTAATAGTTTGGTAAACTATCTCATTCTTATAAATAGCTATATGCTGGTGTCACACTGGATTTTCTCATTGCTTAAAAGTAAAATATACTTCTTTTACATAAAATATTACAGTTAGCTCTTACCTGAACAAGAACTAAAAGGCAAACAGTTCACACAAAAGTTTAAAGATCCTGTCATGTGCGTTTCTTGGCTGGCTCCTTAAGAAGTGTTGTGAGCCCAGCCAGTTGGGCTCAGTGGACAGAGTGCTGGCCTTAAGACTAAAGGGTCCCGGGTTCAATTCTGATCAAGGGCACATACCTTGTTTGCAGGCTCCTCCCTGGCCCAGGCCTGGTTGGGGCCGGTGCAGGAGGCAACCAATCAATGAGTTTCTCTCACGTTGATGTTTCTCTCTTTCCCTCTCTCTCCCACTCTCCCTAAAAATCAATGAAAAATATCCTCAGGTGAGGATTAACAAAAAAAAACAAAAACAAAAGGCGATGTATTTCTCATAAAATATTGAGAAAAAAGTAAAAGAAAATACAATTTTTAATTTAGATTATCTGAGAGAAAACATACCTAGATTCAATAGAGACGAAGAAGAGTAACTGAACTTTTTTTTTTAGGGTTTTTTTCCTTTATGTGTATGTACTCTTGCTATTTTTTTAAAATGTACTTTTACTGATTTAAAATGTATTTTTACTGAGAGGAAGGGAGAGGGAGAGAGAGATAAATACATCACTGATGACAGAGAATCACTAATCAGCTGCCCCCTGCACCACTCACTGGGGATCGCTGCATGTACCCTGAACAGGAATTGAACCATGACCTCCTGGTTCATAGATGGATGCTCAACCACTGAGCCATGCTGGCTGGGCACTCTTGCTGTGTACAAGACTGTTTTCTTTTACCAAGAAAGCATAGAAATAACATTAAACATTTTAAAAGTGTAATCCTGAACTATGTGAGAACTTTTATGAGTTGTTTTTATATAACACTGTGAAGTATGACCTATAAAGCAGAATATATTTTCTTTTTATTTTAGGAAAGGTTATTTGTCAATGAAGAAAATGTCAATGAATTTCTTGAAGAGGTCCTGAGCCCTCCATTCCAACAGACAATACCCCTAACTTCACCGTTAATTGAAGTTCTTCAGGTTACTGATAGTAAGATTCAAATTCATACAAAGGTAAGGATTTTGATTGGCCTTATAGAATAGTGACTTAGGACAAGATTAAAGCCTAATGAATAACTTAATTTTTGATGTTGAAACTTTAAGCTAAGTGTACATAATGGCTGGGAAGAGGAATAGAGTTTTTTTGCATGAATTTCACTATGTGCTAAAGTTTAGCAGCTAAACACTGCAATTCATTTTCATATATATTATCTAATTTAATCCCAAAATAAATGTCGAATGAGGGATAGAAAAAAACTGACATTTGGGAAGTTAGTCCAGGGACCATGGTAACCATGTCACACAGTTTGTTTATTCTTTCTAGTTGAATCTTACGTTTGGTTATTTTTAGTCATCAGTATTAAATACAGAAATGATTTAGTTAACTAGCACAATTGGCATTTATGAATTGTGGGGGAGAGTGGCTTTGAAGAATCACAGAAATTCAAGAAAATTCAAGAATGCCCTTACTAGTAAGAATGACTGCTAAAGGGTTTGTGAGCCAGACTTATTTTATCCTGAGGGAGATGCGTCATTGAAACAATTACCAGAGAATTAAGGCCAGGTTTGCATTGTCAGTAAATGACTGGCAGCATGTGGAGGATGACTTGGAGGAGGAAGAAGCCTGTCTGCAAGTCTACAAGGGTTATTCCCTCACAGCGTGAAAAAAAAAAAAAAAAATTCCCAATGGTACTACAATTTAATTTTCTATTTATTTCAAAGAATTATTAACTTGTTGTTTCTCTTGACATAGTTGCAAGAATGTAGTAACTCTGCTGAACAGCTTCATGAAAAGGAAGAAAAAGTCAACGAAGGAAGTCATCCAACCAAAAAAAAAGTAGAACATCCTACCACCTCAACAACTGCTTCTGATTCATCTATAGCTGTTAAAGTACTAGAATTAGACAGTTGTGGTTCAGTTGAATACTTGCAACAAGACTCTCTTGATGTGTCTCAAATATTTGGAAAGTCTCAGCAACCTGAGTCAAAAATGGAAGAAAAAGGTGTTTACTCAAGTGAGGAAAAAGATAATTTAAAAGAACCAGTAATAACTGAAGAGGAAGAATTAACAGTTCAGAATATTCCTGGTTTTGACAACATAAAAGAAACCAATATGCAGGATGGTAGTGTGCAGATTATTAAAGATCATGTGACTCATTGTGCATTCAGTTTTCAGAATTCTTTGCTATATGACTTGGATTAATTCTTCAGAATTTAAAGGTTAAGAGTAGAAAATTTTTGGACTTAAATTCTATTTCTGTAAACTACTACCTTAAAACCAAAGATATTCAAGAAAGTGTATTTTGGATTTAAAATAGGTTTCTGCTTACTCTTTAAAAACTGAAGATATTCAAGAAATTAAAATTTGCAATTTTGATTCTAATGGGGAAACTGGAGATATTTTTTTGCATGTTTATACAGCTTCCTTAATTAGGGAGATAAGTTTTGTGATTCCTCTGAGAGATGTATATTATTTCTGAGAGTTAAACATTTAGTTTTAATATAACCTGTATATATTTACTTCTGTGTTTGTTTTCGGCTTGTTTACATTTTAATAAAAAGTTTCAAGATATTCGCTAAGTTGTGTCTGTCGCAAAAAGCAACTCTCAAGAATGTAACTAGAAATATAAGTTGCATTTGTAAGGGGGTCAGAATCTCAAAACTGTGTTTAGAAATATCACTAAATAAGATGTATTTATGCTTGAAATAGAGATTCTTAGAGATGAAAGAACTTTACTAACCAATATTAATAATTCAAATAATTATAATACAAATACACTGAATGAAATTTAGTATTTTTGCTTCAATTCTATATTTCACTGTTCTTATCTGTCACCAAAAATATATATATATATTTAATACAGGTTATTTAGTAATGACTTTAAGGTGGCAGCAGGTAATGTATCTGTGGCTAAATTAATAATTTTGTGGAATAGTATTTATATTTGAGGTCAGAAGAAAATCCTAATAGATGTTTTTCTCACAAAAATTTGTAGGACAGGATGAAAGAAAATATCGGTTGACCTAATCTCTGACCCCAAAGGCCATGGCCTGATACATTTGTTTGAAAAACAGCTACAATTCAAACTTCTGGCTTTACCTTAGTCCTGGAAATTACCTAATATCTTTAGTCCTTTGAACTGGGGAGGTCAGATCAGAACACCAAAAGCTGTTATTCTTTACATTTATAATCTTGGTAAAGTCTGGAACCAGACTGGGCTGAGAACAGTATAAATGTGGCTAGCTCACAAAGCAAGAGAACTATTTGCCCCAACTTAGATGACCAGATGCATTTTTCAACTATAACATGAATCTTAGTTTGAAGCAGTAATTTTGAAAATGCCCACTTAATAACACAATTTTCGTAGATTGAAATAATTGTAATAGCTCCACAGAAATTAGTCTATAACTTTTGATTGAATGGAATTGTATATTGTTACGGGAAACTTCTACATTAAACGTGGAGTAAATTTTAAGCCTGTTTCCTATTATTTACTGTATCTGTCCTTTTAAAAAGTATGACTTCAGTTAAAATAAAGCTGGCACGAGAACATGTTTCACTTCGGCATGACTAAACTTTGTATCATTTCTGGCTGTATTTCACTTACACAGCAGCTTTTTATTGTTCATTATCTATGCCTGGCTAGTTTCTTCCAAAGGAAATACATTGTCAAGAGCTGGGTTTTCTTTATTATTTCAGTTCAACGTACAAACAGTAAACATGAAGATATGCTAACTTTAAAACTTCTAGAATGTCTTTACTGAATTTTGGTGTAAAGAGTAAACAAAATTTGTTCTGCAAAATGATTAGGAACCTTTTTATGCAAAAAATGAGTATTTTATTTTGGCAGACTAAAAGAAAAGAAAGAAACAAAACCACTGTTTTTCTACATTGAGGTGAAACAGTGTTAAAATTTTTTATCAATCAAATACATTCCAAAAGAAAATGTGCTCTATGAAGGTTCCAAAGCACAGGCAAATCTTAACACAATAATACGGGAATCTGTAATACTGAAGTTGATTGTTTTGACAGGGTGTTTAACAAACATAACTTTTGAATTATAAAACCAGCGAAGCAATCTCTTCCTAGTAACTGTGGAGAGTGAAACTGGGCTTGTTCCATTAATACTTATTTCATTGTAATACTTCCTACTGCTATGACAATTTTAAGTAAATTTTGCTGTACTTAAGTTTTAAAGTGGAAAAGTGTACAAAGTTCCAGGTAAAAAGATTAATAGATGCAATTTAAATAAAATTTCCTCTCTTCTCTCACAGTAATGATTACCTTTCCCAGATACAGATTGAGCTTTAAAACCCAACTCCCAAAATGAAAACTTGTATTTTAAATCTTAATCAGACATAAAAGGAAAAGAGTACTATAATTGTACACCTTTTACAAGAATTTTTTTTCATATTAAAGCAGAAACCAATCCCTAAACTCTTATTCAATTGTCTGTCCTGTTGGTACAAATATCAAAAATAGAAGACTGTCACTTTTTGTAACTGATTTTTCATTGCAGTCTTCTATAACTTTTACAGAGTTCATGGTCTCTAATATCTCCCCACCCTCCATTTTTCCTAGGTGGGGAAACGGGTGCCATAAACTTTTCACTGATAGTTAGAGTTTCTGGAAACATGTACTGTTTGTTACTATTTAAGAGTGACTCAATTTGGGCACTCTGGGTGGATGGTCTACAGGTTTTCTTGTGGTGCATACCACAGTCTCCAGCATGAAAAATCCTAGGTACCTGAGGAACCAGCACTTTCCAGAATTTTGGAAGACAAGATACAGTCAAATACTGAAGAGTCCAGTCCCAGTTATAATCATCGTAAGTACAGAAAGTGTCTGTGCAGTCGATCAGCTTCTGATAAGCATCCCGGGTCAAGGCTAGACCCATATTGTGCTCTGTGGATTTCCAAGTTTTCACATCTACCTTGTCGGCAATGCCAGAGAAACTTCGAGGGGCAGTATAGGTTCCCAGGGAGAGAACATCACACTCGGGACACTCTTGCTGCTTTAATTTCCTCATTTTTTTGAAAACATGGTAAAAGTCTGGGGCTAAGTAGTGATCCTCCTCTAGGAAAAGTATGAAGCCACCATAGTCTCGAAGAACTTTGACCCTTTCCCATACAAAATGCAGCTTCCACCACCAATGGTGTTTGGTTTGGGAGAACTTGGCCTCTCTATAATGGCCAAAGGAGTCGGGGTACTCAGCATTAATGCATCCCATCTTCAAAGCTGAATCCTTCTGCAGATCTCTGGGGCAATCTCTGGGGTCACTGCCCGGGAACTCGTTGGGGTACAACTGAATGCTGAAGGGAAAGAACACCTGCAGAACAGGGCAGAAGTCCACCCCAGCGATCAGCTGATTGATCTCTGTCGACCAGAAGTCATGGCTAAAGACGACGAGGACGTGGTCGATGCCCTGGGCTTTTCGAAGTGAGTCCAGCAACAGTTTGAGGTAATCAGGCCGGTTATGCACCTGGACCACCAGCACTAGCTCTCGGGGAGGCCAGGAGCCGGCCTTGTCTACATTCCTCAGCGTCTGGTCAAAGTTAAGCTGGTAGACCAGGGACCGGTACCGCAGCGTCAGGTTGTCCGCCTCGGGCAGCGGGGCCGCCGCGACCAGCGGGGCCGCCGACTCGTTGGAGACCCGGCGGATGCCCGTGGACACGGCGGGATGGTCCCCGCCCCGGCCACCCGCACCCCGCGCGGGCTCGGCGTCCAGCAGCGGCGGGGCGAGGGCCTCGCTCTTCCTTTGTCGCCCATTGCTGCTCCAGAGGACGAAGCCGCAGGCGGCCACCACGAGCGTCAGGATGAGCACCTTCCGCTTGTAGATGCGGAACCTCATGGTCTCCGGGGCCGGGAGCGCGGGCAGGCGGTGCGGGAAGGAGCTAGCGGCTTCTGCACGGAAGGGGCGGGCGGGCGGCGGCCGTCGCGTTGGCCTGTAGCAGTCGGAACTGGCCCCCGCGGCGGCCCTCGCTAACTCATCCCCGGCCCCGGGGGTCCTGGGACCCGCAGGCTCTCAGCTTCCCCGCGCCGCCGGGCTCCACTCATCCTCGTCGGACAGCTGCAGCTCGACAGCGGCCCCTCCGCTAGGGACCGGGGCTCGGGGTCGCCTCTGTCCTCTCCATTAACACGGGTTCCAGCAAAAGCCCCGCGCGGCCCACCGCACCCCGCTCCGTTACCTGCGCCTCCAGCGGCCCTGCGTCCTCTGCGCTCTCATCCTTACGCGGGCCACAGACGGCCGACACCGAGCAACCAAGGCTCGCCCCACTCCGGCGGCGACCGCTCTGACAACCTAAGACTGGCCCGCGGAGCGCCGGGGCCCTCGGGCCCACACCCTCCGCCCCGCCCCTGGGGCCGTTGGTTGGCGCTTCCAAGACGCCGGCGGAGGTACCCGGCCGTCGCTGCTCGTTGCCTATTGGTCCATGGCCCTGTCGCTCAACGCTCGATTCCTGCTTCCGTTTCTTTCCTCCATTTCCTGTTAGGCGCGAGCCGAGCGAGCGAAGCGGGGAGCGTGGACTACGAGTTTCCCGGTAAGCTAAGGTCGGGCTGTAGGTCCCCACGGGGCCTCGAGTGCTCGGAGTCCGGGGGTGGGTCGGCCCTGGTAGGAAACGGTGGGAGAGCCCCGCTGCCTTGGCTCGAGAGAGTTCAAGAGCGGCTTCTGTCTCAGCAAAGGGGATCACGCATGGCGCTGCTGGGCCGGGAGGCACTTGCTAAAGACACGTCAGCCTTCAGGGCGGCGGGTGGGTGACGGTGCACGGTCCTACGGAGGGGAAGTGCGAAACCAGACTCCTGCGGTTCTCGGGGAAGGGACGGGGGTGGGCTCCGCGCGCACGGAACCCAGGAGCTAGAACGTGGAAGGGCGTGCGAGGAGTCCTCGAAAAGCAACTCTAACCTTGGCCCTCTCGGTGGTAGAAAATTAACCAATCATCACCACGCTTTTCTTTTTAGCGGCCACAGTCAATTAAGTCCCCTTTATACGCTTCTGCTATTTTTTAGTCTCATTCTAGAAGTGCGCTAATGATTTAAGCATTCCAAAGAGGTGCGCACAAAAACTTGTATGTGCACTTATGGAAAATGAGTAGTTGGTGGATTTATACATTACTGACTTATTTTCCTATACTTATAAAGTACTTATCAAAATGTTTAAATCTGTTTTAAATATCTCAACAGTTTCCATCGTACAGACACCTCTACTGCCAAGATGGTGAATGTGCCTAAAACCCGAAGGACTTTCTGTAAGAAGTGTGGAAAGCATCAGCCTCACAAAGTGACCCAGTATAAGAAGGGGAAGGATTCCCTGTACGCCCAGGGAAAGAGGCGCTACGATAGGAAGCAGAGTGGTTACGGTGGGCAGACAAAGCCGATTTTCCGAAAGAAAGCGAAAACTACAAAGAAGATTGTGCTGAGGCTTGAGTGTGTGGAGCCTAACTGCAGATCAAAGAGGATGCTGGCCATTAAGAGATGCAAGCATTTTGAACTGGGAGGAGATAAGAAGAGAAAGGGCCAAGTGATCCAGTTCTAAGCTTTTATTTTTGAGAAGAAAATGTTAAAGCTGTAGAAAAATTACCTGTATGAAAATAAATGCAGTGATATTCTTACTCATATCTTTTGTGTTTTTTGAAATATAGAATTTCATGTTTAATGTGATTATAAATTAAGGAAATGAGTAAATTTGTAAGTGAATCCTCTTCAAATTATTCAACTTAATTCCACAAGAATTGAAAATTTTTATTTATATGTAAAGGTAAGAGTCCCACCTCAAACTTAATAGCAGGGAAAATATTGGTACTTTATCTGATCAATTTCAAATATATGTTGGGTTAATTTACAATCATGATTGATGAGCTGCTGGGAAAACTAAGATTTTGAAAAATAAATGAGGACAAGCTAAGCCTGTTATGTTTAGCAGACTGAGTGGGGCAGAGGATCTAAGGGGATAAAAACGTACTTTTTGCAAATGTACTGTAGTAGGAACCACTGGCCACATATAGCTACTTAAATTTAAAAGGCAGTTCCTTAGTTATACTAGCTATATTTAGAATTAACATATGGTTAGTGGCTACACTATTGCACAACATGGATACAGAATACTTCCCATCAGTTTTTGGACAGCATTCTTTAGGTCTTGAATGTAAGGTAGGAGTTGAAAACTGACTTCTACCTAAAATTCTGAAGCTAGTAAAAAAAAAAAACTAAGTCTGCCCAGCTAGTGTGGCTCAGTGGTTGAGCACTGACCTATGAACCAAGTCAGGATTCCATTCCCAGTTAGGGCACATGCCCATTGCGGCTTCCATCCCCAGTAGGGGCCATTCAGGCGGCAGCCAATTAATTTACATCAGTTTCCAACACTCGCTCCCTCTTCCTCTCTGAAATAAACTTACCAAAACAACCCGTAAGTCTATGATATCATGAACTTTTTGGTTTTATAACTAAAGTTACGTGAATGTGGTCTCTCATAACTAATAGCTACACTACTTGGAATGGCCCACAATTTTAAAACAATTACTTCTGGAATTTTTCCATTCAATACTGTCAGATCTTCACTGACCATGAGTAACTAAAACTGCAGATAAGGGTACTCTGAGATGTACTCAAATGTTATAACTTCTTGACTGTTGGGAAGGTTGAGAAGGTAAGCAGATAAGATTGAAAATAGAATGGAATGTGGAAACTCAGAAGTGAACCTAGTCATTGTCTACGAAAGGCAAGGAAGAAACAAGTTGAGTATCAAATGAAAGGAAAACTGCGAAAGGATATAGGTTATGAGAAGAGGGCAAGAAATTCTGCTTTTTGTATTGGCAGCTAGGGTATTTATATGGGATGGTTTGTAGATGAGTAAGACAGGCAAAGGACTAGGGTGTAGGAGTATGATGGTTAATACTTATTCCCAACATTGACTATTATGCCTGCATTTGTTAATGAAAAAATAATTGTTTTTCTACAAGAACATAAAATTCAGATATGCACAAATTTTAAATATGCCATAAAACATCACCTTAAGGAACCATGTTGTTTTTTTTATCCTCACCAGATATATTTAGGCATGTTTGCATTATATATAATTTTTTAAAATAAAAAAACTAGAAATTATATATGAAGATTTTTTCAGGAAGAATTTAAGTACTAGCAATACAAATTTAAGGTCATCCAAAGAATTACCCCTCTGGACCAAGATCTTGTCTCTAAGAATCAGCTCTGAGTAGAAATTTTAGAATTCATATACATAAAGTTTTAATAAAAATTCAAAACAGTATTCGCTCAAGAATATTTGCATTTTCAGGGTGAAAAAGTGCCCCAAATAAATACTTTAGGAAGACAATGGAGGTTATATAAGTCATAAGAAATAGTCATATAGCCCGGCTGGCATGGCTCAGTGGTTGAGAGTCAACCTATGAACCAGAAGGTCACGGTTCGATTCCCGGTCAGGGCACATGCCTGGGTTGCGGGCTCCATCCCCAGTGTGGAGCGTGCAGGTGGCCACCGATCCATGATCCTCTCTCATCATTGATGTGTCTCTCTGTTTTCCTTTCTCTCTGAAATAAATATAATTTTTAAAAAAAGAAATAGTAATATAGACTCCACCTATAACTCCAAGCCCAAAGCAGCAATAATATACTGCTGGAAAAGTTTTTCTCCAGTAACTTTTACTCTTTATCCTCCTTTGTTCTGAGAAACTAGTTATGGGACTACTATGGGCCCAGGGCACGAATTCGTGCACCTTGAAAGGAACTGTGGGCAGCAAGGCTGCAGTAGGCACAGGGGCAGGTATTGGCCCATCCTCCGCACCCCTCTCCTCCTGCCGCGGCCCCGTCACTGCTGCTGCTCCCACACACTAACAGCACAGTCCCGCTCGCACCTGCTGAAGGTGCGGAGTAATTGGGGCCGGCACCGTCAGTGGGTGCAAGCGGCAGCTGCTGCCCCGATTGCCCCTCAGGAGCAGGAGGAGGTAGAGAAGCCCTGAGGGGCAGATACCAGTGCTGGATGGGACCACGGCACACAGGAGCAAAGAATTTTCAGTAACCACCAGAGGCTCGCCCCAATGACAGCAACCACGCCCCGCCTTGGTCTGGTGCCCCTGTTCACCTGCTCCACCATCCCACCGTGGCCAACACCCGCCATGTTCCGTGCATGCCCCCTGGTGGTCAACACACATCATGGTGACTGGTTGGTTGTCCCACCGTTTGGTCTATTGCATATTAGCTTTTTATTATATAGGATTCTAATGATCTAGGGGAGAGGTTGATTTAAGAAAGGCAGGGGAATGAACAGAAGGAACAGTTCTAGGGATTCCAGACTGTTTCAAGTTGGTTACTTTTCTATTCTGTCTTAACTTCAAACCCTCCTCATCCTTTAGTTGGTGTATGGCCACCACTCTTTACATTTAAAAAGCTTAAACATATTAAGTGACTAAAATAATAAACAGAAAAAGAACCCTCAAATAACACAAAATAATGTCAGTAAAAAGTAGCACTTTTCTGCTCCTCTCACCCAACCAAAAACCTTGCTCGAATTCTAAAAATAAAACTTAGAAATACAACAAAGATTATGTGATTAACATTATAAAACTTATAAAAAGCTAAAGTCTTTCCCAAAGCAACTCCTACCTTATACTTGGTGAATGTGAAATTCTATATATAGAATAGGTGGTATAACTTAAAAACTTACATACCAAACAAGTTTTCACTATAATTTAGACCAGTGGTTCTCAACCTTCTGGCCCTTTAAATACAGTTCCGTTGTGACCCAACCATAAAATTATTTTCATTGCTACTTCATAACTGTAATGTTGCTACTGTTATGAATCATAATGTAAATATCTGATATGCAGGGTGGTCTTAGGTGACCCCTGTGAAAGGGTCGTTCGACTGCCAAAGGGGTCGCGACCCACAGGTTGAGAACTGCTAATTTAGACTGTATTAACTCTCCAAGGAATATTTTCTGCATACAAAAACTCAATTTCTTTCATTTTATTTTATGAAAGAAGAAAGTTGGTAAGAAAATTCTATGACCAGAGTGATTGGGATTACTATCTACTTAACATTAAAAGATAACCCCACAACCTATTCTGGACACACTAGGCTAAAATCAACACAAGTGCAATAAACACAAAAGTTAACCCCACATACATATACACAATGGAATACTATGCTGCGGTAAAAAAAAAAAAAAAGGAACTCTTGCCTTTTGCAACAGCATGGATGGAACTGGAGAGCATTATGCTAAGTGAAATAAGCCAGTCAGAGAAAGATAAATACCACATGATCTCACTCATTTGTGGATTATAGAGAACAACATAGACTGATGAAAAGGGACAGACTCAAAAACTGAGAAACAGCGATCAGGCTATCAATCCCCAGAAGGAAAGTAGGGGAGGGCGGGGGTCAGGGGAAGAGATCAACCGAAGGACTTGTATACATGTATATAAGCCAAACCAATGGACATGGACAAAAGGGGGATGGGAGCACAAGTGTGCGGGGGGGGGGGGGGGGGGGGGGGGGGGAGGTTGGGGGTTAATGGGGGGGATGAGGACACATTTGTAATACCTTAACTAATAATAAAAAAATAAAAAAAAAGTTAACCCCAAAATAAAATCATATTTTAATGAAATCAAGGTTTTCCAAATTATTGAAAATGTTAGCTAACACACATTCTTCCCCTCAAACATGTATGTATGCAAAAAAAGCTTCCCTTTCTCCAATGTGACATTGTTAAACCATAAATGAATCCCAAACTGATCTTAATTTCTTTTTGTGGTATCATCTATTACTTTAGCATTTCACAGGAATTTGCGTAACATGACAGAGAACAGAAATAAGAAATAATGGGTGCTTCAGTGCCACCCATATTATCTACTAAGACCACAGTGTGAGCAACAGAGTGTAGATTCATGGTAGTCATTCCCTCAATAAAACTGTTTAGACAGAATCTTCCACAAACACAGGTTTTTGCAGTATCCAAATCTTGGCAAAGATGAAAAGGAATAATATGAGAGCCATATGGAATCCTATTGGAAAAAAAAGTTTTAAAAATATTTTAAAATATGTTACTAGATTCAGAACTTCACATATTAGGATATGAATTATTGAACACAGAATTATAACCATAAAAAATAAAACTATTAATTAAATGATACAGTATATTATTTTATCTTACAAACTGGGTAATGAAGAAAATATTCCAAAAAACAGCATATGATATATTATTTTTTTAAAAATATATTTTATTGATTTTTTACAGAGAGGAAGGGAGAGAGACAGAGAGTTAGAAACATCGATGAGAGAGAAACATCGATCAGCTGCCTCCCGCACATCTCCCACTGGGGACATGCCCGCAACCCAGGCACATGCCCCTGACCAGAATCGAACCCGGGACCCCTCAGTCCGCAGGCCGACGCTCCATCCACTGAGCCAAACCGGTTTCGGCCATATGATATATTATTAGAGTAACATGATAAGTTAACCATTTGTACATCATAAGCATCTATAGACGCAAGCAGCGGACCTTTATTGTTTAAATTCAAAATATCGAGGCAGTTGACTGGTTAAATATATAGCTCTGTCATACAATTCTCATGATGGTAACTGGAGAATTAAGGATTTCTACTTGTGAAGAAACATTTAAATAAATCGACATACTCTTCTAAGCATCAATTATTCAAAAGGAAATTTTAAACTGTGTGAAACAAATTTAAAACATTGTTTGGGGCATTAGTTTTACTTTACTGGCTGAGCAAGTAAGGCTGTCCTCACCTTGCTTAAATTATTCACCCTCCTGCTTTGCATTGGTGCCCAATGCAATGAAAATCAAGTCTAAGTCGTTGCCCTCATCTACACAAAACTAAAAGACAGTCTCTTGGGATTGCCTGCCTACTGCTCAACTTCTTCTCCCTATATACAACAATGCCCCAGGTACTTAGTTGCCTGTATACTGCTGTTTCTATATGCTGGCACACATTAGGTGTTCAGATATTTTTCAACAAATAAATAAAACCCAGTCTTATTTCAACCAAAGTTTAAAAGCCTTTTAGAAAAGTCTGAAAAGAAAAATATCAAATCAAAAATAGTCATTTACTTTTCTTAAGGAATTTGAAATTGGCCTTATTTGCAATTTTTCACTTTTTCACATGTACTTATTTGTTGCTTGTGTAAGTAACAATTTTTTAAAACTGTGCCAGCAATTTATAATAGCTAAGATCTAGAAACAGTCCAAGTGCCCATCAGTAAATGAGAGGATAAAAGTTCCGTGGTATATTTATACTATGGAATACCATGCAGCAGTAAAAAAGAAGGATCTCTTACCCTTTGAGACAGCATGGAGGGACCTGGACAGTATCATACTAAGTGAAATAAGTCAGTCAGAGAAATACGTGTATCACATGATCTCACTCATATATGAAATCTAAGTAACAAAATAAACTGATGAATGGAGTGGATCCAGAGACATGGAAGCATGGAACAGAGTGCGGAATCTCAGAGGAAAGGCAGGGAAGGGGTGGGTGGGTGGGAGGTGATCAACCAAGGACCTTGTATGCATATATGCATGGCCATGGACACAGACAATGGGGTGGTGAGGACCTGGAGCGGAGGCTGGCTGGAGGAGGTCAATAGGGGGAAAAGGGGACATATGTAATACTTTCAACAATAAAGAATTATATAAAAAAATCTGTGCAGGAAGTGTCTACCACATATTTACATCAATCTCATCTAGGCTATTGGTTATATTCTAAGGAAACAGATAATAGTTAGATAATAGTTAAAAACTGTATCATCAATCTAACAATTTAAATTTCCATATATTTTTCTAATAGATTTTAACTTTATATTTATAACCAGTAGGTAGAACAATTTACCAACAGATAGATAATAAGTATTATTCTCATGGCTTTAGGTTTATATTCTTTTTATTTTTTTATATTTTATTGATTTTTCACAGAGAGGAAGAGAGAGGGATAGAGAGTCAGAAACATTGATGAGAGAGAAACATCGATCAGCTGCCTTCTGCACACCTCCCACTGGGGATGTGCCCGCAACCAAGGCACATGCCCTTGGCCGGAATCGAACCCGAGACCCCTCAGTCCGAAGGCCAATGCTCTATCCACTGAGCCAAACCAGTCAGGGCAGGTTTATATTCTTTTTAAAATGGGGCTGAAGCCCTGCCGGCATAGCTGTGTTTGAACATGGATCTATGAACCAGGAGGGCACAGTTCGATTCCTGATCAGGGCTCATGCCAAGGTTATGGGCTCGATCCCCAGTGTGCAATCCCCACTGATGTTTCTCTCTCTCTCTCCCTCTCCCTTCCTCTCAGAAACCAATAAAAATATATTTAAAAAAACAACACAACAACAACAGGGCTGAAAACATGCAAAATTATACATTAGTAAAGGTTAGGGTCACTTTACAAGAACCAATATTAATAGAGTCAAGCTTAAAAAACAATATAGATACTACATGTCAAATCATCACTAACAAATTATTTTTCTGACCTAGTTATACATCACATCTTGATCATATAATTTTTTCCCTTTAACTCTGCACTTTTCCATGTTGGATATCAGTCTGTATTTTTTAAATCATTTAGTCAATTGATTATGGTCTTTTTAAAAAACATCAATGCCCGGACTCAGAGCAACCCGGACATGTGGCCTTACTGGGAATCAAACTAGCAACCTTGCCCTAGCCCAGTGGTCGGCAAACCGCAGCTCGCGAGCTACATGCGGCTCTTTGGCCTCTTGAGTGTGGCTCTTGCACAAAATACCACCTGCGGGCGCACAGGTACAGTGCAATTGAAACTTCGTGGCCCATGCGCAGAAGTCGGTTTTCAGCCTGGGCGAGTCTATTTAGAAGAAGTGGGGGGTGGACATATAGAGAGGGTGAATGAAAGGAGATAGATGAAACAAGTATACAAGACGGGTGGATGGAAGAGTTAGAAGGGGTCTACCTCAGCGAACGTAACTCAATCAGATTGAGGAATGCTTTTAGCAAAGGCCAGCTTAGGAGTACCCTAATTAAGTTAATAACAATGTACCTACCTATATAGTTTAAATTTAAAAAATTTGGCTCTCAAAAGAAATTTCAATCGTTGTACTGTTGATATTTGGCTCTGTTGACTAATGAGTTTGCCGACCACTGCCCTATCCGGTTTGGCTCAGTGCACAGAGTGTGGGCCTGTGGACTGAAGAGTCAATAATTTGTAATATTTCTCATTTGGACATTATTTTCAAATTTGAATAAGTTATATATGTGTGTGTGTGTGTGTGTGTGTATATATATATATATATATATGTATATATATATATATATATATACACACACACACACACACACACATATTCATATAAATATTTCAGAGAAAGCCTAGAATGAGCTCGGAAGCAACTCATTACCGAAAAACACTATTTAGAGTTTCCCTCAAATCAGTGATCTTAACCCTGAATCATCAGTATCACCACTGGAGACTTAAAAAAAATATGTAACATAGCCCAAGGTAGTATGGTTCAGTGGACAGAGCATCAGCCTGCAGACCAATGGGTCCCAGGTTCGATTCTGGTCAAGGGCACGTACCTTGGTTACAGGGTCCTCCCCAGCCCTCGACCTGGTGAGGGCTCCTGCAGGAGGCAACCAATCCATGTATTTCTCTCACATCGATGTTTCCCTCTGTCTTTCCCTCTCTTCCACACTCCCTAAAAATCAACGGAAAAATATCCTCAGGTGAGGATTAACAAACAACAACAAAAAGTAATGTTTAATTCCTAATTAAGAATCAATGCCAGTGGTTCTCAAAGTGTGGTCCCTGGCCAACAGCATCAGCATCTCCTTAAAACTAGTTAGAGATGCAATTTTTAGCCCCAATCCAAATTTCGTAAGAATCCAGCAATCTGCCTTGGCTGGTGTGGCTCAATTGGTTGGGCGTGGTCCTGTGCACAGAAAAGTTGCCAGTTTGTTTTGTTTTTTCATATATTTTTATTGATTTCAGAGAGGGAAAGGGAGAGAGAGAAACATCAATGATGAGAGAGAACCATTGATAGGCTGCCTTATGCACACCCCCTACGGGGGGAATCGAGCCCACAACCCAGGATGTGCTCCTGACCGGAACTGAACCAGTGACTCTTCAGTCCACAGGCCTACACTATCCACTGAGCCAAACCAGCGAGGGCAAGGTTGCTAGTTTGATTCCCAGTAAGGGCACATATCTGGGTTACCCTCAGTCCCTAGTAGGGGACATACAAGAGGCAGCTGATAGATGTTTTGCTCACACTGATGTTTCTTTCTCTCCCTCTCCCTTCTTCTCTCTAAAAACCAATTTTAAAATATTTTTCAAAAAATAATCCAGCAGCCTGCTTTAATAACCATGTATTTCAATAAGTTTAATTCTGATATACTCTCAAAATTTAAGGATCTTAGAAATAGTGAGTTCTTAGTTACTTTTAGAGCTTTAGTATTCAAAATGTGATTCATGGATTAGGAGCCTCAGTCTCACTAGGAAGCTTGTTTGAAAGGCAGAATCTCTACCCTAGACCTCTGAAACAATCTGCTAGCAAGACTCCCAGGTGATTTGAATGAACATTAAAGTTTGAGAAGCACTGATGTGAAGTAGTGGTTTTTAATCATAGCTAGTTGTACACAGAATCACCTGGGTTTAAAAACAAAGCAAAAAAACTGGATTCTACCTACCTTACTGATTAGTAAGACTAGGGTGGGAACTAATCATCAGAATTTTTAAGCTCTTCAGATGATTCCAAATGTTAAGTAAAGTTTGAGAACCACTGCTCTAAAATAAGAATTCTTAAGCTATGGACTAAGAGGAAGGAGGATTGGATTTCAATGGGGTTCATGAACATTTTAAAGTTGTATGCAAAATTTTGTGTATACTCATGTGCATTTTTCTAGGACCATAATTTTGGTCAGTTCTTTTTATTTTCTTTTTAAATTTTTTTAAAATTTACTTTTAGAGAGAGGGGAAGGAATAGGGAGGGGGGAGGGGGAGAGAGGAAGAGAGAGAGAAACATCAATGTGAGAGCAAAACATGGATGGGCTCCGGGAATCTAGCCCACAACCCAGGCATGTGCCCAACCCAGAATTGAACTGGCAACTCTTCAGTGCATGGGACGGGATGATGCCCAACTGAGCCACACCAGCCAGGGCAGTTTTTTTTTAGTTTTAAAGAGTCTCTCCCCAACTAAAAAAATTAAGAATCTCTTCTTTGAAATATGGTCTTGCTACTATTTTATAGTCACTCAATAACGAAAGCAGCATCAACAAAACTGAATGAATACCTGAAGTTCCTTGTCTCACAAAACTAACTTCAGTTAGTGTACAAAGGGAAAAGAATCAACAGCTATTGAGTCCTATTATATGCCAAATGCTTTGGCATTACATTAGCTCATTTATCTTCACAACTCTGTTCCCGTTTCAGATGGGAACACTGAATCAAAGAGATTAAGTAACTTGCTAAAGTCTGACTCCAAAGACCACACTTTACCACTATACCAGTTTAGAGTTATCAAACTTTAGAGTGCATCAGAACTACCAGGAGGACTTATTAACAGTTTCCAATTCAGTAGGTCTGGAGTGGAGTTCAAGGACTTGCATCTCTAACAAATTCCTACATGATATTGATGCTGCTGGTTAGATCATAGTTTGAAAAACAATGCCATTTTTCAAGCATTTATTAAGTGCCTAATATATGGCAACAGCGGAGGTATCTCACTTTAGACACTAGAGAAACAGTGGAAAATAAGACAAAGTCCACGCCCTCATGGAGCTTACAGTCTAGTGGAGAAAACTGACAGAAAACAAATGTTAAAAAAAGTAATGCCAGGTAATACATCCTATAACCCCCCCCAAAAAGGCAACGTAAGGAGTGGAGGATAAACCTTTAGATAGGGCCATAAAAGACCTTTCTGGGGTGCCACTTGGCAGAGAACTGGATGAAGTGAGAAAGTAAGCTATGAGACTTTCTGGAGGAAAAGCATTCCAAGCAGAGGTAAGGAGAAGCAAGAAGGCCACTACAGCAAGGGGTCAGATTGTGCACAGAGCTATGGTTAAATACTTACTAGTAGTCTAAGGATGATGACAACACTAGGATGCCATCAAAAGTACCACATTTTATGACTACCAAAGTCTTACCTATTATGTAATATGGTTCGTGCAGAAGATTCCAATAATGTTAATGGTGTTTGCAGCATTATAACTGGAAGAACTGTTGGCTGTTCAAAAGTATTTCCAAAAAGATCCAAGTACCCAAGGGACAAATTTTTAAATTCACTAGGCAAAAATGGGAGCTTATTTCGAGCTGCTGACAAAAATTGCAGGTTTGTCAATTGTCCTATCTTCATAGGAAATCGAATCAATTCATTATCATCAAGTTTTAAAACTGTAAGTTCTCGGAGCTGGCAAAACTGCACAGGGAGTGCCTTAATTTTGTTCTTGCTCAGATCCAAACTCCGAAGTGATTTCTGGAGTGTAGATTGACACAATGCCACACTAAATGACTCCAAGTGATTGTTACTCAGGTTGAGTTCTTGAAGGTGGATGAGGTCTCCAACCGTAGCTGGTAGCTTTTTTATATGATTGTGACTCAAGTCTAATTTTTTAAGGTTTTTTAAGCAAAGCATACGCATATCAACTCGGACAAGCCCACAATAAGAAGTCTGAAGATGTTCCAGATAATATGGAAAGTTCTTGCTTAGAGGATAGTCCTTTTTGGATGTGATGACCATTTTAGTTTTAAATTTTTCAAATTCTGAAGTCTTCACCGGTGTGAGGGGTGAAAATGGTGTCTCAACATCACAGCCTCTATGAGCCAGTCTCACAGCTGAAAGGAAACTCTTTAAACTGCTGGAATTGGCCTGAATAAATAAAAATAAGTTGTACAAGTATAAATTCCATTTTAGATAATGCATGCATGCTAATTCATCCTATAACAAATTCTGTAGAGTTATATATGCAAATGATGCAATTATTACTGAAAATGGCTATAAAAATAATTTTTTAGTATTCTATTTTGACTAAATTTCAATATAGATACAAAACCTTTAAGGTGTTTTTTTTTTTAAATGTTGAAAGACACACTCTAAATAAAACTGTTCAAAGGGGGAACCACAGAGTATAAAATAAAATAGAAAAGCATAAAAAAATTCCACCTGAGATTTGGGTTTAAGATGAACTCACCCAGACCTCCAGTGCCCCCGCAATAGGCTAAGACAGCCCTGTGCACTGTAAAATGTACAGGGGTTCCATTCATAAAGATTAAGAGTTGTGAAAAGCCATGGCCTTGTCTTTCAAAAGCAGGGCTAAATGGCACTGTCAAGAGTGTAAGGAAATATCAAAATCAAGTGAGATTGCTTCCAACTGAACAGAGAAAGCACCAATCAAGTGGTATATGAACTATCATCAAGCCCTAGCTGGTTTGGCTCAGTGGATAGAGCGTCAGCCTGCAGACTGAAGGGTCCCAGGTTCGATTCCGGTCAAGGGCACATGCCTGGGTTGAGGGCTCCATCCCCAGTGTGGGGTGTACAGGAGGCAGCTGATCAATGATTCTCTCTCATCATTGATGTTTCTGTCTGTCTATCTCTTTCTCTCTTCCTCTCTGAAATCAATAAAAATATATATTTAAAATAAATAAATAAAAATAACAAACACTTGGCAGGATACTTTACGAGTTTTCTAAAGTTTATGTGTGAAGAAATAGGGAACTTTAAGTGTGCGAAACGAAGTATGCAATCCTATTTGGTTAGAATGAGGGAGCTTGGTAGAGGAGTAAAAGATTAGAAATACAGTATGGGGATAGATTCTAGATGAGCTTGATGTCAAGGTAAGGACAGAATGATCAGGCTGTGGGCAATCACTGAAGCATTTGAGCACGAGAATTACATAGAGCTTAGTATTATTTTGGCAGTAGTATACAGTGAAGTAGAGTGAGAAAAATCTGGAGACCTTGGTCAAGTAGGCCTAATAGACGGTACCAACTTACAGACTTGGAAGTTACATCCGGGTTGAGCTATGGGAATGGAAGGCAGGTATGGCAGAAAACTGGAATAAAGCCTTTATTTGGGGGACAGAAAAAAGGTTGTCAGAGATTAGAGACAAAGGAGTGGCTAACGGTAAATCAGGACAGTGTCCTGTCACAGATGCCAAGAAAGGAGTTTTATTAAGAAGGAAATGGTCATTAGTGTCAAATACTGGAGCTAAAAAAAGTGAGAAAAAAACGGCAATGTGTTTGGCAAATAAAAGGAGATCACCGATCTTTGAGGCAGTGTTTTGAATACACCAGTGAAAATAAAGGTAAAAACAGATCCTAAGAAAAGTGGAGGCAACAGATTTAATCTTGTCTTTCCAGAAATTTGCTTATCCAATTTTTAAGTAGGTAAGACTTCACTTGTTTCTTAGGTAGAAGAAAAGAGTTAGTGCCCTAGCCAGTTTGGCTCAGTGGATAGAGTGTCGGCCTGTGGACTGAAAGGTACCGGGTTGGTTTCTGGTCAAGGGCATGTACCTCGATTGCAGGTTTGATGCCAGCCCCTGGTCGGGGCTCAAGTGGGAGGCAGCCAATGCATGTGTCTCTCTCACATCGATATTTCTCTCTTTCTGTGTCTCCCCCTCACTTCCATTCTAAGAACCAATGGAAAAATATCCTTGGGTGAGGATTAACAAAAAAACAAACAAAAAAGAATTAGTAGGATAGGCTGAACATCAAGTGAAAATGAAAAAGCACAAGAACAGAAGGAGGTAGGACAAAATGATTCCATTCAACACAAATGCCTTAAAAAGTTATTAAACTTTTAATGTTTGCAAAGCATTTTGCTTGGAGTTAAGGATAATGCAAGGATGAATAAGACATTGCTCCTACCCTCTAGGAAAGGGGAAAACAAAAAAGGGGGAGATAGGACCAAGAAACAGTCTTTTTTTTGTTCTAATGGTCTATATAGTTTTAAAAATAATTATAATAATAAAATACCCCCAACAAGGTTCTAATTGCATTTTATCCTTTTTCCCCCCCACTAAACTTAGACTTATAACCTATAATTCAGCTGGCAAAATGTAGACCTGTGCCACCTTCCCTAAGAGCTCCAGTATAAGAACACTGGAAGGCTGCATTTTGGATACAGAAGCAAACTTAGTTTTCCTCCCCATCCTGGGCAGCCTTACTAAGGCTGCCTCTACCCTTTCAGAGGAATATACTGGTAAGCACTCCTGGGAAGCTGCCATCACTTCTTCAAATACATCTGCAAGAGTCCGGCCCTGTTCAGCTATGTTAGCTATCAGGATGCTCAAATAGCCTCTTTCATTTTTGGTCAATCCTCACCATATTTTTTCCATTGATTTTTTTTTTTTGGGGGGGGGGGAGGAGTGGAAGGGACGGGGAGAGACAGAAGAGAAACACTGATGTGAGAGAGACACATCAATTGGTTGCCTCCCACACGAACCTCCACAGAGACTGGTTATTAAGCATGCAACCAAGATATGTGCCCTTGACCCTTCAGTCCTCCATTGATGTTCTGATCACTGAGCCAAACCAGCTAGGGCTCAAAAAGCCTCTAATTTAAAGAAAATATAGCCAATCAATCTAAACATTAATGTTTTTAATATCGTACCTTACTTAGGCAGATATCCACAGCAGGTTCCTTTAACCGAACAGTGGCTTTCCCCTCATCCACAAATTTGGTGAAGAATTGCTCAATGTTCCCCTTTAGCTGCTTAAAAACAATGGGAAAAAAGAACAAAATCAAGTATTGTTACTCAATACTAGTAGTTATTACAAATAGGATGTGCAGTCATTTTGTCAGGTTTGTCTTTTAGTCCTTATGTATGAGTATTTTACAGTTTTAAGCTTTAAAGTTTTTTGTTTGGTTGGGTTTGTTTTTAGTAGTTGGGTAGCTACATTTCTTAACTACCTTCTGATAGATACTATTGTTCTATCAGTCCAGTTAACTCTGTCCTCTTCTGAGAACAGAATCCCCTGTGTTTTGAGAGAATATTCCTCTTCTCCCATTCCAACTATGTAGCTGTAATGAGTTGCCAAGAGTAATTACTTGCCTTTTAAATTTCAGTTCATTAGCCTGGGGTGGGCAAGCCTCCCACAAGATTAGAAACTCCATGAAAACAGGAATCTTGTCTCCTTTGTTCATTCTTGTAACCTCAGAGCTAGACAATGACTAACACATAACAGATGCTCAAAATATTTTAATGACTGATGTTGCTTCTGCTTTAGACTTCAACAACAATTTATCCAGAAGCCATTATATGCCAGGTTAACTATGATAGGGGGCTTGGGACAATAGAGGTGAATAAGACCAGCATGGTAATCACACTTACACAGTTGCCAATCTGACATTTATTAAAATAATTATAAGCAAAATTAAGACAAACATATAAGCAATTATTAAGACAAGGAAGTACAGGCTGCTATAAAACCTTATATAGCAAAGAAATCTTACCTGGTCTTAGGATATGAAGGTGACCTTGAAGGTGAGAACTAAAGGATTAGGACATGTCTAGAAGAGATAGAAGACAGCTTACCAATAAGAGGGAACAATGTGCAAAGCCTTGAAAGCAAGAGAGCTTGGCAGCTGTGAGGAGCTAAAAGTTCAGTATGGCTGAAGGATCCCGTGAAAAAAGGTAAGTGAGCCTGAAGAGGTAAACAGATTAAATGGTGAAAGATGTTTTATACCATGTTAAGAGTGCTGTGGGCGTTTTTGTTTTGTTAATCCTTACTCGAAGATATTTTTCCCATGGATTTTTAAAGAGGGAGAGAGGGAGGGAGGGAGGGAAAGAGAAACATTGATGTTACACATTGATTGGTTGTGCGTGCTCGACTGGGACTGGGGATCAAACCCATGACCCTTTGGTACATGGGCCTATGCTCTAACCCAGGGGTGAGAAAGATCTGGCCTGCTGGGCCGTATAAAGGTCTCGAAATCATTTGGTCTGATCCTGCCAAGGCATTAAAGGGTGAGTTAAATTAAATGTTTACCAAATATAGCATGCTAATTTATAAGTTGATAATTTTGTATGACCCATGAATGATATTATTAAAATGGCTCTTGACAGAAAAAAGGTGCCCATCCTGATCTAACCACTGAGAAACACTGGCCAGGACAAGAATTTTATATTTTGGCCCTAGCTGGGTAGCTCAGTTGGTTAGAGCATCATCCAGATACACCAAAGTTTCAGGTTCGATCCCCAGTCAGGGCACATACAAGAATCAACCAATGAATGCAGGTAAGTGGAACAACATATCGTTCTCTCTCTCTCTCCCTCCCTCTCTCTTTAAAATGGATAAATAAAAATTTTTAAAAAAAAAAGAATTTTGGATTTATCCTAAGAACAATGATATCCACTGAATGACTTTAAGCTGAGAACATCATTAGATCTGTATCTTTACAGGTTCCCTTTAACCACAGGGTAAGAATGAACTTTGGGGGGTTGGGGGGTGGGGGATGAAGAGTAGGAGGGGAGGACAACAATAGAGAGGTAGAGCGATCCTTTAAGAGAGTAGCTAGGCAAGGTATAATGATGGTTTAGACTACAACTGGGATAGATGAAAATTTGAAAGATAACTAGGAGGTAGAATTGAAAGGATTCAATAATATATTGGATGCAGAGAGGCAAAGGCTTTAAGATTTCTGCATGGGGCAGAATACTACTAAATGAGTTGTAGAGCACTGTCAGAAAAGCAGGTTTAGGGGTGACAATGACAATTACTGTCTAGGTCAGCGGTTCTCAACCTGTGGGTCGCAACCCTTTGGGGTCGAACGACCCTTTCACAGGGGTCGCCTAAGACCATCGGAAAACACATATATAATTACATACTGTTTTTGTGATTAATTACTATGCTTTAATTATGTTCAATTTGTAACAATGAAAATACATCCTGCATATCAGATATTTACATTACGATTCATAACAGTAGCAAAATTACAGTTATGAAGTAGCAACAAAAATAATTTTATGGTTGGGGGTCACCACAACATGAGGAACTGTATTAAAGGGTTGCGGCATTAGGAAGGTTGAGAACCACTGGTCTAGGTATTTTGAGGTTGAGATGCTGCAACACATCCAAGTGAAGATTTCAAGTAGACAACAGATTCAAGTCAGAAGTTAAGGGATTTATACATTTATCTGGATAAGATGAATAGTATGTTTCTCACTGCTCTTCTAAGATCTATTCCTTCTGATGACCACCAATTTGCTGCCCTCCACCAATATGTCATGCAGATTTAGAAAGTCAGATGTGAGTCATAACTATTTCTGTGGAGAGAAAAAGCTAAATGTTGTTCAGCATTTTTTTTAAGTGAAAAAAGAAGTAATATGAAAAAAGTGTGCCACAGTGGGCAAATATCCCAATCACACACACACACACACACACACACGCACGTGCACACACACCCCCCCCTTTAAGATACAATTGTCCGCCCTTATCTAAGGGAGAGATACATTCCAAGACGCCAAGTCAATGTATGGAACAACAGAGACTGGCAAACTCTTATAATGTTTTTTCCTATGCATACATACCTACGATAAAGTTTAAATTCTAAATTAAAAACAATAAGAGATTAACAACAATAATAATAGAACAATAATCATTTTTTTAAAAGTTAAAGGAGAAGACTGGCTAAAGGTACAAATTTGGACATCACAATCGGATGGTAGCTGAAGACATGGGACAAAAAAGAGAGTGTAAGAAAGAAGCCCATGGTACTTTCCATACTTAGCACAAATACCTACCTTTCAAGGCCCAGGACCAATACCAGCACCCCCTTAATACATCCATAAAACATTGAGCACCTATGATTTTCCAAGCCCTCTGGTACCTCTCTTCTGCAAAACTTTCCCAAGCCCCAGTAATCAGAATTCATCTCGTTGCTTCCACTTTTATTACAGCACTTATCGTAGCCCATCTTGTAAGCAGTGGGTTTTTTTTCTCCTTTCTAATCTCAGGAGGACAGTGAGTAAATCAAAGTCAAGTACTCCCAGTACTTTATCTCCCAGTTTCTAGCACTGCACCCTGTGCAAAATAAGTCTTCAATTCGCGGTTTATAATAAAATTTTGATTAGGATTTCCTCCTGCAACTGACTGCTGGGGCAATAGGAGGTTACTTTCTTAAAATATGTTTTTATTGCTTTTAGGAAGAGGAAGGGAGTGGGAGAAACATCTAAGGACCCCAACTGGGGACCATAACCACAACCTGGCCATGTGCCCTGGTCAGGAATCAAACCGGTGACCTTTGGGTGCACAGGATGACGCTCAACCAACTGAGCCACCCTGGCAAGGGCACAACAGGAGTTTTAAGAGAGACATCATCACAGACTTTAAACAGACAGTACCTGAGTGAGGCATGAAAGAGAGGCCTGGGGAGATCCAATTCTAGTTATGAGTTTGTTTTTGTCACCTAACAATTTTGTAAGCTTTACAATGTTGGGAGATTTCCAAAGTCCTGTCGATTTGAAAAATGATGAGTTGATTCTAGTAACAGGAGGCAATTATTCACTTTCAACTATTTACAAGAAGCACTAGGTGTCTCTGAATGAGACTGTAATATTCCGCAATTAAATATCCGCTGTGGAGCACAACACTATAAGGGAGTCCGATGTAAGCGTGGGCAATGAATTGCACCCTCGACTTTACTTATAGACACAGGGTAGTCCGGTCACTTTGACAAAATAATAGTGCCTGGTAATGAAGGAGAAAGATTTTATAAAACCTGTGCTTTAAAAATTCTATTTCAAGATCAACCACCTTGTATGCATATATGCCTAACCCATGGACACAGACGACAGGGTGCTGAAAGCCTGCGATGGGGCTGGCGGCGGGCTAGAAGGGGGGGGGGAGGGGGAGAGGAGGACATATGTAATACTTTTGACAATAAACATTTAAGACTTTCTAAAGATTATAGTTCAACCTCCAACTGCTTCTAGAGAGTTTACTACTGCTACACAGGTAAGAAAAAGCCGTGGACCTATGAAATAAGGTCTTAGGAAATTACACATTTAAAGAGAGAGATAGAGAGATAGAGAGAGATAGAGAGATAGAGATGAGAGAGAGAGAGAGAGAGAGAGAGAGAGAGAGAGAGAGAGAGATGCAGTAACCAACTTTAAAAAAAAATGAAGATGCAACCCAAAGCGTTACTGCTTTACTACTGTACTTACTGATCTGGTCTAGAGACCTTCGATACGATTCATCATCCCTTAAAGCCCCTTTTTTTAAGCTAGCGAAAGTTCTGTGGAAGAAACAGAACTGATTGAACGTAAATACAGTTATTTTACTCTCCCCCGAACTGAATGACTCCTGTGAACTCGAAGTCGCAGAAATGAGCAAGAGAACAGCCGCGGGCGCCCGCCCAGAGCCCTCCTCCTCCGGGCGGGCGCGGCCCCGGGAACGCGAGGGGCGCCCGGGGAAGGGCCGGCTGGCCCCACGCACCTCATAGCGGGTCCCGCGCTTGTCCCTCAGGGTGGAGACGAGCAGGCAGGCGGGCCGCGGAGCCCCCGCTCGCCCCGCCGGAGGCCGCGGTGGGCTTCGGGGCGCCGGCTGCTGACAGAGGCTCAACAGCGCGCGGACGCCCTTGCCCGGGTTCCTCAGCCCCAAGGCCGGCAAGCGCCGACTCACCACCTCGACCTCGCAGTGCAGCCTCATCTTCCCGAGCGGCGGCGGCAGCCCCTCAGCCCGACTTTTAAACGCCGCGGTTCCCGCGGGCGCGCCGCGCCGCCGCCGAGGTCCTCGAAGGCGCGGGCTGTCCGCGGACCTGCCTGTCTGCTCCGCGCCAGCGTCGCGCCTCTCGGCAGCCCGGGAGCCCGCCCTCAGGGTCGAGTTTTCCCGTGGCTGCAGCCGGCGGAGCGCGGGCACCCACAGCCTGAGGACCCAGCAGGCGCCCTCCGAAACCAGCGACGGGCGAGGGCGTGGTCCTTCCCCGGACTTGGGTGCGGGAGCTGGGCGTTGGGGGCGGAGTTCGCCTTTACTGTTGCCACTTAACCCGTTATTTACACACTTTGCGCCACCGAGTTTTCCAAGGGAAGGCAGGTATCTCTGTGAAGAGGAAAATTTCTTTGCTTACCCAGCGTTGGCACTTGGGACCCTGACCAGTTGCCCAGTGCCAACTAGGGTGGGGCATTTCCTGGCCCTTTTGGGCTGGTGTTTTGTTTTTGGCGGCTCTCCTCATTCCAGAGACAACACCTGTCACAGCAGAAGGAACTTGTTAGGACAGTACTTGACTTTGCAACTTCTGTTGAACAGATTCCCACTTTACAACTGCGAGGGGTCTGGATGGAGTAACTGGCTTAAATGCATGTGAGACTTGGAAAGCGGGGGCGGGGGGGGGGGGCGGGTCTGCCTCAGCACAGTCTGGGATGTGTGGGTTCTTGACTTCCTGCAAGAAAGAATTCAAGACTGGCTAGGTCAGTGGTCGGCAAACTGTGGCCCCTTGAGTGTGGCTCTTCCACAAAATACCACGTGCGGGCACGCACTTACAGTGTGATTGAAACTTCGTGGCCACACTCAAGGGGCCAAATAGCCGCATGTGGCTCTTGATCCGCAGTTTGCAGACCACTGGGCTAGGTGATTTTGAGAGTGTCTGCCCCCTGGTGGTTAGTGTGTGTCATAGTGACCAGTCGGACGGTCAGACACTTAGCATATTAGCCTTTTATATATATCTATATATATAAAAACCTAAGTGACTATTATGACCAGTCCACCAAATGACCGGTGGACTGCTCAACTGGTCGCTATGATGACACACTGACCACCAGGGGGCAGACACTCAATGCAGGAGCTGCCCTCTGGTGGTCAGTGCGCTCCCACAGCCAACCTCCCACAGTCTCTCTCTCCCCCCTGCTAGCCAACCTCCTGCCATCCCTCCCCCTGGCCAGACAGATCTGATTGCCCGATTGGCCTGATGGCAGCCAGGCAGAGGCACCACACCCATGCACGAATTCGTGCACCAGGCCTCTAGTAATGTGTAAATGTTAGATGAGTACATTAGTATAAAGTAGTCAGATGATGAGAACAATTTGTTTGCTAAATCTAGGCCTTAGAAAACCATTGAAGCAAAATTTCAAGCAAGGAATAAACTTCACACCTATTTAGGAAAAGTTACTGTGGTCAGTAAAGAGATTACTTTGGAGGTGGAGCAAACCCAGAGGCAGTTATCAGGTAGCTAAAGCAACAACCCACAATCTGCACTGCTGCCAGAATACTTTTCTGAAGAGGTCTCCTAGCCCTAGCTGGTTTGGCTCAGTGGATAGAACGTTGGCCTGTGGGCTAAAGGGTAACGGGTTTGATTCTGGTCAAGGACACAGATGGTTTGGGGGCTCGATCCCTAGTAGGGAGCATGCAAGAGGCAGCCCATCAATGATTCTCTCTCATCATTAATGTTTCCATCTCTCTCTACCTCTCCCTTCCTTTCTGAAATCAATAAAAAAATTTTTTTTTTTTTTAAAAAAGAGGTTCTTGCCGGGAGCTGGTCCATCCTTGCTGTTTCAAGGGACCTGGCATATATGGCATACTGTTCTTAATATGTTTGCTCACCTTCTTGGCACTATGTGTTTTAACCAAGGTCACCTCTCTGAGAAAGGTGGTTTCCCCAGGTAGGGATTTTCCCCTGAAGTTAGGGAGGGAATAAAACTCCTTAACTAAGTGCCAGGCGGGTAATTAATCACTTTAACTATGAACAATCATGCTTAAACTACATAATCTTTACTCCCTGGAATGGAGATAAGAAACGCCCTAACCTTTGGAATAGAGATTGATAGGATTGGAATCAACTGGTATAAATACAGATGTAACAAGACAACAGGACACAGAACCTAGAGACTGAACATGGCAAAAGATCCTGGACAGAAACTGGCAACAGAACCTAGAGACAGAACCTAGCGAGAGAACCTGGCTGGAGAACCTGGCAATAGAACCAGGCAAGAGAACCCAACCATGCTGATCAACTGAACACTGCCTCTGAGTCTTTCCCTCTTTGCCGACTCTGTTCACACCTTGGGGAACCCCTGGACCTGCTGGGGTCAAGACAGAATGCTAAACTTTTTGAGTCAAAACATAGTTTACAAATAGATGTTCTAATTCAATTCTCTCAATTTATACCAGGGGACTAGAGACTGAACAGAGTAAAGGGACTTGCCTGTGACCTCATAGATAGTGTTAGAACAAATAGTGCTAGAACTCATCTTACATACTATACTTAATCCTTTCCAAAAACATTCATGGAGTTACATTCTTTGTAATTTAAACACAAATGCCCAAAGGCTGGTCTCTTATTCCTTTGGAATCCAGGTTCTATTATGTAGCTGGACAAATTGCCCCAGAGCAGCCTCTGCAGTTCTTCAATTCCTGCTTAGTATCTGCTCTTTAGGATTCCTTGGAGCTCAACTCTGTACTTTTTTTTTTATGTTTTTTATTGACTTCAGAGAGGAAGGGAGAGGGAGAAAGAGATAGAAACAGCCTATATAATAAAGAGGCGATATGCAAATTGACCCTCATACCATCACACAAATGGCCACTCCCTTGTGGCCAAAGATGGCCGCCACAAGATGGCCTGCAGGAGAGGGTAGTTGTGGGTGATCAGGCCTGCAGGGGAGGGCAGTTGAGGGTGACCAGGCTGGCAGGGGAGGGCAGTTGGGGGCAACCAGGCCTGCACAGGAGGGCAGTTGGGGGGGACCAGGCCTGCACAGGAGGGCAGTTGGGGGAGACCAGGCCTGCACAGGAGGGCAGTTGGGGGGGGACCAGGCCTCTAGGGGCAGGCAGTTGGGGGCAACCTTGATGGCAAGGGAGGATGGTTGGGGGCAATCGGGCCAGCAGGGGAGCAGTTAGGCATTGACAGGCTGGCAGTGGAGTGGTTAGGGAGTGATCAGGCTGGCAGGCAGACGAACGGTTGGGAGCCAGCATTCCCGGATTGTGAGAGGGATGTCCGACTGCCGGTTTAGGCCCGATTCCACATTCGACCAGCAGTCGGACATTCCCCGAGGGGTCCCAGATTGGAGAGGGTGCAGGCTGGGATGAGGGACAAACCCCCCCCCCACCCGCACGAATTTTGTGCACCGGGCCACTAGTCAATGATAAGAGAGAATCGTTGATCGGCTGTCTCCTGCATGCCCCCTACTGGGGATCGAGCCCGCAACCCAGCATATGCCTTGAGTGGAATCGAACCGAGGACCCTTGGCTGACACTCTATCCACTGAACCAAAACCAACTCAACTCTGTACTTTAAAACATGATATTTCATCTAGCACTTTTTGCAAGAAAAATCTTACATTAGCTTGTCCAAAATATTGCTATATGATTACTTATTTAATGCCTGTCTTCATCATTAGGCTACAGCAGCCGTGGGCAAACTACAGCCCGTGGGCCGGATCAGGCCCGTTTGAAATTAATAAAACTAAAAAAAAAAAAAAGACCGTACCCTTTTATGTAATGATGTTTACTTTGAATTTATATTAGTTCACACAAACACTCCATCCATGCTTTTGTTCCAGCCCTCCGGTCCAGTTTAAGAACCCATTGTGGCCCTCGAGTCAAAAAGTTTGCCCACCCCTGGGCTACAGGCCTCCTGGGGACAGGTATTGAGTCATTGCTGTTATATTCAAGGCCTATGGTAGTGTTCACATTTAGTAGGTATTAGTGATAACCTGAACGGTGAGCCAGGTTTCTTTTCCCCCTGGGGTTGTGTCTCGCGACGCTGAAGAATGTCTCCACGCACCAGAAGATGTAAGCAAAAGTGTGGAAAATTTAGTGCAAGCAGATTCAGACTCCCTGAAAGGAGAGGGGAACCCAATAATGGGCTGCCCCCCTGAAGCCTTATAGTCCAGGGGTATATATTTGCTACAAGCCTGTTTCTGTATCTATCCGTGTCATCACCTCAATTGTTCTTGCCCAGCAAAGGACCTGAACTTTCCCTGTTTCTATGTGTTCTTTCTCTGTTCTTATGCTGAACTTTCTCTGTTTCTATGCGTTCTTTGTACACCTTGTTGCTGCAGGCCCTCTCTTGTTTTCCCATGCCTCCTGCTTTACGTCCAGAAACATTTTATTATTTCTGCTTGGTTGGTTCCTGTGATTAGGCTGTTCAAACTGCCATGTCTGCTCCTGCCTATGTTCCACCTGCCTTTGTTTTCCACTGGATCCCTACCCTATCTGCCTGCATTTCAAGTTAACCCTCTCATTAGGGTTTGGCTGGTGACACAGGCTGTGAAAGAATTCACAACTGAGAGAAGAGACAGATGCAGGGAGGAACTTTATTTTACTTTCCAAGAGAGGAAAGGGCCGGTGTATTGTTAGTCAATACAGGGCGGGAAAGATAGAGAGGATTGTACTTTTAAACAGTTGCTGTTGCTAAGTGACAAGGAAGGGAGGGGGGCTGTGTTGATGTTGAGCAGATACCAGGGAGGTTGTCGTGAGAAATTAGTTTGTTTGCATTCCAGGATTCAGTCCAGCAGATGTCCTAAGGAGGTGTCTTGTCAGTATTTTTCCCAAGCCTGTAAAACATGTTTAGAGCAAAAGTTATGAAGAGTTCAAAAGAAGCTTGTTTGAAGGGGAGGGAGGAAGGGAACGTTCTACTAACTAGAGCAGTGGTTCTCAACCTTGGCTGCACATTAGAATCACCTGGGGATCTTTTTCTAAAATCCTGATTTCTGGGCCTCATCCTCCGGAAATTCTGTTTCTTTGTTACTAATGTTGTGGCCTTACCCCATAACAAAGAAGCAGAATTTCCGGATGATGAGGCCCAGAAATCAGGATTTTAAAAAGATTCCCAGGTGATTCTACTGTGCAGCCAAGGTTGAGAACCACTGAACTAGAGACTCCTGGGTGAGAATTATCCCTGAGCTAAGAAAATAGCAGGGAGGTGGGGGATGCAAGAGTACAACCTTTGCTGAAACCAGTTTGGCTCAGTGGATAGAGCGTCAGCCTCTGGACTGAAGGGTCCCAGGTTTGATTCCGGTCAAGGGCATGTACCTTGGTTGCAGGCACATCCCCAGTAGGAGATGTGCAGGAGGCAGCTGATCGATGTTTCTAACTCTCTATCTCTCTCTTTTCCTCTCTGTAAAAAATCAATAAAATATATTTTTTTAAAAAAGAGATTTAATTAAAAAAAAAAAAAAAAAAAGAGAGTACAACCTTGAAAGTACCTTATCATGTCCAGTCGTTTGAACAGAGGAGCTGACAACCTCAGGGTTTAATTACCAGGTGCTTCTCACAAATCGTGGAAGGCCACAGCAAAGAAAGAGAGGCCTTTTTTTCTGTCCTTACAGTAGGTACTCAATGGTTACTTGTAGAAGGAATGAGTAAAAATGCTATTCACTTATTCATTTAACAAATATTTGTGAGAACCTGCTGTGGGGGCCCTGACCAGAGTACGCCTGATGTTAAAGGCCCATTTGCCACATGCCTGCATGAAGGCAATAACACAGCAGTATCACTATGTTAAAGGCCCATTTGTCACGTGCATGTGCAAAGGCAATGACTATACATACTGCGCAGGTGCACCCTTATATAACCCACTTATGTTAATGTAACACAGATGTCACTAATTGGCACGAAGCCGCTTCTGTTTGAGTTAGTATAAAAGCTGCTACTAACCAACCAGGAGCTGGCTGCTTTGTTTGCAATGAAGCATGTCCCATTTACCTGCGGCTGCTCATGTCTTCTTCCAGTCCCCGGCATCCAAGAAGTCCCTTCGCTGGCAGAGGAGCTCAGACCCATCACCTGCTCTGTGATAGACTAGAGCAAGCTTACAGATTAGTGCATATTCAGTTAATATTGCTTGTGTTGGAGTAAGTAGCTAGTAATTTGGAAGGGAGAAAAGCTGGATTTCTCCCTTACTCCCGGGGACAGTGAAATAAATTTTAGATGGATTCAAGATTTAAAGCCCTGGGTTTAACCTGAGGTGGCTGTGGCAGCATGGCTGGGGCCAGACTGGAAATACAACTAAATTGGGGAACATTCACCCAAAATTATCAACTGAGGTCCAGATGAAGAGACATATCAAGGAAAGACAAAAACACCTGGAAACTGGTAGGAAGGGTGAGGTCTCAAGAGTGGCTGACTCAGCTCCCATGAGCAGCAGGATGAGTGTAAGGAGGGAACTCTCGGCTACGGGAGGGTCTTTTCCCTGAGAAGGGTGAGTCCCGGAACCCAGGCTGGAAACAGCCCAACTGCCCATCAGTAGATGAGTGGGGAAAAAGCTGTGGTGATTTATACCATGAAATACTATGCAGCAGTAAAAATAAGGATTTCTTACCCTTTGAAACAGAATGGAGGGACCTGGAGAGTATTATGCCAAGTGAAATAAGCCAGTGAGCCCTGGCAGGTTTGGCTCACTGGTTAGAGTGTTGGCCCATGGACCAAAGGGTCAACGGTTCAATTCCCAGTCAAGGATACATACCTTGGTTGCAAGCTCAATCCCTGACCCTGCTCTGGGCGTGTGGGAAAGGCAACCCATTGAAGTATCTCTTACACACTGATGTTTGTTTTTCCCCCCTCTCTCTCTCTCCTCCTCTTCCCTTCCCTCCCTGAAAGAATGAATGAAAAAACTATTGGGTGAAGATTATAAAAACAAAAAAAGCCAGTTAAAGAAAGACAAGTATCACATGATCTCACTTATATGTGGAATTTAATGAACAAAATAAACTGATGAACAAAATAGATGCAGAGACATAGAAGCATGGAACAGACTGATGAATCTTAGAGGGAAGGCTGGGGTGGGTTGGGAGAGATTAACCAAATAACTTATGTATGCACTAGATACTGGTGCATGAAAACTCATGCACTGGAGGGAGGGTCCCTCAGCCTAGCCTTCCCCCTCCCACAGTCCAGGAGCCCTCAGGGGCGGGAGGCAACCCGGCGATCAGGGGATGGCGACACCCCATCACACCTCTGTTGCTGCCACTGCCGGCAAGCCTCAGCCAACCCTGGTTACCTGTGCCTCGGGCTGGCCCTGGGCCCTGGGGAGCTGAGGGGACTGGGGGACTCCGGAGGCAGGCGCTCGGAGTGGCTGCTGCCCCAGTGAGGCTGAGGAGACTGGGCACCGCCATCATGTGGCTGTGGGCACCGCTATCTTTGAGGGCATGGCAGTTAATTAGCATATTCCCTCCAAAGATGGCTATGGGTGCTGCCATCTTTGAGGGTGTGGCAGCCAATTAGCATATTCTCTCCTTATTGGCTGTGGGCACTTCCATCTTTGGGGGGTAGGACAGTCAATTAACATATTCCTTCCTTATTAGCTGTGGGTGCTGCCATCTTTGTGATGGTGTGAGGGTCAATTAGCATATTTCTTCTTTATTAGATAGGATATATGCATAACCCAAGGACACAGACAATATTGCAGTGAAGGCCTGGGGAGGGGGTGGGAGCAGGGTGGAGGGGATCAATGGTGGAAAAAAGGGGGACCTTTGTAATGCTTTCAGCAATAATAATAATTTAAAAAGAGACTTAAAGCCCTGTCTGAGTATCTCAGTTGGTTAGAGCATCTTCCCAATACACTAAAGTTGTGGATTCAATCTCAGGTCAGGGCACATATAAGAAGCAACCAATGCATGAATAAGTAAGTGGAACAACATACTGGTGTTTCTCTCAAATCAATTAAAAGAAAATCTATCGCCCTGACCGGTTTGGCTCAGTGGATAGAGCGTCAGCCTGCAGACTCAAGGGTCCAAGGTTCGATTCTGGTCAAGGGCATGTACCTTGGTTGTGGGCACATCCCCAGTAGGGGGGTGCAAGAGGCAGCTGATCGATGCTTCTCTCTCATTGATGTTTCTAACTCTCTATCCCTCTCCCTTCCTCTCTGTAAAAAATCAATAAAATATATTTAAAAAAAAGAAAATCTATCATAATAAAAACATAATATGCAAATTGATTGAACGACCGAACAGCAGAATGACTGTCTGGACAACATTCTGAATGACCACACTATGACACATGCACTGGCGCCAGGCCAGCCAAGGCAGGTGCTATGCGATTGGTGGGGGAGGGAAGGGGACAGCCGCCATCGCCCCATGATTGCCCCACAGAAGGAGGCCCAGGCCACCAGCCAGGGGCCAATTGAAGGGGGGGCTCCAATCGCCCCAGGCCACACTATGTGGGGCGATGGATCGGGGGACTCCACGGAATCGGGGTGTGTGGCAGAGGACGTGGGCATCACCAGGCCAAGGTGGGTGCAGGAGGTGGGGGCTGTGGGGCCTCAAATTTAGTGCATCGAGCCTCTAGTTTAAAATTTAAAAAATGTAAAAGTGCTATAAGATACAGAAATTTTAAAGAATTTTGACACAAAATCTAAAAGATATAATAAGTTGATAGTTTTTAATATATAAACTGTAAATGTTTTACATGGAAGAATATACCAGAAACAAAGAAATAAGAATCTGGGATTGCCTTTGTTACCAAATTGAAGGGGTTCCCCCTGGGGTGTTCTGTTGAGGAGCTAGATGTGGTTGTTCCTGAGTAGTTTCATTTACTTGTAGCAAGTACAGGAGACAAGGGATTCACATCCAAAGCTCTGTCTCCTGGAAGGGAGGCTCAGACATTGACTTCTTTGATGTTGGCCCCACTTGTCACATTGAGTTCCTATCAAGCTCATTCTTTTTACAGCTTTATCTGCAAAACACTGTGCTACATTTTAACATGTAGCAGGAAAAGCATTTAGTAAAAACAGCCCAGACCTTGAGACCCTTGTCCTATCTAACATGATGAATAAAATAAGAGTGTAGCCAATATGAAGGTCAAAGGGCTCATTTTCTTGCTTGTAAATTAAAGGTATATAAACTAAAGTCAGCAATACATTAACAAAGTGGGCTGTAGACTTAAGGAGAAATTCCCAGATAAGGATATATGGCTGGATTATAAATTCAATGTAGACCAAAAAGGGTCCACAGCCCAGCTGGTGTGGCTCAGTGGTTGAGTGTCGACCTATGAACCAGGAGGTCATGGTTCAATTCCCGGTCAGGGCACATGCCCAGGTTATGGGCTCGATCCCCAATGTGAGGCCTGCAGAAGGCAGCTGATCAATGATTCTCTCTCATCATTGATGTTTCTCTCTCTCTCTCTCTCTCTCTCTCTCTCTCTCTCTCTCTCTCTCTCTCTCTCTCTCCCTCTCTCTCTCTCCTCTCTTCCTCTCTGAAATAAACACAACAACAGCAAACAACAACAAAAAAGGGTCCACATAGTACTAGTAAACCTGACAAGCTCAGCAGCGGCCAGCATGGTGGGTGCTACAACTTAGTGACTGAAAGTAACCACATAGACCTGGGAAACGGGGTGCGGCCGGAAATGGGGTCGCCCCCTCGCCCTTCGCCCTTCACGCAGTGCACGTTTGTGGGGAACCTGGTGCTAAATTATTCGTAGACAACCTGCTTCTAGGTTGGGGTTTCGTACATAACAGAGAAGCTCCCTCACTGCGATCTATTGAAAGTCAGCCCTTGACACAAGGATTTGAAAAAAAAAGAAGAAAAAGAAAACACACACACACACACACACACACACACACACTCACATACACACTCACATACACACTCACATACACACACAGGAAGTAACCACATAGGATGGTCTGAACATAAACATTCCTAACTAAAAGTGAGTCATGGCTGGTAGCCAGGTCACCTAGCCTGTAGCTTCCTTGACAAAGGTCAATCTTTATCTTAAGGAGTCCACAGAACCCTTCATCGTTATCTTGTTTCCTGAATACCATCTCCATGTGCTGTAAGTGCTAATGTTAACCATCCTGTGCCCACCAATGTAAAAGAAGTATGTGTCTTTTTAGTTTTTCTCCAATTTCAGAGATTTCCCCATTTTGCTTTCTCCTGCTCCCACAAGTGGATTTCATGTAACCCTCCTTATGTCTCCCCATTTGATTCTAATTGTATAAAATAAGCTGCAAAACTGCCATTCTCCAAAGCATTTTCTTTTTTTTCTTTTTTCAGTTAAATCTTTATTGTTCAGATTACTACATTAGTTACTCTTTTTTCCCACCATAACTCCCCTCCACCCAGTTCCCACCCCACCCTCTGCCCTCACTCCCCACCCACTGTCCTCATCCATAGGTGCACGATTATTGTCCAATCTCTTCCCTCACCCTCACACCCCTTCCCCCCCCCGCAAAAATAGTCAGTCCACTCCCTTTCTATGTCCCTGATTCTATTACAATCACCAGTTCATACTGTTCATCAGATTATTTATTCACTTGATTTTTTTTTTTTATGTCATTACATTATAATTTATTTATTTTATGTTTTTTTTTTTGTTTTTTTTTATTGCTAAAGTATTACAAAGGGTATTACATATGTGTCTATTTTATCCCCCCGCTCTAGACAGTCCCCTAGCCTCCCCTATCCCCCAATGTCTTATGTCCACTGGTTATGCTTCTATGCATGCATACAAGTCCTTTAGTTGATCTCTTACCCCCCTACCTCCTGCCCCGCAACCCTCCCCGGCCTTCCTGCTGCAGTTTGACAATCTGTTTGAGGTAGCTCTGCCTCTGTATCTATTATTGTTCAAAAGTTTATAATGGTCTCTATTATCCATGAATGAGTGAGATCATGTGGTATTTTTCCTTCATTGACTGGCTTATTTCACTTAGCATAATGCTCTCCAGTTCCATCCATGACGTTGCAAATGGTAAGAGTTCCCTCCTTTTTAGAGCAGCATAGTATTCCATCGTGTAGATGTACCACAGTTTTCTAATCCATTCATCTACTGATGGGCACTTAGGCTGTTTCCAGATCTTAGCTATGGTGAATTGTGCTGCTATGAACATAGGGGTGCATATATCCTTTCTGATTGGTGTTTCTGGTTTCTTGGGATATATTCCTAGAAGTGGGATCACAGGGTCAAATGGGAGTTCCATTTTCAGTTTTTTAAGGAAACTCCATACTCTCTTCCATAGTGGCTGCACCAGTCTGCATTCCCACCAGCAGTGCACAAGTGTTCCTTTTTCTCCACATCCTCTCCAGCACTTGTCGTTTGTTGATTTGTTGATGATAGCCAGTCTGACAGGTGTGAGATGGTACCTCATTGTTGTTTTGATTTGCATCTCTCGGATGATTAGTGACTTTGAGCATGTTTTCATATGTCTCTTGGCTTTCTGAATGTCCTCTTTTGAAAGGTGTCTATTTAGGTCCTTTGCCCATTTTTTGATTGGATTGTTTATCTTCCTTTTGTTAAGTTGTATGAGTTCCCTATAAATTTTGGAGATTAGGCCCTTATCGGATATGACATTGGCAAATATGTTTTCCCACACAGTGGGTTTTCTCGTTGTTTTGTTGATGGTTTCTTTTGCTGTGCAGAAGCTTTTTATTTTGATGTAGTCCCATTTGTTCATTTTCTCTTTAGTTTCAAGTGCCCTAGGAGCTGTATCAGTGAAGAAATTGCTTCGGCATATGTCTGAGATTTTGTTGCCTTTGGATTCTTCTAGAATTTTTATAGTTTCCTGTCGTACATTTAAGTCCTTTATCCATTTTGAGTTTATTTTTGTGTATGGTGTAAGTTGGTGGTCTAGTTTCATTTTCTTGCATATATCTGTCCAATTTTCCCAGCACCATTTATTGAAGAGACTATCTTGGCTCCATTGTATGTTCTTGCCTCCTTTGTCAAATATTAATTGAGCATATTGGTTCGGGCCGATTTCTGGGCTCTCTATTCTATTCCATTGATCTATATGCCTATTCTTGTGCCAGTACCAGGCAGTTTTGAGAACAGTGGCTTTGTAATACATCTTGATATCTGGTATTGAGATCCCACCTACTTTGGTCTTTTTCAGGATTGCTGCAGCTATTCGAGGTCTTTTTTTATTCCAGATGAAGTTTTGGAGAGTTCGTTCTAGATCTCTGAAGTATGCCGTTGGTATTTTAATGGGAAGTGCGTTGAATTTATAGATTGCTTTGGGTAGTATGGACATTTTAATGATGTTGATTCTACCAATCCATGAACACGGTATGTTCTTCCATCTGTTTATGTCTTCCTCTATATCTTTTTTCAACGTCCTGTAGTTTTCTGAGTAGAGGTCTTTTACCTCTTTAGTTAAGTTTATTCCTAGGTAGCTTAATTTTTTTGGTGCGATGGTAAACGGGATTGTTTTTATAATCTCTCTTTCTGAAAGTTCACTATTGGTGTATAGAAATGCCTCGGATTTCTTGGGGTTAATTTTGTATCCTGCTACATTGCCAAATTCATGTATTAAATCCAGTAGCTTTTTGATGGAGTCTCTAGGGTTTTGTATGTATAATATCATGTCGTCTGCAAATGAGGACAGTTTTACTTCCTCTTTTCCAATTTGGATGCCTTTTATTTCTTCTTCTTGCCGAATTGCAATGGCTAACACTTCCAGTACTATGTTGAACAGGAGTGGTGAGAGGGGGCATCCCTGTCTTGTTCCTGTTCTTAGGGGAAATGGTGTTAGTTTTTGTCCATTGAGTATGATGTTGGCTGTGGGCCTGTCATATATGGCTTTTATTATGTTGAGGTATGATCCTTCTACTCCCACCTTGCTGAGAGCTTTTATCAAAAATGGGTGTTGAATTTTGTCAAATGCTTTTTCTGCATCAATTGATATGACCATGTGGTTTTTTTCTTTCAATTTGTTTATGTGATGTATCACGTTTATTGATTTGCGGATATTGTACCATCCTTGCATCCCTGGGATAAATCCTACTTGGTCATGGTGTATGATCTTTCTGATGTACTGCTGGATCCGATTTGCTAAGATTTTGTTGACGATTTTGGCATCTATGTTCATGAGGGATATTGGCCTGTAATTCTCTTTCATTGTGTTGTCTTTACCTGGTTTTGGTATTAGGGTGATGCTGGCTTCATAGAATGAGCTTGGAAGTGTTCCTTCCTCTTGAATTTTTTGTAGTAGTCTGAGGAGGATAGGTTTTAGTTCTTCCTTGAATGTTTGGTAAAACTCCCCTGTGAAGCCGTCTGGTCCTGGGCTTTTGTTTGCTGGAAGCTTTTTGATGACTGCTTCAATTTCTTCCATAGTTATTGGCCTGTTGAGATTTTTAGATTCTTCCTGATTGAGTTTTGGAATGTTGTATTTTTCTAGGAATTTGTCCATTTCCTCCAGGTTGTCTAGTTTGTTGGAGTAGAGCTGTCCATAGTATTTTTTAACAATCATTTGTATTTCTGTGGGGTCTGTTGTTATTTCGCCTCTATCGTTTCTGATTTTGTTTATTTGGGTCCTCTCTCTTTGCTTCTTGGTGAGTCTGGCTAGAGGTTTGTCAATCTTGTTTATCCTTTCAAAGAACCAGCTCTTGGTTTCATTGATTTTCTGTATTGTTTTTTTGGTCTCTATGTCATTTATTTCTGCTCTAATCTTTATTATCTCCTTCCTTCTGCTCACTCTGGGGTTTTCTTGTTGCTCTCTTTCTAATTCTTTGAGTTGTAGAGTTAGATGATTTACTACCATTTTTTCTTGTTTGTTGAGATAGGCCTGTAGAGCTATAAACTTCCCTCTCAGGACTGCTTTCATTGTGTCCCATAGGTTTTGGATTGTTGTGTTTTCATTGTCATTAGTTTCCAGGATGTTTCGAATTTCTTCTTTGATTTCATTGGTAACCCAATCAATATTTAATAGCATGCTATTCAGCTTCCAGGTGTTTGAGTATTTTGGGTTGTTTTTATTGTAGTTTATTTCTAATATTATGCCATCGTGGTCTGCGAAGACGCTTTTTATGATTTCAATTTTCTTGAATTTGGGGATACTTTGCTTGTGACCCAATATATGGTCTATTTTTGAATATGTCCTATGAGCATTTGAGTAGAATGTATATTCCCTGGCTTTCGGGTGAAGTGTTCTGAAGATGTCTATTAAGTCCATCTGATCTAGTGAGTCATTTAGGATTGCTGTATCTTTGCTGATTATTTGTCTAGAGGACTTATCCAGTGCTGTCAGTGGTGTATTAAAGTCCCCTACTATGATTGTATTGTTGTCGATGTCTCCTTTGATATCTTCCAGGAGTTTTTTTATGAATTTGGGTGCTCCTGCATTGGGTGCATATATGTTTACCAGGATTATATCTTCTTGTTGTATTGATCCCTTTAGTATTATGAAGTGGCCTTCCTTATCTCTTGTTATGGCCTTCACTTTGAGGTCTATTTTGTCCGATATAAGTATTGCTACCCCAGCTTTCTTTTCCTTTCCATTTGCCTGAAAGATATTTTTCCATCCTTTCACTTTCAGTCTGTGTGAGTCCCTTCTAATGAGGTGGGTTTCTTGTAGACAGCAGATGTATGGGTCATGTTTTTTTATCCATTCAGCCACTCGATGTCTTTTGTTTGGAGCATTTAGTCCGTTTACGTTTAAAGTTATTATTGAAAGGTACTTGTTTGTAGGCATTTCTGTTTTTGTGTGGCTGTTTTCTTTCTGAGCTTTTTATTTCTTATTTTTATACCAGTCCCTTTAGCATTCCTTGCATTGCTGGCTTGGTGGTGATAAACTCCCTTAGCCTTTTTTTGTCTGTGAAGCTTCTTATTTCCCCTTCAAGTTTGAATGATAGCCTTGCTGGATAGAGTATTCTTGGATTCAGTCCTTTGCTTTGCATCACTTTGTAAATTTCCGTCCATTCTTTTCTGGCCTGATGTGTTTCTGTTGAGAAATCATTTGACAATCTAATGGGAGATCCCTTGTATGTAACTTTCCGTCTCTCTCTTGCAGCCTGTAAGATTCTCTCTTTGTCCTGAACATTTGCCATGGTAATTATGATGTGTCTTGGTGTGGGTCTTTTTGGGTTCACCTTGTTTGGGACTCTCTGGGCTTGTGTGACTTTTTTCTTCCCCACCTCAGGGAAGTTTTCTGATATTATTTCTTCTAATAGGTTTTCTAATCCTTGTTCATCCTTCTGTTGTTCTGGTACCCCTATTATTCGTATGTTGTTTCGTTTCATGTTGTCCCAAAGCTCCCTTAGGCTCTCCTCCTGCCTTTTCATTTTTTTCTCCAATTGCAGTACATTTTGGGTGTGTTTTGCTTCCTTGTCTTCTAAATCACTAATTCGGTCCTCCGCTTCTCCTAGTCTACTGTTGATACTTTCAATGGAGTTTTTCATTGCAGCTATATCACTCTTCATATCTTCTTGGGTCTTACTTAAGTTGTTGATTTTTTCATCTGTTTCTTCTAGCTTCTTCCATATGTTATCGATTTTTTCATCTGTTTCTTCTAGCTTCTTCCATATGTTATCAATTTTTTCATCTGTTTCTTCTTGCTTCTTGCTGAGGTTGTCGATTTTTTCCTCCATCCGGTTTATGCACTCTAGGACCCTTATTCTGAATTCTTTTTCTGTCATGTTGCATGCCTCTGTATTACTTAGCTGCTTTTCTGGAGAGTGCTCCTTCTCTTTCCTTTGGGGGTTTCTTTGTCTACCCATGTTTGATCTCACTGACATATCTAGACGTTGAGTCGTTCAGTGGCTGCTCCCTTGGTGGCAGTGACTCCTTGGTCTGCGGTTCCTCTTCGGGCGGTTGCGGTAGCAGCTGCTCTTCAGTTGGCAGCAACTCCTCTGGTGGGTGCTGTTCACAGCTGTGGTGGCTCTTCTGGCTGGTGGGGCGAGGTTTCACGTACAGCTGCTGTTCCTCAGCAGAGGGTGTGCTGCTCAGGAGGTTGCTGTTGCTTGGATCTGCTGTGTTGATTTAAAGGCACAAAATACAACACAACAAGGCACCACGTACCAGGCACTATAAACAAATATATTCACGATATTAATAACCCCAAATAAAGGTGACCACCTGAATTAAGAGAATTAGGGGATAAGGAAGAAGGAAGAGAAAAAGAGAAAAGAGAAAAAAGAAAAGAAAATTAGGGACCAAAAAAAGGAGTGCAAAAATGAAAGTGGGAAAAAGGAGGGGGGAAAGTAAAAGCGAGAAAAGAAAGGAAAAGAAAAAAAAAAGAGCGAAAAGAGAGAATGAAGTGGAAGAGTGGAAGAGACTTTTTATATGAGGAGAATGCTCCTATAGAACAGCCATTAATCCCAACAAATTCCAGCAACAGCTCCCTGGAGATAAATGCAAACTAGAAACAACCAATAATATAACGATGAAAATAGAATGGAGAACACTAATCCCAAAATAAAATAAAGAGAAAATAAAATGGCACTTTAAAAAAAATGGTAAAATGGTAGCAGTAATAATACTGGTTAAAAATAAGAAGGTAGTAATTAAAAGGGTAAAATCAGGTGATGGAAAAAAGAAGAAAAAAAAAGAAGAAAAGAAAAAAAAGAAAAAAAATTGGTTTCTTAGTTAAAAGGTGAAAAAAGAAAAAAAATATTGCAGTAGTGAAGGTCCTTCGGTTCTTCTATTCTTCAGTGTGGCTCGCCTTAGACCTGCCAGGTATTCAGGAGAGTGTTGAGTTTCCCTGCGATACACTGTTCCTCTGTGTTGTAAACCACAGTCCTTATTTTAAAGCAAGCCGCATTTGTTTCCCAGACTGCCTTATTTTGTGTTTAGCAAAGAGTCAGTTTGTGGGTCAGCCTCTGGGTGGCAGTGTTCTGGGGTTGGCCTCTGAGGCTACAGGGCCTCTCTGTCCAGTGGAAGTTCACTGCCCAGAGCTGGCTGCGTAAGAGTTACCAGTGCTGTGTTGTTGCTGGGATTGAAAATCCCTCTATAGGCCAGACCCTGTTAACTCCCGGGGACTGATCAGGTTATTTTAATCCTTGATCTCCTACAGGGTGGAATCTGGGTGTGGCTGTGCTCCTTGCCTGGGGGCTGGGGGGAGGAGTCTCACTCTCCGGAGAGAATGGCTGCCTCAGACGTGGGCTCAGGGGTGTCTCAGCACTCAATTCGCTGCCACCTCTCCTGGCCCCCCTTCTCTCCTCAGTCTCTCCCCAGATTCCACTCCTCCGCACACTCTCCCTCTCTTCAGCACAGGTGAGTGTCTGTATCCGACATGTCCCATGAACAGGGTTCAGTGAAAACAAACAAACAAACGCCGGCCGCGGAAACGGGGAAGGCTTGGTTTCTGTAAGCTTCTTCTCTTACCGGGACTGCATGGTCTGATCAGCTCTTCAGGCTGCCCCCTTTAGGCTCAGTCCTCTGTGATCACAGACCGAGCTCTCAATTCCCCCGGCAGCGCCAGGAATCCCGCGGTTCTCCTTTCCCCTGTTAGGGGCTGTGCCTGTCCCAAGGGACGCGGCTGTCTGCCACGCGGTCTCCCTCCAACTCTCTGGGCTCAGAGGTCTGGCAAACTTTCCTGCCCAAATCCCTGTTTTTTTTTACCTTTCCAGGGGAGTTCTGCTCTTCCCGGCTGTAAACTGTCTCGCCAGCTGAGGAATTTCGCCAATTCGGGGTGGATGTTACTAGTTTCAGCTGCTCACTCCATTTGCTCAGGGACACGACCTGGGACGAGTCTGCCTATACCGCCGCCATCTTCCTGAATCTATTCACTTGATTTTTAGATTCACTTGTTGATAGATGCATGTTTGTTGTTCATAATTTGTATCTTTACCTTTTTCTTCTTCCTCCTCTTCTTAAAGGATACCTTTCAGCATTTCATATAATCCTGGTTTGGTGGTGATGAACTCCTTTAGCTTTTCCTTATCTGTGAAGCTCTTTATCTGGCCTTCACTTCTGAATGATAGCTTTGCTGGATAAAGTAATCTTGGTTGTAGGTTCTTGGTATTCATCACTTTGAATATTTCTTGCCACTCCCTTCTGGCCTGCAAAGTTTCTGTTGAGAAATCAGCTGACAGTCGTATGGGTACTCCCTTGTAGGTAACTGATTTTTTTCCCTTGCTGCTTTTAGGATTCTCTCTTTGTCTTTTGCTCCTGGCATTTTAATTATGATGTGTCTTGGTGTGGTCCTCTTTGGATTCCTTTTGTTTGGGGTTCTCTGCGCTTCCTGGACTTGTAAGTCTATTTCTTTCACCAGGTGGGGGAAGTTTTCTGTCATTATTTCCATCCCTATATTCCGGATGTTGGTACGCTTAAAGCTGTCCCAGAGGCTCCTTACACTATCTTCGTATTTTTGGATTCTTTTTTCTTTCTTTCTTTCTTTTTAAAATATATTTTATTGATTTTTTACAGAGAAGAAGGGAGCGAGATAGAGAGTTAGAAACATCGATGAGAGAGAAACATCGATCAGCTGCCTCCTGCACATCTCCTACTGGGGATATGCCCGCAACCCAGGTACATGCCCCTGACCGGAATCGAACCTGGGACCCTTCAGTCTGCAGGCCGACGCTCTATCCACTGAGCCAAACCGGTTTCGGCGATTCTTTTTTCATTTTGCTTTTCCGGTTGGGTGTTTTTTGCTTCTTCATATTTCAAATCTTTGACTTGATTCTTGCGACCCTCTGGTCTGCTGTTGGGAGTCTGTATAATATTCTTTATTTCAGTCAGTGTATGCTTAATTTCTAGTTGGTTCTTTATCACAACATCGAGGGTCTCATTAGATTTCTTGAGGATCTCACTACATTTATTGGCTGTCTCACCAGTCTTTTCAAGGGCCTTATTAAATTTATTGGTGGCTTCTAGACAGTTCTTTAAAGACCTTAAAAGTGTGGTTTTGAACTCTATATCCAGCAGTTTGATTTCCTCCAATTCTGTTGTTTGTGTCCTGTTTCTTTGTCTCGGCATTTTTTATGCTTCGCTGTGTCAATAGAGTGCCTTTCTGTGCTAAGTGTCCCAATTACCTAAGGTAGACACTCTTGGTGCACCCCCTTGTGGGCTTTGTGCACAGTCTTGTTGTAATTAAGCCTTGATTGTTGTAGTTATCACTGTGAGGAATTGACCTCCAGGCCAATTGGCTGTGAGAATCAGCTGTGTTTTCAGTGGGAGAACTGTGCTGGAGAAAGCCCTCTGGGGCTAGACTTGCTTCAATGGGGCTTTGGTGCTCACTGAGTCTGACCCCTGAGTGTGTCTTTTATGGTTCCATGGAGCTGCTCACTGGATGGTCCCACTCTGACCTCTGGGCTTCCTGACTCCTAGATCTCTAGGGAGGTGCTAATCTAGCCTTTGCCTGAGGCTATCCAGCAAAAGTCTCCCTGCAGGGCCTGGGCGGGGCGGGGTGGGGCGGGTCCCACGGGATCAACAGGGCGGGTTAGCAATTATGGCTGCTCTCAGTCTTGCCCTCAGAGGCTCTGCTTCTCAGTGTCCCAGTAATCGCTGCAAGCCCCAAGGAGAGAAAGCTGCCCTAGGGTTCTGAGCGATGCCAGACGGTCCACTTCTCCCGTATGAGTCTGGGTCCCTAGAGACTTGCCCAGAGCTGGAGCTTAGAGCCTGAGACTCCCTCCCGATTGAAAACAACAACCACGCCCTCAGCCGCCAGCCCGCTCTGCATACACTCCGCACCTTAGTATTTTACTTCCGCACTGCGCCTCCTCTGAGTCTCGGTATGTTTTTCTCTTTCCTCCTAGTTGTAGAACTTCCACTCAGCCAACCTTCCTATGGTTCTGGATGATGTCCGTTCCATCTTTTAGTTGTATTTTTGAAGTGGTTGTTCAAGGCAGCAAACTCTCGTGTTTACCTATGCCGCCATCTTGGTTTCTCCCGCATTTTCTCAATGAATTAAGAGTTTGCTTCCCTACAATTGTCATTTTGGCTCAAATAAACTCATATAAATTCTCTATAGAAGCGGTTCTCAACCTGTGGGTCGCGACCCCTTTGGCAGTCAAACGACCCTTTCACAGGGGTCATCTAAGACGATCCTGCATATCAGATATTTACATTACGATTCATAACAGTAGCAACATTACAGTTATGAAGTAGCAATGATAATTTTATGGTTGGGTCACAGCATGAGGAACTGTATTTAAAGGGCCAGAAAGTTGAGAACCACTGCTCTATAGGTTTGGATGTTTCTTACATTGACAACAGGAAAACATGATCTATTTCATCAGAATTCAAAATTCAGAAGGACAAATGTAAAAAAGCTTGCTCTTAACAACAAGAGAGCCCACTGCAAGGAAGAACATATTTACCAAAGTTACATCCAATAAAGGTTTAACTTCCAAAATGTACAGGGGACTCATACAACTTAACAAAAGGAAGATAAACAGTCCAAGCAAAAATGGGCAAAAGACCTAAATAGACACTTTTCGAAAGTGGACATACAGAAGGCCAAGAGACATGAAAACATTCTCAAGGTCACTAATCATCCAAGAGATGCAAATCAAAATGACAATGAGGTATTATCTCACACCTGTCAGATTGGCTATCATCAACAAATCAACAAACGACAAGTGCTGGTGAGGATGTGGAGAAAAAGGAACCCTCGTGCACTGCTGGTGGGAATGCAGACTGGTGCCACCACTGTAGAAAACAGTATGTAGTTTCTTCAAAAAATTAAAAATGGAACTCCCATTTGACCCAGTAATTCCACTTCTAGGAATATATCCCAAGAAATCAGAAACACTAATCAGAAAGGATATATGCACCCCTATGTTCATAGCAGCACAATTTACAATAGCTAAGATTTGGAAAGAGCCTAAGTGCCTATCAGCAGATGAGTGGATTAGAAAACTGTAGTACATCTACACAATGGAATATTATGTTGCAGTAAAAAAGAAGAAACTCTTACCATTCGCAACAGCATGGATGGACCTGGAGAGCATTATGTTAAGCAAAATAAGTCAGTCAGAGAAAGATAAATATCATATGATCTCATTCATATGTGGAATATAATGAACAACATAAACTGATGAACAAAAACAGATCCAGAGACAGAGAAGCATTGATCAGACTGTCCAACCTCAGAAGGAAGGCAGGGGAAAGTGGGGGATGGGGGTAAGAGATTAACCAAAGGACTTGTATGCATGCATATAAGCATAACCAATGGACACAGACAGTAGGGGGGTGAGGGCATGTGCTGTGGGGTGAGAGTGGTCAGGGAGAGGTCAATGGGGGTAAAAGGAGACATATGTAATACTTTCAACAATAAAGAATTTTAAAAAATGCTGTTTGGTGATTATGGGAAAATAGACATTTCTATGGTATGAGTTTGAGTTGTTACAATTTCTGTAGAGGGCAAATTGGTAACATCTAAAAAATGTAAAAACTATCCTTAAGCCTAGCAGTCCCATTTCCAGAATTTCATTTTATAGGTATACATTATTATATTGATATACTATATAAATATAGATACAATGTAAGTATGCAAAAAATGTTTACCCAAGGATGTTTTAATTCATCTTTATTCCTTTTTTGCCATATATTTCTCTATAGCTTTTGTACTCTTCTAAGATGCTTTATTATCTATTTATTTGTGAAAACATTGGATAGGGTATGTAAATAAAAAGAGATGTAAAAATGTATATAGTTAAATTACAAGCATATGTATGTGGACACATTTATGAATATACTAGAGGCCTGATGCACAAAAACTCATGCAGGAGTAGGCCTTCCTTCCCCTGGCAGCCGGCACCAGCTTCCCTCCGGCATCCAGGACCCAGGCTTCCCTCCTCCGGCAGCTGGCAGGCACCTGGGACCCAGGCTGGCTTCCCTTTGGCCCCAGGTTCATCAGGAAGGACGTCTGGAATAACATCCAGTCTAATTAGCGTAGTACCCTTTTATTATTATAGATATGTCCTTATATGTACATATTTGTGTGCAAATGTACATAGAAAGATCAATTTTTTTTTTAGGGATTCCCTCTCAAAACTGATAACATGTTGTTCTAGACAGGAAAACTGAAGAAAATAGAGGTCTGTGTTGGAGACGTACTTTTATTTATATATTTATTTATTTATTTATTTATTTTATTTTTTTAAAATATATTTTATTGATTTTTTACAGAGAGGAAGGGAGAGAGATAGAGAGTTAGAAACATCGATGAGAGAGAAACATCGATCAGCTGCCTCCTGCACATCTCCTACTGGGGATGTGCCCGCAACCCAGGTACATGCCCTTGACCAGAATCGAACCTGGGACCTTTCAGTCCGCAGGCCGATGCTCTATCCACTGAGCCAAACCGGTTTCGGCTATATATTTATTTTTAATTAAAAAATATTTTTATTTATTCCAGAGAGGACGGGAGAAGCAAGATAGAAACATCTACACTAATAATAGACAAACATGGTAATTGACCGTACCTTCGCTATGCCCGCCATTGGCTGAGCAGAGCGAATGCAAATTAACCGCCAACAAAGATGGTGGCTAATTTGCATACTGCAGGCAGGGTGGGACAGCGCGAGCCGCCATCTAGGCCCCCCGTGTGTGACCTGGGGGCGGGGGCTCAAGCAAAGTGATCGCTGATCGCTTCGCCTGAGCCCCACCCACCCGTCAGGGACGGGGCCCACTCCCTGTGTGTGACCAGGGGTGGGTGGGGGCTCAGGCGAAGGCAAGCGATGCCGATCGCCTCACCTGAGCCCCCGCCCACCCGCCTGGCGGAGACACGGGGCCCTCTCTGAGAGAGGCGGAATTTGGCACCCCACATCCCTCCCTGATCGACTACTGTGATTCCAAGCCAGGGAGGGCTACCTTCAGGCCGCAGCTCCAGGTCCCTCACCCCCACCCCAGGCCCAAGAGCACAGTGCTGGGCAGGGGCACCCAGGGGTTCGGGAGTGCAGCGCGAGGGGCCGGCACGACATGGGGGGAGGCTGTGTTTACACTGCCAAGTTTCCCACTTCTGCCCTGGTCCGTGCATCCCTCCTCCTTCCCCTCAGGGGCCCAGCTCCTGCCTACATGCTTGCTGGGTAGGCCCACCTGCACTGGGGAGTGAGCCATGGTGATCGGGATGGCCACTTCCTGGGATGGAACAGCCGGACCACGGCGATTCATGAGGGCGATGAGGCCCGTGGGGCATGCGCAGCCCTTGGGCGGCAGGGGTGGCCGGCCAAGCCGAGTCTGTCTTCAGTGGGGCCAGTGGGAGCCCGAGGCCACCCCAACCCCCACAGGTCCTGGGCAGATGGTGGCTCAGTGGAGAGTGGTGTCTCCATGCATGGTGCCCAGGGGTGGCTGTGAGCTGCTGCAACCCCACCCCACACTTCAGGGAGGGGGAGAAGGCTCATAGCCACCAGCACCGTAGGCTGCACTGCCTGTGCCTCAGCCTGCCAGGTTGGCAGGGTCCAGAGCAGGTGAGCTGCTCCCTTCCCCCAGTGGTAGAACAGGGAGGAGAGCGCTGGGTGCAGGGAGGGGACCTCAGCTGGGATCCTCCTGGTGTGGGGAAGGGGCCCAGCCTGGGCCCGGTGGGGAGCTTAGGAAGTCTGGCTAAGCAGGCCCTGGTTCATACCAACTCTTACTCTGCTATCTTCCTCCAGCTCTTCAAGCTAGCCCCCCGCCCCACCTATCCGGGGGAAAGGGCCCTGGGTGACCTCCCTGAGCTCAGACTGTGGACCCAGACACCTCAAGGAAGAGTGCCCGGCCTGGCCCGGGCAGGGGCCGGTGCAGAACTACCAGGGCAGAGTTGCTTCGGTGAAGTCTGCAACTGACCCAAGGAGGAAACCCGAGAGGGGAAGGGCCGGGAGACATGAATTGCCAGCACTGTAGCCACTTGAAAACAGTTCCACTTGGAATGTGAGGCGGTTGTATGTTCAGCTGAGAAGTGAGGGGGCTGAACTCCACCATCGCTGGGCCCCTGTCAGTCCAAGGCCCAAGCGTTCACCATGACAAGGGGAGAACAGAGCGAGGGGCCCGGACGAAGGGAGGACAATTGAAGAAAACCATGTCTAGACTTTCCCTAGCCTTCTCCTTCTTTCTGCTGCCTACAAGAGCCCTAGGCCCGGCCACAGTTCTGTGTCCACCTTTTAGTCTCCTATTCTCCAACCACAGAGGAAAGAAATAAGGAAGGAGTCTGTGCTGCCTTCAGAAAGTATCTATATACCTGATTGGCCAGTTGCCTTCCATAGAGGGAGGCAAGACTGTGGCTTAGGCCCACTCCCCACAGGGACATCAGTAGGACATCCTGTGAGGGCTCCCAGACTGTTAGAGGGGGCAGGCTGGGCTGAGGGATGCCCCCCGAGTGCACAAATTTTTGTGCACCGGGCCTCTAGTCAATAAGAGAGAATTGTTGATTGGCTGCTACCTCCATGCCCCACACCAGGGATCAAGACCACAACCTGGGCTTGTGCCCGGACTGGGAATTGAACCATGACCTCTTGGTTCATAGATCATCACTCAACCACTGAGCCATGCTGGCCAGGTGAGATTTACCTTTAAAAATGTATTTTTGTATGTATGTATGTATGCATATTTTAGTTTAGAGCATATAGTTCATTAAAATATCAATATCTGGTGAAATGTATGGCTATACAGACTATTAAACGTTGGGCTTTCATTCATTCTCACCAGCTGGAAAGAGCTGGCTGATGAAGCTGAAGTATCATATTATTGTAATAGTCAAACATGCAAAAAATATATCTTAGACCTTGTTCATAATAAAATTGATTTTACATGTTTAGAGAAAAGGTATGATTCTATTCCTAAAACTTGTGAAATTGAAGATAATTCAAGAAAGATGCAGACCTTTAAACTATGAAATTTTGCTTATATAATACCAAATGATTGTGAAAGTAATTTGAGGGTGGAAACAGGAGTTATCTTGCATAATAGTGTCTTAACATGCAGATCAGTCCAATTTGCTTACATTAAAAAATAATGTCTATACTCTGTACTGTTATTTTAATCTTATGAGGTTTTTTTTTTTAAATATTAATAGGGATTATCTGGGCAAGAAGATTATGGCACATCTTTTTCTTTTATTTTGCATTTCATTGTATTAAAAAAAATAGAACCAAACCCATAAAGTATTGTATTAGGAAAAAAATGCTTATAAAAAAGTGTTTAAAAGCCAAATTCAAGAGTATTAGGAGCTATAAACTCGTTATAGACACTTGGTTGAAATGGACTTTTAAAACTGTACTCTCAGCTTCCTTATTGAAAAAATAAATTTATAATTCCATTGGTTGTGATGTGCTATATTATCTTAAAAATGAGAGGAAGTACAACTTCTCAACTGCAGTTTAGTAATATCTCCATTAAGAACAACTTTCAAGACCAGAGAAAACATTACAAACTACTTGAATATTAAGATAGTTTAACAGATTATTCAAGTGTAATTAATTGGTTATTATTCCTCCTTTTTTTCTTTTAAATGAGTTCACATCTCTGGGCCCAAATGATTATATATGAGTGTTGAAATTAATTATGGAATTGATCTCAGAACCATTGTTATCTTTTATTGAAGCCAACTAAGTAAAGCCTGAGAGGAGTATACAGAATAGGTGGGCAAACGATGGATTAACTTTTGAGAGGCACATTGATTCTGTTAACTAAACATCAATGACTGATAGAAATTCCAGGAAAACTATAGAAGCTTGACACTTGACCCTCCACCATCAGACTTTAAAATACCTTTTCAATCTTATCTACCACTAGGCTTTTTTTGTCTATCATCCACTCCAGTTAGTTACACAAAAGCTGTTCACTTTCTCCAAGCCTTTTCCAACTGCGTTCTTTGGCTCAGCTTCCTTTCACCAGGCATTCCCTTCATCAAATGCTGTCTGCAGAGACCCCACTCTTCAAGGTTTACGTCAGAGGACCCTTAAATGCATCAAGCTAGAATTAATTTCTCTCTTCTTGGCTCCTCTTGTACTCCATTAGCACGTCGACTGTTGAATAAAGAATGTTCTACTTACTTAGCTGTATACAAGTCATTGACTCACAAAAGTTGAAAATGGAAGAAAGGGCTTTCAGACAATCTTGTTTCTATCACACCTGCAAACTTTAAGGGCAGGAATCAATTCATATCTGGCTTTTAAATCTCTGATTTGCTCCCTTCCTTCATTATGTAATGAGTGCCGAATTTGATGATTGGGAGGGGCATCCCACCAGAATCCTGAAGAAATACAACCTTCAAGTGTTGTATTTCAGTTCTAATATGAGTTCATGTGTGAAAGTTTCCTGGATGATTATACCCTGTGGTACAGTTTATAGGCTAATGTTAATGCTTTATGACTCCAGAGCCTGTATATACAGTTTTAAATTTATCTGGAGACATTATAAATGATCGTGTGATTATAGACAGTTTTCAGCAGATTATCAGGTGGCATTTGTTTTTCACTAGTTTTTTTTTGTCACTAAATCATCTGGCCAAAGCCATGTACATTTCACGTTTACTTATTTCTCGGTTTAAACTCAATCAACTCCATGTAGATATCAAACAGTAAGTCTGACATCATTTTTCTTTAATGGTGTAGGGGTATTTCTAGGAGGAGTATGCCAATTACAAAAACAGCTGAAGACATACTCTGTTTAACAAAATAGATACTCTTAGTGTTGACTTCTAATCATTACAGCTGACTTGAAGTTATTTTATAATTTATCCCAGTAGGAGTCAGTGCTGAGTTGAGGCAACCAAGTGTAAAATTTTAATTAAAAGAAAAAAATTAAAAAGTTATTAAGAGTTCAGGCAATGAAAAGGCAATGCTATTACATTTCTTAAGGGTTCAAAAGAGACGGGGTCTCGCTATGTTGCCCAGGCTGGAGTGCAGTGGCTATTCACAGGCGCGATCCCACTACTGATCAGCACGGGAGCTTTGACCTGCTCCGTCTCCGACCTGGGCCGGTTCACCCCTCCTTAGGCAACCTGGTGGCCCCCCGCTCCCGGGAGGTCACCATATTGATGCCGAACTTAGTGCGGACACCCGATCGGCATAGCGCACTACAGCCCAGAACTCCTGGACTCAAGCGATCCTCCAGCCTCAGCCTCCCGAGTAGCTGGGACTACAGGCGCGCGCCACCGCGCCCGGCGCTGGCAGGAGGCGCGAAACGGCCTTAGAGGCTGAGCACGGGTGACGTCACCGCTGTGAGGGCGTAGACACCGCGCATGCGTGGTTTGTCAGCACTGCATTCTGGGAGACAGTCTCCAAAATATCAAGAACGCATGCGTCCGCTGGCTCTTTCCTTTTGCCTCGTTGCTACAGAGTGAGCAAGATGGGTCACCAGCAACTCTACTGGAGCCATCCGAGGAAATTCGGCCAAGGCTCTCGCTCTTGGTAAGAAAGAGAATGTGGTTTTAGAGAAGGTTTGTTCTGGGGCGTTGCTTGAAGCCGAGTGTAGAACTCGCAGGCGGCGCGTTGCGGGGAGACCGATGGGAGCCGGGCTGCCGCCATTTCAGGCCTCGGGGAGGGCGGCGGGCCGGATGGGGGCCTCCCGAGCGCGGGCCCCTTTCTTTTCTGCGACCTGCCGTAATGCCATCTCTCTTCCTACAGCCGCGTCTGCTCAAACCGCCACGGTCTGATCCGGAAGTACGGCCTCAACATGTGCCGCCAGTGTTTCCGTCAGTACGCGAAGGACATCGGCTTCATTAAGGTACGCGTCCGCCGGCGCCGTCCTGTGTCTGCGCGGCGAGTGTGCGAGCGGGTCGCCGTAGTGAGCAGCCGGCCGCCGGCGCGCTACTCGGCTTTAGTTAGAGGGCGGCGGCCAGGTTCACAGCATGGGGAGGCTGAGGCCCAGCTCTGCCAGGTCTAGTGCCGTGTATCATGCTGGATAACATGCACTTTTCAGAACCACTGCATTGGGTGGCAGATGTCTTTAATTGTGCCTACACACGTGTATGTGTGTGCTGACTGCTGCCCTGGAATGTTGGGTAGGATTCTGTTCTGCAACGAGCTTGAGATTTGGAGCCAGATGACATCTTACAGCTCAGTTTCTGCCTGTGAAGAATAAACTGGGCGCTACCAATATTAGTTAATGTATATGTGAAGCTTAACTCCTGCCAATCAGTTACTGGGAGTTGGTTTTTTTTTAGATGAAAACTAGTCACATAGTAAGTAGTATGGTAAGTATAAATTGTTAATGTGAGGTCTTTGTGGCAGAGACACAGTGTCTTAGCTTAGACTTTTACCCTTGACCACTATGTGCTTGGTGTTAATGTGGAATTTCAAATAACTCAAATGAGATAATGAACTCAGGCCTGTTCCCTAGCTTATAGTAGTGTTTCTCTAGTGATAAGTTATCTTTTAGGGAAGAAGTGAGAATACCAGTTATGAAATTCACAGTCGAAGTGTAACTGTTGAGGTTTGTGGAACGAACAGCTTGTAGTAGGCATCATCTATAATAATAATAAAAGCGTAATATAGGACGACCTTCTGGATGAAGCTGGGCCTGTGAGGGAAGACCGGGTCCTGGGTCTTGGGTGCCAGAGGGTAGCTGGTGCCAGCAGTCAGGGGAAGGAAGGCTTACTCTTGCACATATTTCATGCATCACGCCTCTAGTTCTAATATAATGAGCCAGTTTTTGTGAGTAAAGTGGATACTTAAAGCGTTTGAATTCATTTTCTGTCTGCTTTTTTTTTTTTTTTCCAGTTGGACTAAGAACTTCCATGAATGGGTCGTTGAAGACATCTACCTTATGACAGAATGCTATCTCTTTGTACATAAAATAAAATAAAAACCTTCAAATATGAGTGTTTTTGTGTGGATGGAGCAGTCACGTGATTGCAAAAATCTATCACTAAAATCTGCTCCGGCATTTGCCCAGAGGTGGCAGTCCTAGTTTCTGGGATAATACAGGAAAGCTTGTAAATTTCTCAAAACAGTTGTATGCAAAAGGGGGCAATGGTTACAGATGCCAAGTGTGTGATTGCTGAGAAAAACAGTAATTTCTGAGCATGTGGGAGGGGTGAGGGTGGAGGTTGTATAAAATTGAATTACAGTCTTAAGCCATTGGCTGAGAAGCCATGCCTGGTAGGCTAGGAACTTTTAGGCAGCAGTAAGTATAGGTCCTATGGGGAGGGGAGAATTTTGGAGCTCTGGGAACAGCAAAGCTGTGGCTGGAACAGAGTGAGAAGCTGGAAATTCGGAATTGTTGAGTTTGTAGGACATGGTTGGGTAATTGGAGATAAAGTTGCATTTGGTGAACAGATTAGAGTGCTATGAACCTTTTTTTAAGGTTCACTAAATTTTGTGGGCGAAATAGATTTTAGTGGGATACGAGTGGAAACGGAAACAAGGCTATTGGAGTAGTTTAGGCAAGTGATCTTGTCCTGGATAAAAGGGAGTGGTTAAGGTAGTCAAGAACAGTGACTTGAGAAGATGGATGTGGGTGAAACGAAAAATGGTGCCTCCAACGGTTTTGGTGCCAGAGCACCTGGAAGGCAAGAATTGCGATTGAGTTGGGACTGAAAATTGGATTTGAGGGAAGGAAGGTTAATAGTTCAGTTTGGGGCAAAATAAGTTTAAAGCTTGAACTAGATATCTAGAGTTCTCAAGTATGCTTTGATATAAATTCTTGAATCCATGGGAGCTTGGGATTGGAGCAGCAACTTTGGTTGTCCTCAAAATGAGTTAGTATCTGGTATTCTGGGATCTCATCCTGTGACTAGGTGAGATCTAAGCCCTAAAGTCTAGAGACTAAATACATGGAAAAGAGGATTGTTCCTGAGTTACTCCAAGAATAGGTGGGATTCAGCAACATAGACCAAAGGACCAAAAAAAGTGGCATGCTAGAAGCCAAGCAGGCAGAGATCAAGTGTGAGTGCCTCTAAACAATTTATTGCTATAATGTCATTTGAAAGTGAGAGGAAGGTGGAGTGGGGAATAAACATCTTAACCAAGTGCAGTTAAACCTGCAAAATTGAGAGCCTGGCAACACATTGCTAAGTACCTTCTAGGGCCTTTGAAGGAGCGTATGGAAGTTAGGAACACTGAGGCTAAAGTTATAAGAGCTTCAAAGGAAATCCACCTCCGCTCCTTATACTGAGTCCCAGGAATAGGAAGATTGAGGGTTCAGTGGGTAAGGAGGTGGGAAGAATATTTGCAGAAGAGGCTGAAGATGGAGTAAAGCTTCTGGTATTGGAATGGAGCTGATCTTGCTGGTAGGGTGGGTGAGAAGCTGGTCAGCTAGGCAAAACAAAATTAAAAAATTCAGAAGTTTACATATCTAGTGATTTCAGTAAATGATCCCAGTTGTGTTTGATTTGGGTATGAGACCTTTGGATGAACTCACTGATCTAGAATGGCTCTGTAAATGCTGTAAGAATTGTGTGTTACCTGAGGAAGGGAATATGTGGAAGGGAAGTTACATGTGGAAGGGAAAACCTAGCATGCCCTGGCTTTGGGTATATGTGGTGGTAGTGGGAAGGCAGGAACTGGTTTCCATATTCACAACATATAGCATGATGCCTTGTATATTAATAGTAGGTCCTCATTTGTTGAGTTGAATTAAATTACCTAGTGAATGTTCAGTGTTGATGGCAAAATATTGTAGCAACCATTGGAACATAGAGTCTTATACTTGGGTCCCTTGAATTATTAAAGTAGGGCTAAATGGGACCCTAAAGGACTTGTTCTGTCAAAGATTTTATTTAGCTCATTGATTAACCAGTAAGATTTTTCAATTCATTTAAAGGCGAGTTAAAAGCACCACAATATGTGAATCAGGGATGTGGAAATGAATTTATAAGTACAGTGGGGCCTTGACTTATGAGTGTCCAGACTAACGAGTTTTTCAAGATACGAGCCGTCTCTCGGCCGATTTTTTGCTTTGAGTTGTGAGCTAAAATTCCGGTTACGAGCCAGCTTCAGATACCCCACCACTAGTTGGCACAACGAACGTCACAGTGAACGCCACAACATCAGCCCAGCATCACGTGTCTCACTCGTTCACTTTATGATTTGACATATGAGTAATTTGAGTTACGAGCTCCGTCACGGAACGAATTAAACTCGTAAGTCAAGGCCCCACTGTACATTTAAAATTGGCTTTTTCGGCAGGGGAGATAATTAAGTTACTATCTACCAGACAGAATTTGGGTGTCTGGACAAGAATCATTTATGGGCTCACCCTCCAGGGAGCATGCACTTGCTATTCTTTTCCCTCTCCCCCTCCCTCACTGGCATATATTTTCTAAACTCCAAGGGACCCCTCACCAGGGGAGCAGTGGGCAGCGGCTCATCTCATGCTAAGCCTGAACCTATCTCCAAGGGCCTTTTTCTCGGACTTTCCAGTGAGCCAAAGCGGCCAGCCTAGGTTTGACTCTCCGGTTGCTTCTAAGCCCTTTCTTGTTTCACTGTTCTGTGTTTTTGCTGCAGTCTATAAATTATTGCTTATTTTTCTACCAAAAAAAAATCATTTATGTACAACTTTCGAAGTTGTAAAACAGCTCAAACACTAAGGTCAGAGTCCCCACCCACCCCAGGATTGTGCTAGACAATGCTTTATTTTCCATGAAAGAAACCCAGTAATCTTGATTTGTTTCTAAGTCAAAATTTTTCTCCACAGATTTTTAGGCTTTTACCTATATTGGTTAAGTTTTTTGAGTGCATGCTCTGTGCTAGGCACTGTTAACTGCTTTACTTGAATAGCTTTAATGCAACTCAAGTATAACCCCATTTTACAAATGGGGCAGATGTTATGCCCAGATTTCTTTTTTTTTTTTCTAATTCTTATACCTCATTTATTTCTCTCTCTTTTTTTTTTTTTTATTGCTTACAGTATTACAAAGGGTATTACATATGTGTCCCTTTTTTTCCCCCGCCCTTGACAATCCCATGGCCTCCCCTACCCCCCAGTGTCTTGTGTCCATTGGTTATGCTTATATGCATGCATACAAGTCCTTTTGTTGATCTCTTACCCCCCTACCTCCTGCCCCCCAACCCTCCCCGGCCTTCCCGCTGCAGTTTGACAATCTGTTTGAGGCAGCTCTGCCTCTGTATCTATTATTGTTCAAAAGTTTATAATGGTTTCTATTATCCATGAATGAGTGAGATCATGTGGTATTTTTCCTTCATTGACTGGCTTATTTCACTTAGCATACTGCTCTCCAGTTCCATCCATGATGTTGCAAATGGTAAGAGTTCCTTCCTTTTTAGAGCAGCATAGTATTCCATCGTGTAGATGTACCACAGTTTTCTAATCCATTCATCTACTGATGGGCACTTAAGCTGTTTCCAGATCTTAGCTATGGTGAATTGTGCTGCTATGAACATAGGGGTGCATATATCCTTTCTGATCGGTGTTTCTGGTTTCTTGGGATATATTCCTAGAAGTGGGATCACAGGGTCAAATGGGAGTTCCATTTGTAGTTTTTTGAGGAAACTCCATACTGTTCTCCACAGTGGCTGCACCAGTCTGCATTCCCACCAGCAGTGCACAAGTGTTCCTTTTTCTCCACATCCTCTCCAGCACTTGTCGTTTGTTGATTTGTTGATGATAGCCAGTCTGACAGGTGTGAGATGGTACCTCATTGTTGTTTTGATTTGCATCTCTCGGATGATTAGTGACTTTGAGCATGTTTTCATATGTCTCTTGGCTTTCTGAATGTCCTCTTTTGAAAGGTGTCTATTTAGGTCTTTTGCCCATTTTTTGATTGGATTGTTTATCTTCCTTTTGTTAAGTTGTATGAGTTCCCTATAAATTTTAGAGATTAGGCCCTTATCAGATATGACATTGGCAAATATGTTTTCCCACGCAGTGGGTTTTCTCATTGTTTTGTTGATGGTTTCTTTTGCTGTGCAGAAGCTTTTTATTTTGATGTAGTCCCATTTGTTCATTTTCTCTTTAGTTTCAAGTGCCCTAGGAGCTGTATCAGTGAAGAAATTGCTTCGGCATATGTCTGAGATTTTGTTGCCTTTGGAGTCTTCTAGAATTTTTATGGTTTACTGTCGTACATTTAAGTCCTTTATCCATTTTGAGTTTATTTTTGTATATGGTGTAAGTTGGTGATCTAGTTTCATTTTCTTGCATATATCTGTCCAATTTTCCCAACACCATTTATTGAAGAGACTATCTTGGCTCCATTGTATGTTCTTGCCTCCTTTGTCAAATATTAATTGAGCATATTGGTTGGGGCTGATTTCTGGGCTCTCTATTCTATTCCATTGATCTATATGCCTGTTCTTGTGCCAGTACCAGGCAGTTTTGAGAATAGTGGCTTTGTAGTACATCTTGATATCTGGTATTGAGATCCCACCTACTTTGTTCTTTCTCAGGATTGCTGCAGCTATTCGGGGTCTTTTTTTATTCCAGATGAATTTTTGGAGAGTTCGTTCTAGATCTGTGAAGTATGCCGTTGGTATTTTAATGGGAAGTGCGTTGAATTTATAGATTGCTTTGGGTAGTATAGACATTTTAATGATGTTGATTCTACCAATCCATGAACACGGTATGTTCTTCCATCTGTTTATGTCTTCCTCTATCTCTTTTTTCAACGTCCTGTAGTTTTCTGAGTAGAGGTCTTTTACCTCTTTAGTTAAGTTTATTCCTAGGTAGCTTAATTTTTTTGGTGCGATGGTGAATGGGATTGTTTTTATAATCTCTCTTTCTGAAAGTTCACTATTGGTGTATAGAAATGCCTCAGATTTCTTGGGGTTAATTTTGTATCCTATGCCCAGATTTCAAGATCCCCAACAGACCACGTGAGGGAGCCAGCCGTGTCCGATGCAAAAGCAGAGAGTCCTTTATTCGAACTAGTTCGGCTCCCCGACCACACTCACCGATGCAATGATGTAACGGTAAGCCCAGTGGCAGAGAGAGCCCTAGCCCGATGGGAAGAGGAGTTTTATAGGGGGGTGGAGTAAGGGCAGGAGAGGGGACTGTGGGCCCCGCTGATTGGCCAGGCGCAAGTCGGTGTCTCGTTACACAGGATGTTGTCATATTGATGGTGTGCACTTCCCTTGATTATCATTGGTTAGTCCAGAGAAATCCTGGGTGTGGCTAGCAGAGGCTTGGGCTTCTGGGAAGAAGCCTTGCCGAGCACATGGCTCTGCCCAAAAATGGAGGACCCAGGGTAAGATGGAGGGCGTAGTCCTCGCCCTTTCAGCACAAAGAATAACTCTCCCAGGATAGCATAGTCTGAGATTGAACCAAGGTAGTGTGCTTTGAGAACTGTTATTGCCATTAAATTGTAAATGTCCAACAACTAGGAAAAGCTTTGGTAAATACTGGTAGTCTATAAAATAGCTTAGAGAAATAATTTTAAAAAAATGGAAAATTGTGTATGTAGTACAATTTCACTGTTAAAAGAATGCACAGAAAAACCCTGCTGGTTTGTTATCAGTGATTCCCTTGAAGTGATAGAATTATGGGTGATTTGATTTGCAGTAGTCAGCTGAGATTTATTTAGGGGTACGGTATGCAGTGACTATAAAATAGTGTGTCCCGGGTACCAATATTGCTAATTAGGCTTCTGCTCCTCTGCCAACAGTTCTTAGATTGCTCTATTCGCAAGTGTGTTCTTAGCGTTGCTATGATTTCCTTCCACTGGTTTTCACCCATTCATATTTTATGTGGTCCTGTACAAAACAAGTCTAATGTATTTTCCATAAGAAAAAAGGCTAGGTATTTAGGCACGACGGCTCTCACGTTCTCCCATAATCTTATTTTAGGCTAACTTCCTGATTATTTCAACTGTTCCTCATAAGACATGATTTAGAGCAAGCATGTCAAACTCGCAGATCGCAGGCTGCATGTGGCCCACAATGAATATTCTAGCCAATATAACAGTATGTAAGAAATGTTTTAATAAAAATTTCGTAACTTAATTTTTACAATATCCTGTTATACATAATTATTAATAATGAACTACAACATTTGCTGACTGATTACTATAATCGTGTTGCATTCATTTCCCTTACATGACTTACACGCAGGTGCATCATTTCTTTCCACTAATACTAGCAACGGATATTTTAGCAGCTGATTGTCACATCATTAGTCTTGGACTGACTTGTTTGGTGTGTGCAACAGGAAATATTTCGCTTTTGGAGAACAAGAAAAATAGGTTTATTTGCGTTACACTTATTAATTTATGCAGTTATTCAGTGTCTGGTAAGTTAATATTCAAGAAAAAATACTAATTTTCATTAAAATGTTCTATTACTTTATGTTAATGATTACTCATTTATTTCAGCCCTTTGTATTCATCATGTCTCTATTGAAATAAACCTACATTTGTGTGAAAATTGAAGCTTTCGTTTTTTTCGGCCCACAAAAACTTAAACCTTGTTTATTTGGCCCGTGTTAGCCTTTGAGTTTTTTTTTTTTTTTTATATATATTTTTTATTGATTAAGATATTACATATGTGTCCTTGTCCCCACGTTACCCTCTACCCCCCCCCCCCCCCCCCGCTCATGCCCTCACCCCCCCGTTGTCCATGTCCATTGATTAGGCCTATATGCTTGCATATAAGTCCTTTGGTTGATCTTTCCCCCTTACCCCCACCCTCCCCTACCTTCCCTCCAAGTCCCGACAGTCATCAGCTTATGTTGTTCATTATATTCCACAAATGAGTGAGATCATGTGGTATTTATCCGCTCTCCAGTTCCATCCATGCTGTGGCAAATGGTCAGAGTTCCTTTTTCTTCTTCCTCTTCTTAAAGAATACCTTTCAGCATTTCATATAATGCTGGTTTGGTGGTGATGAACTCCTTTAGCTTTTTCTTATCCGTGAAGCTCTTTATCTGACCTTCTATTCTGAATGATAGCTTTGCTGGATAAAGTAATCTTGGTTGCAGGTTCTTGCTATTCATCACTTTGAATATTTCTTGCCACTCTCTTCTGGCCTGCATGGTTTCTGTTGAGAAATCAGCTGACAGTCGTATGGGTACGCCCTTGTAGGTAACTGACTGTCTTTCTCTTGCTGCTTTTAAGATTCTCTCTTTATCTTTTGCTCTTGGCATTTTAATTATGATGTGTCTTGGTGTGGTCCTCTTTGGATTCCTTTTGTTTGGGGTTCTCTGCGCTTCCTGGACTTGTAAGTTCATTTCTTTCACCAGGTATGGGAAGTTTTCTGTCATTATTTCTTCAAAAAGGTTTTCAATATCTTGCCCTCTCTCTCCTTCTGGTACCCCTATAATTCTGATGTTGGTACGCTTGAAGTTGTCCCAGAGGTTCCTTACACTATCTTCATATTTTTGGAATCTCTTTTCTTTTTTCTTTTTCGGTTGGGTATTTTTTGTTTCTTTGTATTTCAAATCTTTGATTTGATTCTTGGGATCCTCTTGTCTGCTGCTGGATCTCTGTAAATTATTCTTTATTTCAGTCAGTGTATGCTTAATTTCTAGTTGGTCCTTTTTCATGTCCTCCATGGTCTCACTATACTTATTGAGGGATTCATTAAATTTATCGGCGGTTTCCATAAAATTCTTGAAAAACCTTATAAACGTGGCCTTGAACTCTATATCCAATCGTTTGCTTTCCTCCATTTCTGCCATATGTGACCTGTTTCTTTGTCTCCGCATTTTGGCAGCTTCCCTGTGTTGATAGAGTGGCCCTGCGCGCCAGGTGTCCTGTAGGGCCCAGTAGCTCAGCCTCCCCAGTTACCTGGGGTGGACACTCTTGGTGCCTTGGTTGTTGTAGAATCTCTGGGAGGAATTGACCTCCAGGCCAATTGGCTGTGAGAATCAGCTGTGTCTAAAGTGGGAGAACTTCTGTGCTGAAGACACCCTTCTGGGGCAAGACTTGCTTCAGTGGGGCTTTGGTGTTCACTGAGTCTGCTCCCTGAGTGTGTCCCTTATGGATCTGAGGAGTTGCAATCTGGATGGTCCCACTCTGACCACTGGGGACAGTGGCTCCTGGATCTAAGGAGGTGCTAATTCAGCCTCTGCCTGAGGCCACACAGCAGGAGCCACGAAGAGGCTCAGCTGTGAAGCAATGCAAGCCGCTGCGGGGCCTTGGGCCTTCTCTTGGAAGTTCCGGGTCTGCCTGCCTGGGCTGCAGTTAGGTACATTCACATGCAAAAGCCTCTGCCACAGCCTGGGTGGGGCGGGGTCTCAGGGAATCAAAGGGCGGATCAAGGAGCGTCTGCCTGGGCTGCAGTTAGGTACATTCACATGCAAAAGCCTCTGCCGCAGCCTGGGTGGGGCGGGGTCTCAGGGAGTCAAAGGGCGGATCAGGGAGCTATGGCCGATTCTCCGCCCGGAGTCGCGCGTCTCAGTGTCCCGGTAACGGCTGCAAGCACCTCTGAGGGAAAGCCGCCCTCAAGTTCGCCCGCTGCCGGACAGACCAGCTTCTCCCCGTATGAGACCTGGGTCCCCAGAGACTTCCTGGAACCGGAGTTCAGAGCAGTCGGGAGTTTGTGATTCAAAAAGACAGCCGCGTCCTCAGGCGCCACCCCCTTTCCTCGCGCACGCGAGCCACCGTACCTCTGCACTTCACCTCCGCAGCGCCTCTGGCTCTCAGCGTGCTTCTCTTTCCTTCTAGTTGTAGAATTTACACTCAGCCAGCCTTTCTGTTGTTCTGGATGATGTTTGCTCAGTCCTTTGTGGTAATTTTCAATTGTTGTGTGAGGCGACAATTTCCCGGTGTTTACCTATGCCGCCATCTTAGTTTCTCCTAGCCTTTGAGTTTGACATGCTTGATTTAGAGCCATCTTTGGTGGTCTCTGAATTAATTCCACTGTTTGGATCCTGAGAGTGCCTGACAGCGTTTCACAGGGCAGGCATGCAGTAAAACTTGCTGAATGAATAAATGAGCAGATTTGGTAATGACTTGAATTTAGTTGGGCATCAGTACTTCATTTTTTTATGGGCCCTCTTTCACCATTACAGAAAGTCCAGAGACCCTGGCCTTTGACAGCTACCTCCATGGCTAATGCCCTTGACAGTTTTAAAGCTGTCTGCTTTGCACAACCTCTGCTTAGGAAATAGTTCTTGTAGAAAACTGTCTTTAATAATTGGTGCCTTAGAGATCTAGGCTTTTGGGTAAGTAGAGCAGAGCCCTTCTAGGGTTTGATGAAGGGTGCAACAATGTGTATTTCCTCAATATCCACAAGAGTTGAAAAAAGGAAGAGAAGGCTGCGCCACTAGGTGTTTCTCAAGGGTTAATCTAGAACAGTGGTTCTCAACCTTCTGGCCCTTTAAATACAGTTCATGTTGTGATCCAACCATAAAATTATTTTCGTTGCCACTTCATAACTGTAATGTTGCTACTGTTATGAATCGTAATGGAAATATCTGATATGCAGGATGGTCTTAGGCGACCCCTGTGAAAGGGTCATTTGACCGCCAAAGAGGTCGCGACTCACAGGTTGAGAACCGCTGATCTAGAAAATTAAAGGTTCAGTTTATTGGTAATACAAGTTAGGACTGACTTTTTTAAAATTAAAAATCCTTTTGTTAAATTCAGCCTATTATGTATGTCAGTGGTGACACTCCCTTGAGCTGATTTGATTTGCAAACAAATGCTGGATTTTCTGGCTTGAATTGAAGACCTGTAGAACCACAATGCCTTTCCCACTTCATCACCGCCCTCTGCCCCCACCCAGTTGTTCCTATCAGCCTCCTTATCTCCTGGACACCTATCTGCTTACAAACAGATCTCTGCTTGCCTGTATAGTCTGAGAACCACTGGTCTTGGGGCAAGGACTGAAACATCTCTGGCTCTGAATGTCACTGGCATGTATGGACCTGAAGTGGAATCTCATCCCAAGTCCAAAGGACACATTTCAGGAAGCTGTGCTCTGGGTCACAATGACCAAAATCCCCTTCACCTCTGGACATATACCATCTGATCACTTTTCCAGAGTCCTTTCTCAGACCTTCCCGTTTTTCCACGGGTGACTCCTTCTGACTGTTATTGAGATCCTTAGCTCACTTGGTCAGCCCAGCAGGCTGCCACTAAGCTGTTTTATTGTAAAACCTTTAGTAATTCACGTAGCCTTAACATAGTAACACAATAGCATTAACACAAAAGAAGGGGAGGAGTGAATTTCACTGACAGAGACTAGAGTTGCTGAGGTCTGGAAGGAAGGGAGGAGAGAGAGGCCAGTGTTATGAGAAAAATGCGGCCTTTCTGCTTGGATTCTCAGCCTCATAAAGCAGGATCCCACTGAGCTTTCTGAACACATTTTAGGGCAGGTCTGTATGGATTCCAGAGGCTGCCTTCGTAACTTCCTACTTCGTGTAATCCAGGTTTCAGAATAGGACCACTGTAGGTGTGTTTATGGTTCTAGATGTTGTAGTTTTGTTTAATAAAGCTGTAAGAGTGTAAGTACTAGTAGCCTTATGCACATTATAAACCCAATAATAATTATGCTGAATGTGTAAACAGCTCCCCTGTATAGACTTGCTGAGCCTCTATTGCCAAACATCAAGCATTAACTGTAGGGGCTAGAAAAATCAATAAGATTTTCCAGGGAACCGGATATGCAGGTTACTAAAACTAACAGTTGCCCATGAAAAATAATATGTTAATGCTAAAGGAAGTTTTATTTCCTAAATAATAAAAAGAACATAGTAGCTTGCCCTCAGTGGGAGTGGCTGGGGTGTGGGGGCGTGCATTAATCGGGGGAAAAAGGAGACATGCAATACTTTAAATAACATATTTAAAAAAAGAGTATATAAAAGGACTAGTTGACAGAGTAGTAAGCATTCATGGCAGCACAGACAAATCAATAAAAGCTCAAAAATAAGGAATAGAACCTGTTTTTTGGCAATCTAGATAGTTTAAGTTCATAGACTGAGTCTGGTTTACCTTGTTTTCTCTTCACATATCCACAAATCCCATTTTATGATGACACATGCATCTGTTCGTCCTTCTGTGCTAATTAACTCCTGTTACCATTCATGAAGATTAAGTGCGGACACATCTAGCACAGTAGTCAGTCATCAGAACAGAAAAGGGTTTGTGAAAATAAATTCATATTTGGAACTTTTTGGGGGAGATTTTTTGATAGGTAATCTCCTTAAACACAATTTCTTTTAAAGTTTTCTACATGGCTGGGAGTCTTCATTACCTGATTCCTGAGTTTCCTAGCTTCTTTGTTACCAAGGGAGCATATTATGACAATGATTGCTTCTTACTTGGGTCCTTCATTATAGGTTTTTTAAAGCTCTCACTGGCACCAATTACATGTGTGTGTTTCAATCTGTCATTGTTGATCATGAATTTGGTTGACACTTCTATTATAGAGAAAGGGCAAATAGCAATATTAAAATATTTCTTCTAATTAACTTCCTTTCAATGTGCACGAATTTGTGCACCAGGCCACTAGTTTGTCTATAATGTAGTATCTGAGGTTGCTGATAGTGCTGGAAAAAGGCATGATTCTTCCCAGCTGGTTTAATCAGGGAACTAGGAGATCAAAGGGATCCTTGGGCCTGCATGTCTCCCTTCAATGACACTCAGGCTTACTAGTATGTGGCTCAGACCTGAGTCTAAAAACCTGGCTAGAAAGTTGTGCTGCCTCTCTTTTAGACTGTCTCAGAGTTTGGAGAAATCCAAAGGGACATATGGCCCTTTTCCTCCTGCTAACTGGTTTCCGGTTTCTCCCAAACTTCCTGGAAAGAAATTAAGTTCTCTTATAGGATAATTTAAAAAAAACACGGTAATTCATGACTCTTACAGGTATAACTAATTAATTAATGAGAGAAGAAGTAAGATATTATAATCAGTTCAAAGTGCAGAGGCACAAATAGGCCATGCAATAAGTTTACAAATGGACGCAAACTAACTGGCTTTTTCCATGGGTGGAAGGAAATCTTTTGTGCCTCCAGTAGGCAGGATTGATTTGCATATCTGTAGACAAGAATTCTTTGTACTGCTATCAATTATTTACAGATGTATGAATAGAGCAAAGACAACAAAACCCCATAGCTAACCCCATATCAGATAACCCAGAAAGGAGTGCTGTAAACAACATAGATTTTCCATTGAAAACACCCAGCTATGTTTTTTTTTTCCACCCAGCAATTTTTTGATTCATTTCAGTCTTCCCTGATTTTTTCCTGTCAGGCCACATTGCGTATCTGATTATTTTATATTTATCTCTTCTATTACAATTGATCATTGAAAGTTGATTATGGAATGAGATGTGTACCCCCGTCTCCCTCCTCCCCCATTCTAAATGGAAAATATTTTGGAACTAGATGTCTCAAAAGGAAGAAATATGTTTAAGTGTGTGTGTGTGTGTGTGTGATATCACTTAGATATTAAGTGATCTAAAACAGTTCATTTAAACCAAAGCAGTGTTCAGCCCTAATATACCCAGGAGTCTCATGAACAGCTATATAGACTTAGGAAGCTAGATGGCAGAGTGATCACACAGTTAAAAGGCTTTATTTTATATGGCGTTGTAGAGAGAAGCTAAGCCCGGTTTTCAATTTTAAAAATGAAATTGGTTCTTAGCTATCTGAAGGGTAGAAAAGAGATAATTTAATGTGAAGATTTAAGAGGAACAAATTTTTCCATTTAATTTGATATATAATTGACGTGTAACATTGTGTATGTTTAAGGTTTGAAATGTGTTGATTTTATATATTTACATATTGCAAAAGAATGACCACTATAGTGTTAGCTACCACCTCCAGCCCGTCACCAGTTACCATTTATTTTTTGTGGTGAGAAAATTTAAGGTCTACTATTTTAGCAACATTTAAGTACACGCTACAGTATTATTAGCTCTAATCACCATGCTGTACATTTGTTCCCTAGAACTTGTTAATTTTATAACTAAAAGTTTATACCCTTTGATTGATATCTCTCCATTTTCCCCTACTTCTACCCCCTGGTAACCACCACTCTACTCTGTTTCTAAGAGGGACAAATTTTTTTAAATTTATGTTTTTTAAATTAATTTTTTTACAATATACAAAATAAATCTATTACCAGATTGTAGATACAAAATAATTAGCCATTTACATGCAATAAACATTAATATTTCAAGAAAAAAAGATTTTAAATATAATAATATTACCAATACTGTAGTAACATAGTATAATATCACAAAAGTTGTAGGAAATATTAAAAATCTGCAAATAACAGGAACAATTTTTAATTTTTGGAACTTTAAGTATTTTTTATTACAGTTGACATACAATTTATATTAGTTTCAGGTGTACAACCCAGTGGTTAGACATTGTGTAACTAAGTGATCATCCCAATAACTCTAATATCCATCTGACACCATGCATAGTTATCAGAAAACTAGAGGCCCGGTGCACGAATTCATGCATGGGTGGGGCTCCTCCTTGTGGCCTGCAGGGATTGGGCCAAAACTGGCAGCCCCTGTGCTAAAGATTGAATGAAATTTTTCAGCTACTATGTCAAGCTGCCAATGGCCATTATTAGAGAATTAGAGAAGAGGTGAGTTTCTGAGAATGGGTCCTGCTGGTGTATTCTTAAGACAAAAGAGAGTAGAAAGGACATAGAAAGAAGAACATAGCTTGGACTTTAGACTAAAATTGTCATGAGCTCAGAGACCCTGTTAGAGCCCTAAAGCCAAGCACACTGTCTAGCACAGTTATAATACCGTCAATAATTATTTCATGTGATGGTTTTAAAGCTATGTCCATAAATTCTTTGATTCTACCTTCCTTAAGAGGTAGAGTTTAATTTTCCTCTGACTGAGTGAGGACTTATTGAATCATTTGAATTAGAATGAGGCAGAAGTGATAGGATGTCACTTCCAAGAATAAGTTATAAAAAGATTAGAGTTTGCCCAGCTGGTGTGGTTCAGTAGTTGAGCGTCAATGCATGAACCAAGAGTTCCTTGGTTCAATTCCTGGGCAGGGCACATGCCCAGGTTTTGGGCTCAATCCCCAGTGGGAGGCAAGCGGGAGGTGTGCAGGAGGCAGCCGATCAATGTTTCTCTCTCAATCAATGTTTCTATCTATCCCTCTCCCTGTCTCTCTAAAATCAATAAAAACATGTTTTTTTTTTTTAAAGAGTAGAGCTTCCATCTAAGGTATTCTCACTCCCATTCTCTTCCTCCTGGATCATTCCTTGTGGGGGAAGCCCTATGAAGGGCTTATATGACAAAAACTAAAGCCTCCTGCCAACAGCCCCATGAGAGGTCTCAGAAATGGACCTTCCAGCCCTTCAGAGAGCTGCAACCCCGGCCAACCACTTAAAAGCAAACTCATGGGAGACCCTGAGCCACAGGGTCTAGATTCCTGACCCACAGAAACTGAGATAATAAATGTTTGTTCTTTTAAATTGCCAAATATAAGGTGATTTGTTACACAGCAATAGATAACTAACAATGTGGAAAGACAATAAAATTTCCAACATCAATGGTTTGATTGAAGAACAAGGGAGAAACACCAAGACTAAATGAGAAGGAATGCACTGGCAATGGAGTTAGTTACCTGTATGTGTGAAGGGCATCGGGAGAAGCAAACTGGAGAACACAAGTGTCAGCATGCCACTGTGGAAAAGGCAGAAATGAATATCAGTAACTGGTGAAATGAATCCCTAAGTTCACTGAGGTGACGCTGTTACTGCAGGGAGCACTACCTTAGAAGCTCAGTCACTTTCAACAAATGCAAAGTGCTATTATGAAAGAGAGAGTGAAAACTGAGTCTTTTCCTTGGGAAGAGAGCAGGCTTTTTTAAAAATCAAGAATGAATGCTTTCCTCTTTTGTTGCTAGAACAAGGGCTATCAGATAGTTCAAGCTCTTTGTATTCACAGTTTCTTTTTCTGGTCTCCTGCATTTCAGTTAATAAGATGTACCTGTGAATTCATTGGAAGACTTTCAAGAAACTTTCCAAACTCATTATACATGAATTGAGTGCCCAGAAATTTTCCACAGAGTTCAAATTTTCTGAGGCAGCTCTTCTTTCCAAAGTTTTCATACTTTGTGCCGACCCTGCTTGTCCTCCTGGCGGTAGGATGAGGCCAAAGGTTAGCAGGGCTCAGCTCTAATGAGTCAGAGGGCCTCAACTAAGACCTTTCCCTTTGAAACTCACTTCCTTATTTGTCACATGGTGTGGATAACACCAAACTTCACAGTGCTGATGTCAAAGTAGATTACAGATAAAAAGGCATTTGGCAAACTGTAAAGTGTTGCGCAGATAGAAGCAAGGGATGCCTTTAGCAGCTGTGCTTTTCAAAGAAGATGGACTCTCAGCTATTGCCATCTCCTCAGTCATTTCAGACCTTGTACTAGTGGAGAACGCTTCTCACCAATATCCATTCTCTCTGATTATAACAATGGCAACATCCCGTGCTGCCAATGAGCAGGCCCAACTCTGCCTTGACTGTGGTTCACATTATTATTTCTGCTTTCTCTGAGGCTGCCCTCCGTTTCCTTTGGCTCCCTCTTACCTCCCTTTACCTGGCATGTACTTCTCTCCAGTAAATGCTTCAGCCTTGTCCTTGAGGAAACCACAGTGGTGTCATTCTGTTCTCATTTTCCATGGGAGAGCTGCCTGCCGAGTGAGGGCTCATTCTCCCTAACTGTCGGTCCTGAATGACCTGGCCAGTGCAGTCCAGGCCTACCTGTGGACAAAGGATGCTTAAATTCTGAACACCTTCTCATTTTCCTAAGGCACGGAAGTCCCCAGTGTTTTAATTCTAGGATGGCTGTCTCCTGCCAGCCTGGCCTACACCCCTTTTCCACAGGGAAATCGTTGGTCGTTCAGAACAGGGGCTTCAGAGCCAGTTGAATCACCTGAACAAGTGACCTAACCTCTCTTGCTTCACTTCTCATGAGGATAATGTTAACTGCCCCCCCCGCCCCCCCCGCCCAAGGTCATGGCATAAAATAAGACAATGTATATAGAGTGCTTTAACATGTGCCAGCCACAGAGAAGGGCTCCACAAATAAAAACTAGTGAACTAGCCCTAGCCGGGTTGGCTCAGTGGAGAGAGCATCAGCCTGCGGACTGAAGGGTACCAGGTTTGATTTCGGTCAAGGGCACATGCCTGAGTTGCCGGCTCAATCCCCAGTGCGGGGTGTGCAGGAGGCAGCCAATCAGTGATTCTCTCTCATCATTGATGTTTCTATCTCTCTCTCCCTCTTCCTTCCTCTCTGAAATCAATAAAAAATAAAAAAAAACTAGTGAACTAGCATTTCTTTTCACGCGGTTTCAATTCCTCTCTCAAGCTATCCTGGCTCCCTACCCCACATCCTCTTCCTCTCCTCATCCTCATTTCCTTCCTTCCTGCAGATGCCCATAGGTGCCAGCAGGGCCCACCACCTCTACAAAGCTGTTCTTGCTACACTAGCCTGCAACGTGGTCTTCCCCATTAGTTCTCACAGCCCTTGTCTCTATCACTTACTGAGAAGTTCTTATTCTTTCTTGTGCTGTTCATTATCTCTGTGTGTGGTGTCATTTAGCCTTTATTTGCTGACATTGTGATTTGTTATAAGTATTTTAACAAATAGCCTTATATTCAGGCCCAGTAATATGGATACTGAATTTTAAAACAAGGTAAGTAGATACAAATTAATAACACAGAAAAGAGAAATGTTGGCCACTTTTAGGGTCCAACAGTGAGCCTGGTTTTCCTTGCTGCTAACTCCCTTTGAACTTTCCAGAGATACTCCTATTAATAAAGAGGTACAGTTCCTACACAGCTTTATAAGTAAAATGGTCAGAAATGGAAATAACATAAGAGACAGACTTGTTTTCTAGAAGAGCAGTGAGATGATTCTAGACTGAAAGTTAAAGTCATAGATTCTAATTAAGGTAAGGTCAACTGGCTGGAAATAGCAAAATGTACACCTGGGAGTCTTGATCTTTAAAAGCAGAGAAAGGTTGGGGTAACGTTGAAAAAGAGGGCTGGCTGTAGATAGCAAGGAGGGGCAGTCAGAAGAGAGGCCCCACCACATAATCTATGCCAGGGCAGGGCTCCCCAAGATCCAGGAAGGGATTTACACCAGCCCCCACAAACTGGGAGTGCCCTCTAGAGGGGAGATACATCCTTTACCTCCCTTTCTGGTGCTGTGCGAAGAGACTAGAAATGGGATATTCTCAAGGCCAATATTAAAGGAGGCCTAGAGTGATTTCAAGGATCCTACCCAAAGAAATCTCTCCCCACTAGTTTGCTGATTCCTGAAGTCTTTTCTTCTGTAATTAGAGATTGAGGCTTTAAATATGGCTGCCATTCCATATGGTGACTAAACAAAATGACCAGTGAGGGATGAGACCCCAGAAGTGAGTCAACTAACTTTGAAGTTCAAACAAAACAAGAGAATTTGTGTTCCAGGGTAGCTTCCTCCAGCTATGTCAGTATATTTGCAGGCAGCTCTGCTAGTTGGGAGACTTTGTGACACTAATAAAGTTGTGGACCCATATGGGCTGGTCCTGGAACTGTACCATATTCAAAAAAGTACATCATTTAATAGTAGAAATTATTTTGAAGAGATCTCCTCTACATTCCTCCATTAGTATGAAAAAGGGTTGTTATGGACTGAATTGTGTGTGTGTGTGTGTGTGTCACCCAAAAAATTATATGTTAAAGCCCTAACCCCCAAGGTAAGGAGATAGAGCCCTTAAGGAGGTAATTACGGTTAAATTAGGTTATAAGGGTGGCACTCCAATAATCCAAATGACTGGGTCCTCATAAAAAGAGGAAGAGACACCAGGAGTACATGTGCACAAAGACAAGGCCGTGTGAGAAGACAGCTGTCTTCGAGCTAGAGAGAGAGGCCTTACCAGAAACCAACCCTGCTGGCAACTTGACCTGGGAATTCCACCCTCCAGAACTGTGAAAATATAAATTTCTGTTGTTTAAGCTACCAGTAAACATTTGCCTACATTTCTTTGTTTGTTTGTTTGTTTGTTTGGTTGGTTAATCCTCACCTGAGGATATTTTCCCACTGATTTTCAGAGAGAGTAGAAGAGAGAAAGACAGAGAGAAACATCGATGTGAGAGAAACATATTGTTTGGTTTCCTCCTGCACGAGTCCCAACCATGGTTTGGGCCAGAGAGGAGCCTGCAACCAAGGTATGTGCCCTTGACCATAATTGAACCCGGGACCCTTTGGACCACAGGCTAACACTCTATTCATTGAGCTAAACCTGCTAGGGATAGATTTGTCTACATTCCTAAAAGATCCCAGGGCTCCTCATTTGCAGTTGGTTTTGTTTTTAGAAAGCAGAATAATGATGGAAAGAGCCCTGAGTACAGAGTTGGGTCTGGATCGGTCAGGCTCCCACTTCGATGGCTCTGGCTTGCTCAGTCTCCATTGCAGGTAAATGTAGACGATGTGCCTACTTCACAATGTTGTAAGGATTTTTTAAAATGTGTGCACTTAGCTGCAAAGCTACATAAATAAGAGTCAGCAGTAATAATAATTATTGTGTATGAACTGTTTTCCATGTACAAGGAACAATGGTCAATCCTTCATCTTTACCAATAAGAGAAGTGAGACTTAAAGAGACTATACAACTAGGCTAACTTTGAAGCTGGGTGACTCCAGAGTTCTAGACACCTCTTACCCTATTATATTCTCCCATAGATGCATAACCTTTTAATCAATTACTTCAGGTACTTTAAAGTCATTTGCATTTGTTACTTAGCACCATAATTTAAGACAGTTAATACACACTTTACAGATGAAACCACGAAGAACAGAAAGAAATACAGAAAATAGAAGCCTAAGTAACAGAGGGCTTGGAAGACACTCCTCATCCAGGCTTCTGCTAAGTCCATGTTTTGACATACACCATTACTCTGCAAAGAACACTAATACATGAAGTTCGTTACAATGATCAAATCTCTGGCATAAGAAAAAATTTCCCTGACTTTTTAACCTTAAAAATTGTTCCTCAGTTTCCAATCCAGATGAAGGCATAAGTAAATGCAGTACTAGCATCCTCCCACAACCATATCAAAACTACAACTAAACTATAGAACAACTATCATTCAGAACCTCCTGAAATCTAGCTGAAAAGAAGTCCTATAACTAAGAATGTAAAGAAGAAACCGCCCTAACCGATTTGGCTCAGTGGATTGAGCATCAGCCTGCGGACTCAAGGGTCCCAGGTTCGATTCCAGTCAAGGGCATGTACCTTGGTTGCGGGCACATCCCCAGTAGAGAGAGTGCAGAAGGCAGCTGATCGATGTTTCTCTCTCATCGATGTTTCTAACTCTCTCTTCCTCTCCCTTCCTCTCTGTAAAAAATCAATAAAATATATTAAAAAAAAAAGAAACCACATGGAGACTGGTAGGAAGGGTGGAGACAGGGAATAGGCTGGTCTCAGCCCAACGCCTAGTGGATAAAATTAGGAGGGCTCTGACCAGATAGCTCAGTTGGTTAGAGAGACATCCTGATACATCAAGGTTGTGGGTTTGATCCCTGGTCAGGGAATATATAAGAATCAACCAATGAATACATAAGTGGAACAACAAATTGATGGTTCTCTCTTTCTCTCTCTCTCTCTCTCTCTCTCTCTCTCTCTCTCTCTCTCTCTCCCTTCCTCTCTCTCTCTAAAATCAATCAATCAATCTTTTTATTTTTTAAATTAAATCTTTATTGTTCAGATTATTACAGTTGTTCCTCTTTTTTACCCCCATAGCTCCCCTCTACCCAGTTCCCACCCCACCCTCTGCCCTTACCCCCCCCATCCATAGGTGTATGATTTTTGTCCAGTCTCTTTCCACACCCCCCACACCCCTTTCCCCCCAAGAATTGTCAGTCCTCTACCTTTCTATGTCCCTGATTCTATTATATTCACCAGTTTATTCTGTTCATCAGATTATTTATTAACTTGATTTTTAGATTCACTTACCTGACCTTCAGTTCTGAAAGATAGCTTTGCTGGGTAAAGTAATCTTGGTTGTAGGTTCTTGGCATTCATCACTTAGAATATTTCTTGCCACTCCCTTCTGGCCTGCATAGTTTCTGTTGAGAAATCAGCTGACAATTGTATGGGTCCTCCCATGTAGGTAACTAACTGTTTTTCTCTTGCTGCTTTTAAGATTCTCTCTTTGTCTTTTGCTCTTGGCATATTAATTATGATGTGTCTTAGTGTGGTCCTCTTTGGATTCCTTTTGTTTGGGGTTCTCTGCGCTTCCTGGACTTGTAAATCTATTTCTTTCACCAGGTAGGGGAAGTTTTCTGTCATTATTTCTTCAAATAGGTTTTCAATATCTTACTCTCTCCCTTCTTCTGGCATCCCCATAATTCAGATGTTGGTATGCTTGAAGTTGTCCCAGAGGCTCCTTACACTATCTTCATATTTTTGGATTCTTTTTTCTTTTTGCTTTTCTGGTTGTGTCAGGGCCAGCCTGACAGGGTTGAGCCGGGCTGAGGCAGGGAGGTGGGAATTGAGAAAAGAAAGAAAGACAGGAAAGCGGGGTCGGGAGGACCCCAGTTCTCTTGATGAACTGAAGCGAATTTATTAGCTATACAATCCTATTTATATACAACACACTGAATAGGAGGTCTGTCAAGAGGAATGTATTCTTTGTTCCTCTTAATCTCTAAGGGAGAGACATAGCAGAAGGACAAGTTCTCAGTACAGCATATCTCAGTAAATAGTTATAGACTTCTTGGCAAGCTATGAAAGGCTGTTCTCATTCTACAAATGTTACTCCCATTCTACTGATAATTGCCATCCAAACAAGTCTGGGAAAACTGTGTGGGTAAGGGTCCCAGCCTTGCTAGCCCCTGCAGGTGCAAGGACCTTGCCAGCTTACATCTGGCCCCCAACAGATCCCCCTTCTTTGTTTTTTAGGCGAAGCTCATGTTTCAGTGTCTGACAGTTTTTTATGTGTACATGTCAGCAGTAATATTTCAGTTCTGGATGGTGGACAAATGGTGGCAATGTAGGTTCGACCCTCTCTGGTTTGGTCCTGGACAACCTGCAGCGATGCACAGCTGCTGACTGCTAGCATGATAAAGCGTTGTCACCATCTTTATTTCTGGACTGCTTCTCTTCTCATTGTCTCATGAGGCCACTGCTATTCTGTGGCTGGAGCAGTCCTGTTAATTCCTCTCTGTTGCAGGAATCCACATGGTCTTGGAGTTGTTTTCTGAAAATATACAAATGTATTCTCGACCAAAGGTTAATAAAGGAATCATATCTATAATTTAGACTTGGGATTCTTTTAATTTTTGTCCAAACGATTTTCCTTTGGCTTATTTTGACACCATGTATATTTTCATGGGTGTCTTGCTATTAGCATTATAAATGAAAAAATTAATTTTCAAGTAAAAATATTAAAGCAATTAAGGCATTTACTTAACAGGTTTTCATTTACTTAACAGGTTATTATTCCACTATCTCCCCTTTTTTATTTTTTAATATTAGGAGGTTTTTGGAAATTATATAATGCAGTCTAGATAACTTTAAATTTTAATTTTTGTATAAAAATATGACTGCTTTAGGTTTATAGTATGTTTAAGCAATTTGTCTATGAAATGAAAATTTTGGTTAATATTTTTTGAGCTAGTTTTAATTAATCTGAAAATTTGGTTATCATTTTACTGTTAAATTTAATACTTTAATGACAATTTTAGTTTATATTGTAAATATTAGTAGAAAGGATTATTTTGCATCCTTGAGAAAGCCCTGAGCATTCCTGGTGTTAAGCTAGATTTAGATATGGGGTAGTTGCTGTTAGACAAGTCTCTTATCTGGGTATCGATTTCAGCTGGCCTAAGTCTCTTTCTGTTATCTGGGTCCCGATCTGAGCTGGGCATGGGAAGCGCAGCAGCCATGGGGGCAGGAGACCTCCCTCAGAAGGGGCGAGTGTTCAAGCCCCTGCATAGTTGGGGGGGTGAGGATCTCTGCCCCACCTCTGTTGACACCCAAGTTCTCCCCTGAGGCCCCCTGCGACTGTGCCTGTCTTAGGTCGCCCCTCCCAGAGGGGTCTTACCCGTCGTTGACTAACCAGCCATCCTCCGGGGCCAAGCAGGGTGATGTGAGGTTTAGTTTTGTCTCCTTGGTAGCATATGCCCCTGTGGCCTCCATGCCCAGTAACTGCCTTTGGATCCCCTCGCCTGCTGGCGGGGCCCCGGCATTGATCATGAGGAACCCAGATTTCTTCTCCAAAGAGGGGGCCCAGCTTACGCCATTGGGCAAGAGACAGATCCATGGTACCAGCCACCATGAGGCTTCAACCTCAGTATGAACAGAGAGCTTAGTTAACAGCTATGGGCAATTGGAAGAGAGACCCCCTTTGGTAAAAAGGGCAAGAGAGGTTAATATAGAATGCTTAAGTGCCTTCCCAGGGGGCGTTCCACACAGTGGAAGGGATAAAATCCTTTTATGTTTTTATTAAATTCCTGCCAAACAATTAGTTTGTAAGCTTGTTTGGAATAAATGTTAATATGTTGTTGTAAAATATTAAAAATTATTAATGAGCTTTTGTTATATTAAATTATATCTTATAATTTTACTGCTTTATTTTAAGAAATATAAAATAAGATAATTTGTTTTGCCCTTTCTTAGAAGCAAAAACTTAAAATATATATTTATTAATATTTATCTGATAAAGCTTTCTATGTGATTTCAAGTATATTAAATTAGCTTTATTAAAAAATCCTTCAAGAAAATAGAATAAACTTTTGAAAACATTTCAGGGCCCATGAAATGTCCTAAAGTCATTCCTTGATTATAGTTTTGAAATCTAACTTAAAAAACTATTAAATATATATGTGTATATATAATTTAAAGATTATATACCTTTTATACTTCTTAAGAGATAACAATTAAATTAAAACTGATCTTTGTATTTAAAAATTTTGGTTGGGATTATAGAATTTATCCTCTTTTTTAAATTAGATAAATGTTGAAATTTTATTATAATTATATGATTTCTCCCAATTTATGTAACCAGAACTTTAAACTCTTAGCTGGCAAGTTAAATATTTAGTATTTCTTAATCAGTAACATTTTTAAAAAACATACTTTAAAAATACAAGACATAATTAATAGATTTAATTCTGTCCTCTAGATTTTTCATGAGGGACATTTAGATTAATATTTTAAGATTTTGTTATTTCAGAATATCTAATTTAATTTAGTAAACTCCTAAGCCTTGGGGTGCCATTCACTGAAAACAGGTAACCATTAAAATGTAAATTATATTCTTTCTACCAAGGATGGGAAATTGGGAAGCAAGCCTCTCTTTAAAAGTTGTCACTGGCAGGAAATTTTTGGCCTACCTGCTCTGTTGGGGGAAGGGAGGCTAGCCCTTCCTCTATTAGAAACTGCTTTGGGAAGCCAGCCTTAATTAAAGGGCGTAGCCGTCTTTTACCTGGGCTACTTAGATTTTTATAATTAATATATTTTAATAATTCTAGAGGTTTAAATCCAATTTATTATTTTAAGGCATATTCTTTAGCAAGTTTTTGTAACAGAGACAATTTTACTGAATTTCCTTTTCGGCCTTGAAATTAACCTTTTAATATTCTTTATTAGTATTTAAAAACTGTTCTTTATTATGGAAATGCCAATCCTGCTGCTAGAATCTAGCCAGCATCTTTTTTTTTCTTTGGGTTAAATTTTGCTATTTTTATTAGGAAATAATCAGTCTTGGGTTTTATTTTGTATATTTGTAAAGAGATTTCAGCTCAAAACTCTATCTAAATGTCCAAAATTGGACGTTGCGCGCCTTAGTTCCAAGCCAGTTTTCTCTTTACACGTGTACAGAAATCCCAGATGTATTTTTAAATTTCAGATCCGGTGGCATTTGCTGTAGCTGTATCAGAAATGGAAGGAAATCATCATTTTTTCTCTATGTGGGAGGTTTTAAATCTAATGATATTTTGTTTATTTCAGTAGGCAAGGGCAGCACCCAGGGCAGACAGAATGTCTTCCTATGGATCCAAGGTCCAGCCCGGCACTTCCGGGGGCTGCTTGGAATAGCTCTTGTATCTATTTTGCTTTCTGGGACGGGCTGGGTGCTGTGCAGCCTGCTGGCCTTGAGACAGCACAGGGACAGGAGGGTAAATAGACAATGCCCCTGTTATTTGCTGTGGGTGGGCTGGCCCCTTTTGGTAGTTTCTCGACTGGTGTTGAGGCAAAGAATTTCCCTGGATATCTGTCTTAGATTTACACTCATTTGCCCAATGTTTTCCTTTTTTACATTTAGGGCATAGTCCAGGTTGTTTGGGACCTCTGCCATTTCCTTTATTAATCCCTTTATTAGAAGGACACTGTTTTGCTATGTGTCCTGTTCCTCCACAAGTGTAACACTTGTGTGTTTGACTTTTCCTTGGAACTGGTGCCGCACAAGGCAGCGGAGAGCGGCGGGAACGGCCCCCGCGGCTTCTCTTTTTCTTGCCAAGAAGCTTTAATAATTCTAAAAAGTATTCTAACACATCCTCTATATCACTGCCCTCTTCAGTTCCAGCAGAAAAACATTCTTCCTCCTCTTTTGCCTGAACAATACCTGTATTATCATTATGACAAAGAGCAGCAGCTTCCTCAAAATCCTCCTCATCTTGAGGAGTTAAATTGTCTTTAAAAGTTACATTATTTCTTTTTAATATACTGTCTTTTTTAGACGCCTGTTTTGTGCTATCACACTGCTTCTCCTTTTTTTCTGGCTTAAGAGACGGTTGATTATGGTCATGCCTGGGATCTAAATAATCCCGTATTACATTGGATAAGGAAATGCAGACCTCCTGAATGAATTTTAAAAAATTTTCTACTTGCTTGTCATTAACCTTAGTTCCTCTACTATTGAGTATAAACTTTAACATTTGCCCATAAAGGGCATTTTCTCTAGATTCTAATTGCCCCATGCTTTACTCCCGATTATCAAAAAATTGCTCCTCCCTCCCTTACCTTAACAAGTGCACTCGTTATCCGGAGGAGATCCTCACGTCGTCTCTCCAAGCCCGACGGAGTTCCTCACCGTCTTTTTCCCAGTTCCTCAGTCCCTGAGCTCGGGCGCCAGATCTGTCAGGGCCAGCCTGACAGGGTTGAGCCGGGCTGAGGCAGGGAGGTGGGAATTGAGAAAAGAAAGAAAGACAGGAAAGCGGGGTCGGGAGGACCCCAGTTCTCTTGATGAACTGAAGCGAATTTATTAGCTATACAATCCTATTTATATACAACACACTGAATAGGAGGTCTGTCAAGAGGAATGTATTCTTTGTTCCTCTTAATCTCTAAGGGAGAGACATAGCAGAAGGACAAGTTCTCAGTACAGCATATCTCAGTAAATAGTTATAGACTTCTTGGCAAGCTATGAAAGGCTGTTCTCATTCTACAAATGTTACTCCCATTCTACTGATAATCGCCATCCAAACAAGTCTGGGAAAACTGTGTGGGTAAGGGTCCCAGCCTCGCTAGCCCCTGCAGGTGCAAGGACCTTGCCAGCTTACATCTGGCCCCCAACATGGTTGGGTGTTTTTTGCTTCTTTGTATTTCAAATCTTTGACTTGATTCTTGGGATCCTCTAGTCTGCTGTTGGATCTCTGTATAATATTCTTTATTTCAGTCAGTGTATGCTTAATTTCTAGTTGGTCCATTACCACAACCTCGAGGGTCTCACTAGATTTACTGAGGGTCTCACTAAATTTATTGGCAGTTTCTAGAAAGTTCTTGAAAAACCTTATAACCGTGGGTTTGAACTCTATATCCAGTAGTTTGCTTTCCTCCATTTCTGTCATTTGTGACCTGTTTCTTTGTCTCTGCATTTTGGCTGCTTCCCTGTGTTGATAGAGTGGCTTTCTGTGCTAGGTGTCCTATAGGGCCCAGTGGCTCAACCTCCCCAATTACCTGAGGTGGACACTCTTGGTGCACCCCTTTGTGGGCTTTGTGCACAGTCTTGTTGTACTTAAACCTTGATTGTTGTTGGTATCACTGGGAGGAATTGACCTCCAGGCCAATTGGCTGTGAGATTCAGCTGTGTCTATGGTGGGAGAACTTCTGTGCTGGAGACACCCTTATAGGGCAAGACTTGCTTCAGTGGGGCTTTGGTGCTCACTGAGTCTGCCCCCTGAGTGTGTCCCTTATGGATCTGAGGAGTTGTAATCTGGATGGTCCCACTCTGACCACTGGCTACACTGGCACTTGGATCTCTAAGGAGGTGTTAATTTAGCCTCTGCCTGAGGCTACCCAGTAGGAGCTATGGAGAGATCTGCAGATTCCTCTTCTTTGTTTGGGGTTTGGAGGTGCCCAGATGAGACCCAGCTGTGAAGCAATGCAAGCTGCTGTGGGGCCTTGGGCCTTCTTTTGGATGTTCTGGGTCTCTCTGACCCAGCTGCAGTTTGTTAGGTAATTTTAGATTGCAAAGGGCCAGGCCATTCAAATTCAAAAGCCTCTGTGCACACCTTTGGTGGGGCGGGGTCTCAGGGAATCAACAGGGTGGAGCAAGCAGCTATGGCTGATCTTCAGCCCTGCCCTAAGAGGCCCCGGGTATCAGTGTCCCGTGGTAATTGCTGCAAGCACCTCTGAGAAAGCCGCCCTCGAGTTCCGACCGATGCCAAACAGTCCAGTTTCTCCCCGTATGAGTCTGGGTCCCCAGAGACTCGCCCGGAACTGGAGTTCAGAGCAGTCAAGAGCTTGTGTCTCCCTCCTGATTGAAAAATACAACCATGTCCTCAGTTGCCCGCCCTTTCCTTGTGCACCTCCGTACCTCTGCACTTTACTTCTGCACCTCCTCTGAGTCTCAGTGTGCTTTTCTCTTTCCTTCTAGTTGTAGAATTTCCACTCAGCCAGCCTTCCTGTGGTTCTGGGTGATGTCCGTTTTGTCTTTTAGTTGTATTTTTGAAGTGGTTGTGGGAGGCAGTTATTTCAGGTGTTTACCTATGCGCCATCTTGGTTTCTCCTCAACCATCTATTTTTACATGTTGTCTATTTTTCCTTTAGTGCCCTTAACATAGTTGTTTTAAATTTCTGGTTTGATAATTCTAACATCTTTACCTTATCTGAGTCTGCTTCTAATGCTTGCTCTGTCTCTTCAAACTGTTTTTTGCCTTTTGGTATGCTATAACTTTTTGTTGAAAGCTGGACATGATGTATTGGATAAAATTAATGCTGGTAAATAGGCCTGAACTGATGCTGTGGTGAGATGTTGGGGGAGGGGAGAAGGAGGGGTTCGGTCCTGTGATTAGGTCTGAGTGTCCTAGTGAGCCTGTGCCCTTGGACTGTGAACTTACCAAGTGCTTCCCAGTGCCCCCCCTTTCCTGCCCCTGCCCTCACCTGAGGTGGGACAGGATGGCTAGAAGGGGCTGGAGTTGGGTATTTCCCTTCTGGATCAGTTATGCTCTGATGACACCACAGCAGGTTAAGCTCTGGTTGGTAACTAGTTTCTCCTAAAGACAGGCCTTGTTAAGAAAAGGACAGTACATTTCAAAGTGGTTTCTTTCTCCTTCCTCTGTGGGAAGCACCAGGGAATTTTTCTCCAATCTTCACTAAGAACCCTGGTAGAGTTCCTGGAGGTACAATTTCTCCCTCCATCCCAGCCCCCTGGATTTCTGACCTGTCTACACTGGACCTCCAGGAATTTGTCAGTTATAGTTCAGGTTTTCCTATCCCCAGCATCGGTTCTAGGGAGGTTTCTGCTCTGATAAGTTGTATTCTCATTCTCTGTCTGCTATTGCTCCAATTTTAGGGGCAGTACCCTGTGACCTCACTTCTCTGACAGACCTAAGAAGAGTTTGTTTGGCTTTTTATTTATTGTTAGGATGAGGGACTACTTCCAACCTCCTTACATGTTAACTGCAAGCCAGGGATTTTGTAATATCATCATCACAATCGTCTTATAACTGTTTCTTTTTTTTTTTCTGGCCCATTTTCTGATGAGACTTATTGTGCAATTACTACTTGCCAGTCACTGTTCCAAATGCTCTACTTGTACTAACCCTGTGTGAGTAGTTCTGACTTAGTTTGGGTTCCCTAAAAGCAGAGCTGCAGCAGTGATTTCTGTGCTTACAATTTATTAAGAGAACTAGAGGCTCGGTGCATGAAATTCGTGCACGGGGTGGGGGTTGGGGGGTACCTCAGCCCGACCTGTACCCTCTCCAATCCAGGAGCCCTCAGGGGATGTCCAACTTTCAGTTTAAACTGGAAGTTGGACATCCCTTTCGCAATCCAGGACCTCTGGCTCCTAACCGCTCACCTGTCTGCCTGCCCTAACCACTCTGCCTGCTGGCCTGATCCCCCTAATTGCCCTCCCCTGCTGGCCTGATCCCACTAACTGCCCTCCCCTGCTGGCCTGGTCACCCCTAACTGCTATTCTTCTCTACTTACTTCCACTGTTTTAATATCTATCTACCTGCCTAATTATTCACTATCATTTATCTTTTTCTTTTCTGACTCCTACTTTTAAAATCTGTCCCCAGTACACAACTATACTTGATTTTCATTATAGCTCCTACAGTTCACTCATATATCCTCTTTTCTTCTTTAACTCTGTTCTCTACTGACTCCTTTATAAAGTTCTTACCTTCCTCCTTCCCTTCTTCTCCATCTTCCCCCCTCCTCCCTCACTCTTTTACTCTTTTTACAGGCTAATTAAAAATTCTATGCTTTTCACCCTTAGTACTGACTGCTTTCCTCTCTGGGACCTGTAGCCACTTCTGTTTGGGCACTCGGGTCCCTCTTGCACCAGCTTTGAGGGGCCAAGTGACGATGCAGCTGTGTCTTGCTTACTGTGGCCTGCACCTCCCGCCTCCGAGTTGGGGGAGGGTCCAGCTGGCCTGGGCCAGCGTCCATCGTGAGGACCACTGCGTTATGTGGACACACGTATGCATTCATGCATGCATGAGGCTTTTCTCCCATTGAGTGCTGAAGGGGGAGGACACGGAGGCCTTTCCCACCCCCCGGCATGCCCACTCCCATGCCTCGAGCGGCTCTCTGTCCGCTCCCCTCCAGAATTCTCAGGCGACGGGAGTACTTGTGCAGGCACGGTCAGGGCCCAGTTTGTCCTTGGGGGGCATTCTACCCAGGATGCGAGCCCCCGTCCGGGTCGGAATAGGCAGATGAATGGATGGATGACTGGAGAAAGCTGTGGCAGCTTCCCTGTGGTGTGAGGGTTGCCTGTGGTCTCCATTGTGGTGGGGCCGGGTCCGCATGGCGGGAGGAGGCTTCAAGGTTGTGCGCTTGGGAGGATCAACTGGCGTCCTGGGTGCCATGGGCGCCCTGTGTGTCTGTGGTGGTGGGATCCCCACATTGTTTATCCGGTGACCCGTCCAGGTCCAGTGCCTTACCTCGACGTCCACTCTCTGTCGTCGCTCCCGGGCCCTTCCTTTGTGTTGGGTCCACACCCTCTTGATTTGCCTGTGGGACCCCTCCCGGGGGTCACTGCCAATGCACACACCCCACGGTTGGTGTCTGCTGACCATGGCCTGAGAACCGGCCTTCTGCCATGCAGGTGTTGCCCCTCAGCCCCCGTCCCCCAACTCAGGAGGGGGGTTGGTGGCGTCCCTGGGCAGAGTGCTCTTGGACAGGGCGTGGTGTCGCAGGGGTGTTTATCAGGCACGTGCACCCAGGAGAAAAAGAGGACTCTGGCACCGGGGGCAGGGCAGCAAACCTCACACAAGTCCCCATGCTGCACGTGCAGGCTCCTGCTGGTCTGTCAATATGCAAATTGGTCGTTACTGTGACACCATTAGGACCAATTTGCATATTACCTCTTTATTACATAGATGCTTGGCCCTAGCTGGTTTGGCTCAGTGGATAGAATGTCAGCCTGGGGACTGAAAGGTCCTGGGTTCGATTCTGGTCAAAGGCACATGCCTGGGTTGCAGGCTCAATCCCCAGTAGGGGGCATGCAGGAGGCAGCCAATCAATGGTTCTCATTCATCAGTGATGTTCCTATCTCTCTCTGCCTCTCCCTTCCTCTCTGAAATCAATAAAAAAATCTATATTATAAAAGGCCCATGGACCTAAGGCTGTAATGACCAAAGACCGGCACAGGTGGACGGGGCTGTGAGCACTGCAAGGCATGCGTGGGTGGGTGGGGCTGCGCGATTTCATGCTGGGCTTCTAGTATATATATATAAAGAGAATGCTTGGAGGAAAAACTGGTAAGGGAGAGAGGGGAGCAGGATCAGGAAAGAGAAGGTGCTACACAAGGATGGGGTTTCAGGTGAGCATGGGATTTAGGTCATTTGCTGGAAGCTCCAGAGTGTAAATTGCACCTTGTCTCATTGTTGAGGAAGGGAGCAGGGTTTTGGTTCCCCACTCCAGCCTGTCATTAGATACTCTTTCCGTTTTACAGATGAAGAAATTAAGACAGAGAAGTTGAATAATTTGTTCAAGTTCACATGGCCAGAAAGTGGTGGGATTGGGTTTGGACCCCAGGCATACTGGCTCTGTAGATAGAATATATATATATATATGTTATTGATTTCTTACAGAGAAGAAGGGAGAAAAATAGAGAGTTAGAAACATTGATGAGAGAAAAACATCAATTCAGCTGCCTCCTGCACACTCCCTACTGGGGATGTGCCCGCAACCAAGGTATATGCCCTTGACTGGAATCGAACCTGGGACCCTTCAGTCCGCAGGCCAACACTCTATCCACTGAGCCAAACCAGTTAGGGCTAGATATATTTTTATATTGCATTTTTTAAGGAATACTCAACTACTTATCTCATTTGATCTCCCAAAAACTAGTTAGGGCACAAGTTATTATTCTAATTTGTCAGATGAGGAAATTGAAGATCAGTGTAGGCTTTTAAACAAAATCCAGTACCTGGTCCTGATCTGTCTCCCTGTAATGTCTAGCTGCCTTAAATCAACCAGAGTTTGTTTCATTGACCACATGATTAAAAACAGTAATTGTTTGATTTAGGAGGATGTAACTTGAAGAGTATAGAGATTCTATATTCTAAGCTATTCAGATGATAGAAATGGAAAACATTATCTTGTCAATAGGTGAGTGGCCTTAGCTTTCACCTAGATGTTATTTTAAATCACTGGCTGGTTACTCTCAAGTGAATGGATTTACTGATTTGTAATTGCAAATTAATAACAACAAGAGCATCTTGCTGCTGAATTCCTCATTGCTGAAAAATTAAAAAAGAAAAGGAATTATCCTATAATAATAAAAGACTAATATGCAAATCAACTGAATGACGGAACCACTGGTTGCTATGATGCGCACTGACCACCAGGGGGCAGACACTCAATGCAGGAGCTGCCCCCTGGTGGTCATTGCACTCCCACAGGCGGAGTGCTGCTCAGCCAGAAGCAGCGAGCAGGCCTAAGCCAGCAGGCAGACATCCTCTGAGGGGTCCCTGACTGCAAGAGGGCACAGGCTAGGGCAGGGGTGGGCAAACTTTTTGACTCGAGGGCCACAATGGGTTCTTAAACTGGACCGGAGGGCCGGAACAAAAGCATGGACGGAATGTGAACTAATACATGTTAACACTGCTGCTGGTGAAGGAACAGAGGGGAGAGCAAGAGAACCCTCTGCTCTTTTGGCTCCGTGGGCCGGATAGAACAGCTGAACGGGCGGAACCAGCCCGTGGGCCGTAGTTTGCCCACAGCTGGGGTAGGCTGAGGGACCTCTCCCCCAGTGCACTAATGTCGTGCACCAGGCCTCAAGTAAATTATAAATTAATGAAGAGGCTAGAAATTTCAGCAGAAAAGGAGAATGGAGAAACTTGGGGGGGGGGGATAACTTGAAATGGAGCTTTTTAACAGTCAGCTTTTTGGAATTAGTGTCCTGAAAATCTCAGAAATATAAGAATGCAAATGGCAAAATTTGCTCTGAAACAATGAAACAGTTCAAATGACTGAAATGTGTGATCTACATTTACTGCTTTTATTTATTATTCCTCAATTCTGCTTAAATCCTTTAAAATATGATTTCCACCTAGTTATTTGGGGTTGCTCCCAGATTTTTCTTGACTCTTTCCCTGTTCTGTCTGTATCAAACCTACATTTCTGAGTAGGTTTGATAGGAGGAGCTGGCAGAAGACTCAGCTGCTTTCTCTGGCAGTGGCTCTGACTCTTCTGTCCTTTCAGGTTGGGGAGATCATGCCTTTTCCTGTAGTTCTCACTTGTGGCAGTCAGTCTCCATCCTGTTCTAGTTCCCACTGGAGTCCTGGCTTCTGGGCTCTGGTGGCAAAGCTTATAATAGTCTCCCCTCATTTATGGTGGATATGCTCCAAGGCCCCCAGTGGACGTCTGAGATCATGGATAGTACCAAACCCTGTATATACTATATACTGCTTTTCCTATATATGCATACCTATGATAGAGTTTAATTTATAAAGTAGGCACAGTAAGAGATTAACAACGATAGCTAATAATAAAATAGGACAATCCTAACAATATACTGTATTAAAAGATATGTGGATATGCTCTCCTTGTCTCAAAATATCTTATTGTACTCTTCTCAACTTTTCACTTAAAGGAAGCACTTTATGGCTTCTCATGAGCATATCTGAATTTACAGTGTCACTACTCTTTCACTTTAGGACCATTAGTAAGGAAAATAAGGGTAACTTCAATACAACCACTGCGATACTGTGACAGTCAATCTGATAACCAAGATGGCTACTAACGACAAAGGGAAGGGTGATTCTTGTCTGAGTGGGACAGGGTGGTGAGACATTTCATTACACTACTCAGAATGGCATGCAGTTTAAAATTATTACAAATTATTTATTTCTGGAATTTTCCACTTAATATTGGTATCATGGTTGACAGTAGGTAACTAAAACTGTAGAAAGTGAAACCTCTTTCTACAGATAAGGGGGACTAATGTATTGTTAATCTCTGTGTTGCTTCATTGTCCATTTAGTTTCTTAACACTTCCATCACTTGGGTAACCAATTTCCTGTATTAAATTTCCTCTATTCAACTGACTTTCCTCGATTTTTAATTGCCCACACCTCTTATGGCTCTGTGCTTGCCCTCTGCCTTTTCTCTCCATACTCCTTTAACTAATTGAACCCATCTACTCCCATACCTTGAACCATCATCTCTGTGTCACATGTCCTTGTCTCTAGGTCCATTTTCTACCTTCCTGGAGGATGTCTCCACCTGGCATTGCTGCAAACCTTTGAGATCTATATGCTCCAAATTACTTAGAGGACAAAGTATGGTGGAGAGCTCCTTGACGCAGAGACATTGCCATACATGCAGAGTTAACATTAGTGTCAGGGAATTGCAGTAGTATAAAGAATACTGTGGGTAAGTGACATGACATTTAGCTTTCCACCTGCATGGCTCTAGTGCTAGATCTCAAGCTGCAATATTTACAGAGTTTGAGGCAGGTGACATAATTGAGTGAAGTTGGCTGGGTCAAACAAAAACGGTCTCTTATGCTCTTTTGATATAGAGACGCTTTGTGTACAATTTGTAACAAGTAGGAACACCCTTCCCTTCCAGAAGGAAAATGTTCTTTTCCATTTTTCAGAAAAAACTTGGTCCTCTTGGTCTATTTTTTACTTTCCCATTTTGGCAGAGACATAAACACAGAAAAGTACTTTTCTACTATAAGAAGTACTTTTCTACCCCTGCAAGCCTGATGCTCACTGAGAACTTCTGGGAGAAAACTCACTCTTGACCTCAGTGTTAGGGATGTAAGAAAAGGTGGTTGAGCCTGAAAAAAATAGAAGGTTTGGCCTGTCTAAAGGGGCTGCCGTTACTCAGCTCCAGCTCAGTCTTACCCTGAAGGAAATGCATCTGGTGTTGCAAGATCTTCTAACTTTTAAGAAGGCAGAAATGTATGTTTTTATGTGATGTCTCTTGATTTAAAAAACACTTGGAAATGTGCTATCTTTGATTTGAAAACATACACACACATATGTTCTATTGGCCAAACAAAAGCTGTCTATGGGCTGAATTTCCTGTGTGTTCAGTTTGTGGCTTTTGATCTCATCCCAGTCCGCCTGCTGAGTCTCAAGCATTTCTTTAAACCAGTGTCTGAGCTAAAGACACATCCTGGGGAATCACTACAGCTTTCTCAAGTCTTGTTAAATCTGCTGGGCCCTAGCTAGTTTGGCTCAGTGGAGTATTGGCCTATGGACTGAAGGGTCCTGGGTTTGATTCCAGTCAAGGGCATGTACTTCACTTGCCGGCCCAATCCCCAGTCCTGGTCAGGGAGCATACAGGAGGCAACCAATTGATGTGTCTCTGTCACATTGATGTTTCTCTCTCTCTGCCTCCCCCTCCCTTCCATTCTCTCTAAAAATCAATGGGAAAATATCCTTGGGTGAGAATTAACAATAACAATAAGTAGATCTGCTGGACAGTTTGATTTCCTTCTCCAGACCCACTCTTTGCCCCTCTCTTGTCCTGGGAGGCTGGCTGGTATGTTCCACATCAATGGTCTTTTATCTGGTTCCCTATTAAGTTGGGCCAATGAGAGTCACAAGTGGGAGATGGGTGGAAGGAAGGAGACTGAGGTCTCAACATAGATTGCACTCAAAGCTGGGCAGTGATGAGCACCCCTTTCAGACCATGACTTTGGCTATTACTGAGGAAATTACGAAGTAAGTAATGTTTCAATGTGCTATCCCAAAATCTAGCTCTACACCTCTGTAGCCACAGTCCTTGACCCGTCTTGGTATAGAATATTGGATTGCAGTTATTGTCAAAAGTGGGAGTGTGCTTCTCATTCATGTGTCATTTTCAGATTGTCACATCAGAAGCAGTACCTAATTTTTCACTGGCTCTAGCTTTTTATATGACAACTAGAGGCCCAGTGCACAAAAATTTGTGCACTGGGGGGGACGGGGCGGGGGGGGGTCCCTCAGCCTGACCTGTGCCCTCTCGCAGTCTGGGACCCCTCGGGAGATAACGACCTGCTGGCTTAGGCCTGCTCCCGGGTGGCAGAGGGCAGGCCCAATCCCTAGGTGCAGCCCCTGGTCGGGCTCAGAGCAGGGCCGATTGGGGAGTTGGGGCGCCGCCCCCTGTCATGCACAGAGCAGGGCGGATTGGGAGGTTGCGATACCACCCTCAGTCACGCTCAGGGTAGGGCCGATTGGGGGGTTGGGGCGCTGCCCCCTGTCACACTCAAGGCAGGGTTGATGGGGAGGTTGTGGTGCCACCCCCTGTCACGCACAGAGCAGGGAAAATCAGGGGGGTTGGGGTTCTGTGCCCTGTCACGCACAGAGCAGGGTCAATCAGGGGGTTGTGGAGCTCCCCTGCCACGCACAGAGCAGGGCCCATCAGGGGGTTGGGGAGCTCCCCCCTGTCACTCACAGAGTAGGGCAGATAGGGGAGTTGGGGCACCGCCCCCTGTCACACACAGAGCAGGGAGGATCAGGGGGTTGGGGCACCGCCCTCTATCACCCACAGAGCAGGGCTGATCAGGGGGTTGGGGTGCCGTCACTCTCACACTCAGGGCAGGGCCGATGGGGAGGTTATGGCTCTACCCCATCACACACAGAGCAGGGCCCATGGGGGGGGGGGGGGTTGGGGCTCCGCACCCTGTCACACGCAGAGCAGGGCTGATCAGTGGGCTGGGGCGCCGCCCCCTGTCACACACAGAGCAGGGCCCATGGGGGGGGGGGGGCGGTTGGGGCGCCGCACCCTGTCACACACAGAACAGGGTCGATCAGGGGGTTGGGATGCTGCACCCTGTCACACACAGAGCCGCAGGCCGATTAGGGGGTTGGGGAACTCCCCCCTATCAGGCACAGAGCAGGGCTGATCAGGGGGTTGGGGAGCCTTCCCCTGTCACAAACAGAGCAGGGTGGATAGGGAGGTTGTGGCCCCGCCCCCTGTCACACACAGAGCCGCAGGGCAATCAGGGGGTTTGGGCACTGCCCCCTGTCACATTGATCCCGGTGCCGGGAGGCCTCGAGGCTCCGCTGATCCCGGTGCTGGGAGGCATATTACCCTTTTACTAATATAGGATAGAGGCCTGGTGCACGGGTGGGGGCCGGCTGGTTTGCCCTGAAGGGTGTCCTGGATCAGGGTGGGGGTCCCCACTGGGGTGCCTGGCCAGCCTGGATGAGGGGATGATGGCTGTTTGCAGCTGGTCACACACCCTTCAGGATGGGGGTCCCCACTGGGGTGCCTGGCCAGTCTGGGTGAGGGGCTAAGGGCTGTTTTCAGGCTGGCGGGTGACTGAAGCTCCCAACTGCTCCTTTTTTTCTTTTTTTCTTTCTTATTCTGGGCCAGCTTTAGCTCTGACTCCAGCTCTGAGGCCTCTGCTGCTGAAAGCAGGTATCTGGTTTGTTTGGGTTCTATAATCGAAACACTGTATCAACTCCAGCTCTGAGATGCCGGCTGGCTGAAAGCAGGTTTCTGGAGTTTTGTTTAGCTTCTATATTTGTAACAATGTTTCAAACTACAAGCTCAGAGGCCGGCCAGGCAGGCGGGGAACGTTGGTTTCCTCCGTTACTGAAGCAAGCAAGCCTCATGTTAGCTTCAAGCTGCCTGGCTGCCTGCTGCCATCTTGGCTGGCAGTTAATTTTCATATCGCCCTGATTAGCCAATGGGAAGGGTAGTGGATGTACGCTAATTACCATGTTTCTCTTTTATTAGATAGGATGCCTGTAACTGGCATTTCTTTGAAGTTGTCAGGTTAGATAAATAGAAATTTGCTTTTACTTCTTAAAAGTAGTATTTGCAGTTCATAAACACACCTGTCCTTTACCCCATCCCTCAATTCCCTAGGCAGGATAGTTACAATCAGAATACTTTGGAAACACCCCATGTTATGAGTGTAGGACCTTCCCTTTCACCTTCCCTTTAATATAGATTTGAAATCCCTCCCACTTTTTCTTTGTGGGAATCTCCAATATCTTGCTCCCTCATTCTTCTCCCAAGTCTGCCAGCCCCTTCCTGGCTTCATTTCTTTATCATTGAATATGAAATTTTTTAAAAAAAATATATTTTATTGATTTTTTACAGAGAGGAAGGGAGAGGGATAGAGAGTTAGAAACATCAATGAGAGAGAAACATCGATCAGCTGCCTCCTGCACATCTCCCACTGGGGATGTGCCCGCAACCCAGGTACATGCCCTTGACCGGAATCGAACCTGGGACCCCTCAGTCCGCAGGCTGATGCTCTATCCACTGAGCCAAACCGGTTTTGGCTCAATATAAAATTTTATAGTATGTTTCATCCTTCATTCTCTTTCTTGCTGACATCTTTAATTCCTGTGTCTCTGTGCCCATCTGCTACACCTGTTTTGCAAACGCCCAACTCATATCTCCATACCTGAGGTGATCCTTCTCCCAAACTTGAGATTCTGAGAGATGCTGGATGCAGTCTCACAACATACATGGGCCCTGGCGTAGATGTAGGTTGATAGCATCCCATGTCAACAGAGTATAAAATCCTTCAATTCTCTCCCACTCTTCCTAGGCTTCTATCTCCACTCCAGTTTCCTCACTTTCTATGGATAATATTATTTAACTAGGGGCCCAATGCATGAATTCATGACCTCGAAAAGAACTGTGGGCTGCGAGGCTGTGGTGGGCACAGGGGCGGGTCTGGGTCCATCCTCCATGCCCCCACCTGGCCCCTCCCGCCGTGGCCCCTGGTCCCCTGTCTGCCCACAGCCCCTTTGCTGTTGCTCCCACATGCTGATGGCACCAGCCCTGCTTGCACCTGCTGATGGTGTGGAGCAACTGGGGCTGAAGCCGTCAGCAGGTGCGAGCGGTGGCTGCTGCCCTGATTGCCCTTCAGGAGTAGGGCCAGGTGGAGAAGCCCTCAGGGGTGATCAGGGACAGCAGCTGCTGCTCACATCTGCTGATGGTGCTGAGCAATCCGGTCGGTGCCAGACGCCAGCAGCAGGTGCGAGTGGCAGCTCCAGCACCAGCAGCAGGTGTGAGCGGGGCTGGCTCCAGCAGTGGTTCCAAGAGCTGGGTAGTGACCACAGTGCATGGGAGCAAAGAATTTTCAGTAACCACCAGAGGCTCCTCTGATGACAGTGACTGGCTCCCCACCTTGGTCTGGCACCCTTGCTCACCTGCTTCACCATCCCACCACAGCCGATGTCCGCCATGTTCTGTGCTCTGCTGCCTGCTCCTGACGCCTACCATGTTAAGCGCATGGCTCTTGGTGGTCAGCGCATGTCATAGTGACCAGTTGTTCAGTTGTTCCGCCGTTCGGTCTATTTGCATATTAGCCTTTTATTATATAGGATATTTCCCAGGAAAAAGACAGACAGCAATTGCTCCCATGTAAAAATTTGTCTGTGTCAGCCCTAGCCTTTCTCTCTCATTGTCATGCTTTTGTTACCACAAAGGAACCTGGCCCTGAGTAGGTCTGCCTAGGGCCCACCAGCAGTGTATGGATTTTATTTATTTATCTATTTATTTATTTATTTATCAGTGTGTGGATTACTGACTTCGTGCAGGAAAGATTTCACAACAGGAGTCTAGGTGACTTTGCGGGTACACTTATTAAAGTTGGGGAGAGTGAAGTAAGAAAGGGCTTAGCATAAAAGCAGCAATGGGAGAGCCCTAGGTGGGGCTGATTTGGCCCTCTAGAAATGTTCTAAGAAAGAAGTGAGCCAGGGCAGGGCTGCTTGAGCTCACTTGGACGTCAGAGAAAAAAGGCCTTGGAGACCGGTTCAGGGGGATGGCCCGGGATAAGCCACCACTGTCCATTGCTGCCCTGGTTGCAAGTCTCCTGGGGATCCTTAGAGTTTAGGACAGTGGTCGGCAAACGGTGGCTCGCGAGCCACATGCGGCTCTTTGGCCCCTTGAGTGTGGCTCTTCCACAAAATACCATGTGCGGGCAACAACATACAAACCTGACTTACCCAAACTTTCCAAGGAGATGCAAGGCCATTGTTCACATTAGTGTTTGTCAGTCATTGTCATGATTTAACTTTATGGATATTGTAAGGTAAATTGTAAGGAATTTAATTTTATCAATAAATAATATCGTTATTAAGTATGACATCAAGTTTTATTCAACGTACCTATAGTTTAACTAAGACTTAAAACTTTAAGTAAAGTTTAAGTTAAATTTAGGGAACGTTGTGGAGTGAAAGATGTAGTGTCGAGGATTGAGAAAGGTATCTTGAAATGGTTTGGACATACAGAGAGGATGAACAAAAGGAGATAGACGAAACAAGTATACAAGACAAGTGTGGATGGGAGAGTTGGAAGGGGTTGACCTCAGCGAACGTACCTCATTGAGGACATTTTTAGCAAAGGCCAGCTTAGGAGTACCCTAATTAAGTTAATAACAATTTACCTACCTATATAGTTTAAGTTTAAAAAATTTGGCTCTCAAAAGAAATTTCAATCGTTGTACTGTTGATATTTGGCTCTGTTGACTAATGAGTTTGCCGACCACTGGTTTAGGAGATGCACACCTGTGAGGAAGGAGAGGGAAAGGGAAAGGGAGAAGGGAAGGGAAGGGAAAGGCAATGGCATGCTCCTGGGAGGGAGAGCACTGGGTTCTTTGTTTTGAGGGTTTTAATGACCTCCCTCAAAACAAAGCTAATATTCATCAGCTTTTCCAGGTGTGCCCTTTCAGGGTCGTGGTTTCTACTGAGGTCAGTGCCAGGGCAGAGGTCATTAGTCATTGCAACTGGTCTTGCTGTTACCTGGTTTTGCTGCTTTTCTGGGTCTGGAGCTGAAATACAGCTGAGGCCTAGATGTTATCTCTAAGGAGGTGACCTTTTGCATCTGTTGTAAATTGCGAGGTCAGTTTATCCAGCAATCTGTCTCAGTTTTCCAATTCCGCTTGCCAAGGGCTTTTCCTAGCTTCTGACTCTCTGCCTCACTTTGATGATGAGTCCCTCCTATCTAAGGCTCACCTGTGAGCTTTAGTGCTACCACTCCAGTCTCCTCTGAGAACTTACTCTGTCAACCTTCCTTTCTATTTTCTATCTATAATTTTCTCTTCCTCTCCATTGCTTTCTTCTCTGCAGAATAAAAACACTTTCAAACCTTTCCCATTAGAAATGTATGGCAACAAAAGAACATCTGCTGATGACCCAGTTCCTCTTCTGGAGGTTCCTCTCCCCACCCCAAATTCTCTTCTTCCCTTCACAGTCACACTCACAAAGGAGCTGTCCACAGTACCTTACCTTCATTCAGTCTTCAACCCTCAGTAATGTGCTCTCTGCCCCTCTCTTGAAAAAGTTACCAATTATTTCTCAGTTAAATCCAATAGACATGTTTTCAGTTGATATTTTATTTGAACTTTTTGGGACATTTGAGCTCTGGAACCACTTTATTTTTGAAAATCTCCCCTTAATTTCCTTAGTGCTGTTCTATTGGTTAATCTAGCTGTCTTGTTTTTTTCTCAACCTCCTTTGTTTAGTTCTTAAATATTGGTTTCCCTCATGGTCCTCTTCTCAGCCTCCTGTGCTTTCTATTCTATATTTTCTTTTTTTTAAAAAAATATATTTTATTGATTTTTTACAGAGAGGAAGGGAGAGGGATAGAGAGTCAGAAACATCAATGAGAGAGAAACATTGATTAGCTGCCTCCTGCACACCCCCCACTGGGGATGTGCCGCAACCAAGGTACATGCCCTTGATTGGAATCGAACCTGGGACCCTTGAGTCCGCAGGCCGACAATCTATCCACTGAGCCAAACCGGTCAGGGCTCTATATTTTCTTTTTGGGCACTCTCATCTATACTCATGACTTTGGTCACCACTCATTTGCTGCTATTTTCAAAATCTGTGTCCAGACTGGACTACCATCCTAAACTCTAGGCTTGTATATTCAACATATTTTGGTTGTATGTTCCAAAAGTACATAAGGAATGATACTTCCAACACAGAACTTAACTCATAGTCTCTCCTTCCAGCAACCCTCATCCCCATCTCACTTCCCTGGACTTCCCACTGCTCCTCATTTCACTGAAGTGCACTATCAAAGCCCAAGTTCCCTGGGCAAGAAACCTGGGCAGCATTTTAATTTCCCTTTTTTACTTTTCTTCTACACTTCCAGTTAAGAAAATCTATCTATTTTCTAAAAGTGTCTGGTACTCATTGCCTTCTCTCCACATCTATTGCCTCTCCTCTCCTGTTTAGACCTTTCTGTTTTCTCCTTTAAAAGGGATTCTAAAGCTTGTGACCCCCCTCAGTGCCTGCTCAAAGCTCCAGGATTCCCTCTTAGCAGTCACATACCTGCCAAAGCACTGCATTTGGGCTCCCAAGAAGCCAGCCACAAAAGGCCACCTACTTCAGAAAAAATTCCTTATATGATTTATTCAGAGATCATAGAGGCCAACACAGCTACAGACCAGAGAAGAAAATCTGGCTCCACTGCTGTTAAATCCAAATTCAAAAACTGAGGCCCCTTGAGCTTCCTGTGGGGAGATTTTACTATTTCCCCAGAGATAGAGCCACCTGAAGCTAGTCTGGCTGTGCTAGTCTGGATTTTCACATTTTGTTGTTTTCCTCAACAACAGTGGGGGAAACAGGTTGGAATTTAGGCTCGTCAATACAGCGTCCTTAGGGTTATTTCCCCTCTAGTTTCTCAAATATTCTCATACTTCCCATTCTCCCCTCAGCTGTCAGTGTGAACTTTCTTATACTTAGACTCCTTTCCTCCCATCTCCCATAGGCAACACTCAGCTGAGAACATAAACAGATGTGGGCTGTTGGGTGTGGGGAGAATATAACTTGTGGTTCTTCCTAGTAAAACATGAGGGCTCTGTAATGCACCCCTCCCCCCCACTGCCCAGTCCATTAGGAAAGCTCTTCAAGTATCTGATATTCCTGGCCAGATTGTGGGCTTCATGATGCTCCCCTCACTTTGTCTCTGGATCCACTCCATTCATCAGTTTATTTTGTTATTTAGATTCAACATATGAGTGGGATCATGTGACATTTGTCTTTCTCTGACTGACTTATTTCACTTAGCACGATACTTTCCAGGTCCCTCCATGCTGTCTCAAAGGGTAAAAGATTTTTTTTTTTTTTACTGCTGCATAGTATTCCATGATATAAACGTACCACAGCCTTTTTATCCACTCATCTACTGATGGACACTGTTTCCAGATCTTAGCTATTGTAAATTGTGCTGCTATGAACATAGGGGTGCATGCATTCTTTCTGATTGGTGCTTTGGATTTCTTAGGATATATTCCTAGAAATGGGATCACTGGGTCAAATGGCAGTTTCATATTTAATTTTTTGAGGAAACCCCATACTGCTGTCTATAATGGTTGCACTAGTCTGCATTCCCACCAGCAGTGTACTAGGGTTCCCTTCTCTCCACATCCGCTCCAGCACTTGTCGTTTGTTGATTTGTTGATGATAGCCATTCTGACAGGTGTGAGATGGTACCTCACTGTCGTTTTAGTTTTCATCTATCAGATGATTAGTGACTTTGAGCATGTTTTCTTTTTGTTTTTTAGGCTTTTAAAGTAACATTTATTTTTTTAAAGTTAACATGTGCATATATAAGAAACTGAAAAACACAAGCAAAGAATTTAGCCATCCATAATCACAAGCAGTTTACAGTCTGACATGTCCTTCTAAGTCCTGTATATCTACACAACTAAGCTTTCATTTTTATGTAAATAAGATGGTACAGTTATGTATCATGCTTTCTCACACATCATGAATATTTACCATTTCAAAGTCCCAAAGCTATGAGTATTTTGATACCCAAGAATACCCAACATCAACTCAATCTGGAAGAAAATGTAATCTGCCTTACTTGATGACAAAAATTTCATAAAGGACAAAAATAGCAACAAACCTCTAGATAAAAGATATTCACAAAGTTACAATTAAAATAATGCGTTCCCTTCATGTTCCATTAAAAATGAGAACCAAAGCAAGAGTACACAAAGTTTAATGCTTCTAAGAGAATTATGATTTATACTTTAAAATATTAGCAAGGTGGCAAGTTTTGACAGAAGTACTTAACAACATATTCCTATAGCAGTCTAAAGAGATGCATGCACATCAGTGGTTATCACCACAATGTGAATATGAACACATCCACACACACCCCTTGGTATGAACAAGTCCTGATGTCCATTTCTGAGATGGTTCAACAACTCCATGTCCAAGATGCCTCTTTTCTAACAATTATAACAAAAAGATATTTACAAATTGGTTAATTCACTAGCTCCACTTTTTAAAAAAAATACATATTTTATTGATTTTTTTACAGAGAGGAAGGAAGAGGGATAGAAAGTTAGAAACATCAATGAGAGAGAAATATCTATCAGCTGCCTCCCGCACACCCCCTACTGGGGATGTGCCCGCCACCAAGGTACATGCCCTTGACTGGAATCGAACCTGGGACCCTTCAGTTTGCAGGCCGACGCTCTATCCACTGAGCCAAACCGGTTACGGCAGTAGCTCTTCTTTTTATCAGACATTGTCACCTCAGGACATCTAAAAAGCTCCAATGTTGCAAAATAAAGAACCTTGTCCACAATAAACACAGGAGCTTTACAAAAATGCATACAGACCTATAGTTATAACCTAAAACTTTCTTCTAGGTATGGAGATATTAGCAAAGAGCCCTTCCCTTCACCCTTCCTCTTCTCCCTCCTCCACCACGTCAGTGACTAAACACAGAACACCTGGCTCCAAGAGGTGGCTTAACAAACACATTCCCAGACGACAGTCCTTCCTAAAAACTAACAAGAGGGCTTTTATAAAGGGATTATTTTACTACCTCTACTTTTTATATACTTCAGGCTTTATCCTTGAATACACAGCAATATTAACTAATATGCACATATGTAATAATGGTTAGATAATTTTAATTTCTCTAAAGACTCATGGGCCCAGAACCCTTTTTTCTGTACTTCCTTCCCTCCCCCTTCCCTTGTGAACAGTCAGCATACTCTCCAAGACATCAAATTTAACAATTCCATCCCTCAAATACCACCATTCCTATAAATTAACAGAAAAAATACTTAAAGGGTGTTACTTTAACTCTTTTAACATATGTTGTGCACTTTCAAACATCCAGAAAGACTAGCCATCTCAAATAAGGATTTGATTAAACTGCACATAGAGGCTATAATCTGAAAGTGTCTTCTGAATAGTAAGGAACTTTCTGGCCTAAAACCCTTCCCCTTCTCATCTCTATCAACACAGTGGACAGTACAATAAGCATCTGTAATGCTTAGAGAGGATTTTAACAATTTTACTTCTCATGTTTTCAAAACAGTTCTTCTTAGGAATCTAACACAAACTGTACAGCATGTATTTGTTTACTAACTACTTCTGTCATACACTGGCAACCTCTGTAACACCTAGAAATGCTAGATGTTGTAAATTAGAACAGCTTGTCCTTCACATACAATATATGCACAGCTAAGTAAAACGCAGTGCACAGGCACAGGGAAGACGGTTAATCCTGCCTAACTATGAACACACTGGTATAAAGCCCTTTGCACTTTCTTCCCCTTCCTCCCTGAACCAGTACAAATATAATAATGTGTACTATACTCAGAGAGGTGGTTTGATCATCCCATTTCCAAAACATAGTATTTGAAATGAATTTTAACAAAAGGATATATACAAAATGTGTCATTTTACTACCTCTACTTTTAACATACTTTGTGCACTTCTAAACATCTAGAAAGACTAGATGTTTCAAATAAGGACTTAAGTTTGTCCACTATGTACACAGCAGTGTTGAATAAACTACACACATGTAACAATGGTTATATCTGAAAGTGTCTTCCTTATAGGAACATTCTAGTTTGGAACCCTTCATTTCCTCCTGACCACCATCAACTCAACGGGTTGAGTAGGCACATGTGTCACTTACAGGTAGATTTCACAATTTGATTTCCCAAGTCCTTTTCAGAAGACAGCCTTTCTATGAATTTTAACACAAAGTGTACAAAATGTGTTTGTTTACTAACTCTACTTTTGTCATACATTGGCAACCTCTTTAATATCTAGAGACTAGATATTATAAAATTAGGACCTATTTGTCCAGTATATTCACAATATATACAGTAAAGGTAAATGAAATGCATGTAACATATACAGGGGCAAAGGATAAGCTAAAGTTTTCTATTACACACTAGCAAAACATCTTTTTGCAATTTCTTCCCTCCCACCTCCTTCAACCTAGTAGTGAACAAGTACATAGAGTACACTGTTCAGAGAGGTGATTTAACAATTCCATTTCTAAAGACAGTATTTTCTATCAGGTTTTAAAGGCTATTTATAAGAAGCATTCTACTACTTCTACTTTTAAGTACATCAAACACTTCTAAATGTCTAGAAGGACTAGATATTTCATATAATTCTTACTTGCCCACTATGTGCACAGCACTGTTAAAATTGCACATACTAACAATGGTTATAATCTGAGGTATCTACTAAATATGACCATGTTGCCTGAACCATTCCCTCTCACTCCCTTCTCTTCACCACCAATCCAATGGACAAGTACAGGTGTGTGTAATATTTAGAGGTGGTTGAACAAATTCATATCCAAAAGTCATTTACACAATATAAGCTTTCCTATGAATTTCAACACAAAGTGTACAAAATATGATAATTTTACTACTTTGTCATATACTGGCAACCTCTTTAACATCTAAAGACTAGCTATTGCAATTTTAGGACTTATTTGTCCATTATATACACACAGCAAAACAAAATGCACATAACATATAAAAATGATTTTATCTGAAAATATACAAATATGAACACACTAGCATATTACCTTTTGCAATTCTTTTCCTCCCACCTCCTCCAAACTACTGAACAAATATCGACTATATTATATTGCTCACAGAGGGGGTTAACAATTCCATTCCCAAAAGACAGTATTTCCTATGAATTTTAGTAAAAAGATATTTATAAAAGTGATATTTTACTACCTCTACATTTAACATATGTAGGGCACATCTAAATGGACTAGATGTTTCAAAAAGGGACTTAATTTGTCCCCTCTATACACAGCAGTTTTGAATAAACTGCACACATTTAACAGTTACAATCGGAAAGTGTCTTTGAAAGATGAACACTGTAGCCTAAGCCCATCCTTCCCTTCCTGCCCTCCTCCACCAGCCACGTGGGCTACAGTGCTCAGCTATGCAGAAGACAATCTTTCCGAGAAATTTCAGCACAAATGGACAAAATGCACTAGTTTACTAACTCTACGTTTGCCATACACTGGCAACCTCTTCAACATCTAAAAAGACTAGGTGTTGTAAATTAGGACTCATTTGTCCATTATATACACTGTATACACAGCTAAGGAAAACTAAAGGCATGAACATAAAGGACAATGGTTAATCTGCCTCATTTTGAAACACACTGGCATCCAGCTCTTTGCCCTTCCTTCTCCCTTGAACCAGTGCACAAATGTGTACTGTCAAAGAGGTGGTTTGGCCATTTCCCAAAGTAAGAGTATTTGATATGAATTTTAACAAGGTATTTACTAAAATGTCTTTTTTTTTTTTACTACCTCTACTTTGATCAGGCACTTCAGAACATATAGGATAGGTATCAAAAAAGTACTTGGCATTGTCAACTATTATACAGTAGTGAGGAATAAACTGCACACATAAAACAATGGCTATAATATGAAAATGTCTTCTAAATATGACCAGTCTGGCATAGAACCTTCTTTTCTTCCTCCCCAAGGTCTTCCCTCCAGGTCCTCTAACCCACGGGGAACGTGGCTGTGTCGCTCCCGACGTCGCGCGCCGTTTCTAGAGGTGGTCTGACAATTCCATCTCAAAGTCATTTCCAGAAGACATTTCTTTTGATATATTTTTAAAAAATGGGCGTTTGCAAGACGTGCGATTTTCTAACTCTACTTTATCACACGTTGGCAGCCTCTTTACATCTAGAAGGGCCTAGATGTAGCAAAGTTCTCTTTCGAAAGGTTAGGGGGAAAGTTGAGAGCAGCTTTTTCATATTATATACACAGGCGCCTATAAGGGGCCAGTAAAGCTTCGCAAAGGGTGGCGGGCCCCCCCTAGTAGCCAGATGTGGCATGTTCTTCTGCCATTTCTCTTCCGAAATCAAGGTTTATAGTAGAACGAAGACCAACCGCCCGAAGGCCCGCTCACCGCTCCACCCGCCCTGGAGGGGGCTCCGCTCACCGTCGGCCCGTGAAGGCCTTTGTCCATCGGGGTCCAGACGAGGTGAGGTCTCCTCCCCCTGGGACGGAGGAGTCACCCCAGGTGCGCATCCGCGCCGCCTCCAGCCGTGAGGGTGGGCGAGCTGTGTCCACGCAGACCCGCCTCTGGGCCTCCCTCTGCGCCTTGCAGCGGCGCCAGTCTTCTCGCCCCGCCACGCCCGTCGCTCAAGGCAGCGCCGCCTCCGGGCTGGTCTCGCCCAGGGGCTGGTCTCGGGGCTGGTGGCGGTGGCTTGGCGGGGGCTCCCCTTAGGCCCCAGAGGGTCAGGCTGGAGATCCTGCGGTGCACAGGGTGCGCCTGGGGGAGGCCACCGTCCTCAGGTCCCGGAGATGGAGGTGGGGGTGGAGAGCGAGGTTCGCTGCCCCGTCCGAGCTTGGGCCTGGGCAGTGGGCACCCGCAGGAGGGCTCCGGGTCTGCAGGGCAGAGCCTGCTGCCCGTCCCGGGCCCCCAGTGCACCCGCAGGCCGGGGCGGGGGAGGCCGCGCTCGCTTCTCACTGCGCTCTCTGCCGCAACTCTGAGCATGTTTTCATATGCCTCTTGGCCATCTGTATGTCCTCTTTGGAGAAGTGTCTACTTAGGTCCTTTGCCCATTTTTTAATTGGATTGTTTATCTTCCTTTTGTTAAGGTGTATGAGTTCCTTACATATTTTGGACATTAACCCTTTATCATCTACTGACTTTCAAAGAATCTGTAGTGACCCACCTCAGTGCCTGCTCAAAGCTCCAGGATTTGAGCAGAGGAAATTAAAATGCTGCCCAGGTCTTCTTCCCATGTAAACTCTTCATAAATGTACCTGGGCCATGATCCTTTCCTGAAGCCCTATTTGCATGTTGTCTCCAGTTCAGAGAGACTCACCTGACTCCTCTCAGTGCCCTCCCCCTGCTAATTTGGCCTAATCCGACTTTTCCAGCCTGATTTTATACTCCCTCCTGTCTTGAGCCCTTTGTTCTAGGCAGCTGCTCTCCTCTGTCATACTCCTGACCCTCCTCCTGCACTTGGCAGGGATTCTGGGCACTGGGCAGGAGTGAAGGGGGCTGTCTTTGGGACACTCATGGAGCACTGCAGAGGATGGTGCAGAGGGTGGAGGAAACTGGGCACAGGATGATAAATATATCCAGTGGATCCTTGTTGTCTGACCTGGAGAGGTGGAGTTTTAGGGCAGGAGAATCATGGAATGTGTGCTCTGGAGAACAGCCCTGAGAGATTTAATGATCTGGCTTAATCTGCAACGAAGATGGAAAAGGAGGAGTGGTCTGGCTGATGTTTTGCACCTATTTGCTCATGGAGGGTGATGGGAGGGCTCAGGGGTGGGCAGTGAGCAAGCAGCCACTGAGTATGGGTGGAGAGAGCACATGGGGTACTATTTCAGGTCAGCATCAAGGAGATCAGCAGAAGGTAGCTGGCCAGTCAATCAACTAATATTCATTGAACAGCTACTTCATATCTGGCAAAACTCCATCAATGGGTCTGGATTTTAGAAGCTAAATTTTATTTTATTTTATTTTAAAATATATTTTATTGATTTTTTACAGAGAGGAAGGGAGAGAGATAGAGAGCTAGAAACATCGATGGGAGAGAAACATCGATCAGCTGCCTCTTGCACATCTCCTACTGGGGATGTGCCCGCAACCCAGGTACATGCCCTTGACCGGAATTGAACCTGGGACCCTTCAGTCCGCAGGCCGATGCTCTATCCACTGAGCCAAACCGGTTTTGGCGCTAGATTTTATTATATTTTATTTAAAAAATCTTTATTTCAGAGAGGAAGAGAGAGATAGAAACATCAATGATGAGAGAGAATCATTGATCGGCTGCCTCCTGCACTCCCCATACTGGAGATTGAGCCTGCAACCCAGGCATGTGCCCTTGACTGCAATTGAACCTGGGACCCTTCAGCCTGTAGGCTGACCCTCTATCCACTGAGCCAAACTGGCTAGGGCAGGAACTAGATTTTAGTCACAAGAAGAAGACTAAAGGTATGGAGTTGGTGGTAGAGGGAGTGGACCTTGGGCAGATTACCAAGGCAAGGATACAGTTATAGGGGTCCAAGGTAGGAATCTTATTCTCCACAAAATAACGCAGGAGTACAACTGGACTTCTTAAACTGGGAAGAATAGAATAGGACTAGGAGCAAGGTGAGATTCCCTGTCTTACTCCCAAGGAATAATCCTTTAAATGTAGAATTTTGAGCACCGTGAAAGATAATAGATAAAAGCTCTAATTTATTGAGTACTAACTATGTGCCAGGTATTGTTCAAAGCATTTCATGTGTATTGTTTCATTTAATTCTCACAACAACTCTGTGGAGCCAAATGCACAGTGTCGCCCTCATTTTTATATGAGAAAACTGAGTGGAATGGTTAAGGAATAATTTGTCCAAGGTCACACACATTTAGGTAGTGATGGAGCTGGGGTTTGAACCCAGGCTAGCCACATTCCTGCAGGCCCTCCAATCCACCTAGGCAATTGCCAGCTCTGCGGATCTGACTTCAGGGGGTCCTACAGCTGTGAGGGCACAGTGACTGCTGGGTGCATCTGGTTGCCTTACTAACAAAGGGTTGTTTGTCTTTGTTGGCAACCCATTTTCTTGCTTTTGTGGTGCCCCTACTTCCTACTCTGTAAATGGCTCTAATATTAAGTATTGGAAAGGGGGAGAGAGAGAGAGAGAGAGAGAGAGAGAGAGAGAGAGAGAGAGAGAGAGAGAGGGAGGGAGGGAGGGAGAGGGAGAGAGAGGCAATAAAAATGATAATGATTCAGGAAAGATAAACAGAGATATTTATCTGACTGAGCTGGGTGATAGTTAAGAAAGGATATGAAGACCCAAGAGGGCAGAGAATGGGCTAGATCTGTCTTTTTTAGGTACTTACAGCTCCAGCATCACTACATACTTCTCTCTCTGTGGTCTCATGCTGAAATTCAACAAGGATTTATTGAGTGTAGGAGGCTTTACTTTTAGATTCAATGTGTTTCCAGAGGCTGCGTCTTAAGCGGATCAGTTGTAAAGTAAAAACCTAGGGCACCTGTGTTAGTGTCTTCATCTGAACTGATGTATTTTGGTATCATTGTTGGAAGTCATCAAATGAATGGAATAAGATAGCAAGAAGTGATTTTTATACCTGAAAGAGACCTTAAACGTGATCTAATCTTCACTTTATAGATGTGAGGATTGAAGCCTCATGCAATGAAGTGACCTACCCAAAGTCATGTAGTGAAGTTGGTGACAGGGGAGCCAGGGAGGCATCCTCATTGGAAAGAATAGCTTGAATGAAAGCTGTGAAAAAAAAGCCAGGTTAAAGCCAGTGCAGATATATTGAAGGACTCTTTTGTACCAAGCCCAGTTCTAATCTCTGAGATCCAGCCATAAATCAGACAGGTCAGGCCCCTGCCCTCCTAGTGCTGACATTCTCATAGAAATAATAGGGTTTGGCAAAATCCAGGTTAAACCCAGCTGTTCTTCCTCCTGGATCTGTAACCAAGCAGCCAAAAGTCAATGGACAAAAATGTACAACTCTGCCTACTGGCCTCTCTTTAATTCATGACTAGCTATCTCACAATAGCACTCAACACAGCCCTGCAATCTTATTCGTTAATATTTTTTGTTATGGCTTGTAATGGTTTAGAACAGTGATTTTTAACCTTTTTCTTTCATAGCACACAGAAACTAGTTACTAAAATTCTGTGCCACACACACAAAAAATAGGTATAATTGTGATTGATTTTTTTAAAAAAGTAATTACCTACCCTTTTTGTTCCAAAGTGACTTTTAAAAAAATCAGGTGCTTATACTTGTATATAAGGATTTCTGGTACCAAGAATTAACCAATCAGTGCAACTTTGTTAGGCAATGTGACCAATAAGATGCAACCAAATATATATGGTCTATATATTTATGGTTTAAGACAGGGCATTTACACCAGATGGCTATTGTGTTGGCTGTTGTCACTTTTTAAAAAATATTTTTTTAAATTGATTTCAGAGAGGAAAGGAGAGATAGAAACATCAATGATGAGAGAGAATCATTGATCGGCTGCCTCCTGCATGCCCCCTACTGTGGATTGAGCCTGCAACCTGGGCATGTGCCCTTGACCGAAATTGAACCTGGGACCCTTCAGTCTGCATGTCGAAGCTCTATCCACTGAGCCAAACTGGCTAGGGTGGCTGTTGTCATTTTTAAATTTGAGAACGGGGGAAAAGAGTTCAGTGGCCCTGACTAAATAGTCAGGTATTGCATGTTTTAAAAATTCTTGCAGCACACTGGTTGAACACCACTGGTTTATAAGTACTTCTGCAAATCCTTTGACATTTCTCCCTGTAAGAGATAGAGTCTGCATTCCCTCCCTTTGAGTCTGGGTAGGACTTTGTGACTGCTTCCGTGATGAGCACATAGCAGAAGGGACTGTGTGCATTTGGAGGCAGGTTAGAAAAGGCCATGGAGATTCTGCCAGTTTCTCTTGGGACAGTGGGAACCTCTAGCTGCTACTTGAAAAGGCCATTTATCCTAGGCCACCATGTGGAAAGACCATGTGAATAGTCTATGCATATGTAATATGTATTATATATATATATATATATATATATATATATATATATATATATATAGTAGGTCCTTAAATAACATTGTTTCATTCAATGTCATTTTGTCATTAGGTTGTTTATGTCAGTTAGCCTATGGTAAAATTGGTTTCATTGCATTCCATTTTGTTTAAAGTAGCAGAACCTATTGACAATGTGAAGTGAATATTTATTTACTGTATGTAATATGCATATATATTCACCACCTAACTGCAATTTTATGAGGGACCCTAAGTGAGAACTGGCTGGCTAGGCACATCCAATCCCCAGATTCATAAGCAAAATAAGTGATTATTATTCCTGTAAGTCATTGTTTTGGGGTGGTTTCCTAGGTAGCAGTTGATAACAAGAACATGACCCTCCAAAGGCACTATTTCACACTTTTTTCTCTAAAGTCTTTAACGCTGCTGTCTCCCTTTCCTCTGAGCTAATAGTCTTTGTCATAATCCACTGAGAAAATAGAAGCAAGCAGTCAGAAAGTCCTTCATCTCTGCGCCCCAAACCCAACTTCCTACCAGCATCTAGACCAGTGATGGCGAACCTTCTGAGCTCGGCGTGTCAGCATTTTGAAAAACCCTAACTTAACTCTGGTGCCGTGTCACATATAGAAATTTTTTGATATTTGCAAACATAGTAAAACACAGACTTATATTTTTGATATTTATTTTATATATTTGCATGCCATTTAACAAAGAAAAATCAAACAAAAAAATGAGTTCGCGTGTCACCTCTGACACGTGTGTCATAGGTTCGCCCTAGCTATCTGTTCACACTTCTGTTAGAGCAAGTGGCTGCTCCTGCCCTGGACCTTGAGGGTGTAAGCTGAAGGCACAGGAGAGTCATATATGACTCACTGTGGAGGCAGAGTTGAGGCTTCAGTAACCGGTGGTGGTGGCTTATCTGTGGCAGCGTCCTAGGTGGCATGGCATCACCATGAGTTCCAGTGGCATCATTATGCTGGTGCCCTGGGCTGCCTTGCATCCTGCCCACTTTTTAGCTCCTTTTCTAGGCTTCCCATCGACTTTGTTAGCCACTTCATGCCTTCAGATGCATTCCTGTTCTGTTTAATGTAGCCTGAGCTTGTTTCTGGTCTTTTTTTTTTTCTAACCAAGGACCCTGACTTGTAGAGGGATGATTATTCTATAAAAGGACTTTTTTCCCTCCCTCCCTCCTCCCTTCCCTCCCTCTCTCTCTCCTTCCCTCCCTCCCTCCTCCCTTCCCTCCCTCCCTCCTCCCTTCCCTCCCTCTCTCTCTCCTTCCCTCCCTCCCCCTCCCTTCCCTCCCTCCCTCTCTCTCCGTCCCTCCCTCCTCTCTCCCTTCCCTCCCTCTCCTCTCTCCTTCCCTCCCTCCTCTCCTCCCTTCCCTCCCTCCCTCCTCCCTTCCCTCCCTCCTCCTCCCTTCCCTCCCTCCTCCTCCCTTCCCTCCCTCCTCCTCCCTTCCCTCCTCCCTCCTCCCTCCTCCCTCTCTCCCTCCTCCCTCCCTCCCTCCCTCCTCCCTCCCTCTCTCCTTCCTTCCTTCCTTCCTTCCTTCCTTCCTTCCTTCCTTCCTTCCTTCCTTCCTTCCTTCATATGAGTTTTCATATTTGTTTTAATACAGAACGGTATAAAGAAGAACACAAAATGGTCCATAATTATATTTTCCAATCACCTTTTATGGACAGTTTCCACCCCTGTCCCTTAAACTGAATAACTAATACATAAACATGGTTAGAAAAATCCAAATGGTACCAGTGGGTAGTCACTGAAAAGCCTGCCTTCTCTCCTAGTCTCTCTCTCCAAGGGAAACCACATTTATATTATCACACACAGGCAAATCACATACTGTAAAATATAGTAGTCTCCCCTTATCTGCGGGGGATACGTCTCAAGATTCCCAGTGGATGCCTGAAACTGTGGGTGGTACCGAATCTTAATCAACTTCTTCAAGTCTGCCAGAAATGTAGCCTCTTCAGCAGCAGACACAGCCTCTCCAGAAATTTTTATATTTTTTAATTCAAAAGTATTCCCGAATCTGTGCAACCCTCCCTTACTCGCAGTAAACAGCTCGCTGTCACTCATTTCAGGGGGCCCATTGTTGAAGTCCTCATATAGGCCCAATGCTTTATGCATTGCTGTTAATCAGAACATGTTTTCTATTCTTGTCTTCCATCCACAAATTTAATGCCTTTTCCATCTTAAACACTTATTATGCACGGTGGCCATAACTTTTGCTGTTTGATGTGTGATAGCAAAACTAGCATGAATTTATTTTTCCTGCTTCAAATTTCACACATGGAAGATTCATTCTTACCATAGATCTTAGCAACTTCAGCATCTGACTTGTTTTTCTTTCCTTAGTAAGTGGAGAACTTTCATTTTTTCACTTAAAGGAAGTACTCTGTGGCTTCCTTTCAGTGTATCGAATTGCCATCATCACCACTCTGTGCTTTGGGGCCACTATTAAGTAAAATGAGGGTCACTTGAACACAAGCACTGAGATAGTACCAGAGTCAATTTGATAACGTGGGTGGTTACTAAGTGACTAACAGGTGGGTAGCACATACAGTGTGAAACACCAGACAAAGGGATGATTCACATCCTGGGTGGGATGGAGTGGAATATGCAAAATTTCATCACACTACTTAGAATGGCAAACAATTGAAAACGAATGTATTGTTTGGTTCTGGAATTTTTAATTTAATATTTTTGGACCATGGTTGACTCTGAGTTACTGAAACCAGGAGGGTAAAATTACAGGTAAAGGGGGGACTACTATTTTTTTTTAATACTATTTGTATGGATCAGTCATTCATTCATTTATTCATTATTAGGGGCCTATGTGCTGTGCCAGCACAGCCAAGAGTTCGGTCAGCTTGAGCGGGGGCGGCGAAGGATGTAGAAAAGACAGACAGAGAGAATAAGCTGGGACTAGGTGGATTGTCCTGTGCCTGACTGAGCCCACAGAGAGAGATCCAGAGGGCAAGCTGAGCCTTTATTTTATAGCCACAGGTAAACAAGATAGTGGTCACCATAGTTACAATGTTCTTGTGAGTTTCACTTGTTTTGGCAGCCCTTGCTGCACCTCCCACAGCCCATTAACTACCCAGATAAGATCTAGGGAGCTTCATAAGGTCAAGCCTAATTATGCTAAGAGGGCTGTGCCCTCTAAACTGGGACTTGTTTGTGGCTTTGCCAATAGGTCAGTCCGAGGCTTAACCTTATAGCTGCTCCCTACAGGCCTAGATTCTGGTCTAGGGATGTAGTGATGAGCAAAACATATAATTCGTATCTTCACCGAGTTTTTATTTGTGGGCATGTGGTGGAGCATCTCTTTTCCTTGCTCAACTTCTGATTAAATTGAAATAGTAAAGAAAAAATTGACATTTATAGTCATTGAACAAGGGATTATTTACCTTTATTGTTTTAAGATGCTAAGTTGAAAGATATAGGATAGAGTGCAAACCTCATGGACTTCCTAATGCCAAGGTCCAACATTGGGCAGCTGTATCTACCTAGTCAAGGCAAGGCTGATCTGGAGTGGGCTTCCCAATTTAGGGGGACTGTCCACTAAGACAATGGGGAGGAGCAGAAGAGAGCTCCTGTTCTCCGTTATGTCCAGTTATTCTCCCCAGGTTTACCAAGTGCATGAGTTACTCTACCACCTTTGGGTTGAGTGCATAAATGGGCAGAGAGAGGTCAGCCGTGTATCACTAACAGGGACTATCTCATATGGAAGGAAACTTTCGGAGAGGGAACAAGTGTTCTCTCCTCATAGGAAAAAAAGACAATAATAATATACAAAGGAAAAATTTCCTTTGTGACAAGGCCTACAGTGGCAGTCATGGTAATTTACTTAATTATTTGTTGATGGGCATTTCAGTTGTTCCCTTATTTTGTTCTTGCACAAATGCAGCAGTGAACACCCTGGGATGGAGATCTAGAACATCTGGGCTATATATTTGCTCACTATCTAGTGATAAGTGAATTCCCAGGAATAGAGTTGTTGGATCAAAGAAAATGTGCATTTCGAAAGTTTGATAGCTATTGCCAAGTTGCTCTGCAAGAATGTCTCACCAATTTGCATTCCCATCAACAGTGTATGAAAGTTGTTACAGGCTAAAACAATGGACATGCGAATCTGTTTTAAATGATTTAGCTAGAATGTTCAATTTAGACAAAACCAAGTAAAGTGATAGCAGTTAGGTTCATACAGTTTTCTGGGAATTTTACTCATATGACCTTATTTAATCATTTCTCTGAGGAGGGTTTCATCATTTCTGAAATGGAAATCATGAAACCCTCCTCAGAGAAATGATTTCCATTTCAGAAATGATGACATTGAGGCAAAACAAGATGAAACTGCCCAAGGTCACAGAGTCGTAAATGGCAAAGCTAGTTGAAATTCAGTGTGGTTCCAGTGTTTGTGCTCATAACCTTGGACACCACAATGCCACCCAACGCACCAGCTGTGTGACGCATGGTGACTCTGCAAAGAAGAAAAGATTGTAATAACTGGTGGTCCCGTAAAAGGATGAATTCTTTTAAGAAAAGGTACTGCTTTCATGCAAAAGTTCCTGATACTAAAGAATGTGAAACAATGGGCCCTGGCAGGGTAGCTCAGTTGGTTGGACTAGAGCATGACTCCCCATACGCCAAGATGGCAGGCTTGATCCCGGGTCAGGCTATGTACAAGAATCGACCAATGAATGCATAAATAAGTGGAACAACAAATTGATGTTTCTCTCTTCCTCTCTCTCTCAAATCAATAAATTTTAAAAAAGTGGGAAAGAATCACCAACAATATGTACTGTACATAAGAACTGCTAAATAAAATGTTTTCCAAAGATTTTCATGAAACAGCTGGGTTTTGATGCTTGCTGGTTGTTTAAAGTGTTTAGTCATGTTGAACAATGTTTATTTGTTGAAATAAAATTATCTCCATAACTGAATATTTATACAGATGCTTTATTGAATATTCCTAAAAATTTGCCCAAACCACAATTTATTCACAGTTATGTTTACTTCTCTAGAGTAAAAAATTGCTTAAAAGCAACTTAAAAGCAAATTGACATTTCTGTAGTTTGTGAACATCTGCAATGCTTTCTGCACATTAGCTGCTAGATATTTCTGCTTTAGAAAATGGTTAGATATTCTAATTATTTATGGTCAATAAAATATTTAAAATTTACACAGCACCTCCTTTATTGTGTCATAGAACAGCAGCAGCTCTTGGCTCTGGGAGAGGCTGGTAATAGATGAATTTTGAGAATTTTCAAACACCTCAGCTTTGTGCCAGCATTTAATTAGCTGAAACCCCATTTATTTCACTGTATACTCCAGCACCATGAACATTAGGCCTTAAATAATTCTAGGCTGAACAGATGCCAGTATGAGCTGTGAAAAAAGCAATAAACAAAGTGATGTAGTGTCTCACAGTTTTATTCACTGTACTAAAGGTCCCAAGGGACTGGTTTTGGAAATCTCACTGATATCTATAAAGGCTCACTGGCCCCCTGATTGATGGGTGTGACTATGCACTTATCTGGCTCAAGGGAAGATGAGCACTCCGAATGTCTGGAGGCCTAGTTGGGAAGCCTTGATGTTCTCACCTGTAAAGTGGGGGGTCAGGGAAGGGTGGTGCACTGGATGATGACTTCTACGCTCTCTTGGACTGTCTCATCTATGTATGATTCCATGATTCTGGTCATTGAGTGCCAAGGCTGGGAGGGACTTTCAATGCTCCCTCTCATTCTGCATGTAGCAATTACTTTGTTGCTGTTGCCTTAATGAGCACTATTACATTGCTTTTGAAACAGGTGGGAGTTCCAGTTGGCCAGGTTACACTCAACACCCCCTCTCCCCAAACATATGTACCCATTCAGTGCCAGCTTTAAAAGTGCCCTGAATTGGTCCCCACTACTGAAGCAGTTGGAGAACATGTTGGGAAGACTGAGAGTGAGCCAGTCTGGAACAAGGAGGCACATACTTGCCAAGAAGGTGTCTTGGAAGGCTGATTGTAGATTTCCTAACTAGCTGTCCTCTCCTCCCCCACTGTAATTTATGAGCCTCAAATTCTTGGGGTGAGGGGGTACCTGCCTCAAGGTAAGGCCTGTCACAATGGAAAAATAAATTGGAAAGTAGGAAGAGGCTCACCTCAACCGATAACTTTCTACTCTTTCTCCACCACTCTTGCCTCTTTCTCTTCAACACTTCAAGGTGCAAGAACATTATGGGAGAAAGTGAAGTGAAATAATCAGAATAATGTGGAATAGAAAAAGAGGAAGAATAAATAAATTAGAGCCAGCCAGGAATACAAATGGCTGGTAGAGGATAGATACACATGGGACTGCCCCGTGCTCCCCAGCATTCACCCACTAGTTGAGGGCTGGGGATGAAACAAAGTGGGGAGAGATGTGTGGGTTCTATTTTCCCATCTCCTCCAATTTAGTTTTAAACTACTCATTGTGCTCCTCTTCCAGGGGCACAACTATGAGACTGCCTCATCCTTGGTGATGGTGGAGGTGGCGGGAGTGGTCATGTCTGTGAACGGAGGAGGCCAAGCCAAGGTCTGCCGTTCCTCTCCTCTCCTCTGCTTGGCTTCTCTCTGCTCCTGTCTACAGTCCATGGCTGTTGGGAACTAAAGGACCTGCATGCTAAGTGCTCCTCTGTCCTGCCTGTCCATGTCAGATTAAGGTGGTGATGAGAGAGGCTAAGCTCTCCTCTAGCTCTGCTTGGGGTGCTGCTGTGCTCACTGCTAACTCCCATTTCTGGGACCGAGTAGCTGAAGTCTGGAGGACAGGTCGATTAGCTTTCTTAAGAGAAAACTTTAGCTAAATATTGCCTTAGACAATTGTTTTTTCTTAGCTATAAGGGAGTTGTTGACCATATGCCTAAAGAAGAAATGTTTTGACTTACTGTGAAGATTTAGAGATTTAGCTTAATTAGGAAAAATCACCTATTGGGTATTTATCTTGATTTTAACTCATGTTTTTTGTTGTTGTTGTTTTGTACTTAATTAAATTAAATGTTTGTACTTAATTAAATGCTCATAAAAATGTTAATATATAAAGTACGTCTAGTAAACAGTAGAGATTTACCCTTCCTCTATCACCTCTTCATAGTTTGATACCTTGTTCTATAGTTTTTGGACATTCTTTGCTTTATTAGCATATCAATAATTAGAAAAAATAATTTAACAGAATGATGATGTTTGATCCACTACTCATCCAAAGAGTGTGAAACTGATGGTAGCTCAAGAATAATAAATGGCACTTGAGACAGAATTAATAAAATTGGACAGATACATGCAAAAAGATGAAACTAGACCAACTCACACCATACACAAAAATAAACTCAAAATGGATAAAAGACTTAAACGTAAGACGGGAAACCATAAAAATACTAGAGGAATCCATAGGCAGTGAAATTGCAAACATATGCCGAAGGAATTTCTTCTCTGATAATGCTCCTAGGGCAATGGAAACTAAAGAGAAAATAAACAAATGGGACTACATCAAAATAAAAAGCTTTTGCACAGCAAAGGAAACCATCAACAAAACAACAAGAAGACCCACTACATGGGAGAACATATTTGCCAATGATACCACCGATAAGGGTTTAATTTCCAACATTTACAGGGATCTCATGAAACTTAACAAAAGGGAGAAAAACAATCCAATAAAAAAATGGGCAACGGACCTAGATAGACACTTTTCGAAAGAGGACATACAGAAGGCCGAAAGACATATGAAAACATGCTCAAAGTCACTAATTATACGAGAGATGCAAATCAAAATGACAATGCGTTATCATCTCACACCTGTCAGAATGGCTATCATCAACAAATCAACAAACAACAAGTGTTGGAGAGGATGTGGAGAAAAAGGAACCCTTCTGCACTGCTGGTGGGAATGCAGACTGGTGCAACCACTGTGGAGAACAGTATGGAGCTACCTCAAAAAACTAAAAATGGAACTCCCATTTGACCCAGTGATCCCACTACTAGGAATATATCCCAAGAAACCAGAAACGCCAATCAGAAAGGATATATGCACCCCTATGTTCATAGCAGCACAATTCACCATAGCTAAGATTTGGAAACAGCCTAAGTGCCCATCAGCAGATGAGTGGATTAGAAAACTGTGGTACATCTACACAATGGAATACTATGCTGCGGTAAAAAAAAAAAAGGAACTCTCACCATTTGCGACAGCATGGATGGAACTGGAGAGCATTATGCTAAGTGAAATAAGCCAGTCAGAGAAAGATAAATACCACATGATCTCACTCATTTGTGGATTATAGAGAACAACATAGACTGATGAAAAGGGACAGATCCAAAGACTGAGAAACAGCGATCAGGCTATCAATCCCCAGAAGGAAAGTAGGGAAGGGCGGGGGTAAGGGGAAGAGATCAACCGAAGGACTTGTATACATGTATATAAGCCAAACCAATGGACACGGACAACAGGGGGATGGGATCATGAGTGTGTGGGGCGGGGGGGTGGAGGGAGGTTGGGGGTTAATGGGGGGGATGAGGACACATTTGTAATACCTTAACTGATAATTAAAAAAAAATTAAAAAAAGAATAATAAATGGCACTTGAGACAGAATTAATAAATCATCACAAAGCTATCCTATCTAATAATAGACAAACATGGTAATTAACTGTACCTCCGACACGCTTCCCATTGGCTAATCAGAGCGATATGCAAATTAACTGCCAACCAAGATGGCGGCCGGCAGCCAGGCAGCTGAAGCGAACAGGAGGCTTGCTTGCTCAGTGATGGAGAAAGCCAAGGTTCCCTGCCTGTCTTGCCGGCCTCTGAGCTGCACTCTAAGAAACAATGTTGCAATTATAGAACCCAAACAAACCCTAGATTCCTGCTTTCAGCAGCTGAGGCCTCAAGCTGGAGCCGGCCTCAGAGCTAAAGCCAGCTCTTAGCTCCAGTGACAGTCATAGAAGGTAAATAAATCCCAGAATAAAAGAAAAAAAGTAAAATGGAGAGGTTGGGAGCTTCAGTCGCCCGCTAGCCTGAAAACGGCCCTCAGCCCCTCACCCAGACTGGCCAGGCACCCCAGTGGGGACCCCCACCCAGAAGGGGGTGTGACCAGCTTCAAAAAGCCATCAGCCCCTCACCCAGGCTGGCCAGGCACCCAAGTGGGACCCCCACCCTGATCCAGGACACCCTTCAGGCCAAACCAGCTGGCCCCCACCCGTGCACCAGGCCTCTATCCTATATAGTAAAAGGGTAATATGCAAACTGACCCTAACAGCAGAAGGCCTGGGAATGACTGGTCACTATGACACACACTGACCACCAGGGGGCAGACGCTTAATGCAGGAGCTGCCCTCTGGTGGTCAGGGCGCTCCCACATGGGGAGCTCTGCTCAGCCACAAGCCAGGCTGATGGCTGCCAGTACAGCAGTGGTAGTGGGAGCCTCTCCTGCCTCCTAATCAGCGCTAAGGATGTTTGACTGCAGCTTAGGTCTGCTCCCTGCTGGCAAGTGGGCATCCCCCAAGGGCTCCCGGGCTGCCAGAGGGATGTCTGATTGCTATCTTAGGCCCAATCCCCCGGGGAGCAGGCCTAAGCCAGCAAGTGGTCACCCCCGAGGGGTCCCAGACTGCGAGAGGGCACAGGCCTGGCTGAGGGACTGCCTACCCCCGAGTGCACAAATTTTTGTGCACTGGGCCTCTAGTCTATCTATATAATAGAGGAATATGCAAATTAGCCCAGATGCTGTAATGTCACAACCAGACAGCAGGGATCTGAGGCTGCATGGCACCTGGCTGGGACGAGGGACCTCAGGCAGCGCCCCCCCCCCCCCCCCATCCCACAGGGCTTGACAGGGGACCTCAGGCTGCGCCCCCTGCCCCAGTGCAGGGCCGGGAGACCTCAGGCCGTGCCCAGCGCCAGGCTGGGAGACCTCAGGTTACACCCCCCCGCCCCGCGGGGCTTGACTGGGGACCTCAGGCCATGCCCCCGCACCCTGGCACCGGGCTGGGAGATCTCAGGCCGTGCCCCCTGCCCAGCGGGGCTTGACAGGGGACCTCAGGCCGCACCTCCTGCCCCGGCAACGTGCTGGGGAATCTGAGGCTGCGCCCCTTGCCCGGAGGGGCTTGACAGGGGTGGGGCTGGCCAAATCTGGGTCTCACCCAATGGGGGTGGGGCCGGCCAGGTCTGGGTCTCCTGCATTTTCAAAGAGCGTGTGGGTGGTGGGCGGGGACTTGACTCTAGGTGCCAAGGTGTGCCCCAGACTCTGGATAGGAGGGAGATTTTCATATACATTTTACTAATTTTCTTTAATCTCTGACACTTCTATTATAGAGAAAGGGCAAATGGCAATATTAAAATATTTCCTCTAATTAATTCCCTTTTAATGTGCACACATTTTGTAACCACTTTATGGTAATTGGAGGCAAACTTAATTTTGTCTTACAACATTCGGTTAACTTTTTATTATATGCTTATTCTTATTCAAATTTTCATTATTAAGTTCAACTTAGTAAACGTGATAGCCTTTCGTGGTCTTGTTGATACTCTTTCAGGTTAAAGTAGGTAAAAGTCACTTAATAAAAGCTGATTTCCATCACTGGATTTTCAGAGAGGAACACAGGTCTTTTCATTATTTTTCTGTCATATGTCCTGTGATGTTTGCTCTCAGTTCCTTCTTGAGAGCAGTGATGGTATCGTATGTCAGTGCAGGGAACAGTGGCCTCCTCTAAAAGAGAAAAGTTTTGTTAAATAAATGAGTTCCGGAAGGTTTTAGGGAGTAATAAAGATATCTTGCACATGTTCATATATGTATTTCCATTTATTAAAAGAACTTTTATATTCTTTTAAAAATATATTTTTATGATTTCAGAGAGAAAGATGGATGGAGAGAAAGATAGAGACATCAATGATGAGAGAGAATCATTGATCAGCTGCCTCCTGCACACCCCCATTGGGGATTGAGCCCGCAACGCAGGCATGTGTCCGTGACCGGAATTGAACCTGGGACACTTGAGTCTGAAGGCTGACGCTCTATCCACTGAGCCAAACCAGCTAGGGTGAACTTTTATATTATTCATCTCATTTGTTCCTCAATACAAATGGTATAGAATCTCTCCTGATTTTTCTTCTGGCAGCCAAACAGTCCTAACAGTCATTTCCAAGTTACTGAACAAACATAACTCCACCGGAGTAAGTGAGTTACCTAAAGAGTTCCTATCTCTAACCTTCAGAATTGTGTGTTCTATGTCAATGACTAAGGTTTTTTTTCTAGCAAAGTATTCTTATTTATTGGTTTTTAAATACTTATTAGTCTTTAATGTAATTATTTTAAACTATTATACAAAAAGTATTTGAGGATCATGATAAAAATTGTGTGTGCTTAGTAGATCCTTTTTGTTCTTTGTCTTTGACATTGCCTGTCAGCTTTATGACAAACTGAACTGAAAACTTTTACTATGTGGGGCACCTTTTCTGAGGAGCCAGGAGGAAGACAGTGTCATATCAAACTCTGTTGTCAAGTTGTTGTCTTTAGAAAATACAGTCGATTATTTCCTCCTGGTGCCAGGTTTGAAGGGGACCTGTCAAACAGCAATAATGTAATGTTTAAAATAAATATTTCACCAAAATAAAAGCATGTGGGAGAAACATCCTTTTCACTTTGTTGACAAGTTGAGTTTGCTTTAAAAAATTTTTTTGGAATTTCTTGCTTGTTTGTATTAAAGGGGTTAGTAGTCCTTCGAAGTCATTACCTTCCTGAGTCATTGAGAGATGGGTGTGAGGGTATCTGGGGTGGGGTGGGAATTGTGGGAGCATAGTGTGGGAGTTAAAATGAATGTGTCTGAAAAAGTCTGGCATACATTACACACTTGGAAAGGCAGGATGTGTTCGTTTCTTAGGGCTGCTGTAACATCAGACTGGCTGGCTTAAAACAATAGACATTTATTATCTCTGAGTTCTAGAGGCTAGCAGTCCAAAATTAAGGTGGTAGTAGGGCTTTGCTCCCTTTGCTCCCTTCCAGGGAATCCTGCCTTGCCTCTTCCTGGCTTCTGGTGGCTTGTCAGCAGTCTTTGGGTTCTTCAGCTTGTAGATGTGTCCCTGTGTTGTAGGAGGCAGGAATGGCACTAGGTGTTAGACTGGTGGGGTCGGCCTGAACCTGGGTTTAGCAACCTCAGTACTTGAGTTCTGGCTGGGAAAAAATCCAGAGCCAAGACTCAAACTATAAGAGAACATTTCTTTATAAAACTACGGAGGTAGAAGTAATTTGTAGAAGAAATGAGCTTAGGGAACAAGTTTTAGAGGCAAAGGATGTGCCCTAGTGATAACCAGAATGGGGAGCCAAGGTATCTTCCCCAGGGTTGTGTCTTGCGATGCCGAAGAATGAGCACCTCAGACCAGAAGATTTAAGCAAAAGTGTGGAAATTTTATTACAAGCAGATTCAGACTCCCTGCACGGGGAGGGAGCCCAATGATGGGTTGTCAGTGAAGCCAAATATATAGGGGTATATATTTGCTACAAGTCTGCTCTATACCTACCTGTGTTGCCACCTGATTGGTTCCCTCAATTGTTCTTGCCCAGGAATGGACCTGACCTTTCCGTGTTCCTATGTGTCAGTTCATCTTATTGTTGCAGACGCTCCCTAGTTTCACGTGCCTCTTGCTCTGAGTCCAAAAACATTCTATTATTTCTGCAAGGTTGGTTCCTGTGATTAGGCTTGCTCAAACTGCCGTGTCTGCCTCTACCTATGTTCCACCTGCCTTTTTTTCCCACTGGACCCCTGACTGGTCAGCCTGTGTGTCAAGCTAATTCCTCTCACTAGGACCTTGGGAGTGAGGAAGGTAATGATAACTTCCCTGGAAGGAGGGGGAGGGGAAAAGGAAAGGTAAGAAAGGGGAGGGGGAGGGGAGGAGAAAGGAGCAGGTGTGCTATTTGGAGAGGGAGCACACTGGATCCTCTGTCCTAAGGGTTATTTTAAAATATATATATATTTTATTGATTTTTTACAGAGAGGAAGGGAGAGGGATAGAGAGTTAGAAACATCGATGAGAGAGAAACATCGATCAGCTGCCTCCTGCACACTCCCCACTGGGTATGTGCCTGCAACCAAGGTATATGCCCTTGACCAGAGTCGAACCTGGGACCCTTGAGTCTGCAGGCTGACACTATCCTCTGAGCCAAACCAGTCAGGGCATGTCCTAAGGGTTTTAAGGGTGGAGATTTTAGGGAAGGTCCCAGGGGAGGATCTCAATAGAATATTCAGCAGTTTTCCAGGTATGTCCTTCCAGGTTCCTGGTGGACTGGTTGGTGCCAGGGCAGGGGGTCATTATCCAATGCATCTGAGGTCAGCCATGGGGTCGCGTGTAGGGTTTTGCTGCTTTTCTCGGCCTGGAGCTGAAATATAACTGCAGCCTAGATGTTATCTGTAGGGAGGAAAAGTCAGGGGGTCCAAACTGCAAGACCAGTGATATGCTAGTGGAGGAAAGGTCAGCCTGGGGGTGAAGTCCCACCCACAACTGTCCCTTGCTAGGCACCCAGGACTTTCCGCCCTGGTGACCTTCTATAGCTGGCCTATTGTCCTTGCTCTGCTCATGGCTGTCTAACTGCCTATCAAAACTCCACTCCTCCATCTCCACATAGCGTCCTGCCTGTGTGCTTTTACATTGTCTTCCATCTGTGTTAAAATCCCCACTTTTATCATGGTACCAGTTATATTACTGTGATGACCTCATTTTGACTTGATTTCTTCTGTGATTATATTATGTGACATTTATGGGTTCTAGAGACTAGGGTGTGATATCTTTCCATGCTATTATTCAGCCCATCACAGGTAGTATGTGTGACAGATGTGTATCTACATCCAGGTGCAGGGGATCTCTCTACCTCGAGCTGCCCGTCTTTTGGAAAGGACTTTGTCTCAGCTGGGGACCCTCTTTTTGTTATTATGAAGGTCCTCAGCACATCCCTGACCACTGGTGTGTTATTAGGGAGAACTGGAGAGATTGGTTTTTGTACTTCCTGAGATCTCTGCTCACAGCCTTAGCAATGAATGGCAGATCAGGGAATCTGGGTTAACTGCTTCAGCCCACAGAGAGCACTGAGGTGTTGTGTGTGTATGCAATGTGTTCCTGTAAAAGAACAAAGTTTCTCCCTTGTCTTGGGACTTGGCTTTTGCTCTGGACTCAGGAACAGCAGAGTTCTATTTATTTGCAAAAAGGTTTGTTGTCGGAGGAATTAATGGGCCAGATTTCCCAGACATGAGTGGGAATGAGGTGGAGGTTCTTGGGGTGCCACTGAAATAAGCCTTTTCAGAAGCTCCAATGGGAGGATGGGATGTGGAAAATTTTATTGGCATGAACCTACATTCCTTAGTTGCAAATGTCCCATTTTCCTCAAGCCAGTTCTGGAAAAGGGGCAGCTGGGAGTCCAGCAAAGCTAGAAGGAGAGCCAATGTGCAAAGTTTCCGTTCCATGTTGCAACCAGGTGTGGTTCAGCAGCCAAGCTAATTAAGATTAGTCCATGTGTGGAGTCCAGCATGGCTGTGCACCATATGGGCACAGGGGAGAGCAGCCCCTGACACAGGAGTCCCAAGAGGGAGAAGAGAGAGAGAGAGAGAGAGAGAGAGAGAGAGAGAGAGAGAGAGAGAGAGAGAGAGAGCTTCCATTGTTTAGAAATTTAAATATTCTTGTTTCTCGAGCTTGCAGTGGCCATGCCCATTCTGGCCACTGACTAGCTGGAAGGTGTGATTGACAGGCAAGCAGGTAGGGACCTGGAAGAACAGGAAAAAGGCCTCTTTTTTTCTTTACCGTGGCCTTCCACAATTTATGAGAAGCAACTGGCAATTAAACCCCAAGATCGTTGGCTCCTCTGTGGGACAGGATAAGCTACTCTCAAGGCTACACTCTGGCATCCCCTTCCTCTCTGCTGTTTTCACAACTCAGGGAAAATTTGCACCAAGGAGTCTCTAGTTCCCTTCTCCACTCCCTTCAAACAAACCTCTTTTGAACTCTTCATAACTTCTGCTCTAGGCATGTTTTACAGGCGTAATCTGCCAGACTGTCTCCTGTAAAGCAAAGAAACTAACTTTTCAAGACAACCTGGCATCTGCTCAACTTCAATACAAATCCTTCTCCTTTTCTTGTCACCTAGCAACAGCAACCGTAACTCTTTACAAGTGGAAGCCGCCCTTTGTTCCCCGCCCTATACTGACTAGCAATACTTGTTCCTTTCCTCTCCTGGAAAGCAAAATGAACTTCCTCTTTGCATCTCTTCTTTTAGTTGTAATTTTTTTCACAGCCCTTGTCATTGGCCAAACCCTAACAGTACCTTCCATGTCACTCAGACCTTTACTGGGCATGGCTTTAAATTGCCTTTGTCTAGTCCAGTGGTTCTCAACCTTGGCTGCACATTAGAATCACCTGGGAATCTTTTTAAAATCCTGATTTCTGGGCCTCATCCTCCGGAAATTCTGTTTCTTTGTTATGGGGTGGGGCCACAACATTAGTAACAAAGAAACAGAATTTCCGGAGGATGAGGCCCAGAAATCAGGATTTTAAAAAGATTCCCAGGTGATTCTAATGTGCAGCCAAGGTTGAGAACCACTGGTCTAGTCCCTTCCTCCATCAATCAGTAGGGACAGACTTGGAGAATGTTAAATGCAGCTTTTTGGCAAAGCTGTATAAATACCTATATTATTTGGTCTCCCCTTTTACTCCTTTCCTGTTAAATAATAACCAGGTTATTACAATGGCATCAGGTTCACGGAAACCTTATCTTTTTTTTTTTTAAATATATTTTATTGATTTTTTACAGAGAGGAAAGGAGAAAGAGAGGGATAGAGAGGTAGAAACATCGATGAGAGAGAAACATCGATTCAGCTGCCTCCTGCACACTCCCCACTGGGTATGTGCCTGCAACCAAGGTATATGCCCTTGACCAGAGTCGAACCTGGGACCCTTGAGTCTGCAGGCTGACACTATCCTCTGAGCCAAACCAGTCAGGGCATGTCCTAAGGGTTTTAAGGGTGGAGATTTTAGGGAAGGTCCCAGGGGAGGATCTCAATAGAATATTCAGCAGTTTTCCAGGTATGTCCTTCCAGGTTCCTGGTGGACTGGTTGGTGCCAGGGCAGGGGGTCATTATCCAATGCATCTGAGGTCAGCCATGGGGTCGCGTGTAGGGTTTTGCTGCTTTTCTCGGCCTGGAGCTGAAATATAACTGCAGCCTAGATGTTATCTGTAGGGAGGAAAAGTCAGGGGGTCCAAACTGCAAGACCAGTGATATGCTAGTGGAGGAAAGGTCAGCCTGGGGGTGAAGTCCCACCCACAACTGTCCCTTGCTAGGCACCCAGGACTTTCCGCCCTGGTGACCTTCTATAGCTGGCCTATTGTCCTTGCTCTGCTCATGGCTGTCTAACTGCCTATCAAAACTCCACTCCTCCATCTCCACATAGCGTCCTGCCTGTGTGCTTTTACATTGTCTTCCATCTGTGTTAAAATCCCCACTTTTATCATGGTACCAGTTATATTACTGTGATGACCTCATTTTGACTTGATTTCTTCTGTGATTATATTATGTGACATTTATGGGTTCTAGAGACTAGGGTGTGATATCTTTCCATGCTATTATTCAGCCCATCACAGGTAGTATGTGTGACAGATGTGTATCTACATCCAGGTGCAGGGGATCTCTCTACCTCGAGCTGCCCGTCTTTTGGAAAGGACTTTGTCTCAGCTGGGGACCCTCTTTTTGTTATTATGAAGGTCCTCAGCACATCCCTGACCACTGGTGTGTTATTAGGGAGAACTGGAGAGATTGGTTTTTGTACTTCCTGAGATCTCTGCTCACAGCCTTAGCAATGAATGGCAGATCAGGGAATCTGGGTTAACTGCTTCAGCCCACAGAGAGCACTGAGGTGTTGTGTGTGTATGCAATGTGTTCCTGTAAAAGAACAAAGTTTCTCCCTTGTCTTGGGACTTGGCTTTTGCTCTGGACTCAGGAACAGCAGAGTTCTATTTATTTGCAAAAAGGTTTGTTGTCGGAGGAATTAATGGGCCAGATTTCCCAGACATGAGTGGGAATGAGGTGGAGGTTCTTGGGGTGCCACTGAAATAAGCCTTTTCAGAAGCTCCAATGGGAGGATGGGATGTGGAAAATTTTATTGGCATGAACCTACATTCCTTAGTTGCAAATGTCCCATTTTCCTCAAGCCAGTTCTGGAAAAGGGGCAGCTGGGAGTCCAGCAAAGCTAGAAGGAGAGCCAATGTGCAAAGTTTCCGTTCCATGTTGCAACCAGGTGTGGTTCAGCAGCCAAGCTAATTAAGATTAGTCCATGTGTGGAGTCCAGCATGGCTGTGCACCATATGGGCACAGGGGAGAGCAGCCCCTGACACAGGAGTCCCAAGAGGGAGAAGAGAGAGAGAGAGAGAGAGAGAGAGAGAGAGAGAGAGAGAGAGAGAGAGAGAGCTTCCATTGTTTAGAAATTTAAATATTCTTGTTTCTCGAGCTTGCAGTGGCCATGCCCATTCTGGCCACTGACTAGCTGGAAGGTGTGATTGACAGGCAAGCAGGTAGGGACCTGGAAGAACAGGAAAAAGGCCTCTTTTTTTCTTTACCGTGGCCTTCCACAATTTATGAGAAGCAACTGGCAATTAAACCCCAAGATCGTTGGCTCCTCTGTGGGACAGGATAAGCTACTCTCAAGGCTACACTCTGGCATCCCCTTCCTCTCTGCTGTTTTCACAACTCAGGGAAAATTTGCACCAAGGAGTCTCTAGTTCCCTTCTCCACTCCCTTCAAACAAACCTCTTTTGAACTCTTCATAACTTCTGCTCTAGGCATGTTTTACAGGCGTAATCTGCCAGACTGTCTCCTGTAAAGCAAAGAAACTAACTTTTCAAGACAACCTGGCATCTGCTCAACTTCAATACAAATCCTTCTCCTTTTCTTGTCACCTAGCAACAGCAACCGTAACTCTTTACAAGTGGAAGCCGCCCTTTGTTCCCCGCCCTATACTGACTAGCAATACTTGTTCCTTTCCTCTCCTGGAAAGCAAAATGAACTTCCTCTTTGCATCTCTTCTTTTAGTTGTAATTTTTTTCACAGCCCTTGTCATTGGCCAAACCCTAACAGTACCTTCCATGTCACTCAGACCTTTACTGGGCATGGCTTTAAATTGCCTTTGTCTAGTCCAGTGGTTCTCAACCTTGGCTGCACATTAGAATCACCTGGGAATCTTTTTAAAATCCTGATTTCTGGGCCTCATCCTCCGGAAATTCTGTTTCTTTGTTATGGGGTGGGGCCACAACATTAGTAACAAAGAAACAGAATTTCCGGAGGATGAGGCCCAGAAATCAGGATTTTAAAAAGATTCCCAGGTGATTCTAATGTGCAGCCAAGGTTGAGAACCACTGGTCTAGTCCCTTCCTCCATCAATCAGTAGGGACAGACTTGGAGAATGTTAAATGCAGCTTTTTGGCAAAGCTGTATAAATACCTATATTATTTGGTCTCCCCTTTTACTCCTTTCCTGTTAAATAATAACCAGGTTATTACAATGGCATCAGGTTCACGGAAACCTTATCTTTTTTTTTTTTTAAATATATTTTATTGATTTTTTACAGAGAGGAAAGGAGAAAGAGAGGGATAGAGAGGTAGAAACATCGATGAGAGAGAAACATCGATTCAGCTGCCTCCTGCACACTCCCCACTGGGGATGCGCCCGCAACCAAGGTACATGCCCTTAACAGGAATGGAACCTGGGACCCTCCAGTCTGCAGGCTGATGCTCTATCCACTGAGCCAAACTGATCAGGGCCACGGAAACCTTACCTTAACTGTGAAGCCCGTCCTATCTCTCAACAATGAAGTAAATAAAGCATTCCTTCCTCAAGGTTCTGCTACACCTGGAGCCCTGCTACATGGAGGCCACAGGAGGAAGGAGGGAGCCACAGACTGCTCAGGATTCTTGCTCTAACTCATAGAGTAACTGTTTATTCAGTCTTGGTCTATGTAGGGCATGGAGGAAGGTTTGGCTTCACTTTTAAGTCTTCCTTGAGGCTCATTATAGCTTGTTGAAAGCCTCTGGGGATGTGCTTTCCCCCCATTTGACCTTGGCATTGCTGTTTGCTATTGATAAGGTTTTGGGAAAATGGTGTAATTTAACCAAGGTTATCAGTTTTACTTTCCTGGTGCTTCTTTAATTAGGCTGCTGACACCAAGAAATTCAGGGTTTTGACATTCAGAACAAGGGTAAGAACTGTAGTTAGGTCCAAACTTTGAATCACTGAAGACCTAGGTAACTTTCCTGTACCCAATTAGCATTTAAATTAGAATTTATCAACTTGGCTCTGTATGCAGAATTTTCTGTTCCTTTACCTTTTCCAGACAGGAACCACTGGCATGAAGGGTTATCAGTATATTAACAAAAAAGTATAGTTAGTAATGAAATACATTCCTCTTCTTATCTCGTGTTTGTTCTTTTTTTAAAAAAATTCTTTATTGTTGAAAGTGTTACATATGTCTCCTTTTCCCCCATTGACCTCTCCCAGCCCGCTCCTGCCTCCCAGCCCAGACCCTCACCCCGCTATTATCTGTGTCCACTGGTTATGCTTATATGCATGCATATAAATCTTTTGGTTGATCTCTTACCCCACCCCTACCCTCACCCCCACTTTCTCCTGCCTTCCCTCTGAGGTTTGATGGTCTGTTCAATGCTTCTATGTCTCTTAATCCCCATATAATGTATTTTTTTCTGAGCCAAGGGGTCCTCCTTCTCTTCTCAATTCCAGGATAGTCACCTAATCATTCCTTAGGCTATATTTATGGTGCAGCTGATACCCTTTGCTTCATTATGCGGAGGACAGTTGTATTGTTCTGAGGATGGCTACATCTACCCAGGTGTATCCTTTTTGGGTTAATTATGGCCATTTCCTTACTGCATTCTTGAGGTTTCCATCTCTGTGGCTTTCAGAGGCATTGTACCCAAAATACCTGGTGAGCCTGGAGGGTGGCCTGGAGCCCCCTGGGAGACAAAAGGAGAGACCACCCTCACTGCAGGTACACCCCTCTGCCCCTACTTGGTGAAACCTCAGAGACTGAACTGATCCTCTTCTATGTTTGTGGGGGAGAGGGTGGTTCTGATTAAACTACTGGATTCTTACAAACCATGTAATAAACTGGATGCTCCAGAAAGATGTATCAAATACTCTGTTCTGCATGCTCCCTCCACAAAGTGGGGCAGAGCTCAGGCTGTTCATCCTCCAGTTTGAGAAGCATGTAGTGATGTAGTACTTGGACTTAATCAGAACAACTAATGGAAAAATGGCTGTGGTTTCAAAGGGAAAGGCTGCGAATCCTAAGCTCCCAGAGGAGGAGGCACTCCACACCACGCAGGGCCACAGAGGGAAGCACCAGGGCCAGTCAGAAGCTGGAGAAAACAGAGATTTTCCTTCCTTTTCCTCCCTCTGAGACATCTCCTCAGGGAGCCCGAGCAAACCAAACTCCCATCAGCGTGGACATAGTCCCACATTCTACTGAAGCTGGACACCTCCCGGGCCAGTCCTCAGGAGCCCTAGCTCCTGTCAGCGTGGCGGTGGCCCCACAATCTCTGGAAGCTGTGGAGGCCCCTCTCCAGACAGACACAGTCTCTCTTAAGAACAGAGAAGCCCTAACCTGTGCCGTGCTCAGCATGGCCAGGGGTGTACCTGAAGCAGGGAGGGGGGGGGGGCGGGCGGGCGGTGAAGGATTAAAAAAGACAGGCAAGAGAATAAATCTGGGGCTAGGTGGGATGCTGCTCTCGGATGGAGAGACAGTGCCACAGCCTGCAAGCCGAGTCTTTATTTTATAGCCAGATTCCACCAGGCAAAGTAAGGGCGTGGTCAAGATGTCGACAATGTTCTCGTGGGCTTCGAATCTACTCAATGACATGCACTTGAACTCTATCAAGCTTTGTTTTGGCAGCACTTGCTGCACCTCCTGCAGCTTACCTCACTTAGCCACCTGGGACCACAGGTTCGGACCATAAAATCAAGCTTACACGTGTAGCCTTTGGCTATAATTGTGCTGGGAGAGCTTTGCCCTCCAAACTGGGAGTTGCACATGGCTTTGCCACTAGAGGACTGTGCCCTCTCATTAGTCCGAGGCTTGAACCTGTCCAAACGCTGTAGCCGCTTTCCACACTAACTAGTTTGGCTCAGTGGATAGAGCGTCAGCCTGTGAACTGAAGGGTTCTAGGTTCGATTTCAATCAAGGGCACATGCCTGGGTTTTGGGCTTGATCCCCAGTAAGGGGCTTGCAGGAGGCAGCCAGTCAATGATTCTCTCTCATCATTGATGTTTCTATCTCTCAATCCCTCTCCCTTTCTCTCTGAAATCAAAAAAAATATATTAAAAAAACAAAATAAAAACAAAACAGAGAAAATAATTGAACCCAGCTCAGCATAGGTGATAGGAAGCTTAACAATAACTACCATATTAGAACTTTTCCTTCACCAAGCACTTTATAGATATCTTTTTTTTTTTATTATTAGTTAAGGTATTAATTTATAGATATCTTAAAAATGACATATCCATAAAGTATAAAGCCTGATCCCCCCCCCCCCCCCCAAATATTCTACTTAGGAATAGATGGAAAAAAGATCTTGGAGTGGTTATGAATGGTATTTTTTTCATATTCATTCAGCTACCCTATGCGTTTTGATTGTAACATTAATCCATTTACATTTAAGGTTATTATTGATAGGTACTTATTTACTGTCATTTAAATTCTGTACCAGTGGCCTGGTACATGGATTCATGCACATTGAAAGGAAATTGGGAGCCTGCGCCTGCGTGCTTGGGGAGTTTTCACGTCCCTATGAGCCTCCGGGAAGTCGTGTGGGGAGTCTGTCCTCCTCCCTGCAGCTTCCTGAAAAAATATTTCCAAATGTCCCTTCTGCGACCAGGGTCACACCTTGCCAGCTGGGAGGTCCCCAGTGGGTGCCTTCGGCCGTGCTGGACGCTTTCTACCCCTCAGATCCCAATAAGAGACACTCTGGCCCTAACTGGTTTAGCTCAGTGGATAGAGCATCAGCTTGTGGACTGAAAGGTCCCAGATTCGATTCCAGTCAAGGGCATGTACCTTGGTTGCGGGCACATCCCCAGTGGGGGGTGTGCAGGAGACAGCTGATCGATGTTTCTCTCTCATTGATGTTTCTAACTCTCTATCTCTCTCCCTTCCTCTCTGTAAAAAATCAATAAGATATATTTTTTAAAAAAGAGACGTTCTGAGGTGAACAATACAAAGTTGGGGATCTTGACCCCACCCTTCAGATCCATCTCTCTGACTTTTACCCCAATTGTCAGTCACCACCTTGTGGCCACTTTTATATTGCTGCTTTCCTCTGTAGCTCCTGGGCAATTGGTAAGGGATGAGATTTGATCTCGATGCCTGAGGCAGAGTTCCAGGAGTCCGGTGGCGATATCAGGCTTGTCCCAGTTACTCCGAGTGTCCTGCTATGAAAGTTGTGGTATCCACGTCCTGTGTGGCTTGGGTTCGGGACCTGGAGAAGGGCTATGCGCAAATGATGAGACTAGATAAGAAATATGAATTTGGGAACAAGGAGCCAGGCGGAGAGCCCAACTCTAGTGGGAGTGCTTCACTGGTCCCAGGCCCTGCCAACCTTTTATTCAATTTTAGATACACATATTGCCCTTAGTCAGGCAGGCAATTCCAGTAGCAGACAGACTATCTTAAAGGTCAGTAAATAATAGTAAAGATTTACTTTGAGACTATTAGGTCAGGAAATTGCTTGAGCCACCATTGTCTTGACTAAACGATTGGTGCATAGCTTTGGCCCTTGCCAGAGCTCAAGGTCCATCAGCATTCTGGGTTCCTTGCTTACACTTTTCTGATAGTGTAGACAATGGGTAGCTTCCAGCATCCCGCTTCATCTGTTCCCTGGAGATTGTACCTGTAGGCTTATGCGATATGTGCCTCATGGCAACTTCTGGCTGACCTGTAGGCGTCCTCAGGGTGGGTGCCAACACTGCCAGGGGTCTGTCTGCGGGAGCTGCCATTCGTGGGCCCACTTGCCTGTAGGAGCCACTGGGGATCCACGGGGAACATGGGAGCCTGGATGCTGGCCAGGCCTGGGAAGGGTGCGATGGGCTCAGCTGCTGGCCAGGCCTGGGAAGGGCATGATGGGCTCGGCCGCAGACATGCATGGGAGACCCGCTTGTCGGATTGGGATTTTCTCACTTTTTCCAGGACTCCCTCCAGAGGTGGGGTCTGGTACGGCTTGGAAGTGGCAGCTGGGGGTGCTAGGAAGGAAGAAAGAAGAGGCTGATGGTGGTCCGGGGTAAGGCGTTCTTAGTATTTCAGTTCTGCATCCAAAGGAACACGGCAATAACTAAGGGGTGGAACGTTGCCCTGATGCCTGAGGGGGAGTTTCAGGGGGCTGGCGTGGGTATCAAGGTCATCCCGGCCACGCGTGCGAATGTTCCATGCTGCATTTGTTCACAGATTGTACCTGCAGGGTATAGGAGGTGATTTTCCACACAACTCCCAGCCCAAGTGTGGGGCTGCCTGAACCGAACAGGAGCAATCAGCAGGGACCTGAGGCTGCGCACACCCCTTGCCCCGTGGGCCTTGACAAGGGACCTCAGGCCGCGCCCCCACCCTGGCGCCAAGCTGGGGGACCTCAGGCCGTGCTCCCCGCCCTAGTGCCAGGCTGGGAGACCTCAGGCTGTGCCCCCCACCTGGCAGGGTTTGACGGGGGACCTCAGGCCATGCCCCCAGCCCAGTAGGGATTGATGGGGGACCTCAGGCCATGCCCCTCACCTGGCAGGGTTTGACGGGGGACCTCAGGCCATGCCCCCAGCCCAGTAGGGCTTGACGGGGGACCTCAGGCCATGCCCCCTGCCCCGGCACTGGGCCAGGGGACCTGAGGCCATGCCCCTCACCCTGGCGGGGCTTAACAGGGGACCTCAAGGTGTGCTCCCTGCCCCAGTGCTGGGCCGGGGGACCTCGGGCCGCGTCCCCCACCCTGGCACCAGGCCAGGGGAACTGAGGCTGCACCCCCCCCCACCTGGCGGGGCTTGACAGGGGACCTCAAGGTGTGCCCCCCACCCTGGTGCCAGGCTGGGGGACTTCAGGCAGAGCCCCCCACCCTGGTGCCAGACCAGGGGACCTGAGGCCGTGCCCCCCCACCTGGTGGGGCTTGACAAGGGTGGGACCGGCCAGGTCTGGATCTAGCCCAATGAGGGGGGGCCAGCCAGGTCTGTGTCTCATGTGATTTTGAGGCACACGTGGGTCAGTGGGGACTTGACTCTGGGTCCCGTGGTGTACCCCAGACTCTGACAGGAGGAAGATTTTCATATACATTTTACTAATTTTCTTTCATCTCTGACACTTCTATTATAGAGAAAGGGCAAATAGCAACATTAAAATATTTCCTCTAATTAATCCTTTTTTAATGTGCATGAATTTCGTGCACTGGGCCACAAGTGTTAAATAAAAACTCATAGTACTCTTTAAACTATCTCACAGTCTATGGAGTTATTTCCATGTAGTTCTGACAATTCTATTATAGGTCTTACAGTTCCAAAAGTTTTGCCCTCTTCTGGGCTCACAGATTGTTAATTTGTAGGCAGGCTGGGGAGCAAGTTGGGAGCCCCAGTCTGTCATGTCCTTTGCCTGTGATGTTGTGCATTCACTAGAAATTGTGGACCCAAGCAATTGTCTTCTTAAGAGATCCCAATGGGATTGATGGTGCACATTTATATATTGTTGGTGTCACTTAAAACCTAATAGAAATTCTTACTCTGCCTTCAGAACCAGTAGTATGAGCCACACACACTTAAAAATTCATCCTCAATGCTTTATGGTCATTTTGGGTGAAAATGTGGTTGTAACAAGCCCATTCTCCATACTATTAAGCAACTTTAGCTGCAAATTTTATTTAGCTGTTATCAGTTATCAAACTATTAAAAAATTTTCCATTAGTTAGGATAGAAGAATATATGCTACAAGCCTTGTCAGTCACTGTAACAAAGAATTTCCAAAATGTTTTGTGGATCAGCATATGTGATTGTTGGAAGTAGCATGTAGCCACATAAATAGGCTACTTTGAAGATTACGTGTTTGTTAAAAAAAGCACAACTCTATATTGTGAATGAGGAGGCATGAGTGCACAGCAGATTAACGTGTTTGGGCCAGGAAGTGTCAGGACCAGGAAGCAAGTACAATGGGTGGAATGACTGTCTTTGGTTATTAGTAAACTATGGCTTTGGGGGAGCAGGACATGGAGAAAGAAGATGGGGCAGAACACCAGTTACCTCTTAGGATGAAGAATATCTCGGTATAGTTATGGTGGTTTGCCAGCATAATCTGCACATTTGCAGAAGAAGCCAATCCTGCCAACACTTGGATCTTAGACCTCTAGCCTCCAGAATTGTGAGAAAATAAATTTCTCTTGGTTAATCCACTCAGTCTGCCACTTTGTTGCAGCAGCCTTAAAAGACTACTGCAGGGACCATACTGTCTATAGAGAAGCGGACAGGAGAGGCACTCAGCATGGTGCCCAGCCTCTGGAGTCTGCTATACCTGGGCTGGATCCCAGATACTCCACCCACAGTGTGTAGCCCTGAGCAAGGTACTTAACTTCTCTAACTTGGGTTTCTTATATGTAAACAGGGATAATAACACCTACTCTCTAAGACAATTTGTGTTATTTAACATCACTTATCATTTACTATGTGCCAGGTGCTACTCTAAGCACTTTGAAAATATTAAGTGTGAATTAAATGAGAATACTGTAGGTAATGTGTTTAATACAATGTCAAGCATGGAGTTAGAGTGTAACAAAAATATTATTATTGTTATTATTATTATTTATTAATATGTGCTCTATAAGAAATACTTTTTTTTCTAGAAAAATCCACAAATATTTCTCTAGGGAATTAAGAATATTCTTAAGCAATTACTACTGTCTGATAGTTTAAGCACAGTATGCTAATGATTGAAGATTCTGTCAGTATTTTGTTTGAAACTATTTTCCTAGTAAATATGTAATTTTAAAAGATTTGCTATATTTTAAACTGAGATCTTTATAATGTCTCAGGGACTATTTAAATGCGAACACATATTTGAAGTACACATATATCAATTGAAATTTAATTTTATTTGAAAATAAAACATGTCTACATATACACTTTAGCATTGCATAAAGGCTCTATGTACTCCAACAAATGATGTTTTATGCCCTAAACATATTGAAGAAAATTTGGGTGCAGTTCCGAAGATAGGCACTAGGCGGCACTCTTGTAAGGCAAACTCAGGCTTCCCTACTAAAAATGAGTCTGGGTTTTACTGGTAAAGTGAATCTTTCTAAGTTGCTTCTCTCATTTAGTAGTAAGATATTCAACCTGCTGAGCATGAGAAATGGAGAATAAATGATTTATTCCGATACTCTAAGAAAGACATTACAGGGACCAATCTTAAAAACCCTATGAATGTAGGACTTAATGGGGCACCATATTCTGTAGAGTGGGCCCAGAAAACAAGGAATTTGGTGGAAGTGGGTAGTGCTCAGTCATTTTTTGAATATTTTAAGATCAGTACTTATAGGTATATCTTTAAAGTAATTTTTATTGTTTCCAGTTTGTGCTTCCACAGTCAACTGATGCTGTGTGGACGGAACAGAAGAAGAAATGAGTGGGAGAGAGAATACCTAGCAATGCAGTTTGGGACTTCATTTTCACCTCCATGCACTTCATCAGCAGCTCCAGTTTTCAGAACAATTTAGTGCTGTCCATTGAAGAGTGCGTCGGTTCAGGAGACCTGTCCTTGCCCAGTTCACCCACAGGCTGTGTGTCTTAGGGATCTTGAGGCTGTCCCGCTGATGAGAGAGGCATTCATTTCAACTCTCCTTCTCTCCCACTGCTACTTCATCCCTGGCTGATCTTCCTTCTCACTCTCCTGCCTGCCTCTCAGATGTGCCTAAGACTCTGTCTTCTGCAGTCAAATGGAATGGACTTTTGCTTGTTTGATTTTTTTATTAATAATCATGGAAAAATTGTTACATATTTTAAAGAGGTAAGGAGAAGAGGGAAAGCTTACTGAAGTAATCAAGCTAATTCTCAGTTTTTTAAAAAATATACTTTATTGATTTTACAGAGAGGAAGGGAGAGGGATGAGAGAGTCAGAAACATCAATCATCTGCCTCCTGCACGGCCCCTACTGGGGATCGAGCCTGCAACCAAGGTATATGCCCTTGACCAGAATCAAACTCGGGAACTTTCAGTCCACAGGCTGATGATGCTCTGTCTACTGAGCCAAACTGATTAGGGGTGTGTGTGTGTGTGTGTGTGTTTTAACAGTGTTGGTATCCTGGGATCTCATGTAGTAGTTTAGGTATAGGTATCTTGATATAAAGAAAGAATCTGTCAGTTGGATGATATTTTCTTTCTTTTAAAAAAATGTTTTATTGATTTTAGAGAGAGAGAGGAAGGGAGAGGGAGAGAGAAACATTGATGCGAGAGAACCATCCATCAACTGCCTCCTTCGTGACCCCTACTGGGGATCGAGCCCACAACCCAGGCATGGGCCTGACGAGGAACTGAACCTTTGACCTCTTGGTGCATGGGACAATGCCCACCCAGCTGAGGGTGGTTGGATGTCATTTTCTATCCTGTCTCCTCACCCTCTCCGCACAGCTTGTGTAGTCTGCCGAGGATGCCAGGTCTATTTTTTACCCTCAGTGTTTGTTTTCTATCCATCATCCATCTGTCCATTCATTCACCTACCTCCATCATCATGGCCCCTTTCTCTCAGTTGGTAAATGTGCCTCAGCGTACCTGATGCATTCACTGCTCCAGGTGAGGCCTTTTTGAATTCAAGATAGGTTTTCTGACTTTCTAATTTTACTCTACACTCTACTTTCTTCATTTAAAAAATTGGTTAAAATTCTTTATTGTTTAAAGTATTACATATGTCTCCTTTTCCCCCCATTGACCTCTCCCTGCCACTCCCATCCCCCAGCACATGCCCTCACCCCCCGACTGCCTGTGTCCATTGGTTATGCTCATATGCATGCATACAAGTCCTTTGGTTGGTCTCTTACCCGCCCCCCCTCCCACATTCCCTCTGAGGTTTGATGGTCTGATCGAAGCTTCTCTGTCTCTGGATCTATTTTTGTTCATCAGTTTATGTTGTTCATTATATTCCACAAATGAGTGAGATCATGTGATATTTATCTTTCTCCGATTGGCTTATTTCACTTAGCATAATGCTCTCCAGTTCATCCATGCTGTTGCAAATGGTAAGAATTCCTTCTTTTTTTTTTACCACAGTCTAGTATTCCATTGTGTGGATGTACCACAGTTTTTAAATCCACTCATCTGCTGATGGGCACTTAGGCTGTTTCTAAATCTTAGCTATGGTGAATTGTGCTGCTCTGAACATGGGGGTGCATATATCTTTTCTGATTGGTCTACATTCTACTTTCTAAATATTATAGTCCCTTCCTCACGAAGTTAACCACCAAGAGACACAGAATACTCACCTTTCCTGAGCCCAAAGAAAAATTAAATAGGAAAAAATATAAAGATGTGTACGTACTGTAAAGAATAATTTCAAAACTTGTAAAATTAGCATTGGAACACATTGGCCAAATTTCAGCTCTTTTCTAGCTGGGGAGGATTGAAGGCATCATGTGCACCTTGCCCCGCCTCCCCTCTCCTATATCCTGTGCTAGATTCGAGTCCCTGGGAGTTTCCAAGCTTCCCAAGTAGAAGTGTGACTTGGAAGACAGGACGTGGGTTGAAGCAAAGGGGTTACTTCATTGCTTCTGGTTGTTGATTCTGAAATGCACCTACTCCACCCACCCTTAGCTCAGAAAGCTTTAATTGCAAGGTTTGATGAAATTTTGCTGTTCTTTAGCTACTAAGAGAAGATGAGGCTCAGTAATGCTTAGGTGACAAAAAGATGTGCCCCAGCTTCATGCCTAACCCTGAGTTTTGGTGACAGTAGGCAACGGTGCCACTTCTCCGTCTGAGTGCTTGCAATTTGAGCATCTGAGCCACAGTTTTTGATTCAGGCATTGATTTTGGAAGACCCTGTTAATATGCAAATATCTAAGAGGAGAAAATTATCCTCATTTTCTTTCACCTGTTAACAGGTTAGCTGATTGGAAAAATTTGTTGGCAGAGAACAAGGTCCTGGGAGAAAAACACCTTCAGAGGCAACGGTCTGATAGGGAAGGGAGAACCTTCTGGGCTGGGGGTCTTGCTTAGGACGAAGACAGGCTCCGAGGGAAACTGCACAAAGAGGTCTGGGGCCTGGAGGAGGCAAAGTAAACCCTGGCAGGGAGATAGACTTGATCAAAGGCCAACCCTATCAGCTGCACAGGCTGCCTGGTTCGCTTAGAGATGGGGCCAGAGGTGGCCATGCAAATGCTCAGCCTGCAGCACAGGCCTCCGGATGCCCTGACAGGCTCCTCTTTCCCGTAAACCTCAGCTCATTTTCATCCCACCCTTGAATTCAGCAACAGTAGCGTCATCAGTACTTCCACATTCTCTCCTGCACTCCACCTCAGGAATTGGATGCTGCAAAGACATGGAGCTGTGCCAGGCAGCCCCGGGCCCAGCAGAGGTGCCCTCTGGTGCCTGTGCCTCTCTCACAGGGCCTTTGAGCCTCATCTCGGGCTTTCCACCTAGAGGCATTTCACATGGGATTCCCACCAAGAAGCCAAAGATTCCATTCACAGGTTACTTTTCTTTGCAATTCTATCTCTCACAGCTGTGCAAGTCATTTGGTCCTGGGGCTCTTGACTGGGCAGGACTTCTCCTGGGAGGTAAAAGACAGTTTAATTAGAAAATGATCCCTTGCCCATGGTGGTGATTATCATACTTCATCAAGGGGCACAGCCTTGACCCCTGCCCGCTCCCCATTTTCAGTGCTTGGCCAGAGACGCCAGTAATCTGATTGCCATGGCTGATAGCGGCTTACTTACTGCTCTCCCACGGTTTGAAATGGAACAGCACCGCTCTCCCCACCCCTACCCCTTTAGCTGAAGGAAATGGTTCTGTGAAAAGGCTTTGCACAAGGCTTTAAACAGCTCCACAGCGCTTCAGGTAAGGTCAGAGAGAGAGTTTTTAGTGAGGATTTTATTAGCCCAAACTTTGAGGCTTTCATTGCATTTACCAGGAAATAGGGCCCTGGAAGCACATTCTCTCCGGGTGCCTCAGGTCACCGCTGTTGAAGTGCAGGGAGCCGGGGCCTTAGAATTCCTTCCTCTGAGTAAATGTAGTCAGCTGAAGGCGACACATTTTAAAGAGATGCAGCTCGTGTGTTTAAAGATTAAGGTTGGGCTGAGCACGGTAGAGCATAGGGGCTGTGGGTCTGGGAACTGGCAGTCACAGGTCCTGCCTCAATCTTGCTTTTGTGACTTAGAGGCCATGTGCAGTGGCTTTGATTAACATTTTTTTAAAATTTATTTTTAATTTGTATTCTTCTTAACTTTAAAAAAAATATGTTTTTATTGATTTCACAGAAGAAGGGAGAAGGAGAGAGAGATAGAAACATCAAGGATGAGAGAGAATCATTGATTGGCTGCCTCATGCGTGCCCTCTACTGGGGATCCAGCCCGCAACCCGGGCATGTGCATTGACCTGGAATGGAACCATGACTTCCTGGTTCATGGGTCGATGCTCAATCATTGAGCTACACTAGCCAGTCTATTTTTAGTTTTTAAATTCATTTTTAGAGAGAGAGAGGACTGGGGGGAAAAAGGCCGAGAGAGAGGAAGAGAGGAAGAGAGAGAAACATGGATTTGTTGTTACGCTTATTTATGCATCCATTGGTTGCTTCTTGTATGTGCCCTGACTGAAGATTGAACCCACAACCTTGGCATATTGGGGACAACGCTCGAACCAACTGAGCTACCCGGCCAAAGCTTAACAAATTTTTTTATGGAAACTGCCTGGTTGTCTGTTGGCTCAAGCTGAATTCCACAAACAGCAACATAATATCCAGAGATACTCCTCTGCACTAGAGCTGGGCCAGGGGCCCACAGGAATGGCAGGGGTCCCTGGGGTTGGGGCCACTGAGGAAGCTCTTCCTCTTCCCCTTTGTACCCCAAGATGCACAATCCCAGCCTGTAACAAGTCTCCATGCTCACAGTGTACTCCACACAGTTCTGTGTTACCTTAACATACAGTCCTTTCCAAAAAGTAAGAAGTGGGTGGGACCTGTGTGCAGGATATAATTTGTTCTAAATTTCTTGATGTTCTGGACATCTGGATATCAGGACAAGGCCTTCAATTAAAATACAAATTCCCAATTTCTCTCATCCTGTGCGGTAGTTCGGGTCTCCTTTTTCAAGGAAAGAATTGGCAGTGGTTAAGGTAGCATGTTTTCAGAAGGAGAGGCTACCTGACTAAAAATATCTAAAAATATCTGCCTATCCTCCTCTCCATTATAGAATGTTGCATTTGGGTAAAGGAATTGCTCGCTCTAGATCCTCATAAAAATTCTTAAACCTCTGAGAGGAAAAGACAGGTAGCTACTTATTAACACTACTAGAGGCCCGGCGCATGAAATTTGTGCACGGGTATGGTCCCTAGACCTGGCCTGTGATCAGGGCCATCTTCCCCAGCTGCCCGCAGCCAGCCCCGTCCCTGCCACCACCCACCCCCAGTTCCTTGTTTGTCATCAGCCAATGGAAATCTGCTGGCCAGGGAAAGGGACTGAGAGGTGGTCAGTGTGCCTCATAGTGACTGGTTGAGTGGTAATTCTGGTCATTTGCCATTAGGGTCAATTTGCATATTATCCTTTTATTATATAGGATAGAGGCCCAGTGCACGGGTGGGGGCCAACTGGCCTGCCCTGATGGGGGCCCCGGATCAGAGTGGGGGTCCCCCATGGGGGGTGGGGCCAGCTGGGGCAAGGGGCTGTGGGCTGGCCATGCCTCCAATCAGGTGGGGGTCCCTCATGGGGGGCGGGGTCGGCCAGGCCAAGGGCTGTGGTTGTTCTGGTCTCTGGTCATTCTGGTCGTCCTCCATTTCGGTTGCTGGGCTTTTATTATATAGGACTAGAGGCCTGGTGCACAAAAATTTGTGCACTTAGGGGGGAGGGGTGGGGTCCCTCAGCCCGGCCTGTGCCCTCTTGCAGTCTGGGACCCCTCGGGAGATAACGACCTGCTGGCTTAGGCCTGCTCTCGGGTGGCAGAGGGCAGGCCCAATCCCTAGGTGCAGCCCCTGGTTGGGCTCAGAGCAGGGCCGATTGGGGTGTTGGGGTGCTGCCCCCTGTCATGCACATAGCAGGGTGGATTGGGAGGTTGCGATGCCACCCTCAGTCACGCTCAGGGTAGGGCTGATTGGGGGGTTGGGGCACCATCCCCTGTCACACTCAAGGCAGGGTGGATGGGGAGGTTGCGGCGCCACCCCATTACTATTGGCCATGCACAGAGCAGGGCCAATCAGGGGGTTGGGGCGCTGCCCCCTGTCACGCACAGAGCAGGGCCCATCAGGGGGTTGGGGAGCTCCCCCCTGTCACGCACAGAGCAGGACCCATCAGGGGGTTGGGGAGCTCCCCACTGTCACTCACAGAGTAGGGCTGATAGGGGAGTTGGGGCACCGCCCCCTGTCACGCACAGAGCAGGGCCCATCAGGGGGTTGAGGAGCTCCCCCCTGTCACTCACAGAGTAGGGACGATAGGGGCGTTGGGGCACCGCCCCCTGTCACACACAGAGCAGGGTGGATCAGGGGGTTGGGGCGCCGCCCTCTATCACCCACAGAGCAGGGCCGGTCAGGGGTTTGGGGCACCGCCACTCTCACACTCAGGGCAGGGCTGATGGGGAGGTTATGGCTCTACCCCGTCACACACAGAGCAGGACCCATCAGGGGGTTGGGGTGCCACACCCTGTCACACACAGAGCTGCAGGGCGATCAGGGGGTTGGGGAGCTCCCCCCTATCAGGCACAGAGCAGGGCCAATCAGGGGGTTGGGGCGCCTTCCTCTGTCAGGAACAGGGCAGGGCTGATAGGGACGTTGTGGCCCCGCCCCCTGTCACACACAGAGCCACAGGGTGATCAGGGGGTTTGGGTGCTGCCCCCTGTCTCGCTGATCCCGGTGCCGGGAGGCCTCGAGGCTCCGCTGATCCCGGTGCTGGGAGGCATATTACCCTTTTACTATATAGGATAGAGGCCTGGTGCACGTGTGGGGGCCGGCTGGTTTGCCCTGAAGGGTGTCCTGGATCAGGGTGGGGGTCCCCACTGGGGTGCCTGGCCAGTCTGGGTGAGGGGCTGAGGGCTGTTTTCAGGCTGTGACTGAAGCTCCCAACTGCTCCTTTTTTTTTTTTTATTCTGGGCCAGCTTTAGCTCTGGCTCCAGCTCTGAGGTCTCAGCTGCTGAAAGTAGGTATCTGGTTTGTTTAGGTTCTATAATCGAAACTCTGTATCAACTCCAGCTCTGATATCCCAGCTCGCTGAAAGCTGGTTTCTGGGGTTTTGTTTAGCTTCTATATTTGTTCCTATGTTTCTTAAACTGCAGGCTGAGAGGCCAGCAAGGCAGGCGGGGAACGTTGCAGTCCTCCGTCACTGAAGCAAGCAAGCCTCATGTTCAGTTTAAGCTGCCTGGCTGCCAGCCGCCATCTTGGCTGGCAGTTAATTTGCATATTGCCCCTGATTAGCCAATGGGAAGGGTAGCGGTCGTACACTAATTACCATGTTTCTCTTTTATTAGATAGGATAGTCTGAATTAGTTGTGCTGATAACTTTCTAATGGTAGCTAGGTGAGGGTTTATAGGGAGAGGGGGACGTTGTAGGTGAGTTGGTGCATGTGTGGCTCTGTGTGTGTTGGGGGAGTGGGAGAAGGTGAGGAGGGTCCAGAGTACCTGGGTTGGGGGGGGGGTCAGTTGCTCAAAGACAACTTCTTTCTCTGTTGTGGTTTCCTCAGAGCACTCTTTCTTTGGCATTGACACTGGCCAGGGGTCACAAGCCATTGTGGTTTCTCCCAATTTAATGCTAACGCAATTATCGAGCAATGTAGCCAAGTAATTAGAGAGACCCAATTGGAAGCGTTTCAGTGCATCTACTCTCTTCCTACTGTAAAATGACCTTAGAGCTTACTAATTGTGCTGTCTTCTCAGAACTTTTCATTTTTTTGCTTGTAAATGTATCAGTTATTTTTGTTTGAAGCTTTTTGGCGGGGGGGGGGGGGCAGTAAGAGAGAAATCTCACATCTATGAAAGACTTGAGTTTTTTTGTAATCTTTTCCTAGGAGAGTATCTTAGTGCAGGGGTCCAGGCTGGTAGTAGCTGGGACCCACCAGCATCCAGCATGGCCCTGCCAGTTGTTAAAATGTTGGTAAACTTTGAAAAATATATATTTTTATTGATTTCAGAGAGGAAGGGCAGGAGATAGAAACACCAATGATGAGAGAGAATCATTGATAGTTGCCTCCTGCATGCCCCCTACTGGGGATCGAGCCCGCAACCTGGACATATGCCCTTGCCCGGAATTGAACCCGGGACCCTTCAATCAACAGGCTGACACTATCCACTGAGCCAAACCAGCTAGGGCAGTGGTCGGCAAACCATGGCTCTTGAGCCACATGCGGCTCTTTGGCCCCTTGAGTGTGGCTCTTCCACAAATACCACGTGCGGGCATGCACGTACAGTGTGATTAAAACTTCGTGGCCCATGAGCAGAAGTCGGTTTTCGGAAAGGATAGACAAAACAAGTATACAAGACGAGTGTGGATGGGAGAGTTGGAAGGGGTCGACCTCAGCAAACGTACCTCAATCAGATTGATGACGTTTTTAGCAAAGGCCAACTTAAGAGTACCCTAATTAAGTTAATAACAATGTACCTACCTATATAGTTTAAGTTTAAAAAATTTGGCTCTCAAAAGAAATTTCAATCGTTGTACTGTTGATATTTGGCTCTGTTGACTAATGAGTTTGCCGACCACTGAGCTAGTGTGTCAGTGGTTGGAGTTAGCTGCTTCCCTGAAGCTCTTGACACCAGCCCTTCCAGCCCTTCATCTGGAAGTCCCCTCTCCCCACATCCAACAATGAAAGGGTTAACACAGCGGTTCTCAACCTGTGGGTCGCGACCCCTTTGGGGGTCGAACGACCCTTCCACAGGGGTCACCTAAGACCATCCTGCATATCAGATATTTACATTACGATTCATAACAGTAGCAACATTACAGTTATGAAGTAGCAACGAAAATAATTTTATGGTTGGGGGTCACAACCGGAGGAGCTGTATTAAAGGGCCAGAAGGTTGAGACCCACTGGAACAGCTGGTCCACAGGAGGCCTCCCAGCCTGCACACACACACTGTGCTGCCATGGGAGCTGCTGGGGAGTGGTGTTTGTGACTCCCTCCTTTCCTTGCTAACATTATTTTTTAAATGCCAGTCACATCGTAATCCAGGAGTCTGCAAATCTGGCCTGTGGGGCATAGCTAGCCACCTCCCTATGTTTGTAAAAATCAATAAAGGAAAAGAAAAGGTTTTATTGGGCAGAGCCACGTCCACTGTTCCGGTTGCCTTCATCCTGCAAGGGCGGAGCTAAGTCATTGCGGCTGAGGCTCTGTGGCCCACAAAGCCGGAGATATTTATCACCTGGCGCTTGCAGAGAAAGCTAGCCCACCCCTGCTAACCCACCCCCAGGCTAGCAGCTGGGCGGAGGCATTTGCTTGCTGACCGTTCTGGAGACGTGGCAGTACCACCTGGGCAGGCAAGGAGCCTCTTGTTTTCCTGACTCTGATTCCTCCCTCGGCCCCCTCGGCCCCATGTCCTGCTTCACTCTACTGCCTTTAGTCAGTGAAAAAGGTAATAAAGAAAGGGGAGATGGCAACTGGTTTTTGTTTTTTAAACAAATGTCAAAAAACCCTATGAGTATGTCTGATATTTTTTAAAAAATGTTGGTGGTTTTCCATTTACATGGAGTTTTATGTGGTTCAGAAAGCCCATCTGTAATCCATTTGAGTTAAAGTCCCATTTGTCACTGCTGTCAGGATGGTAAAATATATTTGAAACCTTTTTGCTTTAAGGAAAATAGAAGGCTTCGCTGCACTTGACATTGAGCTGAAGACTTGCCACTCTCAGGGAAATGTCAGTTCTGAGAAAGTCCTGAGCAAAACGAGAGCTGGACAAAATAATCACCCTGGTAAGAGGGTTTTGCTCTTTGCTTCAACAGAATCCATTTCCCCCCAAAGTCTGTGGGTTCCTAAAACAACCACAAGCCTTGAGAGGGTTAGGGTCAGTGTAGCCGGCACTAGCAGCCTTGACTTCACTTATCTGCTTGATGGAGGGATCAGTAGCAAGAACAGTCAAAATGGCAGAGAACCCAGGAGGCAGTTCCATTAAGCTCTGGGAGATGTTTTGTAGTCATTTTAGAATAAAGATCTTATTTACTTAGGTAAAAATGGTAAATCACTATTAAAAAGCTCATCAATATAGAAGAGTACAATGAAGCAAAAAGAGAATTCTAAATCCCTGTTTTCACGTTTGAGAAAGTGTTTCTGAAGTTCTGGTGCCCCTTAAATTGCAGCCTTTTAAAGATTCATGTTGAAGGAGCAGGAAACCTGGCTACTTTACTCAAGGTCTCCTGGGCACCCCGCCTCCTTGGCTGCCGTTTTCTTCTTCTTTTTTAAAAATTATTTATTGTTTAACTTATTACATATAGTATTGCATATGTCTCCTTTCCCCCCATTGACTTCTCCCCGGCCAGCCCCACCCCCTAGCACAAGCCCTCACCCCCCCAGTGTCTGTGTCCATCGGTTATGCTTATATGCATGCATACAAGTCCTTTGGTTGGTCTCTTACCCCCTCCCCCACCGGCCTTCCCACTGAAGTTGCCTTCTTCTGTTCTGAGGAATAACGCAGTGCTGTCAGAGGTGACTGCATCAGAAAAGCTGCATCCCTGCACGCTCTTGCTTTCTCTGCAGCAAAGGAATGGTTGCTTTGGTTGCAAAGGTAACTTTTCAGCCTTCTCCATAATCAATTAAGAAAAGATCCTGTTTGGTCCATCCATGGGTTTAGGACTTTAGGTGCTCAGATCAGAAGATGATGAAAAAGTGGCTGCCGAGACGCAAGCTTGGGGCAGTAGCTGTACTGGAGAAGATGAGCACCTGATGCAGCCGCGCTGCCCACTGGTCTGCAGTGGTGGCCAGCGCGGCTGTCCAGGCACAGACGCCAAGGTGGCAGCACTTCAGGTGAAGCTGCTTTCAGTCTCCAGGTAACCCACTGTGCCCGGCGGCTCCGAAGCTCTTCTCAGGCAGTCTTCGTGCTGTGCTATTGCTTCTCTAATGTCTTATGTCATGTCCTTTCCCCACTTGCTACCATCCACCCACTCTTTTTCTTAGATTTTCTACCCATGCGGTAGAGAAAAGAGAAAGTCAAGAAGAGAAGGGTGGAGGGAATGGGGTATTGGAAACATCAGAGGATGGCAGTGACCATACAGACCTTTAAAACAAAAAAGAAAAAAGAAGGGAAGAAAAGAGAAAACAAAAGAAAGAAGATATAAACATAATCATTTTAAGAGACAAAGAAATATTATAAGTTCACACACAGACACACACCCCTTACCTAACTGGTTTTTCTTCCTTTACATATTTGGTAATATAAATGATCATTTTTTAATTACATGGTAATTGGTTATAAACAAAAGTTATTCGTAAAGACTCTTGAGTTAGGCTTATTTTTGCAAAACTAGATTAATTTTTTTTTAATTTGAAAAAAAAGAAGTGCATATAATAGGCTTATTAAAACTATCCTAAGATACTTTCTCAGGAGCTGTCTCAGAATTATTGAGGGCCTCAGAATCTTCAAGGAAATCTGAAGAAATCGGCATATTTTATACCAGTAGGTCATTTTCTTTCTCTGAATATGAAGTTTTTATGTGGAAAAGAGTTGGCTTTTTTTTTTTTTTTTTAAAAGAGTGAGCTTACTAAAAAAATAAGAAAATAGGTGTGTGTGTGTGTGTTCCCTTCCTTTCCTGTTTCCACCTAGGAATCCATTCTGCGTGCTGCCTGTCTTCTTCCCCCACTCCTCTTCCTTCCTTTTTCTCTTTCTTTCTTTTTAAAAAATTGTTGACAGTATTAGAGTTGTCCCCTATTTGCCCCCCATCTCTCATTGCCCCCATCCACCCAAACTGTACGCCACCCCAGGCCTTCCCCACACTATTGTCTGTGTACATGGGTTATGCATATACGCATATACATTCTTTGGTTAATATCTTCCTGTTCCCGCCCACTCCCCTTCCCTTCTGAGATCTGTTCGTCTGTTCCATGCATCCACGCTTCTGGAATTATTTTGTTCGTTAGTTTATTTTGTTGATTAGATTCCACATATAAGTGAGATCATGTGATACTTGTCTTTCTCTGACTGGTTTATTTCACTTAGCATGATACTCTCCAGGTCTTTCCCTGCTGCCTCAAAGGGTAGGAGATCCTTCATTTTAACAGCTGCATGGTATTCCATTGTGTAAATGTACCACAGCTTTTTTTTTATCCACTGATCTATGGATGGACACATAGATTGCTCCATATCTTGGCTATTGTAAATAATGCTGCTATGAACATAGGGGTGCAAATACTCTTTCTGGTTGGTGTTTTGGGATTCTTAGGATATATTCCCAGAAGTGGGATCACTGGGTCAAATGGCAATTCCATTTTTTAAATTTATTTTAAAATATATTTTTATTGATTTCAAAGAGTAAGGGAGAGGGAAAAAGAGATAGAAACATCAATGATGAGAGAATCATGGATCGGCTGCCTCCTGCATGCCCCCTACTGGGGATTGAGCCCACTAGCCAGGCATGTGCTCTTGACCTGAATTGAAACCAGGACCCTTCAGCCACAGGCCGACACTCCATCCACTGAGCCAAACAGGCTAGGGCAGCAGTCCCATTTTTAATTTTTTGAGGAAACTCCATACTGTTTACCATAGTGACTACACCAGTCTGCATTCCCACCAGCAGTGAACTAGTCTTTTCTTTTCTCCACATTCCCCTCAGCACTTGTTTGTTGATTTGTTGATGGTAGCCATTCTGACAGGTGTGAGGTGATATCTCATTGTCGTTTTATTTTGCATGTCTCTGATTAGTGATGGTGAGCATTTTTTCATATGTCTCTTGGCCATCTGTATGTTCTCTTTGGAGAAGTGTCTATTCAGGTCCTTAGGCTTTTAATTGGTTTGTCTTCCTACCTTTCTTTCTTACTTTCTTTCTTTTTCAATACATGGCAGAGAGCAGACTGGCTCAAATCTCATATCTGTAGGCCAACTGCTACTTTTTATTGAATGCATGTAAAGCAAATATTTCTTATTTGGAAGAGATGCATAAAAAGTAATTGGGACTCTTTGGATGAGAAGCCAGGAATAAGCTTTGAACACACAACCAGCAGTTGTGGAAAAAAGTTTTTAGACATCGGAGTGTGAGAGGAATACGAAGATTAGGTCAACAGGTTTGAATTTAGTTCAGTTATGCATTTAGTACTCCTCAGGGTACTAAACCTGATTAATTATTTTTGCCTGTCAGCTCATATTCCCCCAGAATTTCTAGGGAAGAGGCAAGGCCGGGTCTCAGTCCAGGTGAGTTCTAGAGAGTGGATGGGGTGGAAGGATGAGCCCCAGGCTTCCCAGGGCCACTGCAGACCACTCCGGTTTGCTCTCTCTGTACCAGGAACTCCTCTAGTCTTGAGACCCTTAGGAAGAAATGACCTCGGGAGAACGTAGTCTCCTTCGTTTATGATTCACAAACTTTGGTGTTTGGCAGGGGTTTGGGGTGGGTGGGTGGGTGGTGAGGTTGAGGCAGCTCGTTACTTGTCTTCACCACACATGGAAACAATATAAATTTGTTTTCAGAAACAGTTATAAACATTGGTAAGCCTCTCTATAATCTCTTTGAAAAGTATGCTTTTTTGTAGTTCCAGTTTTAGGCAGAGTGAAACTTGCCTTTCTGGTTGAAAATATGCTACCTGATAAAATGGGAATCATAGAAGAGGCTAAGGAACTGTATCAGCTAAAAATATGTTTAGTTGAAGGCAAAGGAAAACTGGATGTACAGTGGTTTGAACAAATGAGTGTTTTTCTCACATAAGAAATTTAGAGGTTGATGGCAGCTGTTCTTGATTCATGGGCCCAGTGTTGTCAGGGTTGGCATCTCTCAGAGTCTCTTAGCCTTTCCTTTGATCTTTCTTCTTCTTGGGAGTAAGGCTGGTGGCCCCAACTCCAGAAATCATGCTGGCAGCCAAGGCAGAAAGTAGAGGAAAGGGGTAGTGCCAGCTATAGCTGCCTTCTTTACTAGGGGAGTGAAACTTCTTCAGAAACTCCTATTAGATTTCTGCTTGTATCTGATTGACTGGAACTGTATTACATGGCTATCTCTAATTACAAAAGAGGCTTGGAATGAAAGTAGGGGTGGATATCAAAGTATAGTTTTCAAAGAAAATAAAACATGACTCTCATATGGGTAAAGAATATGCATGTGTCAAACATTTAATTTATTAATGAGGCAACCAGAAGGATAAGTGAAGGTGGCTCAAAAGAAAATTTGAAGAATAATTTGCTGACATAACTTTGCTAGGTTAGAGATAAAACTAGTTCATGATAAGTAAACCATTACCTTCAGTGTTCTCTTCTTGAATAGCCAAAATCATTAGCATGTCTACTGTACAAAAATATATATAAACAAGTAGAAGCATATACTGTGTTCATGGATTGGTAGAATTAACATCATTAAAGTGTCCATACTACCCCAAACAAACTATAGATTCAATGCAATGCCTATTACCAGTAAAATACCAACAGCATCTTTCACAGATCTAGACCAAACTTTCTAAAAATTTATATGGAACCAAAGAAAACCCTGAATAGCCACACCAATCTTGAGAAAGAAGAACAAAGTTGGTGGATCACAATACCAGATATCAAGTTATATTACAAAGCCACTGTATTCAAAACAGCCTGGTACTGGCACAAGAACAGGAATATAGATTAATGGAATAGAACAGAGACCTCAGAAATCGACCCAAGCCATTATGCTCAATTAACATTTAACAAAGGAGGCAAGAGCTACAGTGGAGTAAAAACAGTCTTTTCAATAAATGGTGTTGGGAAAATTGGATCGGTACATGACAAAAAATAAAACTAGAACACGAACTTACCATACACTATACACAAGAATAAAATAAAAATGAATAAAATACTTTAAGTCATGAAACCATAAAAATCCTAGAAGAAGCCATAGGTAGGAAAATCTTAGACATCTCTCAGCAATATGTTTGCAGATTCATCTACTAGGGCAAGGGAAATAAAGGAGAAATTAAACAAAAGGGACTACGTCAAAATAAAAAGCTACTGCACAGCAAATGAAACCATCAACAAAATGAAAAGGAAGCCCACTATATGGGAGAACATATTTGCCAATGACACATCTGATAAAGGGTTAATATCCAAAACATATAAGGAACTCGTACAACTTAACAAAACAAAAACAATCCAATTAAAAAATGGGTAAAGGACCTAACTAGATACTTCTCCGAAGTGGACAGATGGCCAAGAGACATATGAAAAAATACTCAAAGTCACTGATCATCAAAAAGTATGCAAATTAAAATGACAATGAGGTACCATCTCACACTTATCAGAATAGCTACCATCAACAAATCAACAAATGACAAGTGCTGGAGAGGATGTGGAGAAAAGGGAACCCTAGTGCACTGCTGGTGGGAATGCAGACTGGTGCAGCCACTATGGAAAACAGTATGGAGTTGTCTCAAAAAATTAAAAATGGAACTCCAATTTGACCCAGTGATCCTGTTTCTGGGACTATATCCTAAGAATCCCAAAGCCCCAATCAGAAAGAATGTATGCACCCTTATGTTCATAGCAGCACAATTTATAATAGCTAAGATCTGGAAACTGCCTTAGTAAAAAAATAAGGATCTCTTACCTTTTGAGACAGCATGGAGGGACCTGGAGGATATTATGCTAGGTGAAATAAGCCAGTGAGAACTGGCAGGTTTGGGTCACTGGTTAAAGCGTTGGCTCATGGACTGATGGGTCTTAGGTTTGATTACCAGTCAAGGGCACATACCTTGATTGCAGGCTCAATCCCCGGCCCCAGTCTGGGTGTGTGGGGAAGGCAGCCAATTGATGTGTCTCTCTTACATTTATGTTTCTCTCTCTCCTCCTCTTCCCTTCCTTCCTTCCACTCTCTCTGAAAGAATTAATGGAAAAAATATCTTTGGGTGAGGGTTAAAAAAAAAGCCTGTCAGAGAAAGACAACTATCACCTGGTCACACTCATATGTAGAATCTAATGAACAAATAAAATGATGAACAAAATAGATGCAGAGACATAGAAGCATGGAACAGACTGATGAATCTCAGAGGGAAGGCAGGGGTGGGTGGGTCAGGAGAAATTAACCAAAGAATTTATATGCAAAGATTCATAACCCACGGACACAAGACAATAGTGTGGCGAAGGCTTGGGTGGGGGGCGGGGGACAAGTGTGGGGTGGAGGGGGTCAATGTGGGGAAAAAGGAGACATATGTAATACTTTCAACAATAAAGATAAATTATTATTATTTTAAAATATATTTTATTGATTTTTTACGGAGAGGAAGGGAGAGGGATAAAGAGTTAGAAACATCGATGAGAGAGAAACATCGATCAGCTGCCTCCTGCACAGCCCCTATTGGGGATATGCCCGCAACCCAGGTACATGCCCTTGACCGGAATCGAACCTGGGACCCTTCAGTCTGCAGGCCGACGCTCTATCCACTGAACCAAACCGGTTAGGGCAATAAAGATAAATTTAAAAAAAGAATGGGTGTTTTATACAGTAATAAGTGTCAGTGTCTGCTACAGGAGGAGGTGTGCAGGTAGCAGGGTGAAGGTTAAAATTTGCTGTTGGGATATTATGGTTAATTGTAGTTCATGAAAAACATTTGATAAGACAGGACAGACATTCTAAGTACTTTCAAAACCCATAAATAAGTGCATCCCACCTTGGAAAACTGAGCACCAAAAGCCAAACTTAGCCGAAACCGGTTTGGCTCAGTGGATAGAGTGTCGGCCTGCGGACTGAAAGGTCCCAGGTTCGATTCCGGTCAAGGGCATGTACCTGGGTTGTGGGCACATCCCCAGTAGGAGGTGTGCAGGAGGCAGCTGATCGATGTTTCTCTCTCATCGATGTTTCTAACTCTCTATCTCTCTCCATTCCTCTCTGTAAAAAATCAATAAAATATATATATATTTTTAAAAAAGCCAAACTTAAAACCATTGTATGGAAATGTATATTTTTTTTTAATCAGAAATGATTCCTGCACATCACAGATTTTCCACCTTTACAAAGGATTATATCTATTATAGCTGCTTCTCTGAATTTCTTTAAAATATTTGACATATAAAAATTTGATTTACTGCTGTTTTCCAGAACTACATCTCTGGCGTGAAGTTGAGTATGCTTGCAATCTAAATTTTTTTCTTGTGCAAAGATATCTTTCTTTTAGTTATAATTATAGAATGCTTTCTTGAAACTGTATTTGTATGGCTTGCTTTGAAACCTCCCCAAATCTTCCAACTATAAAGATTTTACTGAAAGGCTTTCCCAGAGGGGAGAAAACATATTCATCTAATGTCTACTGGACTTTTTACATTGTTAAAATCCAGCCAGAATGAGAAAGGTCTCCTCACATCTAGAGGGAATAAAATAGATTGATTTATGATTTTTAACAAGCATGACTGAGTCAGGAATCATGCTTATATAATTTCAAAGTCATGAAAAGATATTAATCATAATTAAATTTCCTGTGAGAAGACATTTGAAACAGAGATCAGATGCCAGGCTAATTGATTACACAACTATAGGACAGTCACCCCGACAGCAGAGGGAGGGAACAGTTTAGACTCACTGTCTAAATATTTAATACCCAGTGGGAAGCAGGGAATTGGAACAACGCCTGTAATGAGGAATAATAGAAATCAGCTAGAAGGGCAATGGACATGTCCCTATTGATTATGTAGTTTGTAAAGAGAAAAAGTGATTAATAGGAATAAGAGAATGAGCAGCAGGAATGGTTTTTTTTTTTTTTAGCTGCAGACAGAAACCACACACTTGTAAAGGTCATATCCACTCATTTAGAAATAAAATATCCATCTTAAGGAAGAGTAATGTTGCTTTAAAATGGAAATGCAGGGACCTTATATTCTGCCCAAATTCTGAATTCATGTGTTACTTTTAATTGTGAAATAGTATAGTTTTCAGCTAGCCAAACCTTTAAGTATAAAACCAGTGGACCCAAGAGTGTTTAGTTGATCTAGCTTGGAATTCCTTAAAAGGAACAGTGGTTTTAGCTCTCTGGGTTCTTGTGTTTTAAGGCTCTTTCTTCTTATGTGGGAATTAAATACAGTCTGGAGGAAAAGAGACAAAAGAAAGTGTTTTTCAGTTGGGGAGATGTTGTCTGGAATGGTTCATACTTGGTGTTAGGATAAGTGAGAATCAACACTGATTACCTGAAGCTGCTTAAAGCACTTTTTTCTTGATTTAGTAGTCTTCATGTGCTATTCATGAGGTCACCATTTCCTTCTTGGATCTATGTCCCACGACAATGCACGCAGCATTACAAACGTAGCAGGAAGGACAGCGAGGGACTGTCCTAGCAGAGCCATCTGTTCTTGTCACACAAACCATACATTTTGCTGCTCGACGACACCGCATTCATCTTTGCAGTGACCTCTCTTGCACTCCATTACCGGCTGGTGTGTTTAAAAGCTCAGGTACCTTCGATGGATGTTTCTGGAGAGTACACTTCTATAGCTAGCTCCCAGGGAGGGACTTTTGTTTCTGCCCAGTGTCCTTTTTCACTTTCTCACTTACTTTTCCTCCTGCCTTTTTCTCTCTGGAAAGCTCAGAGCACATTTTTCTCCTAAGGGCTTAATTATACTGCCTTGTACTCCACGACTGCTCCATAGGTGGCTGTTGATTGTAGGACACCCCATTTGTATCGAGAGCCTCTCTTTTCAGCAGGCACGGAGGCTGCCACTATTCGCTCCATTACAGCTCAGGACACTAAAATGCTGGGAAGGACACTTGCCTGAAGTCCTGTGAAAAGTTGAAGCCGGAGACCCACTCAAAACACAAACACACACACACACACACACACACACACACACACACACACACACGGGAATGCTACTCTTCTACTGACCTCCATGCTTATCCATAAAAAGAAGCCCCACTGTGAGTCCTTCCAAGTGGAGGAGTGCCCTGGGTCACACCAGGACCACTGCAAAGGACGTGTTGTTTCTCCCAGGTGCTGGATTTAAAGATCCATGAATCTTAGCATTGGAGGGATTTTAGATGTGAACTCACTAGTGTGGAATATACTGAAAGCACCATCTCCCTCGACCCAGGCACTCTACTTCAGTTTCTATACTTTAAATTGTAGGTTCTTTTAATTGTAAGGTGAATCACACTGAACATAAGTTCCACTAAGATCCCTCGCTCCCTGGCGTGGCTCAGTGGTTGAGTGTCAACCTATGAACCAGGAGGTCATGTGTCACAGTTCAATTCTGGGTCAGAGCACATGCCTGGGTTTGGGCTTGATCCAGGTGTAGGGCACATGCAGGAGGCAGCCGATCAATGATTCTCTCTCATCATTGATGTTTCTATCTTCCTCTCCCTTCCTCTTTGAAATTAATACAAATATATTAAAAAAACAACCCCTTGCTCATTTTCTCATAGATTACTGTAAGGCCGGTTTTCTCTTATCCTGCATTTTTGCAGTTGAATTTTAACATCCAAGAGCTGTGTTGACATGTCCTTATTACATTTTATTTTTTTTTGAATGTTTAAGATAATTCTGAATTCCTTTTCTGTCATCTATCAAAATTCTCAGGGTCATTGTTGGCTTCTTACTTCTTTTTACACCTCGCATCCATGTCATCTGCAAAGTTTGTCACCTCAGGCTTTAAAATATATTGAATGCACTTACTTCTTATGCATTTGCCTTTATCACTATAGCATTAGCCACTGCCATTTCTTGCCTACACTAATGCATTGGCCTGTACCAGGCCTCTCTGCTTCCACCCAAATTCCCCTACAGTCTGTCCCGCTCCACTGTTAAAGGTTAATTACCTTCTTCCTGAGGGAGGGTAAAGGGCACAGACACACAGAATAGCAGCCTCAGCCATGAGTCAGAAGTAAATACAAAGCCCAACTTGTCACATCTCAGCAAAAACTCACCAATCAGTTGCAGCAAAAACTCACTTAATCAGGTCAAGAAGAGGAGGGACACATGCATGTCAAAGGCATCCTCGCTATGGCATTACTAGATCCAGGTGTAACTCTCTGTTCCGGGGAAGGGGGCGCAGAACTTTATTTTTTTTAACCCTCACTCGAGGATATGTTTTTATTGATGAGAGAGAGAGAGAGAGAGAGAGAGAGAGAGAGAGAGAGAGAGAGAGAGGCAGAGGTGAGAGAAACATTAATCAGTTGTTTTCTTACGTGCTCTGACAAGGGGTTGAACCTGCAACCCCTTGGTGTATGGGACTACGCTCAACCAACTGAGCCATCCAGCCAGACACCTTTTATCTTTTTTATTTTGAGTGATTTGAGCTAATAGTTGATAATCTAAACTGTGAAGATTTTACTGATAGTTGGAAACAAAAATGTATGATGAATGGTTTAGGATGTGACAGGAGTGAGTTCTCAGCACTGTGGTTAAGCACCCAATGACTGACTAAACTAGTTTAATGACCTGGTGACAAAGAGAAGGGTGTTCTGATGGCAGAACATATCAGAATTTCTCAAGACATGGATAAATAAAAAGGAAAAAGATAAAGAGAACACAAGTCTCTGTTGTCTGCCACGCATCAGAATTCAGTTGGTCTGAGTGTAGACTAGAAACCTGTCTCCGGTTTCTGCTGTCACTTCAGAGGGGATGAAGCAGTGGTCATGTGTAAGCAGAACCAGGCCTGGCCAAGAGCCACACTTAATCCAAAAGACAAATGGTTAGAAACGGCTGCCGAGTCGCCCAGAGTAAAAGCTACATCTCCACAGCTTTTAATTCCAGGAGCCGAGAAAGGAAAACCTGGTGAAGGGGGTCTAAGCGCTGAATTTCTCCAGTTACATCGATTATTTAGCTTCAGTGGGTGGAAGAAAAACTTAGATAAAAACAATAAGAAAACAAAAGGATCTTTTTTGCCATGTTTGCAAGGAAGACCGGCTTTCAGAATTGGCTCTCCAAGTATAAGACACAGCAAATATGCAAGAAAAAAACCCAAAACTCCAAACCCTTCAAGGTTACTATTAGCTGTTCATGATGGGGAAAATGGCAGCTTTCTCAATTATTACATCTGTAGGATCATCAAATATCTGCAGATGCTGGTATTGTAAAAGCCAGGGGTAAACATATGCACTGTTGAGTTAGCAATTTTTGGGATAGAGCTCAAGGTCTTATTTATTTTGAGGACTAAGGATATTTCTGTTTTTAAAGTTTATCTCAGGATGGTAAAATGCCTCCCCCCCCCCCCGCCCCCCCCCCCCCCCCCGAATGTAGTATGTGGTGTGCTGGTAACAATGATGGTAGACAAGGTATTAGTTTTGCTTATTCATTATATGTATTGGTTTGTCTGTTTAATGTCTGTTAAATAACAGAGTATTTGTTTACTATTAAAATTAGTTTCATCCTTAATTAAACAGTTAATAAGTTACTCAGCTGGGTGATAGATGTACAAAAATGAAGGGTACATGGTTTCTGCCTTAAAAAAGCTAAAAGTCCTATGAGAAGAACTATATAAATAATCATGATTCTGCATTGAAGGTGTTTACAATGTTCTATGAGAGTGCTGAGCAAGACCAGAGGCGGGGAACAAGAAAGGCCTCTGTCTAGATGAGGGTTGGGGAACCTTTCTTCTGCCAGTGGCCATTTGGATATTTATAACATCATTCGTGGACCATACAAAATTATCAACTTAAAAATTAGCCTGCTATATTTGGTCAAACATTTAATTAACTCACTCCTGAGGTAAAGTCCTATGGGAAGAACTGCTCCTCGCACTAAAATGTAAGCTCTGCAAAAGCTCTCTTTTCTGTTTGGGTTTCTAATGTACTTCTCACCCGTATACCAGCCCCTGGCAAAGAGTAGGTATGCAGTGAATATGTTTACCCCTGACTTTTACAATATCAGCATCTACAGATATTTGATTATCCTACAGATATAATAATTAAGTGAGAAAACTGCAGGGCCAGATAAAATGATTTTGCAGGCCTTATATGGCTCAAGGGCCTGGTGTTCCCCACCCCTGGTTTAGATGATCCAGGTCAATTTTGATAGTGCTTCCGTGAAGGCAGAGGTAGTAGGTATGGTTAAGAGGGGACAGAAATTAGAGATGTCAAAGCATTCAATGTTTATTTACTTAGCACTTATTCAGCATCTCCAATATGACTAGGCTAAGTACTGGGTTATAGAGATAAATAAAACCTAATCTCAATCTCTCTGAGGAATTTGTAGTAGACAGACACAAAAATAAGTGCTATGATGGAGATATGTATATACTATGCTATGCTATGAGCTCAAAGAGGAGGGTGAGTGGCAGGCGGTGGAAGAGATTATTAGGGAAGACCAGATGGGGAAGGCATCCCAGGAAAAGGAACAGAAGTGCTTAGGCAGAGGAGGCTCTGGAAAAGTTTTCAACACTACTTGAGAAAGAATGGAAGGCAATAAGCATCGGAAAACTTCTAGACAAGTTTATCACTTAGCTTTTGTTGTGTAACACACCATCCTAAAGTCTTCTAGTTTAACACAGCTACTATTTATTTCATGATTATGTGGGCCAGCAATTTGGGCTGGACTCAGATGGGTGGTTCTTTTGGTCTTTGCTAGGCTCACTTATGTATCTTCATTGCTCCCAGGTGGCTGGGAGCTGGCTGATCTAGGATGGCCCTGGCTGGGATGATGTATCTCTGCTCCATGTGGTATCCAACGCTCTAGTAGGCTAGCCAAGAGAGTGAGCAAGAGTGTGCTTCCTTCTGCTGAAGCCTAGGATCAGAATTTCCACGCATCACTTCGGCTGCAATTTATGGGGCAAAGCAAGTCACAAGATTAGCCCAGACTTATTGGACTAGGGAAATAGACTCCACCGCTTGATGGGAAGAGTTCAAAATTCACATCGCAAAGGATGTGGATACAGGGAGGTGTGAACAACTGTGACCCTTTTGCTATTTACTACAACTCGTTTGAAAATGAAGAAGATACCAATGGCTTCTCTTCTCTGCAAATGAGAATTGGGATAGAAAAGCGTGAGGAAAGTAATAAGAATTGGGTATATCAGGCTATAAAACATAGAACACGAATAAGATTGGCATAAATGGTTTACTGAGTAAGATGGAGGGTCAGCTGAGAATGGAAACTGTACACTGGAAAAAACTTGCAAAAAACAAGTTGACTCCTGTAACATTTTTTTTTTTGAACCAGGTGTGTCTGGTTTTATCTATTTATTTAACTTCACTTTTATTGTTTACAGATGTCCCCATTCCTCCCTCCTCCCCCACCACTCCTCCTTTGTTCATCCTCCACGCTCTTGCCCTCATCCCACCCTTCCCTCTGGCCATCACCACACTGTTGTATGTATCCATGGATTATGCTATATGTTCTTTAGCTGGTCCCTTCATCTTCTTTCATTCAGTTCCCCCCTCTTGTAGCATTATTTGCTGCTTAATATAATTATCAACTTGGTGGAAAACTTTTAGTTAAATCCAAGTCATTTTATTTCCAAGTATTACAACAACAATTTTTATTTTTATTAATTAATTAGTTAGTTCACCCATTCAATAAATATTTACTGCATATATACTCTATGCCAGAGGCTGTTCTAAGGGTGGGAAATACATTAGAAATCCAAACAGAAAAGAGAGCTTTCGTGGAGCTTACATTTTAGTGCGAGGGGACAAAAAATGAACAAGATAAACTAGAAAACAAAGACTATGTTAATGAGAAGTGTCAAAGATAAAAATAAAGCAGGGAAGGGGGATATGAAAAGATTTAAAAATCAATTCAGCTTTAGATAGGATGGCCAGGGATGGCCTCACTGGGAAGGTGGACAAAAGTATGAAGTGGTAGGGGTACAGGTGGGGCAGATCATAAGGTTTTAGGCATTGTAAGGAATTTCTCTTTCCTATGAGTGAATTGGGAAGTCAATTGGAGAGTTTTGAGCAGAAGAGTGAGGTGATCTGATAATATTTTGGAAGGACAAAGCAGCAGTAATGAGACCTCTCCTTGGTATATGGGGCAAGGACAGAAGCAGGGAGGTTACTGACGAGGTTGTTGCCATCAAGCAGGAGACAGGCTGGTGGCAGCAGTAAAGCTGGTGAGAAATGGTCATATTCTGGACATATTTTGATGACAATGCTCAATCTTCGTCTTCTCTGATGGACTTTTAATGCTTTGACCAAAGTTGTTTTCATGAATGATATCATCTTTATCCTTGGCTCTCTAAATGAACTTTCTTTGTATTCTTTGTAGTAGAGCATTTTAAACAATCGCAAGTCTATGAGCGATCCTTGAAGTCTACCCTTGATAAATAAGAATATGAAGAATGGCGCGGGGGGCGGGTGAGGATGAAGTGAAGGGCAAAAAGGGAAAAAAGGACATGATTAAGGGTCTGGTTTATTCTAGGTCTGATTCTGGACACCTTACCTGTTCTATTAGTGAAGGAGAATAGAACGTCTTGCCAAAAGTGTTGCTTTGCTTTTCAGCCTATTTGGTTTTATCTTGGAGAAAGAAATAGAAATGTTTTCACAGACTCTATTGTAAGATGATGATTAGGCCAAGAGAGTGGGCCATGCCATTCACAGACTAATATTTGTTGAGTACCTACTAGTGCCAGGTACAGTTTAGATGTTGAGGACAGAGGGACAATAAGACACAGTAATAACCTTTAAGATATTTGCAGGCTTGTGGGTTCTACAGATGAGCACACAGACAAATTTAATACAGGGCAGTGGGCACATGGGATGAGTATCTAGCTTAGCTTTATAGTATCAGAGAGGACTTCCTAGAGAAAAAGACGAAAAAGATGAGTAGGGATTATGCAAAAGTGACGAGGTAGGAAGATAGTTTTCAGGTCAAGAGAACAGAATATGCAAAAGAGGGCAGATGAGAAAGATTCCGAGTACCTTAAGAGAAGGATGCTGGGAAGCTGTAAAAGATAAGACCAGATTATATAAAGAGGTCCTCAAAACCCACAGGACTTCCACAATATAAGACATCATCGTATTTCTGTCCTTTGGCCTATTTTGTTTGAACTGCTTGTGTTTTCCTATTTTGTATCAACAAAGGATTAGAAATGAATCAAGGATGAATCAGAGTTCACTATCACCACTGAAGGTTGATTACTGATCTTAACAACCTCTGCTTTTAACTTTGCCTACTTTAGTGTTTGTTTCTATTGTTTATTCTCTATGAGCATGTGAAAGTATCACAGAAACAAAGGCCCTGCCACTGCAGCTTACAACTTGTAATAAATAACATGAAAACAAGACACTTATTATTGGCGAGTCTATTTTCTTTCTGGTCTTTTATCTCCATCCTTTTATTCTTATTTTATTGGACCTCCTTTGATGACCAGGGCAGGAACTGTGTCTAATGTGGGCCCTGGAAGCATACAGTGTCTGTTTAATAAATACTCAATAAAGGGATCTGAGTGAAAGAGAAATGCAAACTTGATCCACTGAAAAGTTTTTACCTGATAGAGGGATTCTTTACAACAACAACAACACTTTCTCTGTCCCCTCGCCCAGAAATGTTCCAGTATGTGCAGAATTGGCTTCAACCTGTCCTTCTAATCTACTCTCTTGCTACCCTGCAATGAGGGTAGAGGTTAAATTACTCACTTATTACTTAGGAGACTACATTAGGAATCGAGTTTAGAGATTATTTGGATTATTTCTCACCCCACCCCCAAACCCATTGACTGATAAGGAAGCAGCCTTAGAGAGGTCAAGAACTTGCCCAAGGGCACATGTCCACTGCAGTTGAGACCTTAGACCAGAGCCAGGTCTTCTGATTTAGAGTTGAGGGTCTGTTTCCCTCACCTATTGACTCTTTGCAGAGGCAGAAATCAAAACAAATGAGGAAAATCAGCAATCTCAAGATCCTGTGAATTTCTGCCTGGCTAGTGTGGCTCAGTGGTTGAACAATGACTTATGAACCAAGAGGTCATGGTTTGATTTCCTGGTTGGTGGTAGGGCAGCTTGCAATTCTCTCTCATCATTGATGTTTCTCTCTCTCTCTCTCTCCCTCTCCCTTTCTCTCTAAAAAAAAATCCTGTGGGGTTTCATTTGACATGAGTACTCATTCAAAAACACTTAGGTAGCTGGGTGTTTTTATTAAAATATTGATCTCTAGACATTTATGCAAAGTTATAATATTGTATAAATACTAAGATTAATAAGGGATTTTGAAAATGTTTAGTAAAGGAGAGCTCTGACTGTGCAACCCAGAGCAACAGGTGTCCACTCCACCCTGGCCCCTGGGATAGTCCTATTGGGGCTACCTAGAACAACCCAGCACACACCCCACTCAGGGCCCAGGACAGCATGGACTGTGCAACTCAGAGCAACCCACACATGATCCACTCCGAGCCCAAGGACTTGCTTCCAGGGCAAACTGGAGTAACCCAGTGTGCACCCCACTCTGGGCCACAGGAGAGCTCCGACTATGTGACCCAGAGCAGCCCACACCCATTCCACCCCAGCTCCTGGTACAGTCCTGCCAGGGCTACCTGGAGCAACCCAGCATGCACCCCACTGTGGGCTATAGGAGAGCGCTGCCAGGGAAACCCAGAGCAATCTGGTGTGCCTAGCCAGGAGCCACAGGACCATGCTACAAGTGCACTGCCTGTGGTACCTAGGGTGCCACTTTGATAGAGGGACCTAGGGTACCACCTTATCATGGGTGCTGGGGCTGCATAGCAAATTGCATGCCAGAGGGTTCTGGGTCCTCACAAGGAGTCTCACACCAGAGGAACTGTGCACGTGCTCCTGCCACCCCGAGCATCTGAAGTGGACAACTGAGGGACCAGATCCATGGGAAAAGGGGTTACAACTCAGAACAGAGACAATAAAGGCATGAGACTCAATGCAGACCCACCTCTGGGCTAACGATTTCCAGACCATAGACCTAATAGGGTCTTCAACCTCTCAAACCTCAAGCAGAGTGCCCAGGGCCAGAAGGAGACATCAAAAATGGGGAGACAAAAAAAAAAAAAAAACCCAAGGAAAGAAAAGGAATAGCCAGAAAAGGAAGTAAATGAAATGAAGGCAAGCAATATTTTAGATAAAGAATTCAGAGTAAGGGTCATAAAGTTCCTAAATCAGCTGGATGAGAAAATCAACAACATATGTGAGAATCAAGAGGAAATTAAGAATGATATAGCTACAATAAAAAACACAATGGAAAGTTTAAACAGTAGACTAGAAGAAGCCAAGGACTGAATCAGTGAGTTAGAAGACAGGGTAGAAAAAACACCCAATCTGAACAGCAATTGGAAAAAAAAAATTAAAAAGCAGGAGGAGAGTTTAAGGTAGCTTTGGGACAACATGAAATGAAGCAACATCTGAATAATAGGGGTGCCAGAAGGTCAAGAAGAGGAGTAAGGAATAGAAAACCTATTTGAAGAAATAATGACAGCAAACTTCTCTGACTTGGGGAAGAAAAAAGTCACATAAGCACAGAGAGTCCCAAACCAGCTAGGGCTTAACCATTTTTAAATATACAGTTCACTAATATGGAGTACATTCACATTGTTGTTCAACTGATCTACAAAACTCTTTCTTGCAAAACTGAAACTCTCTACCCATTAAACAAGTCCTCATTCTCCTCCTATCTCCAGTCCCTGGCAACCACCCTTCTACCTTCTCTCTCGATGAATTTGACTACTCTGGTTATCTCATGAAAGTGAAATTATATAGTATATGTCTTCTTGTGACTGAATTGTTTCATGTAGTGTAATGTCTTCATGGTTTAGTAGTGTATATGCGGTAGCATGTCAGAATTGCCTTCCTTTTGAAGTCTGAATAATAGTCTACTGTATGGATTATTGTTCATTCATCCATTGATGGGCACTTGGGTTGCTTCTACCTTTTGGCTACCACAAATAAAGCTGCTATGAACATGGATGTACAATTATCTCTCTGAGCCCATGCTTTATATTCTTCTGCATATGTACCCAGAAGTGAGATTGATAGATTATATAGAAACCCAGTTTTCTGAGGACACACCATACCATTTTCCATAGCTTTTTCTTACTCATGTTAATTGTACTTTTATCAAAGTAATGCATCCTATCTAATAAAAGGGTAATATGCAAATTAACCATCACTCTGCACAAAGATGGCAGTACCCATAGCCACAAGATGGTGGTGCCCAGTACCCTCAGGCCCGCTGGAGTCCCCAGTCCTTTCAGCCCGAACTGATTACTATGTCAAGTGGACCGAGAAGGTTTTCAGCAAGTGTGAGAAGCAAGCCTTGGCGGGATCTAGGGAGAGCCGGGGGGCTCAGGGCCACTGCCCCTTTGGAGTTTGGTTCTGAAACCACAGGGACCCACTCCAGTGCAGGCTGGGAAGAGAGCACCACTACTGCTGGCCCAGTGCCAGGTCCCTGGTTAAGGAAGAGGGTCCAAGTTGCAGCCACGAGGCATGGCGGGGCTGTCTCACCCAGGACCATGGTGGCTGAGCTCTGGTGGGTGTGGGGAGTGCCTCCAGGATCACTGTCTGCCCTCAGGACGCCTGCGGACACCAGTTGAGCAGGTGCAGGTTGAACATTTTAATGAAAATGAGACAACTGCACCCGCTTCACTGTGCTCTGGGCCCTGGGGAGGAGAGGGCAGCAGGATCAGGGGGTTCAGCCTCAGGACCCCATTAGGAGGCACCGGGGCTTGGGAGTGGCTGGGAGCAACTTGCAGGTGCACTATGAGGAAGAGGTGCTGAACCGCCAGGACGGCGAGGGCCGGCTGCTGGAGGCGCAAAGGTGCAGATGAGGTGGCTCTCGCCTGCTCTCGCCAGCGCTGAACTTGAAAAGCGCATTGACAGCCTGATGAACGAAATCACCTTTCTAATAAGGTGCTTGAAGAGGAGATCGCTGAGCTGCAGGCACAGATCCAGTACACTCAGATCTCCGTGGAGATGGACGTCTTCTCCAAGCCCGACTTCTCCGCTGCGCTCAAGGACATCTGGCCCAGTACGAGAAGCTGGCTGCGAAGAACGTGCAGAATGCCGAAGAATGATTCAAGAGCTGCTTCACCGTACTGACTGAGAGTGCTGCTAAGAACACCGACAGCGGTGCACGCCGCCAAGGACGAGGTGTCCGAGAGCCGCCGTATGCTCAAGGCCAAGACCCTGGAGATCAAAGCATGCCGGGGCATGAAGGAAGTGCAGGAAAAGCAGCTGCAAGAGCTGGAGGATAAGCAGGACGCCGACATTAGTGCTATGCAGGACACAATCAACAAATTATAAAATGAGTTGAGAACTGCAGAGAGTGAATTGGCACAATATTTAAAAGAATACCAGGACCTCCTCAATGTGAAGATGGCTTTGGACATTGACATTGCAGCATACAGGAAACTCTTGGAAGGTGAGGAGCCCGGCTCAGTTTCACCAGCGTGGGAAGCATAGCCAGCAGCTACTCCCAGAGTTCCCAGGTCTTTGGCCAATTTGCCTACGGTGGTTTACAGACCAGCTCCTACTTGATGTCCACTCACTCCTTCCCTTCTTAGTACACCAGCCACGTCCAGGAGGAGCAGATCTAGGTGGAGGAGACCATTGAGGCTGCAAAAGCCGAGGAAGCTAAGGATGAACCCTCCCCTGAAGGAGAAGCTGAAGAGGAGGAGAAGGAGAAGGAAGAGGCTGAGGAGGAGGAAGGAGAGGAAGAGAAAGAAGGTGCCAAGGAAGAATTTGAGGACGCAAAGGAGGAAGAAGGAGGTGAAGGTGATGGAGAAGATGCACAGGAAGCTGAGGATGAGAAGAAAGATGAAGGTTCTGGGGAGGAGCAAGGAACCAAGAAGAAAGATTGAGCCCCCCACCCTTTCCTCAATTATTTCAGGAATAATCCTCCCGAAACCAGGTCAACCCCATCACCAACCAAGCAGTTGAGTTCCCGATACTATATGAATTTTTATTTATTTATTTTTATTTTTTTAAAACCACATTTTTTAAATATTTTATTGATTTTTTACAGAGAGGGAGGTTCTGGGACGGCTCAGTTAACAGAATAAAAATCAAAACCAAACATTTAACATTCTGGAAAGACAGCAAATGCTTTTAAAAAGTTTCACACAGAGATTCCAATTTGGCAGCTGACAGGATTAGAGTGAGGGTGAGAGTGTGAGTGAGTGAATGAGAGTGCAGATGTGTGTGTGTGTGTGTGTCAGGGCCAGTCTGATCCCATGAGGGAGTCTTGGGGGCAGATGGTTCAGGCTCTCCTAGCTCAGAAGCTGCTGCTACCGCCACAGCCACTCCCCAGTGGGGCTCTGGCTTGGAGATCATGCCATCTTGAAGGGTTTATAAGGTCCTTCTTGGGAGGAGGCTGCAGGAAACCACAGTGGCTAGGTGCCCAGCCTTGCCACCACCCATGCCCGTCCCAGACTCCATGTATCTGCTGTGGACATTGCTGCCTAAGTGGACACTGACAGAACCTTACACACCTGCAGTGGACATGGGGGGTGGGAGGTGGGGAGGACCCCACATGCTTGTAGCAGACACCAGTGGGAACCCGTGTGCCTGCCATTACCCAGTCTGACCATGCCCATCCCATGGGGAACCAGCTGGGACCCGTGCCACTGCCTGCAACCACCATAGACCCGGGCAGGACTCTTTGCCCTTGCTGTGGATTTACCCACCATGCCACTGCTTACCCACTGTGCCACTGCTACTGTGCTTCTTAGAGCCCAGCTGCTCAGCTCCACTGCCAGGGCTCAGGGCAGGAACTGGGCTGAAGGCCAGGAGTGGATGTAGCCTCCCCTGCCCTGGGCCTACTAGAACTGTGGACCTGAGGAGACTGAAGAAGCTTCAGATCTGTGAGTGAAGCGGAGTGCCTGGGACCGAGAGAAGAGACCACCCCAGGGCAATGGCTGTGGAGACTGTGGAGTGGGTGCAGCAGTGGAAGCCTGGGGCTGAAGTCCCTGGATAGAGCAGTGCTAGCACCCCGCTGTGATGCAGCCTGGGAAGCTCCACCTGATCAGTGGGAAGGGCCATGCAGTGGAGCTCAGGGTCAGCGTCCAATTGAGAGATATGAAGGACACGCCCAGCATTGAATCTTGGGGGCCCTCTATTTCTTGAAGGAACTCATGCTGGTGAGCAGAAAGGGGCTGGACGGTAGGACAAGGAAGGAGTATAGGTCCTACCCACCTGGAATGCAATGGAGGTGCACTCTTTCCCACCTGCAAAACAGTTGCTTCTGACCTTACCTGCAGCGACCTGAGGCAAGGAGGGACAGCCCAGGGCTGGAAATTGTGCCACTGCAGGTGACAGTGAGGAGGTGCTAGCAAGTGAGACAGAGCTGAGGCACTGGAAAGAGAGGAAGGGCCCAGCCTCCCCTCCTACAAGCTATTGGCACCACCCCCAACACAAGTCTGATCAAACCAACCTGGACAAGACCAGGTTACCTTGGCAGAGCCCAGATTCCTTGGGGGAAGGGAGAACAGCTCAGAATAAGAACACTCAAGGTGTGAGACTTGAGGCAGACCCAGCCTCTGGGTGAAGGAGTCCGATCTGCTGAACTACTAGGGGCTTGAACCTATTGGGCCTTAATCAGGTTGTCAAGAGCCAGAAAGGGACAGTGACTCACATTGGCTTGCACAAGAGAAGCTTCACCTATTTGCTTAACCTTTAATATGTGCAGCTTTTATTTAACCACATCCCTACCCTGTTTAATGTATGAATTGCCTTCATAATGCCCCCAATTTTTCAATGTGGCTTCCAAGGTCCCACTTACCGTTGACAGCCTCATCTCTTGCCACCTTATTTCTCCTTTTTTTTAGCATTAAGTTCCAGGCATGCACTTCCTTTTGTTCCCAAACCGGCAAAGTTTTTTTCCTGACTTTCCTGTGCTTTCTCTTTCTTCTGTCTGTGTAAATGTACCTCCTCCCATTGCCCTGGTTTTCAATTCAATTTAGGCATCACCTCTTCTGGGTTATCTCAGGGGCCCTTGGCTGTCTGCTCCCTGAGCACTTGGAGCTCCCTTATCATATCATTTGTTACCTGTAGTACATTTATTGCTTAATTGTCAGCTTTTCCTATCCTATATAAGAAAAGCCTAATATGCTAAGTATCTGGTCGTCTGTTTATCTGTTCAACCAATCAAAGCGTAATATGCTAATGATATGCTAAGGCCACTGATGTGCACTGACTATCAGGGGGCAGACAATCGACTGGCCAACCAGTTGCTATTACGTACACTGACCACCAGGGGGCAGATGCTCTGACTGGTAGGTTAGCTTGCTGCTGGGATCCAGCTGATCCGGACTGAGCAAGATGGGCTGGACACACCCTAGAGCCCTCCCGCAGTCCCTCCCCAGCTGGCCAACCTCCCATGTCCCTCCCCGGCCCTAGTGTGCACCGGTGGTGTCCCTCAGCCTGGCCTGCACCCTCTTGCAATCCTGGACCCCTCAGGGGATGTTGGTGAGCCAGTTTCAGCCTGATCCCACAGGCTAGGCCGAGGGACCCCACTGGTGCACAGATTCGTGCACTGGGCCTCTAGTTAGATAATAATCTCCAGGGGGGCAAAGACCAAGTTTGTTTTGATCACTGCTGTATCCTTATTATTTTAAACAAGGATTCCTGGGGTCCAACCCCAGCAGGTCCAGGGGTCCCCAAAGGTGTGGACAGAGTCGGCAAAGAAGGAAGGACACAAGACAGTGTTCAGTTGATCAGCAGCCTAGCCAGGATCTCCAGCCAGGATCTCCAGCCAAGTTCTGGTCTGGATCTCCAGAGAGGTTCTGCTTAGGATCTCCAGCCAGGTTCTGTGTCCATGTTCTCTTGCTAGGTTCTCCAGGTTCTCCAGCCAGGTTCTGTAGCCATGTTCCCTCGCTAGGTTCTCCAGGCAGGTTCAGTAGCCATGTTCCCTCGCTAGGTTCTCCAGCCAGGTTCTGTCCAGGTTCTCCAGCCAGGTTCAGTCACCAGGTTCTAGTCAGGTTCTCTTGCCAATTTCTGTAGTCAGGTTCAGTCCAGGATCTTTTGCCATGTTCTCTCCAGCGAAGTTCTTCTGTCTCTAGAGAACGTTCTGTGTAGGTTCTGTGCCTCCTGGTTCTGTCTTCTTCTGGGTTCTGTCTTGTTACATCTGTATTTATACCAGTTGATTCCAATCCTATCAATCTCTATTCCAAAGGTTAGGGCGTTTCTTATCTCCATTCCAGGGAGTAAAGATTATGTAGCTTAAGCATGATTGTTCATAGTTAAAGTGATTAATTACCCGCCTGGCACTTAGTTGAGGGGTTTTATTCCCTCCCTAACTTCAGGGGAAAATCCCTACCTGGGGAAACAACCTTTCTCAGAGACCTTGGTTAAAACACATAGTGCCAAGAAGGTGAGCAAACATATTAAGAACAGTATGCTATATATGCCAGGTCCCTTGAAACAGCAAGCATGGGCCGGCTCCCGGCAAAGGATGTCATACAGTAGGCATTCAATAAATACTTCCTGAATGAGTGTTTAATTTTAGAAATCAGAAGCTTTTAACTTTAACCCAACCCATATTTTAGCTGTCTAAGTGTCCCCAAGACCTCCAGCTTGTTGCACTGAACTTATCTGTTAAGATTGAGTGAAATTTCTGGCTTGTGTCTCCATCCTGTTTATGGCAGTAATCTCATCTTTGTAGAGCACTGGGGGATAGTTCCATTTTCCCCAAGCATCTCTGTTGACTTTTTCCCAAGCATCTCTGTTGACTTTATCTCCTGTGCCTACTGGCCCTTTGCCACACTATGGTTCTCTGCCAGACACCATCCCAACTCCATAAGTACCCACAGTGCCCCCTTCAAGGCTCTATGTGTCATGGTGTGGTTACTTGGCAGTGCAGCAAAGCAAGCAGCTTGCAATAAACTATGACACATCTCCGTTTTGAATGGTCCTATGTCTATTTTGATCTCTGAGATTTTTTGTTTCGATGGAGGGTTCCTGTGATGATTCTGGGCCCTCTATGTCTTCTTTCCTTCTCCTAGATCCCCAAATTCCTGTTGATTTCTTATGCGGACCCAGCTTAGCTATTTCATTGTCTGATTTTTGCTCAACTGGGTTCTGTCCCTAGTCTTTTATTTTCATAAACCAATATGTCCATAACCACAGAGTGTGAATTTAGAGGGTGGGCTCTAGGGCCAAACAACCTGGCTCCAAATTGAGTTCCACATTTCCTGGCTGCATGGCTTCCCCATGCTACTTAACTTCTACCTGCCTTGTGTCTGTGTCTGTATGATGGTTATGCTAGTGATATAAAACAGTAACTGTTATGAGGATTAAATGAGTCCATACACGTAAAATACTTAGAAAAATGCATGGCACACAATAAGCGTCTACTAAATCTTAACTCTTTTGGCTAGTAAGGTGTATGCATAATCAAGACAGCTTTCTGCCTGAAAGACATTCTTCAGAAAGCTATTTAAGCACCAGTGCATTTTCCTCATCACACTAATTCCAAGTCATCTGCCAATTTTCTAAGCTGCCTTCTGACTATTGTCAGCATATAGGACTGGCTGAGAGTGCCAGCGTAGGGTCAGGCTGGATTTAGAGCTTGGTTCCACCTGGTTTCCTATGTGATCTTCAGAAATCAATTCAATTTGCTGAGACTAAATTTCCTCTGGGGGACAATCCTGCTCCCTAGAGTTTGTGTTAAATGAGCTCATGTATGTACAGAGTGTAGTGTTGAGTATGTAATAACTACTTTATAACTGTAAGTGGTTATTACTATTAGTTTTGTTACATTTTTTACATAATCAAGATGGCAGCATGTGCTTCTGAAAGGCTGAAGAATTAAGTAGCACCTCACTTCATCATACGCTCTGGTGCAAAATATCTTCTCATGTATTTAGAAGAGGCTATTAGTCTTAGAGCTCAGTTGGAGCTCTTACAGAAGGGTTAAGGGAAGAGGCACGAAATACATTTTTGTGAAAAGAGTGATGAAACTGTCCTATATGGCACTTCCTCCATTGTTGGAGTCAGAAACTATTTAACAGAAAGCTTCTGTTTTCTCAAGGGGCCCTAGCTCTGCAGGAGTAGAACTTTCTGCTCTTCTGACTGGTTAGTGCATGGATAAATGTAAACTTGCTATCCAGCAGAGACTGACAGAGTGATACCCTAATGGAGCCATTGGCAAAGGATAAAACCGAGATAGAAACAAAGCTGCATTCCAAATAATGCTCAGTGCCTTTCTGGTTATGTTCCATTATAATCCATCCCCATGAGAGGCACGCTGGACCATTTTAAAGCTATTATATTGTAATTTCAGGGCTGACTGTAAATTTAAGAGAATACATATGCACAGTTTCTTAACAATTGAGATAAAATGGATAAAAATGTAAGATCTGCCACCCAGAATCCAAATTCCAAAGCCAGTGAGATGTTGAAATACTGCTCTGCATTTTATTTGAACTCAATAGACAACACATTTCAGAAAAAAATCCAAACTTTAAACAATTGTTCCTGTGCTGATTGCATAAACATATATATCAAAGAGGGTAGAGAATCAAAGATTCAAAGGCGACAAGGACCTTTCAAGAGCTAAACGATCCTGAATTTAGTTTGACTCTTCAGCTAAGATGTATTAAAAATGTGAACAGTCGCTTCCTTGTTCAGGTGGCAGTTAAATTCTGTGACTAGAACCAAGTACAAAGAACAGTGTATCTTGTACAAAAAGCAAGTGCCCATTATGTTATTCAATGGCACCAATTCTCCTATATTTGGGCCACCCAAGGGGAAAAAAAAGTCTGAACGAAAGCTCTTGCCAAGAATTTTAAGACTCAGATTTTGCTAGGTAATAAAGTTTATGTAGCTGTATCGCATGGGCTACTTTGCAGACAATCTGTGGTTCAGGCACACTGCAGAATTTTCTTTTTATTTCTTTTAATAAACATTCCTCACAGTTAGACTTATTGATAGTTTTAAGTGAAATAGCTTCAACTTTTCGTACTTTCTTCCTAAGTCAGCAGCTACCTGAGGCAGCTTTGGATTAGAGGGAGACGTACAGGAAGACATTAAAACCACATTATTCATTCTGCTGTCAGATGGGTCCCTACCCTGACCTAAGCTAGAGGAAAGGTCTTCTTTTTTCGATACATTCTCTAATATCCAGGGGCCCCATGATCAACTCAAGACCATTTCTGGGCATGAAGCCAACTTTCTTTGACATTTGCTGTGCTCCTGGAAGTAGTGCTGAATCTTGTCATAGCAGGAAATAGTGGTTGAAGCTTCAAAAAAACAAACTAACAACAACAACAACAACAACAACAACAACAACACCCAAATAAAAAAAAACAGAAAACAAACCATACCCTGAGTTATAAATTGAAAGTTCTGGAAAGAATTTTAATGGTTATCTAGTCCCAATACCTCCTTTTACAAATGAGAAAACAAAGGCCTAGAGGAGGAGCCTACCTAAGTAACATAATGTATGAGGTTGGAACAGGAACTGGTATCTTCTTGCTGGTTTGGAGGCACATGTCCTGTTACTGTGTTTATCTACTTGGGTTTATCTTTTTTTTTTTCCCAATATATTTTATTGATTTTTTACAAAGAGGAAAGGAGAGGGATAGAGAGTTAGAAACATCAATGAGAGAGAAACATCGATCAGCTGCCTCCTGCACCCCCCCCCCCCACCCCGCCACTGGGGATGTGCCCGCAACCAAGGTACATGCCCTTGACCAGAATCGAACCTGGGACCCTTGAGTCCGCAGGCCGACGCTCTATCCACTGAGCCAAACCGGTCAGGGCCTTGGGTTTATCTTTTAATGAAGAGTAGCTACATTGCTTGGCACACTTTGGGCTTCATGCACTCAGAATGGCTGACAGTATTCAGGTCTACATAGAAACGCTTGAATGAATTCACCAATACTTGTGCAACTGGATGCTATTGCAGTGCCATCTGTGAACCCTGTGAAACTTTCAGGTTATTATGTAAAAACAATTCAGTTTGGAGAGAATTCTTGTGCATCAAGAGAGTGAGGTCTTCAATTTCTTTTCTACACTCTTGAGTGGGAACGCTTGTGGAGTGGGTACCAGCTGGCGCCTCTCAAGCAGTAGACTACCTCCTGAAAGGTACATAGTGCCAGCAGGCCAGGCTCTGTGGTAGGTGTGGCTTGAATGTGGTCAGTTTTCTATTTCTAAACATGCCCTAGGTACCTCTGCCCGCCCCGCCCCATGGTTCTGGTGGTCCTCACATGAACCGACCCTGGGATTCTGCCCTGGACCTCAGCACCTCTTCATGGCAACCACAGCTCAAGGATCCCTGAGACACGGAGGATTAGACAGTGAAGCTTTGCTTCAGGTTCTCAGCTCTTTATTTCTCCTGTTGACCTCTCAAATATGGACAGTGAGTAAGCCACACATTTGCAATCCTCTTTTCAGTTTTCTGTTTCTATATTCAGCCTAATTGTCATTCTGACTGGGTTCTAATAGTGGTCTTGCCTCTTAGGTCTTTCTAACAATCACACATTATTGTTTTGCTTATGTGCAATGGTCATCCGCAAAAACTCCCATCAGAAGCATCCTGCTTTGGTTTCTCCTCCTCCTGCTAGGGATCCCTCATCACACTGAGGTTTTTTTTTTGTTTTTGTTTTTGTTTTTCCATTCAGTTCTGTTATCTAATCCCCTTTCTCACATAAATCATGTTTTACACCACTTTAACTTTCCAGTATTTATTAGAAGACTTGTCTGATGCATTTATCAGCGTAACATTCCTATGAGATAGACCCTATTATCATCTCTACTTTGTAGATGAGGAAACTGAGGCCTAAAAGATTAAATAATTACTGGTAAGTGGCAGATATAGGATTGAGACCTTAGGCTTTCAGCCAGAACACTATACCAGTCCCACCCATCTGAAACTGGCTTCAGCTTCTTGAGTCTTGCTGTTGAACTTAAGCACAAGAGTGACATTTCTCAGTGACTGTTAGTACCGACGCCAAGCCAGGAGCAGCAGGGTTATTCCCAAATTTAAATTGCTACTTGCAATTCTGTGAGCTCAGAGTATAAAATCTCATACAATCTGCACCATGTCTTTGCATTCCCATTTTTTTTTGCAAATATCTTTGATACTGAACTATACTAGACCTATTATTGTTCTTTCGGCTCCCCTGATTTACTGTCTGTTGGATACATGGTCCTTCACAAAGCAGGAGGCAGGGTGGGGGAAATAGGGAGAAGGAACCCATATTTTATTTCAGTTAATATTTTATTTCAGTTCTGGCTACCTTTCTGTACCATGGAAAAACTGACATATTCAAGTTTCAATGACAAACTGGGAAGGAGAATGATTTTCTTTACTCTCTTGAAAAATCTTCCATGGATTTTGTGTAATTGGAGAGTAGCCTTTCCAGCACAGAAGTAGAGAATTTGTTCCATTTGTATCTATTGTTTCAATTTTTAGTGACTCTGTAAAATTGCAACAATATTGTAAGGATCACTTTTGATTTGAAAGTCTGTTTTGAAGGAGCTCACATACTGAAGAGGACAAGTTGATGAGAGATGTGGTGAAGGATGTAGTTTTTCAGTAAAAAATGTCATCTCCTGGAGTAAGATTTTGTGTTGCTTTGGGTGTGTGAAGCTGTGTAAAGGTATTTTTAGATATAAAAATACACAGTTAGAGGGACATTTTATTGGCTTTGGGGATAGTAACATAGAAAGTTTGGAACTTGGAATGGTCCCTGAGAGTCTAAGTCAGGGGTGGGCAAACTTTTTGACTCGAGGGCCACAATGGGTTCTTAAACTGGACTGGAGGGCTGGAACAAAAGCATGGATGGAGTGTTTGTGTGAACTAATATAAATTCAGAGTAAACATCATTACATAAAAGGGTACAGTCTTTTTTTTTTTTTTAGTTTTATTCATTTCAAACGGGCCGGATCCGGCCCGCGGGCTGTAGTTTGCCCACGGCTGGTCTAAGTGCTACAGTATCGATAATCAGAGAACTTACTTTCACATTGGTTTGAGAGAAGTCAGATGGACAAAGCAGAAGTTTTCTCTGACATTAGTATCTTAATAAAAAATGTGGTACATTTACACCATCGGATACTATGCAGCAGTAAAAAAGAAGGATCTCTTGTCCTTTGAGACACATAGGGGGACCTGGAGAGTATCATGCTAAGTGAAATAAGCCAGTCAGGGAAAGACAAGTATCACATGATCACACTCATATGCCCAATCTAAACTGATGAACAAAATAAAAAAAATCAAGATGGCGGCATAGGTAAACACTAGTTCAGCTGCCTCCCACAATCACATCAAAATTACAACTAAAATACAGAACAGCCATCATTAAGAGCCACCTAAAATCTGGCTGAACGGAAGTCCTACAACCAGAGAAGTAGAGAAGAAAGCACACTGAGAGTGGTAGGAGGCAAAGGAGTGGAATGGGCTGGTCAAACACCCACATGAGGCTATATATATATATATATATATATATATATATATATATATATATATATATATTTTAAATTTTCTTGTTTAAAGTATTACAAATAGTAGTACATATGTCTCCTTTTTTTCTCCCATTGACCTTCCCCCAGCGTCCCTTAACCCCCAACACATGCCCTACTCCTTCCCCCACCCCCAGTGTCTTGTGTCCATTGGTTATGCTTATATGCATGCATACAAGTCCTTAGGTTGATCTCTTACCCCCCCCCCAAGACTCCCCAGATTTCCTGCTATAATTTGACAGTCTGTTCGATGCTTCTCTGCCTCTGTATCTATCTTTTTGTTCATTAGGTTATAATGTTATTTATTATCTATAAATGAGTGAGGTCTTGTGGTATTTTTCTTTCACTGACTGGCTTATTTCACTTAGCATAATGCTCTCCAGTTTCATCTATGCTGCTGCAAATGGTAAGAATTCCTTCTTTTTTATAGCAGTGTAGTATACTATTATGTAGATGTACCATAGTTTTCTAATCCATTCATCTGTTGATGGGCATTTAAGCTGTTTCCAAATCTTAGCTATTGTAAATTGTGCTGCTATGAACATAGGGGTGCATATACCCTTTCTGATTGGTGTTTCTGGTTTCTTGGGATATAGTCCTAGAAGTGGGATCACAGGGTCAAATGGGAGTTCCATTTTTAAGTTTTTTTTTTTTTTTTAATTGCTTAAAGTATTACAAAGGGTATTACATATGTGTCCATTTTATCCCCCCGCCCTAGACAGTCCCCTAGCCTCCCCTATCCCCCAATGTCTTATGTCCACTGGTTATGCTTCTATGCATGCATACAAGTCCTTTAGTTGATCTCTTACCCCCCTACCTCCTGCCCCGCAACCCTCCCCGGCCTTCCTGCTGCAGTTTGACAATCTGTTTGAGGCAGCTCTGCCTCTGTATCTATTATTGTTCAAAAGTTTATAATGGTCTCTATTATCCATGAATGAGTGAGATCATGTGGTATTTTTCCTTCATTGACTGGCTTATTTCACTTAGCATAATGCTCTCCAGTTCCATCCATGACGTTGCAAATGGTAAGAGTTCCTTCCTTTTTAGAGCAGCATAGTATTCCATCGTGTAGATGTACCACAGTTTTCTAATCCATTCATCTACTGATGGGCACTTAGGCTGTTTCCAGATCTTAGCTATGGTGAATTGTGCTGCTATGAACATAGGGGTGCATATATCCTTTCTGATCGGTGTTTCTGGTTTCTTGGGATATATTCCTAGAAGTGGGATCACAGGGTCAAATGGGAGTTCCATTTTCAAGTTTTTGAGGAAACTCTATACTGTCTTCCATAGTGGCTGAATCAGTCTGCATTCCCACCAGCAGTGCAAGAGGGTTCCTTTTTCTCCACATTCTCTCCAGCACTTGTCATTTGTTGGTTTGTTGATGATAGTCATTCTGACAGGTGTGAGATGGTACCTCATTGTTGTTTTGATTTGCATCTCTCAGATGATTAGTGACTTTGAGCATGTTTTCATATGTCTCTGGGCCTTCTGTATGTTCTCATTTGAAAAGTGTCTATTTAGGTCCGTTGCCCATTTTTTGATTGTATCGCTTATCTTCTTTTTGTTAAGTTGTATGAGTTCCATATAAATGTTGGCGATTAAACCCTTATCGGTGATAACATTGGCAAATATGTTCTCCCATGCAGTGGGCTTTCTTGTTGTTTTGTTGATGGTTTCTTCTGCTGTGCAGAAGCTTTCTATTTTGATGTAGTTTCATTTTTTTATTTTCTCCTTAGTCTTCATTGCCCTAGGAACTGTGTCTGTAAAGATATTGCTAGCACATGTGTCTGCTATTTTGTTGCCTATGGAGTCTTGTAGAATTTTTATGGATTACTGTCTTACATTTAAGTCCTTTAGCCATTTTGAGTTTGTTTTTGTCCATGGTGTAAGTTGGTGGTCTATTTTCATTTTTTTGCATGTATCTGATCAAATTTCCCAACACCATTTATTGAAGAGACTGTTTTGATTCCATTGCATTATCTTGCCTCCTTTGTCAAATATAAATTGAGCATAACGGCTTGGGTCGATTTCTGGGGTCTCTGTTATTTTCCATTGGTCTATATGTCTGTTCTTGTGCCAGTACCAGGCAGTTTTGAGAATCGTGGCTTTGTAATATAGCTTGATATCTGGTATTGTGATTCCCTCCAACTTTGTTCTTCTTTCTCAGAATTGCTGTGGCTATTCGGGGTCTTTTTTTATTCCAGATGAAATTTTGGAGAGTTTGCTCTAGATCTTTGAAGTATGCTGTTGGTATTTTAATGGGGATTGCATTGAATCTGTAGATTGCTTTGGGTAGTATGGACATTTTAATGATGTTGATTCTACGAATCCATGAACATGGTTTTACCAAGTTTCTGACAAATAATTGTTTTAGGAACTCATGCTCTTCTCTAATAAAAGCAAAACTATTCTACCACAGTAGACCATTGAATCCTGCAATTGTTTGATGTCCTTAGCAAAATGATTCCAGTCCATATATTGACTTCCTAGTTATGGATATAATCACTACATGCAAAGAAATAGAGGCTCTCTCTTTTGGGAGATTGGTTTGGTTTAAATTTCTTAATTATCATGTAATTCATAACCTGTATAACCCATAAATCAGAATATTGTTTTTCTACTTCCTCCAACACTTTTGTGCATCTTTTTGTAATTTCCAATCACTAGACACTCATTTATTCATCCATTCAGTTATTCATTAATTCATTTATGCTATTGCATACCAGCAAATGAATAGCATGTGCAAAAAGAGTGGCAATTCAGGCCATTTCTGCAGGAAACTCTCTAGCTTTCTAGAAGTATCTGACATTCTTATTGGTTTTAAAGTCAAAGGGTTAGTTTTGAGTCTATTACTGTTGTAACAAATGATAACAAACTTAGTGTGCTAAACCTACAAATTTATTATCTTACAGTTTTGTAGTTCAGAAATCCAACTTGGGGCTCACGGGATAAGATCGAGGAATTGGCAGGACTGTGTTCTTTCTGGAGGACCTAGAGGAGACATGTTTCCTTGCCTTTTCCAGCTTTGAGAGGCCACCTGCACTCCTTGGTTCATGTCCCTTCTTTCCATCTTCAAAGCTGGCAATGGCGTGTTGAGTCCTTTTTACATTGTATCTCTCTGATGCTTCATATGTATATGGATATTATATATATCCTTAGCTAGCAAAGTTTCTCCACTTTTAAGGACTCATATGATTAGATTGAGCACATTCAGAAAATTCAGAATAATCTTATCTCAAAATTCTAAACTTTAGTGACTTTTTTTTGTTCCACATAAGGTAACATTCACGGGTTCTGAGGAATAGGATGTGGGCATCTTTGGGATTATTCTACTGAACAAATAGAATATGAAGATGATCTTCAACCCTTATAGTCTTTGCAAGTGCATTTTAAATAAAGAAAATTGCTATTTATGAAAGTAGTCTCATTATCCTATATAATCCTATATAATAAAAGCCTAATATGCTAAGTGTCCAGTTGTCTGGTCGTCCATTCAACCAATCAAAGCATAATATGCTAATGATATGCTAAGGCCACTCAACTGATTGCTATGATGTGCATTGACCACCAGGGGGCAGACAGTTGACTAGTCGACCAGTCACTATGATGTGCACTGACCATCAGGGAGCAGACAAGTCGACTGGTCAACCAGTTGCTATGACATGCACTGACCACCATGGGGTAGACGCTTCGACTGGTAGGTTAGCTTGTGGCTGGGGTCCGGCCGATCAGGACTGAGCAAGAAAGGCTTGACATGCCTTGGAGCCCTCCTGCAGTCCCTCCCCAGCTGGCCAACCTCCCGCGTCCCTCCCCAGCCCCAATCGTGCACCGGTGGTGTCCCTAGGCCTGGCTTGTGCCCTCTTGCAATCTGGGACCCCTTGAGGGATGTCAGAGAGCCAGTTTTGGCCCGAGCCCACAGGCCAGGCCGAGGGACCCCATTGGTGCACAATTTCGTGCACCAGGCCTCTAGTTAATAAATAAAAGATAAAGCTACATTCTTTACTAATTTACTGAAGTGCATACTACAGATCTATTAGGTGCAGTATTTGACTCCTTGAGTGCAGAGCACTTTTCCATCACTACAACAGAAACATACTGAGAGACCAAAATATTAATAACAAAAGACTCAGTAAGTGGAGAATGAAATAAGATCCACAGGCCTGCCAATTTCCAGGAAAACCTAGACTAATGTTCTGTATTATATTTTCTTCCTTACAAGAAAAGACAAAACCCACGCAGCTTAACTGAATACAGAGAATTTCACATGAACAAAGACATTTCCATTTTCCCAGCACACATAAGTACACCATCTCTTTTTCTAAAAAATTTACTTTCTGGTTGAATTTGGTCAAAATGGGGAATACTGAAATGCTTTATTATCTTGGAACAAAAGGAATGAGAATATTTATTACAGTTTCCTAATATGTAAACAAGGAAAAGCTCTAAAACATGTCCTGTGTTCTGAGAAGTTACAGGATTGCCAGTGCAGAGATGACTGCCCTGGAATGTGGGTGAAGTGACATTTGACCACAAAAAAGGGACAGGACGCAGTTTCAGTGTGTTGTACATGATGGGGTCAAGCTTGACACCTGGCCATCATTTCTTTTTGTTTCAAATGTAATCCTATAGACGTTGAAAAAAGAGATAGAGGAAGACATAAACAGATGGAAGAACATACCATGTTTTTGGATTGGTAGAATCAACATCATTAAAATGTCCATACTACCCAAAGCAATCTATAAATTCAATGCACTTCCCATCAAAATACCAACGGCATATTTCACAGACCTAGAAGGAACTCTCCAAAAATTCATCTGGAATAAAAAAAGACCCCGGATAGCTGCAGCGATACTGAGAAAGAACAAAGTAGGTGGGATCTCAATACCAGATATCAAGCTGTATTACAAAGCCACTGTTCTCAAAACTGCCTGGTACTGACTGGCACAAGAACAGACATACAGATCAATGGAATAGAATAGAGAGCCCAGAAATCGACCTGAACCAATATGCTCAATTTATATTTGCTCAATTAATATTTGACAAAGGAGGCAAGAACATACAATGGAGTCAAGATAGTCTCTTCAATAAATGGTGTTGGGTTGGGAAAATTGGACAGATACATGCAAGAAAATGAAACTAGACCACCAACTTACATCATACACAAAAATAAACTCAAAATGGATAAAGGACTTAAATGTACGATGGGAAACCATAAAAATACTAGAAAAATCCAAAGGCAACAAAATCTCAGACATATGCTGAAGCAATTTCTTCACCAATACAGTTCCTAGAGCATTGGAAACTAAAGAGAAAATAAAAAAATGAAACTACATAAAAATAAAAAGCTTCTGCACAGCAAAAGAAACCATCAACAAAACAACAAGAAATCCCACTGCATGGGAGAACATATTTGCCAATGTTATCACCAATAAGGGTTTAATCGCCAACATTTATATGGAACTCATACAACTTAACAAAAAGAAGATCAAAAAATGGACAAAGGACCTAAATAGATACTTTTCAAAAGAGGATATTCAAAAAGCCAAGAGACATATGAAAACATGCTCAAAGTCACTAATCATCCGAGAAATGCAAATCAAAACAACAATGAGGTACCATCTCACACCTGTCAGATTGGCTATCATCAACAAATCAACAAATGACAAGTGCTGGAGAGGATGTGGAGAAAAAGGAACACTCGTGCACTGCTGGTGGGAATGCAGACTGGTGCAGCCACTATGGAAGACAGTATGGAGTTTCCTCAAAAAGTTAAAAATGGAACTCCCATTTGACCCAGTGATCCCACTTCTAGGATTTTATCCCAAGAAATCAGAAACACCAATCAGAAAGGATATATGCACCCCTATGTTCATGGCAGCACAATTCACCACAGCTAAGATCTGGAAACAGACTAAGTGCCCATCAGTCGATGAATGGATTAGAAAACTGTGGTACATCTACACAATGGAATACTATGCTGCTGTAAAAAAGAAGGAATTCTTACCATTTGCAATAGCATAGATGGAACTGGAGAGCATTATGCTAAGTGAAATAAGCCAGTCAATGAAAGAAAAATACCACATGATCTCACTCATTTATGGATAATAAAGACCATTATAAACTTATGAACAAAAATACATACAGATGCAGAGCAGCCTCGAACAGACTGTCAAACTACAGTGGGAAGGCTGGGGAGGGTTGTATGCATGCATATAAGCATAACCAATGGACATAAGACACTGGTGGGTAGGGGAGGCCAGGGAATTGTCAAGGGCGGGAAAAAAGGAGACATATGTAGTACTCTTTGTAATACTTTAAGCAATAAAACAATTAAAAAAATGTAATCCTATATAATAAAACCCTAATATGCAAATTGACTAAATGGTGGAATAACCGGTCGCTATGACGTGCACTGACCACCAGAGGGCGGGTGTCCCACCCCTTGGTTGAGGCACGTTGGGGAAGCAACCAATTGATATGTCTCTTACATGGATGTTTCTCTCTTTTTCTTCCCTTCCCTCTCTCCCACCCTTCCACTCTCTCTGAAAAGCAATAGGAAAAAAATATCCTCTGGTGAGGATTAACAAACAAAACAAAAAGTCTGGGTCCTGCCCCAAGGTGCTCAAAGCCTGAGAGAGAGCCACGTAGGAAGACAGGATGGAATGAGAAGCCTTACTGCCAGGCTCAGGGAAGACTTCTCGAGGACACTGGCATTTGCGCAGGGCCTTGGAGTGTATACAGGAACTGGTCAGTAGAGGGAGGAGAAAGGTGGAAGGAAGAGCAGGAGCAAAAGAACACAGAGGTGGGAGGAGACCATGAGAAGTTCTGAGCCCAGGACAGGAGGCTGGAAAGATGGGCTGGAGCCAGAATGAAAGGACACAGACCTTGGGCCAAGAAATTAAAATTTTATCCTTTAACCCTCCAACAAAAGTGTGTTTGTGGTTCCCTGTCTTTGGACACATAAGAATTGGAGGCAAAGAAATGTGGACTTGGAGAAGTCTGGAGCCAGCTTGCTCCCTGCAGGCTCAAGAGCCACCATCCCACGTAGGGGAAAAATATTTATCCTTTAAGCCATTGGTTCTCAAACTTTAATGTCCATAAAACTTATTTGAGTACTTGTTACAAATTCAGATCTCCAGGCCTGCTCTCTGAGCTTCCAAATCAGCAGATGCATATTTGACAAGCAGATGATTCTAATGCAATTGGTCTACTAAGGGGGGCGGCTAGCAAACTAAATGGTTTGCTGACAGTGAAACTGTCTTTATACTCACTGCGCAGAAGATAGTGTGCACACAGCAATCCAGAGCCCCATTTAGCCACACCCACAGTGATTCCTTGATGTTACAATCCCATCCAAAAATACCCTGCCCTTATGCCAGGAGACAGGGGCGAGAAACAGTCCCCTCCATTCAAGACAACCACACATGTGGCCCATACCTGGAAGGACAAGCCTAGGAAAGTGCCAGTCCTGATGCCTGGCCTGAGTACATGCTCAATAAAGGTGGCAAACAGGATCTCCTCTCCAGAAGGCAGAGGAACTCTAAGATCCTCATTTCAGCAAATTCAAAAATCTCATGGTAACAAACACCCAGCAAAGATTACCATTTCCCCCAAGACAACGTAGGTGAAAGAGCAGCCTCCTATACTGGGTTTATCCAGCCTTCTTTATAAAGAGGGTTTGGAAGTTCTTCTCCGGAGAGAAGTTGTACGATGGCAATATCTTCCTAGGCTCTAGCAGAGAGTTTCTGGCTGCTGCTGCTGGGAAGACATTGCCTAGATGTTCGTACTTAGCTGTTCGTACTGCAAACGTTAGTGAGAGTCCACGCTGAGTATCTGGGAAGGTTTGGATTTACTCTCCAGGACACCGGGAGGTCAGAAACAGTCATTTGTCCCTTTCTGAGCGCTGCTGAGAACTGTCATGCCACACCCCAGTGAGCACGGGATCCACGTGCAGAGGCATCCACACCCTCGGAGAGCGATACAGGACCCACTCCTGAGCTGCTCCACTTCACAGGTTTTCACTGATGGTCCAACTTTTCATCTTTAAAACGGGAGAATTCAGCTCCCAATGACAGAGACCCCTAATGCAGTCCACCTCTGTGCTCAACTCTCCTGCTTAGGAATTCATCCTGTCAGAAGGCTTGACTCTCTCAGCCTAACCACTGGGAGGAATGTGTGATGTCCCTTGATCAGCTCTTGGTACCTAATAGCATAAATATTTGCTCAGGGTTATTCTAATAGTCAACTGGTTTCTGCTGAAATGGATCAGGCTTCTCACAAGACATGCTGGAAAGGGGTAAATACCTTCCCTTGAAGACTCTGTTCAGTGTTTACTTCGCTAAAACCCTCAATTATTGCACAATGAGTGAGAGAAGGGACACAGGGAGGACTCAATTTTGTAGTGATTAAATGCAGAGTAATTGTTGAAATTATTTGCATTTGTCTAAATAGCACTAACTTTTAAGACTATGTCATTCAAAGTAAATTGTTGGATATTATTTTTCTGGCAGCAATAATCAGGCATTTTTCATAAAATAGCTTCCTTGCAAGAAAATCGCTAAATAATGGCAGAAAAACACCCAGCTCTAAATACAATGAAGCATGAAGAGGCAACGTCAAGATTAAAACGGTTCTCACGCTGTGGATACAGACTAGAGTCACGAAATGGTGTCCTGCTGTTCCTGGGCACACTGGGAGCCGCTGCTGAGGTGCTAATGGGCCCCACACAGGCCTTGAGAGTGGCTTCCTTGCAGGGCGCCTATAATAACGGGCTTCGGGGTTTACCAGATGAAGTAAGTGCAGGGCCCAGCGTTTCTGAGAACAAAAGCTTCCTGCACCAGCGGAGATGTGCAGGCTTCCGGCCCATCTTGGGCTGGTTCCGCCAGCCTGTCCATTCGCCCCTTGTTCCATGACACTGATAAAACACAGCTCATAAAAGCCACACATGAGGCCTCCACACAGGCCCTTGGTGGGGGAAGGGAACTCTGGAACCACAAAGCTAGTTATTTTTCTATTGCCACTGGGCCTCCCTTATCCCCACCAAAAAAAGAGGGAGGAGGGCAGAGCCCTTCATATTCACCCTTTTAGAATTAGTTCTTATGTAATGCTCCCCCACACAACCCTCATCCCATAAAAAGCTACCTGTGGCTCAGTAGTTGAGCATCGACCCATGAGCCAGGAGGTGACAGTTTGAATCCAGGTCAGGGCACATGCCCAGGTTTTGGGTTTGATCCCCAGTAGAGGGCGTGCAGGAGGCAGCCCATCAATAATTCTCTCTCACTGATGTTTCGAAATCAATAAAAACATATTTAAAAAGCTACCTCTGAATCTTGGCAATAACATCTGAGTTATATTTTCCAATAAGAACTATAGATTTAAAACCCCTTCCCAATTCATTTCATATGTTACTTCCAAATTTGTCTTCCATCCAGTTCAACAAGTGTGTACTGAATGAATGAACCTATATCTTCCCAATACTACTCAGATTGAGAAACAGCCATTTCTCTGGTGGTCAAGGCCATCAGTGAGTCAGCCCCATTCTATGTCCAACCATATCCGCTCCTATTCCCCATCAGTCACCCCTCCAAAGGTTGTCATGCATTAGCTCCTCCCTTGCAGCTCTCTGCCAACTTCAGAGCGGCCACCCAGTTCCTCACAGTGTCCCTTCTGTACTTCCTGTGATGCACTGTGTTCATTCCCAGCCTCTACATCTGGCAGCCAGATGGTGAGGGCCCAGCCTCCTAAGTGAAGCAGATGCGCAAGGTTTTCCTTCAGCTCCCCACCCACAAGTGTTTGCTTTGTTCACAACCAAACACTGACATGCTGACTGTGGAGACAGCAATTCCCAGACATGGCACATCAGGGCAACTCCAGGAGAACACCAGGCCTTAGGACAACTCCTGGAGGCCAGCCAGGAAGCTGAGATGGTATCTCCTCTGCCCAACCCAAGCCATTCTAGGGGTGAGAGGGACAATAAACAAACCAAATGGAATTTGAAATTCTGGCCTCTATAGTTGTGTGACCTCCACAGCTATAGGGGTGGAGGAGTGAGCCCACAACCCTGGTACATGCCCTTGACTGGGAATCACACCCAAGACCTTTCTGTGCTCTGGCCAACACTTTAACTGATGAGGAAAATAAGACATTTTTTGGGGGGCGGGGAGACCAGCAGCCTGACTCTGTACCTAGTTAATTAGTATCCCTAATGCACTGCCCCTTCCTTAATTATCTGGTCTTGCAAGACCTGTTTACCTAAATACTCACATTTTACAGAGGCCATAAACCATGAACAATACACAATCCCCAGAGGGGATTATCAGCGCTGGCGCCAGGCCAGGCCTTTAGATGTGATCTCATGGCCCCCATCCCAATACACAGGGCTTTTTGCAAAGCCCACAAAAGGTCTGGAAATCTGATCCTTATTTGGGGGACAAAGAAACCAAAGGGTATAAAGAGAAAGCTTCCTCCATGTTGGTTTGCTCAGGATTTGGAAACAGGCTCCCCTGAGTCATGATACTAGTACATCTGGAAATAAATGGGTTTTTCCTGTATCTCTGAGTACTCCTGTGTGTGTATTTTCCAGTCGCCTGTAAATTCTGTAACGTAACCACTGAGCAACACTGTCCAGGGCAGAACCTAGATTTTGACATATTGGACATAGGCATCCAATCCCATCATGGGGGGCACCACTGACTCCACTTGTGTGAGCATGCTTGAAATATTGGTAAATTGCCAAAATTATTAATTTTTTACAAAGAAAACCAAGTTGCTCTGTTAGTTTGATGCATATTCCACCTGGAAGTTCTGAAGGAATTAAGTTTCTGAGAAAAAGGAGGACATTATGAGACTTGAGTTGGGAAGGATCCAGGGAATAGAAGAGTTTCAAAGCAGGGTGATATTTACAGGATTAACTTCCCTCCCTCCTTCTCTGACCTCCCCCTTTCTCTCCCCCTACCTTTTATTTATCATAAGCAGTTATAAGAACTGCTCTTGAATAGTAAGGGCACTGAGAGGAAGCATTAACAGAGTGCCAAGTGAACAAATTAGAACCACAAGGACAACATATAATTGTAAGTGAAAATTCTTAGCACAGGATTAGATTGCAAAAAGGCCATGGTCTCAAGTTCTCTTGAAAATAAGGGGGTGGTACAGATGTTCTGTGTCCCATGACACCTCAAGCCTGATGGCTTGTGATGTACAAAACATTTGTTGCATTGTAAATTTCCAGAATCAATCCCACCGGGCAATTTTATTAATGGTTTCACCCAGACAGTGGTCAGCAAACTCATTAGTCAACAGAGCCAAATATCAACAGTACAACGATTGAAATTTCTTTTGAGAGCCAAATTTTTTAAACTTAAACTATATAGGTAGGTACATTGTTATTAACTTAACTAGAGGCCCGGTGCACAAAAATTTGTGCACTCGGAGGGGAGGGGGGTCCCTCAGCCTGGCCTGTGCCCTCTCGCAGTCTGGGACCCCTTGGGAGATAACGACCTGCTGGCTTAGGCCTTCTCCTGGGTGGCAGAGGGCAGGCCCAATCCCTAGGTGCAGCCCCTGGTCGGGCTCAGAGCAGGGCCGATTGGGGAGTTGGGGCGCTGCCCCCTGTTATACACAGAGCAGGGCGATCGGGAGGTTGTGATTCCACCCTCAGTCATGCTCAGGGTAGGGCCAATTTGGGAGTTGGGGCACCATCCCCTGTCACACTCAAGGCAGGGTCGATGGGGAGGTTGCGGTGCCACCCCCTGTCACGCACAGAGCAGGGCCAATCAGGGGGTTGGGGCACAGCCCCCTGTCACGCACAGAGCAGGGCCCATCAGGGGACTGGGGCGCCGCCCTCTATCACCCACAGAACAGGGCCGCTCAGGGGGTTGGGGTGCTGCCACTGTCACACTCAGGGCAGGTCTGATGGGGAGCAGGGCCCGTGTGTGTGTGTGGGGGGCTGGGGTGCCGCACCCTGTCACACACAGAGCCGCAGGGTGATCAGGGGGTTTGGGCACTGCCCCCTGTCATGCTGATCCCAGTGCCGGGAAGCCTCACGGCTCCCCTGATCCCGGAGCTGGGAGGCATATTACCCTTTTACTATATAGGGTAGAGGCCTGGTGCATGGGTGGGTGCCCGCTGGTTTGCCCTGAAGGGTGTCCTGGATCAGGGTGGGGGTCCCCACTGGGGTGCCTGGCCAGCCTGGGTGAGGGGATGATGGCTGTTTGCAGCTGGTCACACACCCTTCAGGGTGGGGGTCCCCACTGGGGTGCCTGGCCAGTCTGGGTGAGGAGCTGAGGGCTGTTTTCAGGCTGGGGGTGACTGAAGCTCCCAACCGCTCCTTTTTTTCTTTCTTTTTTTTATTCTGGGCCAGCTTTAGCTTTAAGGCTTGGCTCCAGCTCTTAGGCCTCTGCTGCTGAAAGTAGGTTTCTGGCCTTTGCTTACAATGTTGCGATCCTGCTGGCTGAAGCCCAGCAGGTTTCTGGGGTTTTGTTTAGCTTCTGTGTTTGTTACATAGTTGCTTGCAGCTCAGAGGCCTGCAGTGGCAGGCGGGGAACGTTGGAGTCTTCCGTCACTGAAGCAAGCAAGCCTCATGTTAGTTTCAAGCTGCCTGGCTGCCGGCCGCCATCTTGGCTGACAGTTAATTTTCATATTGCCCTGATTAGCCAATGGGAAGGGTAGCGTTTGTACGCCAATTACCATGTTTCTCTTTTATTAGATAGGATTAGGGTACTCCTAAGGCTTAGGAAGAGCCACACTCAAGGGGCCAAAGAGCCACATGTGGCTCGCGAGCTGCAGTTTGCCGTCCATGGAACAGGAGCCTTCACAAAGGTCTAAGGATATACGTCAAGGGATCCCTTGAAATTATTTGAAAAATTTGGCATGAACTTATATATATTTTCTTGAGGAAATTTCCATTGTTTTTGTAAGTTTTAAAAGGGTCCATACACCTGAGAATTAAGAAGCATGGCTCCAGAACTCCCTAACAGGGAGCCCCATTCTTTAGCTTCCATGAGAAGGGGCTTCAGAGCAACTTCTGGGTTCAAATGATGTCCTTGCTCAATTACTCACTGTGTGATCTTGGGCAAGTTACCTGTCTTCTCTGAGCCTTAGTTTCTTCAACTCTAAAATGAGTCGGTAACCTTACCTACTTCACAGAACGGTTGTGAGAATTAAATGAATTAATGTATGTGAGGTATTTAGAACAATGCCTGTGACCTAGTAAGCATTCAGTAAATGTTAACTGTTTTCATATTATTGTTGTTGCTTTTATTACCATCATCTAGTGAGTCTGGGACAGGCCTTTGTACATCTACTGTCCTGTCAAATCTCTACTTCCTTTATTCCCCCAGCTCATTGCCCTATCATTCAGTCTGTAAGCTTAGGGGCAGAGTAACTCCCATCTCTTGCATTGAAATATCCATGACGTACTTGCATTTACAAGATTCTTTAGTAGACAGTAAAATTCAGATCTATTCCTACTTTCTTACTAATCAATGATGCCATGAATCTTTAGAGATGTGCTCTGCATAAATAATATTTTGTGTAATTTTGTATTTTCTGCATAATTCTACTTTGGTGGACAAAAATGTGTCAGTTCATTTTCCCCCTTTCTGTGCCCTGGAGAAAAAGAAAGGGCTGGCAATTTCACACAAGTTTGCTCATTAACGTTACAGATTGGGAATATTCCCCAGAGGTATGCCACTAGACAACGAGCAAAACAACAATAAAGAACATCAAGGAAGAAAAAAAAATACACTACTGCAAAACAGATTTGTAGCTTTTAGTGCTTCCCAGTCATTGTGCTGCTCAGCCTTGGAGCTGTTAATTGTATGCAATTATGAAGCACTGAACTATGAATGGTCCTATCTTGAAGCTGGAAACACAGAAGGAGACTATATTCAAATGGTGCATTGATCTGTGAAGTGTTACATGTTGTTTACAATCTTCATAAGTTGTTTCCCCCATAGTTTTATGATTCTTCAGATAATATTTTGATTATGGAGAAACTTAAAAAAAAAGGTGCACATGAAAACATCTTCCACACCAGGAGTTTAGAGAATGGAATAAAAATAAGATCTGTTTTCATTAGCTTATCCTTCAAGATAGAGAAGTTTTATTTCAATAATTTGGACATAAATCTTACCATGAATATTATGCAAGCACTCTTCAAAGCCAAGAAAGAGGGTGTTTGGGAACTGTAAGGAGAACCGGAAAGAACCAATACCTGAAAGACTATCAAGTCTCAGAGAAGAGGGCTTTCTGCGTGGTCCTTTACATCCATATTGAATAGTTTTATGGAAGTGCCTCCCGGCATTAGCCACACCTCAATTAGCCTACACTGTTTTAAGGAGGATCATTACTTGTTATTTAACTGGAAAAACTCTGTGGAACTGTAGGTAACCTTGAAAGTAATTCAGAGCAAGCTAAGAGTCTGGAAAAATGGTAATTGCTTTCAGTTTCATTTAGCTGCTGTTTACTGTACCTTCTAAGCCCTGATAAAAGTACTCTTTAGACTGAAAACACTAGAGAAATTTTACAGTCATAAATGACTATAGGAACTATAGAGTCTCTAGGAGACCCTGTGCTTTAATGTCTTTAACAGGTGTTGAGATACTGGGTTCTAGAGTCAGAAGTTCAAGCTCTACCACTTACTACCTACAACCCTCAGGTGCTTCAATCTGTAAAATGGGTATGATACCAATATGCTTTCTTCCTATCTCACCGACATATTCAGAGGATCAAATAAGGTATTACCTGTGAAAGTGACTGGTAAACTTTGGTATTCCATAATTATTACTTGTTACTACAGACTGATTTTCTTTCCTCCTCAGCCGTGTAAATTTTTACCCCATTGATGTAAGAACTGACATTTTTTGGGGGGGAGGGGTTCCCAGAAAGTGTGTTAGACATAGCATATGTAGTCTAAGTTGATTCTTGGAATGATTCTATGAAACAGTTACCATGATTTCTCTCCTTTACAAATGAGGAATTTACGGGTCAGCAAGTTAAGTTATTAAGGTCACACAGATAGAACCGGGGATTGGGTAGGGCTAAAGTCTTTATTTGTGTTGGTCAATTAACTAATTATTGAGAGATCCATGTTTAACAGAAATAACAGTGCTTCAAATTTGTGGATTTTTTTTTTTTTTTTAAAAAAAAACAGGATACAAACCATGTACTTTGGCAAACAAGACATGATAGCATTGTGATTCTTAGGTAATCACTCAAGAAGTTTGTGAAATAGGCAGATCCTAGGGCCCAGTCCTCTGTGAATCTAAGCTACAAGGCGTGAGGAGGGGCCTTAGGGTCTGCGTTTTGAATAAGTTTTCCCAGGAATTATCTCAGCGTATAGTGGTAACTAGAGGACCACACAGGGAAGCCTTGAGAGTCTGGTTGTTAGAGAGTTTTGGGAGCATATTTTTGTTCCTTTGCATAATGCTCTTTATTATTTTCACCCAGTTTTTTCACTTAAATAACGGATGATGAGCCTCCTTAAGACAATATAGGCTGATTCAGGTGTGGCTAATGCTGAAAGACATTAAAAACAGTAAAAATTCTGCTAGTTTCTTTTTCTGTCAGCCTTGCAGGAAAGTAAGTGATCATTGCCATTAAACAAAAGTTAAATAATGAAAAATTAGGACCTGTTTAAAAATTTAAGCCCTAAAGATGTGTTAAAAAATTTCCAGCAGCTTTAAGAATCATTAACTAGGCTGTATGATAAAAGGAATTATTAGGGAGATTTTTGGAAGTTCTTCTTTTGTGAGCAAAGGACATGAACAGATACTTCACAAAAAATGAAATATATATGGAAGCATCTTCAACCCCAGTAATAATCAAAGAAATATAAATTGAAGCAACAATATATTAATTTAATAAATTGATGAATATTTTGAAAAATGTCAATTTATGTGTAGATGACAAGAGTATAGGCACTATTTAAAATACTCTATATTAACTAAATTAATCTGAAAACTTAGTTACTAAATTTTTACGTTATTACTATCCCCATTTTACAGACTAGGAAGCCCCTAGGCACATTGAAGAACTTGGATTTGAATGCAGGAAGTTTGGCTCAGATTCATATTTTAATCATTGCACTATCTTACCTCAAATCAAATTAAATGGATAATGTTGAATATCTAGTACCTGCATTCTCACTAGGGTTAAAACTGGTTCTTAGAGGACAAAAATGTTTACACTTTTAGTGTATAAAGCACAGGTATTTTTACAGTCTATAGAGATATAGAGTATATTCGTGGCATTAAAAATTAATGGGGAGGGGTGTCAAGAATGAAAAAAAAAGTTGAGGAATACTAATCTAGTGCAATGCCAGGCACATAGTAGGTGTTTTGAAAATTTTCCTTCCTCTTGGAAGGTGGCTGGGTTGATGTATGCCCCAGCCTGGTGAAGAGTTTAACACAAACAGGCCAGGAGGGAGAGAGCTGGCCTAGCCACGTGGTTTGCACCTCTGCAGGAAGCGGGGTCGGGTGAAGGAATTGTTGCTGCTCGTATGCTGTTTTGAATGCTCATTAAGCTTAGTTATTAAGTGGAATCTTCAAAAAATTATGCAAGATTTCAATGTTACAATCAGTCAGCTATTCAAGAATTGATGAATATTCAAACCTAACAAATACTTGGGATAAGTAATTGCTGTGGTAAGGGCAACATATCTCTTGGGTCCCAGGAATAAGTGCAAAACAGGTGCAGCTCTATAGAATATGGAGAAAATAGCCCAGACAATTTCTATGTATGGTTGAAGGAGAAATTATTTTATTTACATATAATGTCTGTCTATTAATCTATGTATATAATTTTATCTTTAAAAGATAAATTAATAGTAAATTAGCACAATTAAGTACCTCCCACTTTTCTGTTTGGGTTAATATTGAGATAGTTTAAGGGTAACACTGGACTCCATCTTAGAGGCCTGACAGCAATGACTCCTTGTTTTCAGTAAAATCCATAGTTGAAATTAACCTGGCCACATCCTTAAAGGCAAGAATGTAGTATGATAACATCCTTTCTTTTTTTTTAGGGTTCTCACAGCCTTTATTTATTTATTTATGTATGTATGTATGTATTTAATATTATTGGCTATATTTCTTTTCTTTTTTTTACTTGCAATAAACCTTAATATTTCAAGAAAAACGATCTTAATATAATAATGTTACATGCAATAAACACTAATATCTCGAGAAAAATGATTTTAAATATAATGTTACATGCAATAGACACCAATTATTCAAGAAAAATGATTTTACATATAATCATATTACATGCAATAAACATTAATATTTCAAGAATAAAAGGATTTTAAGAATAATGATATTACCAAAACTGTACTAACATATGTAGTATATCACAAAAGTTGGAGGAAATGTTAAAAATCTGCAAATAACAGGATTACTTCTATGATATTCTAGAATATTTTTTTACCCTGTGGCTCTATTTTTGTTCATCAGTTTATGTTGTTCATTGTATTCCACTAATAAGTGAGATCATATGATATTTATCTTTTTCCAACTGGCTTATTTCACTTAGCATGACGCTTTTAAAGTCTATTTTGTTGGATATGAGCATTGCTACTCCAGCTTTTTTCTCTTTTCCATTTGCATGGAAAATTTTTTCCATCCCTTCACTTTCATCCTGTGTGTATCTTTTGTTTTGAGGTGGATCTCTTGTAGACAGCATATAGTTGGGTCATGCTTTTGTATCCATTCAGCTACTCTACACCTTTTGATTGGAGGATTTAATCCATTTACATTTAGGGTTATTATTGAGAGGTGCTTATTTGTAGCCATTTTAATTCTGTATGGCTAGGTTTCTCTCTCTGTTTCTTCTTCTCAGCAATCCCTTACAATCCTTTTAGCATTTCTTGTAATGCTGGCTTGGTGGTGATGAACTCCTTTAGCCTTTTTTTTTTTTTGTCTGGGAAGCTCTTTATTTGACCATCTTTTTTTTAAAAAAAATATTTTATTGATTTTTTTGCAGAGAGGAAGGGAGAGGGATAGAGAGCCAGAAACATCGATGTGAGAGAAACATTGATCAGCTGCCTCCTGCACATCCCCATCTGGGGCAACCAAGGCACATGCCCTTGACCAGAATCGAACCAGAGACCCTTCAGTCCACAGGCTGATGCTCTATCCACTGAGCAAAACCGGCCAGGGCTTGACCGTCTATTTTGAAAGATAGCCTTGCTGGATATAGTAATCTTGGTCTCAGATCCTTGTTTCCCATTACCTTGAGCACTTCATGCCATTCCCTTCTGGCCTGTAGAGTTTCTGATGAGAAATCAGGTGTCAGCCTTATGGGAGCTCCTTTGTAGATAACAGTTTGCTTTTCTCTTGCTGCCTTTAAGATTCTCTCTTTGTCTTTAATTTTTGGCATTTTAATTATGATGTGTCTGGGTGTGGGTCTGTTTGGGTTCTTCTTGTTTGGGGTTCTCTGTGACTCCTGAACTTGTGTGACTTTTTCCTTTATCAGCTTAGGGAAGTTTTCTGCCATTATTTCTTCAAACACCTTCTCTATTCCTTTCTCCCATTCTGCCTCTTCTGGCACATCTGCTATTCTAATATTGTTATATTTCACATTGTCCCACAGCTCTGTTAAGCTGACCTCCTGTTTTTAAATTGCCTTTTTCTTTTTGGTTCTCTGATTCAGTGATATTTTCAACTCTGTCTTCTAATTCACTTATTAATTAATCTTTTATTTTTTTAATCCTTATTTTCTTTAATCTGCTGTCTATTCCTTCCAATGTGTTCTTTATTTGTGTTATGTCATTCTGTATCTCAGACTGTTCTTTTTTCAGTTACTATATCTTTTTTCATACTGTTGAGCATCTTTACCATCATTACTCTGAACTCTGTTTCAGATAAATTTCTTATCTCTGCCTCATTTATCTCTTCTTTTGGAGAATTCTCTAGTTCTTACATTTGGGGGTTGTTTCTTTGTTTTCTCATTTTGATTGTCTGTTTGGGTTTATGACTATATATTAGGTAAATCCTCTACACCCCTCAATCTCTAATGCAGGACAGTGTTTAAAGGCTGTTTCTGACTAATTGGATCAGGCAAAGACTCAAAGCCTTCAGAGACTGCCTCTATCTACAGACTAATAGGATTCCAACTTGAATTGCCCCCAGGCAATAGTCCTCAGGTGTGGCAAGAGTTTTTCAACAGGGTGGAGCGGTTGCTTCTGCCAGGAGGCTAATTGCTACTTTTAATCTCTTACTGGCCTTAGGACAAAGGTGTTTTCCAATAGCGTGTGTCAACTGTCTTCCCCCCAGGCAAGGCAGATGTCTATGTGGAAAAGATGTCCTCTGCTGTGTGAGAGAATGACTCAGCCCAGGAAACTTGGGGTGTCTGCCTTCTGAGCTCTATCCCTGGAGTCCCCAGTCCTGGATTTTGCTCTCATAGCTCCAGTATACTTCACCCTCCCTCTGCCAGAGCACAAGGGGGGTGGCTCCACAGGGAATTTTTGTGCATTGGCCCTTTAAGAGGGTGCCTGAATTTTCAGCTGCCACTCCCTGGCAGACAGCACCCCAAAAGCTGCTTTTCACAGCTAAATGTTATGTGGGTACCCTCCTCATTTTGGTGCTCTCTGCTGGGGAGCTCAGCTTTGGGATTAGGTCTCAGAGTTCTCAGTGGCACCTCCCCCCCGCCCCCCCTCCCCCCCACAGCTGAGATATCTCTCCAGGACTTCAGTTGCCATCTGTGGATGCCTAGCCAGTCCTTTTGCACCTCTGCCCCTCCTACCAGTTTCTATTCTGTCTCCACCTTCGGTCTTTGGTTATCAGGGTTCTCTCCTGTGAGTTTTCCGTTGATTATTCAGGAAGCCTTTCTGTATTTCAGTTGTAATTCCAGCTTGTTCCTGGGAGCATATTCGTGCAGCATCCTCCTGTTATGCTGCCATTTTTAATCCTTTCTGATAACATCCTTTCTTAACATCATGTTCTGCAAAATAATTGTTTTGTAAATTACATAGTAGTTAGAATAATTGCACAAGCATTATTTTACAGGCCCTAGGAGTAGTCTACTGACCATGGAATAAATGAGTACCTGGGATCAACCACTGCCAGACAATCATGGGACAACTGACCTCATCCTCATTCCCAAGCCCTACACCCTCCCCAGGACCCCTATATAGGCCCTCCACAAGAACCCCTCGGGGAGCTTGACTTCTCTTTTATGGTCAACTCTCTTCTGCACAAGCTCTTTTCAACAAACTCTGTCCTGGACTGAGTTCAGTGCTCATTTCTATGACATTGAGACTCAAGAACCTGCCACTTAGGGTCTGGTAACAATATTGTTTCATTTTTCTCTCTAGGTAGAATTACTTATTTTATTTTTGCTTGTCTGGCCACATTAATCCTCAGAATGTTCTATAGGGTCTGGATAACATTTATGAATATACTTTCTATTATAACTGAGAAACATTATAGAGCATCTAAGAGCATACAGCAATCTTCTTCAAAGATGTTTTAAAATGAAATAGGACCTGCAGAGATGCTTTTTTGTCAGAGGAGTCTTGTAGGATGCTTACTTTACATTTCTTTTATTTTTTAATGCACTTCTTGAGTCAAGTACCAATCTCTTACCAGGTACCTGTGGAGTCTCATGATGGCTATTAGGGAGCTGAAAACAGTTATTTGCCAATAAATAGCTTTCTTAGTCAACTTTGTCAGAGGGAGACTTGGCCCCTTTTCATAGCAAATAAGGCTCAATTCAGGGTCAAAAGAAGACAGAGCCTCTCTAATCCCTTGTTCCCTGAGGGGCTAAGAGCCAGGAGAAACCCAAGAGTACCAGTTTTCTTTGGAAAGTAAAATGTAGGTGAATGCAATCATGGATGATGTAATTTCCTTCCCTCCAATGTCTAGGTAGATACCTGGCAAAGTTAAGAAATAGAAAAAAAATGTTTTTGACTTTCCAGACTCACACTCTCCCTTGCCCATGAGGTGGCCCACCCTAGTCTTGATCTCTCTTGTATGACAGCCCCAGAGACCATTCACTCTTCCTCCACCCAGGGTTTAGTGGGAGAGGGCAGAAAGGAGAGAAATGGGGCTGGAAACTTTCCAATTCTAGAACACCTTCTAGGGGCTCTGGGTGGGAATTCCAAGACATAAGCCAAATAAAAAACGACTAAGTGTTGAAGAAGATTGTTTGGCCTCCTGGTTTTTGTGTGGGAACAGAAGCAAGTTGTGGCTCTGTGTGAACTGGTGAGGGGTGTTAAAAAGGAATCTGCCTAATGCTGATGCCAGCGGGGTGGGTTCCAGCACCACAGGAGACAATGCTGGTTTTTATCAACTGCAAACCTCCCTCATGGTAGCCACTGCATGTGCCTCTCAGGTCTCTGACTGCAGGAAACACAACTGATGGACATGCTCAGCAGTGTACTATAGACCCATCCCAACTTTGTTTTTTTAAAAAATTATTACTTTTAAATTGATTATTTCCAAGCTTTATTGAGATATAATTGCTACATAACATTGTCTAAGTTTAAGGTGTATATATGATGATTTGATACCATGTGTATTACAAAATGATTACACAATAAGGTTAATTAACACCTCACATAACTATCTTTTTTTGTGTGTGTGTGGTGAGAATAATTAAGGTCAACTCTCTTAGCAACTCTCAAGGATATAAGACAATACTGTTAACCATATTCTGCCAAGGCCATGATTCCCTTTGGCTGCTCCCAAGCAATGACTAAATGAGGCAGGGACTGTTCTGTGGAGAGGTGGGACTCCTGCTGGGGAACTTGGCTCAGGGACTCCCTGGTACCTTTTTAAACTCTGAACAGTCCAGAAGTTTAAAATGCTTTCATCCAGTCTTCTTTCCTTCCTTCACGGGGGCTCAGACTTGCATCATATATTGAAGGCCCCCCCAAATCTCTTCTGGCTCCCACTCCCATTTTCTCGCACAGGCATTTTGCCTAAGAAGTTTCTTTCATATTCTGTTTTGGCTTCTGCTTCCTAGAGAACACACCTCATGATGTCTGACCTCTCACCAAGTCATCTCCCACCTCTGTCTTCTGCCCACTCTCTTTTGCATCCACTCCGTTAAAACTTACTGTCAGGAAAGATGATATGATATCAGTTATTTTAGGTTACGTCTTCCAGTCACATTTGCATACTGAAACATCTCGATTTGTGGACTAAAGCTATTTGTTCCTGATAAAGAGAACTGAGACTCTCAGAAGCCTTTGGGGTGCCCCATGGACTAGGTCCTACACTTGACTGCCCAACATGCTTACAAGTAAGGCTGACCTGGGAGGTGGTGCCTCCCAAAGGGATGTCTGTGGATTTTAAAAGAATGCTCCTTGCAAAACAGTTATAGGAAAGAGAGATCATTATTGCTGTCTGTATTTTTTTTAAAGTATATTTTTGTTGATTTCAGAGAGAAAGGGAGAGGGAGAGGGTAATAGATACATCAATGACGAGAAAGAGTCACTGATGGGCTGCCCCCTGCACCACCGCTTTTGGGATCGATCCCACAACCCAGGCATGTGCCCTGACTGGAAATTGAACCATGGTTCATAGGTCGATACTCAACCACTGAGCCCTGGCAGTGGGTTTCCCTCTGTATGGAACCCCAGCCTACCTATGATCCTGAGCTGGGGAGTTCTGGAGTCACCTGGAGTGGCATTAGCTATAGGTCTTTCATACCCAAAGCTCTCCTTTCATTGTGAACTGCCTTGAGCCAGACCCTGCTTGACTCCTGGGTGTTGTTTAGCAAAGTGCTGTGATTGTTTCTATAGATGATCATAGGTAATTACAGGGTATTGCAAGCAGGAAGACAGGGACAACTTCAGTTCCCAGGCGGGTGGCGGTTCTTTACTGGAGGGCTAATTGAGAAACCTAGCTTCTACTGGCCACACAATCATGCACTTAAAATAAAAATAATAACAGCTACATCTTTTGAGCGAAGGCTATAACCAGATATTGTTTAGTGCTTTACTCAGAAAGCCTCCCTTAAATCTCCTTATAACCTTGAGAGATGGGGATTAGTTCATCATTCCATTTTATAGGTGAGAACCCGAAACTTACAGAGAATAAGTAACATGCTGAGCATCACAAAGCTGAGAAATGGCTAAGCCAGGGTCAAATTAGGCGGTCTAGTGACTAAACTATACTGTTTCTACTTCTTGTCCAAAGTGTATTGATGTGTGTCACTCTCTAACTGGCTTTTGCTTGGAGCTAAACAAGAGCTAAGTTGAGAGTTTTTCTAATCTATCTCTTCCTCCTTCTCTCCATTCCCTCTTACCTTCCTTCCTTTTCCCATCCTATTTCCTTTATTTTTATTTTTAGAGCCTGAAATGCCAATGTCTAGGCACAGAAAATATCAAGGGGCTGCCTCCTCTCAGAAGTTGGTACCTAGGCTGGATGGACCCCAAGCCCCCAGGTCCTTGACCTGTGACCACACTGGTGCTCTGGAGAGAGGCTCTGGTGGGTCCGGAAGGGCCCCCTCTCCTGGAAAGGAGGGACACTGGCCTGTGGCATCTTTCAGAGAACAAGTGGTGAAGGAGAAGAAATATTTGTTGAGAGGCAGGGGTCATTCTCAGGCCTTTCTTAAAAGTGGGACAGCCATTAAGGGTAAATCAGATGGAAGAGCCTGTTCTGTTCACTGCCTGAGTTAGCACCCGAGACGAGCTCTTCTACCTGCCTGAGCTGCCGTAGCATCCAGAGGCACTGCCATCCTGTTGGCATTGGTTTCTTCTCTATTTGTGAGGCTAGGGTGTTGAACTGAATTGTTAATGACAAACCAGGGAGACATGACATTTAGAATAAGCAGGCATCGGGAATATGTATGTGTGTCCTCTTAGCTAAAACCCTCAGCTTTGTGCTGCCAAGAAAACTGGGTGACAGCTTTCTTCCAAGAATTTGTTTTCTTTGCCTGCTATTTGAAAATGTTGCTGTATCTTAGCTTCACTTGGAAGGCAACAAATAGGATAAAACATAAATATGGCATGGTGTCAGATTCTAAGGACACCGTGATAACAGCATGGCTTGTTTTTAAATGACAAAGTTCTTTCCAGAGTGAAGAAAGGAGTGTGTGTGGGAAAACTTGCTTGTCTAAATGAGTGTTTACTTGATAGTCTGAATATAGACTCATATTTCTTTTTTATTTGCTTATTTATTTTAATTTATTGAAATTAATGGTATGACATTGTTAATAAAATTATATAGGTTTCAGGTATACAATTGTACAACATGTCATCTATATATTGTATTGTGTGTTTACCACCCCAAGTCAAGACTCATGTTTCAAAAGTTTTCCCCAAGATCCAGGAATGTCATAAAAAAACCCCCATAATCTCTTTAGAAAGGGCGCTGTACACATGTACATGGGCCACATGCATATGTCCTGCGCAGGGTGGGCCCCTAATGAATTGTTATTGATAATGGTGACTGCATTAATTACCTACTGTTGTATAACAAATTATCCCCAAACATTGTGGCTTAAAACAATAAACATTTATTATCTCACACAGTTTCTGTGGTTCAGAAATACAGGAGGGGCTTTGGTAGGTGGTTCTGGCTCAGGAACTCCCCTGAGGTTATAGTCAAGGTGTTGGCCAGGGCTGTAGTCCTCTGAAGGTTTGAGTGGAGCTGAAGGATCTACTTTTAAGGTGGCTCACTCACATGCCTGGCAAATCCGTACAGCTTGTTAGAAGGACGCTTTAGTTCCTTGCCGTGTGGACCTCTCTGCTGGGCTGGTTGAGTGTCCCCACAGCATGGCAGCTGCCTTCTCCAGAGCGAGTGATCCAAGACAGAGCAAGATGTATTTTTATGACTGACCCTTGGAGGTCATGCTCCATCATTTCTGCCACATTTTATTTGTTAAAACAGAGTCACTAAGTACAGTCTACACACGAGAAAGAAAAATTAATATCCACTAATGGGAGGAGTATCAAAGAATTTGCAGACATATTTGAAAACAACCATAGAGACTTTTAAGATTTGTGCAGAATAGGACACTTACAATAAATTCCTCAGAAGAGCAGCTTCTTTCATCTGAGGATGAAAATGTCTCTGACATCAATTCAGAAAGACTGTCACTGTCAGAATAAGTCAAGAACAATGATGATGGACAGTTAATGATTTTTTCATGGAAACAGATGAGAAGATAAACCAACTTTCTCATGTCCAATGTGAGAAGGATTTACTCTTCAAGCTTCAGATGATGGTAAACTTTGAGTTGAGTAGAAGAGACAAGTTTGAAGTATTACATTCATAAAGAATGTTTTGGTGTAGTGTTTTGGCCTCTTTATTTGCTCCCTGCTTTAAAATCATGACCCTAACTTAATACTCTTTGGCTCTTGACTTATCTCAAACCTTTTTCATAAGGTTTTACTTATGATTGTGCTTTTACTATTGATTGTGAGGCTTACTTTTTCCCAGAACAGATATGGGGATAGAAATGTGGTTAGAATCATGAGATGAGATTGGGTTGGTGGAGAGAATGGGTGAGACCCTACTTTGATTCCTTTGTGATGTGGATCTTCTTTTACTTTAAAACTTTTTTTTTCCCTTTTTCCTACCAAAATGTCAAATCTGATTTTGGTCAAAGAGTAATTCTGAACTTTGGAAACATAAGAGCTTTGCTTCAGGTATTTAGGACTCTGTGTTTTCTCAGCTCTAAAGAGAGATCTGATAGCACTTAGGACATTTTACCATTCTTGGCAAAAATAATTAGCCCATTTTAAACCAAGCAGAAGATGGTAATTATTACAGAGTATTTTATGGGTGATAAATTAGTCATGGCACTAGATTTTGGGATGGGAGAATTTCCAGACAGTAGAATGAGATTAAATGAATCAGTGTGTACGCAGCATCGTGTAAATGTAAAGGCCTATTACTCACCACTCCAAAATGCCTCAAAACCTGAAAAGTTTACCCCCAATAAAATAGCTTTCAGTGACACAACTTGTTCGAAGAAGCACTTTTCTCCAAATGGGATGAGGATATGCTAAGTCCTCATCTCATCCGAATCCCATTTTGGGACTATTTTCGTCCCAAGGTGTACCAGAGCTTGGCTGTGTCAGGGTAGCACAAATCTGGATGTTCAACTCTATTTAAGCTTTAGGGCTGGGACTTGGTAATGGCCCTTCAGTTAATTCACGCTTGGGGTAACATTTTTTTTTTCATACTGACATTTCTACTGATTTCTGGAGCACTCGTCCCAGGCCTTGCTCCTGGCCTGTAATTCACTCCCCCAGAAGAGAAGATACTCTTTCTAAAAATTTATTTATTTATTTATTTATTATTAATCCTTACTTGAGTTTTTTATTTTTCCCTTGGATTTTTAGAGAGTGTGGAAGTGAGGGGAAGAGACACACAGAGAGAGACATCGATGTGAGAGAGACATTGATTGGTTGCCTCCCGCGAGGATTGAACCTGCAACCAAGGTATGTGTCCTTGACTGGAATTGAACCCATGATCCTTCAGGTCATGGCCCGATGTTCTAACCACTGAGGAAACTGACCAGGGTGAGAAGATGCTTTTTTAATGTTGGCTGTGGTGCTTCATGTCTCCATGACCTGATAAATCCCCATAGAGTGATGCTGTATATGCATAGTCATCATGAAAAGTCAGAGTTTTAACAACTCAGAGACACATCCAGGGAGCAAACACAAACTTATTCATGGATAAATCCTATGCAAATAGGAATCCGTGCATGTTTTTTTTTTTTTTACCCCTGCTGTTTGTTACCAGGGCTTCTGAATAATTATTCTATGTTTCACATATGCCCTTAGATTTATTTACCCTCTGACATATTCCCTGGGCACTTCTAGGACAAGATCTGTGGAACAGAATGAATGATGATATTGTTGGGGGTGCTGATTAGATTTTTAGTAGATGCCCCACTGTATAATTAGACTAATCAAGACAGAGATTTATGGGGCTTAGCCAGAACTTGAAAGAACAGCTGTTCAATGTTAAAACAAAATGTAAGCTGTTTTTTGACATAAAGGAATTTGTGGTTTATTTCTTTTTAAAAAGAAAAGCACCTGTGAACCAGAATAGAGGGAGAGTTTCAGAGTTTTTATGTTTATGATAATGCTTGCCACTCTGATCCACAGCCTAAGCTGAAGTCTTTTTCTTGCCATCTTTGGCCTTCTGCTATCTTTTAATCTCTGCTCAGTGCTTGTCGATTTGCATGTATGAATAGTAACACCTACTGACTGGCAGGGCTCAGGAGACGCAATTTGGTTGCCAGCCTTTCCCACCCTGAGCTCTGTCAGCATCTTGCATTGATTTGGAGTGTAATCAATATTCTCCTTACCGCTGTGCCTGCTCCTTCCTAGCACCGATTTTCCTCCTCCCGCTCCCTTCTCTGGCATTGGCCTGGCAGTGGGTTGCTAGGAAAAGCTCGATTTCACCCTGACTAGGTACCAGAGGGATCAGTTGGAGGGCTAATAATATGTTCTGGAAGGAAATAGCTCACACTGTCTTTTTTAATTGAATAATTTCTTGCCCGTTATGTCACTTATCATATCTTTTGTTTGAAATATTCAGTGCTCCAGCTAGAAATTTCAGGCTTTTATCACAGTACCTTTTGCACACTTACTTGGTATTAGTAGAGCAATGATATGAGCTTCTAATAAAAATTCACTGCTTGAGGCTCTGTCTTGTCAATAGGGGACATTTGAAAACCTGGGAGAGGGGAAAGCAATAAACATCACCATAATGGGAAAGTCCATGATAATAGTGAAGGAGTCCACTGGAGGGATATTCTTTTTCCTTGAGAAAGCAGCCTGTTTTCCCAGTGCATGGCCCCCTGTAGCCTTTAATGATTAAAGAGACTGCCCTGGAAATTAGCTTTCAGTGGAGGAAATGCATCTAAGCAGTTCCCAGTGACTGATCACCGGGCTAATGGCAGCATCTTTCCAAGGAGGCTGAACCCCCGAAAAAATCTGCATCATAGACTTCTCCTCTGCCGGGGTCCAACCTCAGCAGGTCCAGGGGTCCCCAAAGGTGTGGACGGAGTTGGCGAAGAAGGAAAGACACGGAGACAGCGTTCAGTTGATCAGCAGCCTAGCCAGGATCTCCAGCCAGGATCTCCAGCCAAGTTCTGGTCTGGATCTCCAGAGAGGTTCTGCTTAGGATCTCCAGCTAGGTTCTGTGTCCATGTTCTCTTGCTAGGTTCTCCAGGTTCTCCAGCCAGGTTCTGTAGCCATGTTCCCTCGCTAGGTTCTCCAGCCAGGTTCTGTCCAGGTTCTCCAGCCAGGTTCAGTCACCAGGTTCTAGTCAGGTTCTCTTGCCAATTTCTGTAGTCAGGTTCAGTCCAGGATCTTTTGCCATGCTCTCTCCAGCGAAGTTCTTCTGTCTGTAGGTTCTGTGTAGGTTCTGTCTTCTTAGTTCTGTGTTCTAAGCTCTGTCTTCTAAGTTCTGAGTCTTGCTGTCTTATTACATCTGTATTTATACCAGTTGATTCAATCCTATCAATCTCTATTACAAAGGTTAGGGCGTTTCTTATCTCCATTCCAGGGAGTAAAGATTATGTAGCTTAAGCATGATTGTTCATAGTTAAAGTGATTAATTACCCGCCTGGCACTTAGTTAAGAGGTTTTATTCCCTCCCTAACTTCAGGGGAAAATCCCTACCTGGGGAAACACCCTTTCTCAGAGACCTTGGATAAAACACATAGTGCCAAGAAGGTGAGCAAACATATTAAGAACAGTATGCCATATATGCCAGGTCCCTTGAAACAGCAAGCATGGACCGGCTCCCGGCAAATTCCCCCTTTTTTATTTTTTAAAAACAGGCATTAAAAAGAAAAAAACCCAAATGCTCTCTTGTATCCATTTTAAGAGTAGGATTGGCGCTTTCCGCTATTACCTGAATCCTGAGCTATCACCCCAGGGAGAGCTTGCCAATCCTGCACTTTCCCGGGGTGGAAAGGCTGCAGTGGGGTTAAGGATAGGGCTCCTTGGGCCTACCTCCTCCCATGCCTTTACATTTACCTTTCCTTCCTCAGAAAAGCATGGACATACTTCTTGTATAAAACGTTCTGTCTGACTAGGAGTAACCTTAATTCCTCTGCTAGCAAGCATATGTGTTAAAAGATCAATACAGAGTCTTATTTCTTTAGACTCAGTATGGCACATCTTCTTAATCTAAAGATCAATACAGAGTCTTCTTTCTTTGGACTCAGTATGGCACATCTTCTCAATCTAAGTTCTGTACTATCCACCTTCTTACCCTACTTATCCTCATAGGGGGGTTTGCAGCACCCTGGTGGAGTCCTATCCGTCCCGAATGTGGGGGTTCTCAATAGGGGGGGGCTTACCTAGGGGAATCCTGTTCCAGGGGTTCCCAAAGGTGTGGACGGAGTCGGCGAAGACTATCCACCCTCTTCCTATGGTGGAGTCCTATCCATCCCGAGAGTGGGGCGCTTACCTAGGGGTCCCTGTTCAGGCGCCATATGCCGGGGTCCAACCCCAGCAGGTCCAGGGGTCCCCAAAGGTGTGGACGGAGTTGGCGAAGAAGGAATGACACGGAGACAGCGTTCAGTTGATCAGCAGCCTAGCCAGGATCTCCAGCCAGGATCTCCAGCCAAGTTCTGGTCTGGATCTCCAGAGAGGTTCTGCTTAGGATCTCCAGCTAGGTTCTGTGTCCATGTTCTCTTGCTAGGTTCTCCAGGTTCTCCAGCCAGGTTCTGTCCAGGTTCTCCAGCAGGTTTGTCCGGTTTCGCAGGTTCAGTCACCAGGTTCTAGTCAGGTTCTCTTGCCAATTTCTGTAGTCAGGTTCAGTCCAGGATCTTTTGCCATGCTCTCTCCAGCGAAGTTCTTCTGTCTGTAGGTTCTGTGTAGGTTCTGTCTTCTTAGTTCTGTGTTCTAAGCTCTGTCTTCTAAGTTCTGAGTCTTGCTGTCTTATTACATCTGTATTTATACCAGTTGATTCAATCCTATCAATCTCTATTACAAAGGTTAGGGCGTTTCTTATCTCCATTCCAGGGAGTAAAGATTATGTAGCTTAAGCATGATTGTTCATAGTTAAAGTGATTAATTACCCGCCTGGCACTTAGTTAAGAGGTTTTATTCCCTCCCTAACTTCAGGGGAAAATCCCTACCTGGGGAAACACCCTTTCTCAGAGACCTTGGTTAAAACACATAGTGCCAAGAAGGTGAGCAAACATATTAAGAACAGTATGCCATATATGCCAGGTCCCTTGAAACAGCAAGCATGGACCGGCTCCCGGCACTCCTCCTCTGGCATGTCCCTTCCACCCCATCTGCTGCCAGCCAGACTTGCATAATAGGCTGATTTGTCAGGAGGTTCGATGCAGTCTCAGGGCAAGCTCCCTATGAGCTTAAAATACTTTTCCACCTTTGGACATAGGGGAGTACAGTTGGGTCGTGAAAGTCCCGTGGGAGATCTGGGGAAAGGGTGTGAATATTGCTTCTTCCCATTGTCACAGCTTTTCATCTCTTACTTATTTTGCTTCTCATATAATGTTTTCAAAATCGCTATAGGAACATTGTTTGAAGTTGCAACAGCACAGGATAATTCACACAAAATACACTTTTTTTCTTCCCAGATGTTCAAAGCTGTGTTTGTGTATTTTTAAACCTGCCCATAGTTACTTTGGATAAATGGCCATGCCTATTTAGCCCCCTCTCCCCTCTCTGTGTAAATGCCTTTTTAAACATAAAAAAAATGTCCTTCAAATAGGCTTTCAGCTGTGAAACCTTTTGTGCAAGTTCAGGTCTCTTTGTTGTATGAACACCACAAGCTTAATATTCCTATAAAATAGGGCTTGGACTTCAAAAAGACTAGTTCTTCAATCTATTGATTGCCCCAAGCTAAGCAAGCTAATTCCTCAGCACTACCACTGCAGGTATTGAGCAGGCTGATCCTTCCAGGTCAAATAACTCACATCTCTGAAATAACATTAAGGTTTCTTGCGGCATAAAGCAAACAGCTGAGAAATCCATCAGTATCACCTGATGCCCCTGCCCTTTAATTTATATCATTATAGAAATATAGAGAAAGGAGCAAAGAAGAGTACAGGGAAATGTATGCAAAGTGATCTACAATGTTCTTAATAAAAATGCCCGTCCTTTATGAGCACCTGAATGGGCATATAAATATAACCGGCAATGGGAATTTTAATCAAAGCTTTACAGCTTCTTATTTGTCAAGGCTTTGGCTTCCTGACCAGGCTAACTCCAGCCCAAGAGGGTTTTTGGCTTCTCTCCTCATCTTGGGAGGACCCTTGCTCTATTTTTGTGTTGACCCCCTTACCAGCTTAAATTGGTCTCCTTTTGTACTCCTCCAAAAAAGCATTATTTTTTTCTTATAAAAATGACTATTGTGAACATTTCTTTAAACTTTTAAGGATGACTCAAAAAGCAAAATCACAGTTTGGATATTATCTTACGTATGGATAGAAGTGCAGGGACAATCCCTTCATGTGATGTTGTTGAGGCATCTGCAAGCTTTGAATTGCAGACACAGCGTGCTTTTCCCAGCTCATTGGCTGTGCTGGGTCATTCTTAGATTTTCTCCTTTTCTTACACAATTCATAATTCAACCAGATGGTATCTCTGCTACAGTTACAACCTTGGTCAATTACAAAAGAAGAGCTGGGAGATGTTAAGTGGTTCCTGGTACCAATTCTAATGTGTGGGAGGGGGTTTTCCACACCAAGCAATTATTGGGTTATCAGCTGGGTGTCATACAATTCATCCCAATTTCAGCGCTATCTACCCTGAGATAGCATCAGATTCCACAGGTTGAGGGCTCAGTCCTACAAGACTGCCCTCCTTTACCCAAAACTTCAAAAGCCAGTCACAAGCCCAGGTTCTTATCTGTGCTTCTGACTGACGGGCGACTAATTGGAGGCTCCAACAACTCTCTCCAACTCAGGATACCAATTCCAAGCCAAGGTTGTTACCTGTACTTCTGACCAACTGACTATAAATTAGAGATTCCCGTGCTTTCCTTCTTGGGTTCAACCAATTTGCTGGAATGACTCACAGAACTCAGAGAAACATGTAGAGACTTACCTTCTAAAATCAATGAGTATAGCAAAATAATATAAATAAAACTATCCTTCAAAACATATGTGCAATATATGTAAATAACTATAGTATATGAATTATATATAAATAAAATTACCCACAAAGTACTGTACAGTATTTATGATTTCATATAATCACAGACTTACTAGATCATTGGTTTATCACACAGGGATATAACCCAGGGACAGCCAGTGGAAGAGATGCAAAAGGTAAGATATGGGAAAGGGTTGGAAGCCTTCATGCCCCCTCCTAGCACTACTCCACCCTCACCACTGGAAGCTCTCCGCATCCCATCCTGTGGGGATTTTACAGAGTTAAACTTGTGTAAGAATTCTGACTGCAGAATTGATTATATGAAATCATAAATACTGTACAGTACTTTGTAGGTAATTATATATATATATATAATTTATATATTTTAGCTATTTACATATATTGCACACATGTTTTAAAGGGTAATTTTATGTATATTATTTTGCTGTACTCATTAATTTTAGAATGTAAGTCTCTATAAAGTGTGATTCTACTGTATATCTTCATATGTTCCAGGTGACTGTTTGCATGTAGAACTGAAAAATGTCTTGGGGAGAGCAAGTTTGGTGCAGGAGGGGAAAGGGGGAATGCTGAGTCCAGCAGTGTTCTTCATACAGCTCATTGTTGCTGGGCTTAGACCTGCAGAACTTAAGGAAACAGAATGAGGGGAAAGGAAGGGTTCTTTCCCCTCCCAGTCTGTGGGAACTCAGAATGGATGTGAAAACTTAGCCATGGGCTGCACCTACTCACCTCTGCACTACTTCATGCTCTCTCCTAGCACTACTCCACCCTCACCACTGGAAACTCTCCGCATCCCATCCTGTGGGGATGCTACGGAGGCTTCATTTCTTGGGCATGACTGATTAAATCACTGGCCACTGGGTGGCCAGATGAGGGTGTCGTGATTGGGTAGTATTGGAAGCCTTGGCAGTATTCCTGAAAACAAGAAGGGGCAGCATCACAGTGATCCATGATAAGAAATGAGGAAATCGGTGGCTGTTACTTGGGAGGTGAGGAATCACTTCCCAGGTTAAAGGCAATTTACCAAAGTGTTAAAGAGTTCTGATCCCAGACTGGGTTCATATTGCAGCTCTGTCATTTAACAATTCTGAGCTCTTTAGCAAGATAGTTATTGCTCTGCTCTAAGCCTCAGCTTCCTTTATGTAAATTGTATAATAATTTTACCTGCCTTGCAAGGTGGAGGTAAAGATTAGCGAGGATATGCCCAGCCAGGTGTGGCTTAGTGGTTGAGCATTGACTTCTGAACCAGAAGGTTTGGTTCATTGCCGGTCAGGGCACATGCCCGGGTTGCGGGCCTGATCTCCAGTAGGGGGCATGCAGGAAGCAGCCGATCAATGATTCTCTCTCATCATTGATGTTTTTAGCTCTCTCTCACTATCCCTCTCTGAAATTAATAAAAATATATTTTAAAAAAGATTAGAAAGATTATATTTAAAGCACATGCCACATATGGTAGGTATTATTATTATTTCTCTTGTTTGGGGCACTTTCATAAGGAGACAAAAATTATGATTTTGAGGTGTTCATCTACCCACCCATAATTTATTGCCCATGAACTGTGAGTTGAGCACCAGACCAGGCTCTGGGAATGAGGAAGGCAGTGAGCTGGAAAGTAGGCATGACTGAAGAAAAGCTATTTCAAGGAAGATGTGGTATCAGAATACTTGGATTGGTTTGTGACTGTGATTTGGAATAAAAATTGCCACTATAAAACTGGACCTTAGTTGTCAAGTGAACATTACACTTGAGCAAAATTCAGAGACATTAAACCTCCTGTCATAAAAACAGAGGTAATGGCTTTTTGCAGGTAGAGTAGTAGAAATGCTTCAATTGTTAATATTTATATAACCCTTTATATTTGAAATGTATGCACTTTATCATTTCCAGAAGTTAATGTCTAGAAATATTTCCTAGTGGGAAGAGAATATTCCTTATAGGTTCTGGGCCATGCCAAGCACTTGGTGAGTTTTGGGCCAATATTAAAGGAGCCCTGAAAAGGCTATATTAAACAAAGGAGGTAAAGTTGGCTTTAGATAGGTTCTCCTCATTTCTTTCAATTATCTTCCTCCAGCCTGTGACCTGAGGCTGTCCTGGAGGGTAACAGTCCCCTGTAGACACATTAAACTCCTCTTGATGCACCAGACCATTAACTTGTTCCTGGGGCATGCCTGGCTATTCCATTCCTCCTCCTCCCTAGGTGATGTCTTTTATAGAACTTTCTGCATTTTTGGGCACAGGGTGTGGGGTCATCGAGTGACCAATATGTTTCATAATGGTACATGAAGAGGCATGAGAGATTAAGACTCATGATACTATTCAAGGATGCAGAAGTTAAGAATAATGAGACTACTTATTTTCCCAAGTGAAACTTCTATTTTATGAAACCACTACTATATTTTCAAATAAGAATAGAGTTGGTTATATTTCATTATTCCTCTATTTGAATCATAACTTCTTCCTAGGAGTATGGTTTTGCTGCCTAAGTATTACTTTTCTCCACTTCTCTCCCATATGCAAATATAGATCCTTGAATGATGTCATTTCATTATAATGTTGATGATAAAAAAATTTGATTCCTAGCTGGGGCCACTATGTGTGTGGAGTTGACATGTTCTCCCCATGTCTGTGTGGGTTTTCTCTGGGTACTCTGGTTTCCTCCCACATTCCAAAGATGCGTATGTGAGGTGAACTGGTGTATCTAAATTGTCCTGAGTGTGTGTGGGAGTGGGTGTGAGTGGCCCTGCGATGGAAGAGTGCCCTGTTCAGGGTGGGGCCCATCTTGCACCCTGTGCTGCCTGGGGACACCTCAGCTACCCATGAGCCTGCACTGAAACAAGTAGGTTGGAAAGAATTATCTGACTGGTTTTTATTCATCTTTCCTAAATATATGTATAGCTCACATTTATGTCAACACTAATATTAGAAATGTTTTGGGTCTTTATTTAGAAGTTTGACAATATTTTGTGAACAGAAATATGCCATAGAATCTTATCTCTTATTTATATCAATTAGCCTATAATAAGATTGGTTTTGTTATACATCATTTCCCTTAAAGTCGCAGTTTCCAAGAACCCATCAACTACATTAAGCAAGGACTTATAGTATTATTGTGATGTCTCTACTTTCCAGTTTGAGGTACTTAAATGTGTCAAGTTTAGCCCTCTCAATCTAGTAGGGGTGTGATATTGCCTCTAGGTTTCTAAGAGGTGAGCTAAAGAATAAAGAATGTTGTTTGAAAAAATAACACCCTGCAGAACTATGTGTTATGTGACTGATACTAAAGCTAAAAAGAAAAAAATAGTTACCATTTATCAAGTAGTCATCACATTGTAGGCATTAAGCTAAGCATTTTACATATATTATGCTTGTTTCAACCTCAAGAAAATATCATGAGGAGACTATTATAACTTATATTTTGCAGATTATGGTGAGGAAACTGAGTTATGCAAAGAGTAAATAATTTGCTCAAGGTTACATGCCTGGGATGTTAAAGATAGGATTCAAACCTAAAAATAACTCCCAGATATGTGTTTTGACCATTACATAATGTGATCTCCCATAATGTAATGAGATTTTAAAAACAATTGTGCCTGAGTATATTCATTCAAATAAAGGTCGTGTCTTTCTAAGTCATCACCTTGGAAGGTTACACAATTATTTCAATGAAGCAGCTATTGCTCAAAACATATTTGAAACTTCTTTTAGGTAGTCCCTTTGAATGTTGACAGATTCTTATCCTTCAAGGGTGGGTTTTATCTTTAGAAATCTCTGCAAGTCACCTGGAGTTCAGCCTGATGAATAAGGTGGCTCATCAACTCGGATGGTTGGATGGTTCTAATATTTCATCTAAATAAGGTGTGATTATATAGGTATGTCTAAACTTAATTTCCCTGTGTAATTTATACACTGCTTTGAGGCAGATTCAGAAATGTTTTGGGCAATAGAACATGACTGAGCATGTGCACCCTTTTTGAGGTTACTATTTTGAAGGATGTTATCAGAAGGTTCACATGAGTTTATTCTTGATACTCATACCTTGCATGTACACATTCACAGACTGAGTTGATGAGCATGTTAAATCATTAAATATTTTTGTGGTTTAAAAAATAATCTTTTAAAAAGCAATGTGTTGTCTCAACAGTTATTTAAGCAGATAACTTACAAAATGTTCCATCTATCAAGATGTCCTGAATTGCTATGCATTGAATTCACTTCTGATTCCTTTGTCACATTACTTGTAACTTTTTCATTATGTAAATATATAAAAATGATCTTGTACATGCTTCCTGCTCTCTTTCCATTTCATATTTATGAGATAGAAAAAAAGTTAGAAAGGAAGTGCTGAATAAATGAACATTAATAGACTCAGATATCAACCTATGTAAATTGAAGTTACATGCTTTGAAGCACAGTACATTGAAGATAACGAAGCTTAAAGCAAATTTGAGTTCAGAGATATATGAAATAAGCACACAATAATTCACAGTAGTACAAAAGTCAGAGGTGTAGTATACTGAAACCAAAATATTTAGAATTCTTTCCTTCAGGTAAAAATTTCATGCTATACACACATTCAGGAAGTATGGTTGCCATGCTTCAGTATGCTGGAGCCTGCTCATACAGGCTAATAATGAGAGTCTGTTGTTAAATTTTCAGAAATTTTATGAGTCAGTTGATGTCACGTAGGTAGTTTTAAGGCAACCACGGTAGGAGCTTTTACATTATATATATTGGCAAATGATATAAACAGTGATTTTTGCCTCCCTGAGAGTCAGTTGTTAAACATTATGAGAACAATACTAGCTGTATGTCTGTTTAGGTTTTACTTATCTTTACCCTCTATTTGGAGAAATCTTAGTTAATTATAATGCCACTAGCGTATGCACATTCTTAGAATTCTGATTCATCTTTCTACTAAGGACCCTTGGAAACATAATGGAACCTAAAGATTACTTAAGTCAGCAGAAAAACAAATGGATTACTTCCCTGGATTTCCCAGGTGACATACTGTGTTCTGTGACATTGTGAATGCCATTGTGAGCAAGTCACTGAGATTCTCCGGGATTCTTAGGTTCAGCAGAGATAAAACCACTTGCTATCTTCTACTCAAGGAAGTTGTGAAGATTCATAAGGATGAAAGATTAAAAATGGGCTATAAAGAAATGTTGCTGATTTGCATAAACCAAACACCAAGAAGCTTCATTACTTGATCTTTACACCTCACATGTAGTATGACTATGAAACAACAAGAATTATTGAATTCATAGACTAGATCTTTTACCTTTGACTGGACATTGTCTCCTTCAATAGTATCCCTTTGGGAAGCAATGCACTTGAATGATGCAACTGTTGATCAAAATATATTTGGATCTTTTTTTTTGACCCTAACTTCACAAACTAAACAAGAAACTCATTTGGTTATTTTATTTTATTTTATTTTTTTAATTTTTTTATTTTTTTTATTAGTTAAGGTATTACAAATGTGTCCACATCCCCCCCATTAACCCCCAACCTCCCCCCCCCCCCACACAAACTCATGCTCCCATCCCCCTGTTGTCCATGTCCATTGGTTTGGCTTATATACATGTATACAAGTCCTTCAGTTGATCTCTTCCCCTTACCCCCACCCTCCCCTACTTTCCTTCTGGGGATTGATAGCCTGATTGCTGTTTCTCCGTCTTTGGGTCTGTCCCTTTTCATCAGTCTATGTTGTTCTCTATAATCCACAAATGAGTGAGATCATGTGGCATTTATCTTTCTCTGACTGGCTTATTTCACTTAGCATAATGCTCTCCAGTTCCATCCATGCTGTTGCAAAAGGCAAGAGTTCTTTTTTTTTACCGCAGCATAGTATTCCATTGTGTATATGTACCACAGTTTTCTAATCCACTCATCTGCTGATGGGCACTTAGGCTGTTTCCAAATCTTAGCTATGGTGAATTGTGCTGCTATGAACATAGGGGTGCATATATCCTTTCTGATTGGCGTTTCTGGTTTCTTGGGATATATTCCTAGTAGTGGGATCACTGGGTCAAATGGGAGTTCCATTTTTAGTCTTCTGAGGTAGCTCCATACTGTTCTCCACAGTGGTTGCACCAGTCTGCATTCCCACCAGCAGTGCAGAAGGGTTCCTTTTTCTCCACATCCTCTCCAACACTTGTTGTTTGTTGATTTGTTGATGATAGCCATTCTGACAGGTGTGAGATGATAACGCATTGTCGTTTTGATTTGCATCTCTCGTATAATTAGTGACTTTGAGCAGGTTTTCATATGTCTTTCGGCCTTCTGTATGTCCTCTTTCGAAAAGTGTCTATCTAGGTCCGTTGCCTATTTTTTTATTGGATTGTTTATCTTCCTTTTGTTAAGTTTCATGAGATCCCTGTAAATGTTGGAAATTAAACCCTTATCGGTGGTATCATTGGCAAATATGTTCTCCCATGTAGTGGGTCTTCTTGTTGTTTTGTTGATGGTTTCCTTTGCTGTGCAAAAGCTTTTTATTTTGATGTAGTCCCATTTGTTTATTTTCTCTTTAGTTTCCATTGCCCTAGGAGCATTATCAGAGAAGAAATTTCTTCGGCATATGTTTGCGATTTCGCTGCCTGTGGATTCCTCTAGTATTTTTATGGTTTCCCGTCTTACGTTTAAGTCTTTTATCCATTTTGAGTTTATTTTTGTGTATGGTGTGAGTTGGTGATCTAGTTTCATCCTTTTGCATGTATCTGTCCAATTTTCCCAACACCATTTATTGAAAAGACTGTCTTGACTCCATTGTATGCTCTTGCCTCCTTTGTCGAATATTAATTGGGCATAGTGGTTTGGGTTGATTTCTGGGGTCTCTCTTCTATTCCATTGATCTATATGTCTGTTCTTGTGCCAGTACCAAGCTGTTTTAAGAACAGTGGCTTTGTAATACAGTTTGATATCTGGTATTGAGATCCCACCTACTTTGTTCTTTCTCAGGATTGCTGCAGCTATTCGGGGTCTTTTTTTATTCCAGATGAATTTTTGGAACGTTCGTTCTAGATCTGTGAAATATGCTGTTGGTAATTTAATGGGGATTGCATTGAATCTATAAATTGCTTTGGGTAGTATGGACATTTTGATGATGTTGATTCTACCAATCCATGAACACGGTATATTCTTCCATCTGTTTATGTCTTCCTCTATCTCTTTTTTCAGTGTCCTGTAGTTTTCAGCATATAAGTCTTTTACCTCCTTAGTTAAGTTTATTCCTAGGTATTTTAATTTTTTTGGTGCAATGGTAAATGGGATTGCTTCTGTAGTTTCACTTTCTGTAAGTTCACTATTGGTGTAAAGAAATGCCATGGATTTCTTAGCATTAATTTTGTATCCTGCTACATTGCCGAATTCATTTATTAAGTCTAATAATTTTTTGATGGAGTCTTTAGGGTTCTGTATGTACAGTATCATGTCATCTGCAAATAAGGACAGTTTTACTTCTTCTTTTCCAATCTGGATGCCTTTTATTTCTTCTTCGTGTCTGATTGCAATGGCTAGTACTTCCAGTACTATGTTGAACAGGAGTGGTGAGAGGGGGCATCCCTGTCTTGTTCCTGTTTTTAGGGGGAATGGTTTTAGTTTTTGCCCATTGATTATGATGTTGGCTGTGGGTTTGTCATATATGGCTTTTATTATGTTGAGGTATGATCCCTCAATTCCTATCTTGCTGAGAGTTTTTATCAAGAAAGGGTGTTGAATTTTGTCAAATGCTTTTTCTGCATCAATTGATATGACTATGTGGTTTTTCTCTCTCAATTTGTTTATGTGATGTATCACATTTATTGATTTGCGGATGTTGTACCATCCTTGCATCCCTGGGATAAATCCTACTTGGTCATGGTGTATGATCTTTTTGATGTACTGCTGGATCCGATTTGCTAGGATTTTGTTGAGGATTTTGGCATCTATGTTCATGAGGGATATTGGCCTATAATTCTCTTTCATTGTATTGTCTTTATCTGGTTTTGGGATTAGGGTGATGTTGGCTTCATAGAATGAGCTGGGAAGTGCTCCTTCCTCTTGGATCTTTTGACATAGTCTGAGGAGGATAGGTTTTAGTTCTTCCTTGAATGTTTGGTAAAACTCCCCTGTGAAGCCATCTGGCCCCGGGCTTTTGTTTGCTGGAAGCTTTTTGATTACTGCTTCGATTTCCTCCATAGTTATTGGCCTATTGAAATTTTTAGATTCTTCCTGGTTAAGTTTTGGAGGTTGTATTTATCTAGGAATATGTCCATTTCCTCCAGGTTGTCTAGTGTGTTGGAGTAGAGCTGTTCATAGTATTTTCTAACAATCCTTTGTATTTCTATGGGTTCTGTTGTTATTTCTCCTCTTTCATTTCTGATTTTGTTTATTTGGGTCCTCTCTCTTTGTTTCTTGGTGAGCCTGGCTAGAGGTGTATCAATCTTGTTTATCCTTTCAAAGAACCAGCTCTTGGTTTTGTTGATCTTTTGTATTGTTTTTTTGGTCTCTATGTCGTTTATCTCCGCTCTGATCTTTGTTATTTCCTTCCTTCTGCTTACAGTGGGCTTTTTTTGTTGCTCTCTTTCTAATTCTTCGAGTTGTAGAGTTAGGTCATTTATTCTCATTGTTTCTTGTTTCTTGTAGTAGGCTTGTAGAGCTATGAACTTCCCTCTCAAGACTGCTTTTGCTGTGTCCCATAGGTTTTGGATTGTTGTGTTTTCATTGTCATTTGTTGCCATGATGTTTTTTATTTCTTCTTTGATCTCACTGGTGACCCAGTCGTTGTTTAATAGCATGCTATTTAGTCTCCATGTGTTTGATTTTTTTGGATTGTTTTTGTTGTAGTTGATTTCCAGTTTTATGTCTTTGTGGTCTGAGAAGATACTTGATATGATTTCAATTTTCTTGAATTTGAAGAGACTTTGTCTGTGACCCAATATATGGTCTATCTTTGAAGATGACAAATGTGCACTTGAGGAGAATGTATATTCTGTGGCTTTGGGGTGAAATGTTCTGAAGATGTCAATTAATTCCATCTGATCTAGTGAGTCATTTAGGATTGATGTTTCTTTGCTGAGTTTCTGTTTAGAGGATTTGTCCAGTGGAGATAATGGGGTGTTAAGATCCCCTACTATGATTGTATTGCTGTCAATCTCTCCCTTGATCTTCTCCAGAAGATTTCTTACGTATTTGGGTGCTCCTATATTGGGTGCATATATATTTACCAGAGTTATTTCTTCTTGTTGGACTGCTCCCTTTAGTATTATGAAGTGGCCTTCTTGATCTCTTTTTATGTCCTTCACTTTGAGATCTAATTTGTCAGATATAAGTATTGCTACCCCGGCTTTTTTTTCACTTCCATTGGCCTGAAAAACCTTTTTCCATCCCTTCACCATCAGTCTGTGTGCGTCTTTTTTTGTGAGGTGGGTTTCCTGTAGACAGCAGATATATGGGTCATGTTTTCTTATCCACTCATTTACCCTATGCCTTTTGACTGGGGAATTTAATCCATTTACATTTAAAGTTATTATTGATAGAAACTTGTTAGTCGCCATTTTTGTTCTTTACCGCTGCGTTCCTTCTTTGTTTCCTGTTTTTTCTATTTACAGCAGACCCTTTAGCATTTCTTGCATTGCTGGTTTGGTTGTAATAAACTCCTGTAGACCGTTTTTGTCTGTGAAGCTCTTGATTTGACCCTCAATTTTGATTGATAGCCTCGCTGGGTATAGTATTCTTGGATTCAGACCCTTCCTTTGCATGACTTTGTATATTTCATTCCATTCCCTTCTTGCCTGATGTGTTTCTGTTGAGAAATCGGTCGCTAGTCTGATGGGGGATCCTTTGTAGGTAACTTTCTGTCTCTCTCTGGCTGCTTTTAAGATTCTTGCTTTGTCGTTGGTGTTTGCCAATTTAATTATTATGTGCCTTGGTGTCGGTCTTTTCGGGTTCATTTTGTTTGGGACTCTGTGAGCTTCTTGGATTTGTGTGAGTTTTTTCCTCCCTATATCAGGGAAATTTTCTGTTACTATTTTTTCAAACAGGTTTTCTATTCCTTGCTCAGTTTCCTCTCCTTCTGGCACCCCTATTATTCGGATGTTGTTTCGTTTAGCATTGTCCCATAGTTCTCTTAGGCTCTCCTCCTGCTTTTTAATTTTTTTTTCTAGAAGCTGTTCTGTTTGGGTATTTTTTTCTACCTTGTCTTCTAGCTCGCTGATGCGGTCCTCTGCTTCTTCTAGTCTACTGTTGATGCTTTCTATTGAGTTCTTTATGGCAGTGATGTCGTTTTTCATTTCTTCTTGGTTTCTCTTCATTTCCTCTTGGTTCTTCTTCATTTCCTCTTGGTTCCTACACATATTGTTGAATTGGTCTTCCATTCTTTTCATCCACCTTATGGCCATTACTCTGAATTCTTTCTCTGACAGGTTGCTTGCCTCCATTGCCTCCATTTCGTTTACTTCCTTTTCTGATGATGCCTGTTTTTCTTTCATATTTGGGTTGGTTCTTTGTTTCACCATGATTTCTCTTCTCAAGGTGTTTGGTTATGTAGTTCTCTCTCTGCTGCGCTGATTCAAAGGCACAAAATACAACACAACAAGGCACAACGTACAAGGCAACAAACTAAATGCACTCACGATATTAATAACCCCAAATAAAGGTTACCCCCCGAGCGAAGAGAATTAGGGGATAAAGAAGAAAAAAGAGAAAAAGATTAAAGAGAAAAATAAAAAACAAAAAGGAGTGCCGAAATGAGATTGGGAAAAGGGAGAGAAGAAAAAAACAAAAATACAAAAAAAACAAAAAAAGTAAGAATGAAATGAGGTGGGGAAGAGGCTATTTGTATGGGGAGAGCGAGGGATTGGAAATTAGATATATAAGTAGGGTGAAATTTAGACAGTGGGTAGAAAGAAGGACTAGGTAAAATCCAAAGCAGGAATAGGGTAAGAGAAACAGGACAACAAAAGGGGAAAAGTGAGGAAGAGAGTTTTGGCTTAAGGGTAAATGTGAGCTAGAGAGAAATGATGCTAAAGGAACAATGAAAATAGTGTGTATAACACTAATCCCAAAATAAAATAAAGAAAAATAAAAAAAAATAATAAAAAATAAAATGACACTTGAAAAAATGGTAAAAGGATAGCAATAATACTGGTTAAAAAAATGTAGTAATTAAAAAGGTAAAATCAAGTGATGAAAAAATAAAATAAAAAAAAAAATAAAATAGGTTCTTAATGAAATGGTGAAAAAAGAATTAAAAAAAATATATAGATATAAAAATATTCAGAAGTGAAGGTGCTTCAGATCTTCCACTCTTCTTTTTGGCACGCCTCAGTCCTGCCAGGCATTCAGGGGAGTGTTTAACTTCCCTGCGATACACTGTCCCTCCGTGCAGTAAACCACAGATCTGATTTTAAGGCAGCTTGTATTTGTTTACCAGACTGCCTTTATTTGTTATCGCAGAAGAGACAGTTCGTGGCTCTGCCTCTGGGTGGCAGTGTGTCTGGATTGACCTCCGAGGCTATAAGTCCTCTCTATCAGTAGGGTTTTGTTTTTTGTTTTTTTTTTTTCCTCTATGGTATTTGGAATTGATTCGGGAAAGACCACTGCCCAGAGCTGGCTCCTTGCCACTGCCCGCTGTTTCCCAGGCTCCCCAAAAAGAACTTTCCCCTACAGGCTCTGCGAATGACCCCAACTGGGGAATCCCATGCACTGGGTTTAATAATCAAATGCACGGATCTAAGGGGAACTGTAACAAGAGCCTGATAGTTGTGCGAATTCGCAAGCCTCCACCTTCCAGGTCTGCGCGCAGTCTCCGCGCGCCCACTCGCCCCTGGCACCAAGCAGCCAGCAGATTGGCAAAGTCCAAGGCTGCTCCTTTACATCCAGTCCAGCTATGGGCTCATTTTTCGCGTTCCCTTCTGCCAGCAGCCCTGTGGGGCCCCTTCCCCACTCGCGGGTCACGCTGGTCCCAACAGCTGCAGACTCTGTGGGGCGCAGATTCCGCCCCGCGCGCGCGCGAGCTCGGTCCTCCCTCCAACCCGAACTGCAAACCGCACCTTTAGGGGATGTCCAACCTTTCCGTGAGAAGAAGCAGTGCTCGTCTGAGTTCAGGCAGTCACGCTGCTTGAGATCCCTTGTTTCCAGGTTAGTAGCTGGTCTCTGGATGCCGGCAACAACCACCCAAGATGGCGCAGTCTCCGCTGCTTAGCTGGCGCACCACGAGAGGCTTCAGCCGCAGTCTCCAACCGTCCTTTTTTTCCTGGGGGTTCTCGGTCTTTCCTAGCTGCAGACAGTCTCTCAGCTGAAAATCCTCTGCCTATTCGGGCTGCATGTTACCTGTTTCAGCTGCTCACCCTTATCTGCTCCAGGACACGGCACAGGACACGTCCGTTTATACCGCTGCCATTTTCCCTCCCTCATTTGGTTATTTTAGAGTCACAGCTCATCTTGTGCTCAGAATAGTATTACCCCTAACAAGATCATGCTTTTATTTATCAGGGTTGGTTTCAAATGACTTGGGGGTAATTTTCAGAAGTTAAAAACCTATTCTCAAAAGGTGGAAATTTGCCAGCACCAAAGGTAGTTAAAAAAAGTTGGGGTGTCATGCATTGTTTAAGAAAGTATAAATTAACATAATCTGTTTATAAGTATTCACCAATTATAATTGAATTTAACCTTTGACTGAGCAATTACACTTTTTGGAATTTATCTGACAGATACACTCATAAAAGTACAGAGTCTTGAACAGAATAGTTACTGCAACAGGAGAAGATTAGAAGAAACATAAGTACCTAACAACAGGGAACAGGTTAAGTAATTAGGAAACATCCATAAACACTATTCCATCATCAGTAAAAATGAGGCAGAGCTATATGTACTGATAAGGAAAAATCACTAAGATATTAAATGAAAAAATTAGGTACAAAGAGTGTTCTATGACCTTTGTTAAAAAGAATATAAATATTAATAATAAATTATTTAACCCTACAAATTAAAGAATTAGAAAGAGAACAACAAGAAAAGTCCAGAGTAAGTAGAAGGAAGTAAATAATAAAGATTAGAGTGGAAATAAATGACATAGAGATTAAAAAAATAAAAAATGTCAATGAAACCAAGAGCTGGTTCTTTGAAAAGATAAACAAGATTGATGAACCTTTAGCCAGACTCATCAAGAAACAAAGAGGACCCAAATAAATAAAATCAGTAATGAAAGGAGTGAAGTAACAACTGACACCACAGGAATACAAAAGATTGCAAGAAAATACTATGAACAACTGTATGCCAACAAGCCAGACAATGTGGATGAAATGGATAAATTCCTAGAAAAATACAATCTTCCAAGACTCAATCAGGAAGAATCAGAAAACCTGAGTAGGCCAATAACAACTAAGGAAATAAAAGCAGTAATCCAAAAACTCGCAGCAAACAAAAGCCCGCGTCCGGATGGCTTCACAGGGGAGTTTTACAAAATATTCAAAGGAGAACTAACATTTATCCTCAAACTATAACAAAAAGCCAAGAGGAAGGAACACTTCCAAGCTCTTTTTATTAGGCCAGCATTATCCTAATTCCAAAACCAGATAAAGACATTACAAAGAAAGAGAATTACAGATCGAGATATCTCTGATGAACACAAAATATTTGTAAATCAGATCCAGCAATATATTAAAAAGATCATACATCATGATCAAGTAGGATTTATTCCAGGGATGCAAGACTGGTAAAATATCTGCAAATCAATAAATGTGATACAGCACATAAACAAATTGAAAGCCAGAAATCACATGATCCTATCAATAGACATAGAAAAAGCATTTGACAAAATTCAACAGCCATTTTTTAAATAAAAGCTCTCAATAAAGTAGGAACAGAGGGAGCATATCTCACCATAACAAAGGCCATATATAACAAACCTATGGCCAACAGCATACTCAATGGGTAAAAACTGAAACCATTTTCCCTAAGAACAGAAACAAGACAGGGATGCCTACTTTCATCACTCTTGTTCAACATAGTACTGGAAGTGCTGGCCATAATGATCAGACAAGAAGAAGAGATAAAAGGTATCCAAAATGGAAAGGAGGAAGTAAAACTGTCTTTATTCCCAGATGACATGATATTGTACATAGAAAATCATAAAGACCCCATCAAAAACTACTAGATTTAATGGATGAATTTGGCAACATAGCTGGATACAAAATTAACACCCAGAAATCAATGGCATTTTTATACATCAATATTGAATTCTCAGAAAGAGAAACTAAAAAAAACCCCCATACAAACAAAAAAAAATCCCATTTACCATACCAACAAAAAAAGTAAGATACTTGGGAACAAACATACCCAAGAAGGGAAAAGACTTATATTTGGAAAACTATAGGGCATTGAAAAAAGAGATAGCGGCAGATATAAACAAGTGGCGGAATATACCGTATTCATGAATTGGTAGAATTTAACATCATTAAAATGTCCATACTACCTAAAGCAATCTATAGATTAAAGGCAATCTCTATTAAAATACTCAGAGCATATTTCACAGATCTAGGACAAACATTCCAAAAATTTATATGGAACCAAAGAAGACCCTGAATAGCTGCAGCAATCTTGAAAAAGAAGAACAAAGTTGAAGGAATCACAATGCAAGATCTCAAGTTATACTACAAAGCCATTGTGATCAAAACAGCCTGGTACTGGCACAAGAACAGGCATATAGATCCATGGAACAGAACAGAGACCCCAGAAATCGACCCAAGCCATTAGGCTCAATTAATATTTAACAAAAGATGCACAGCATACAATGGATTCAAGGCAGTCCCTTCAATATATGGTGTTGGGAAATTTGGTCAGATACATGATAAAAAAAAAAAAAAGAAACTATCACCAACTTATACCATACATAAGAATAAACTCAAAATTGATAAATTCTTAAATGTAAGTCTTAAAACCATAAAAACATTAGAAGAAACCATAGGCAGCAAAATCTCAGACATCTCTCATAGCAGTATGTTTACGAATACATCTCCTAAGGCAAAGGAAACTAAGGTGAAAATAAACAAATGGGACTACATAAAAATAAAAAGCTACTGCAGCAAAAGAAACCATTATTAAAATGAAAAGGGAACCCTCTGTTTGGGAGAACATATATGGCACTGATACATCTGTTAAAGGGTTAATATCCAAAATATATAAGGAACTTATATACCTTAACAAAAGGAAGACAAACAATTCAATTAAAAAATAGGCAAAAAACCTAAATAGACACTTCTCCAAAGTGAACATACAAATGGCCAAGAGACACATGAAAAAATGCTCAAAGTCACTGATCATCAGAGAGATGCAAATTAAAATAACAATGAGATATAACCTCATACTTGTCAGAATGGCTATCATCAACAAATCAACAAATGACAAGTGCTGGTGAGAAAAGGGAACCTTAGTACACTGCTGGTGGGAATGCAGACTGGTGCAGCCACTATGGGAAACAGTATGGAGTTCCCTCAAAATATTAAATATGGAACTATTATTTGACCCAGTGATCCCACTTCTAGGAATACATCCTAAGAAATCCAAAAAGGATATAAATAATTACTTATTAATTCATAAGCTTATAAGCACCTATCTATATCTATCTCTCTTTATCTATCCTATCTAATAAAAGAGAAACATGGTAATTAGCCGTACCTCCACTACCCTTCCCATTGGCTAATCAGGGCGATATGCAAATTAACTGCCAACCAAGATGGCGGCTGGCAGCCAGGCAGCTTGAAGCGAACATGAGGCTTGCTTGCTTCAGTGACAGGGGAAGCCAACGTTCCCTGCCTGCCTTGCCAGCCTCTGAGCTTGCAGTTTGAAACATTGTTACAAAGATAGAATCTAAACAAACTCCAGAAACCTGCTTTCAGCCAGCCAGGATCTCAGAGCTGGAGTTGAAACAGTGTTTCAATTATAGAACCCAAACAAACCAGATACCTGCTTTCAGCAGCAGAGGCTTCAGAGCTGGAGCCAAGCCTCAGAGCTAAAGCTGGCCCAAAATAAAAAAAAAAAAAAAGGAGTGGTTGGGAGCTTCACTCACCCACCAGCCTGAAAACAGCCCTCAGCCCCTCACCCAGACCGGACAGGCACCCCAGTGGGGACCCCCACCCAGAAGAGTGTGTGACCATCTGCAAACAGCCATCATCCCCTCACCCAGGCTGGCCAGGCACCCAAGCGGGATCCCCACCCTGATCCAGGACATCCTTCAGGGCAAACCAGCCGGCTCCCACCCGTGTACCAGGCCTCTATCCTATATAGTAAAAGGGTAATATGCCTCCCAGCACTGGGGTCAGTGGAGCCACGAGGCCTTCCGGCACCGGGATCAGCATGACAGGGGGCAGTGCCAAAACCCCCTGATCGCCCTGCGGCTTTGTGTGTGACAGGGGGCGGGGCCACAACCTCCCTATCCACCCTGCTCTGTTCGTGACAGGGGAAGGCGCCCCAACCCCCTGATCAGCCCTGCTCTGTGCCTGATAGGGGGGAGCTCCCTAACCCCCTGATCGCCCTGCGGCTCTGTGTGTGACTGGGTGCAGCGCCCCAACCCCCTGATCGGCCCTGCTCTGTGTGTGACAGGGTGCGGCACCTCAACCGCCCCCCACGGGCCCTGCTCTGTGTGTGACGGGATAGAGCCATAACCTCCCCATCGGCCCTGCCCTGAGTGTGACAGGGTGGGGCGCCCCAACCTCCTGATCCGCCCTGCTCTGTGTGTGACAGGGGGCAGTGCCCCAACTCCCCTATTAGCCCTATTCTGTGAGTGACAGGGCGGAGCTCCTCAACCCCCTGATCGGCCTTGCTCTGTGCATGACAGTGTATGGAGCCCCAACCCCCCTGATGGGCCCTGCTCTGTGCATGACAGGGGGTGGCGCCACAACCTCCCCATCAACCCTGCCTTGAGTGTGACAGAGGGCGGTGCCCTAACCCCCCAATTGGCCCTACCCTGAGCGTGACTGAGGGTGGCATCGCAACCTCCCGATCCGCCCTAATGTGTGCATGACAGGGGGCAGCGCCCCAACTCCCCAATCAGCCCTGCTCTGAGCACGACCAGGGGCTGCACCTAGGGATTGGGCCTGCCCTCTGCCACCCGAGAGCAGGCCTAAGCCAGCAGGTCGTTATCTCCCAAGGGGTCCCAGACTGTGAGAGGGCACAGGCGGGGCTGAGGAACCCCCCTCCACCCGGAGTGCACAAATTTTTGTGCACCAGGCCTCTAGTATATATATAAAGGTCAGTGACCAGAACGGCAGAATGACCAGAATGACTGTTGGCTATGACGGGCACTGTGGCAGCCAACCAGCCTGATCAGGGCCTAATCGTCCCCTCCCCCCAGCCAATCCTGGCCCCCAACACCTCAATCGGGGGTGGGGTCAGCAGGCCAACTGCCCGTGGCCCCTCCCCCAGCCAGCCCAGCCTGATAGATCCCCATCAGGGCAGGCCAGCCGGACCCCACCTGTGCATGAATTTGTGCACCAGGCCTCTAGTTTATTTATATAAAAACCTTGGGTGTAACATCATGACCAAGCTCGACCAATCCGAAGGAAGTCAGTCCTGCAGGGGTTGTCTTGGCAACGGCTGTGCCCTCCCCAAGCTGTTTCCCAGAGCTGTTTCCAGTATGGGCGAGGTTTGAGGCAGGAACCGGCTTTCGGAGCATGGACGCATTGAGTCCTGGGTTGTCTTGCCAAGGGCTGCCTGCGCCCTCCCCGAGCTGTTTCCTGGGAGGGTGAGGTTTGAGGCAGGAACTGGCCCTCGGAGCGTGGAGGCATATCTTTATAAAGTTTTAATACATTATATTAGAGGTTGTGGTAGTACTATTTTACCCACAACGTCTACAGGAATTGCTGCGAATTTACTTCTCGGTGGAAACACCTTTCATTCCCATTATAAATTACCCATTTCACTAAATGAAACTTTAATTTCTAGACTCGATATAAACAGTGAAGTTGCTAAAACTATTAAAAATGCCCAACTTCTCATTATTGATGACTGCACCATGGCATCCAGTCATGCTATAAATGCCATAGATAGATTACTGAGATTAATTATGAATTTTAATGTTGTATTTGGTTGAAAAGTTCTTCTTGGAGAGGATTTTGGACAATATCTCAGTATTGTACCACATGTTATGGGATCGGCCATAGTACAAATGAGTTTAAAGTACTGCAATGTTTGGGGATGTTTCAGAAAGTTGTATCTTTTTTTAAAGAAAATATATATTTTATTGCTTTTTTTTTTTTTAACAGAGAGGAAGGGAGAGAGATAGAGAGTTAGAAACATTGATGAGAGAGAAACATTGATCAGCTGCTTCCTGCACACTCCCTACTGGGGATGTGCCCGCAACCAAGGTATATGCCCTTGACCGGAATCGAACCTGGGACCCATCAGTCCACAGGGCAACGCTCTATCCACTGAGCCAAACTGGTTAGGGCAGAAAGTTGTCTCTTACAACAAATATGAGATCAGAGGATTCTGCTTATAGTGAATGGTTAGTAAAACTTAGAGATGGCAAACTTGATAGCAGTTTTCATTTAGGAATGGATAGTATTAAAATGATTTGTGAAATGATTTGTAATGGATCTATTATTGAAGCTACCCTTGGAAATACTATATCTATAGATAATATTAAAAATATATCTAAACATGCAATTCTTTGTCCAAAAAATGAGCACGTTCAAAAATTAAATGAAGAAATTTTGGATATACTCGATGGAGATTTTCACACATATTTGAGTGATGATTCCATTGATTCCACAGATGATGCTGAAAAGGAAAATTTTCCCATCGAATTTCTTTTTTTTAAAAAATATATTTTATTGATTTTTTACAGAGAGGAAGGGAGAGAGATAGAGAGTTAGAAACATTGATGAGAGAGAAACATCGATCAGCTGCCTCCTGCACATCTCCTACTGGGGATGTGCCCACAACCCAGGTACATGCCCTTGACTGGAATCGAACCTGGGACCTTTCAGTCCGCAGGCCGACACTCTATCCATTGAGCCAAACTGGTCTCAGCCCCATCGAATTTCTTAATAGTATTACTCCTTTGGGAATGCCATGTCATAAATTAAAATTGAAAGTAGGTGCAATCATCATGCTATTGAGAAATCTTAATAGTAAATGGGGTCTTTGTAATGGTACCAGATTTATTATCAAAAGATTATGACCTAACATTATCGAAGCTGAAGTATTAACAGGATCTGCAGAGGGAGAGGTTGTTCTGATTCCAAGAATTGATTTGTCCCCATCTGACACTGGCCTCCCATTTAAATTGATTCAATGACAGTTTCCTGTGATGCCAGCATTTGTGATGACTATTAATAAATCACAAGGACAAACTCTAGACAGAGTAGGCATATTCCTACCTGAACCCATTTTCGCACATGATCAGTTATATGTTGCTCTCTCTCAAGTTCAAAGAGCATGTGACGGCCTGACCGGTTTGGCTCAGTGGATGGAGCATCAGCCTGCTGACTGAGGGGTCCCGGTTTCGATTCCAGTAAGGGGTATGTACCCTGGTTGCGGGCACATCCCCGGTGGGGGGTGTGCAGGAGGCAGCTGATCGATGTTTCTCTCTCATTGATGTTTCTAACTCTCTATTCCTCTCCCTTCCTCTCTGTAAAAAATCAATGAAATATATTTATTTTTTAAAAAAGAGCATGTGACATTAAAGTTCTAAATACTTCAGCATAATGGAAATTAGTCAAGCACTCTGAAAGTGTTTTCACTCTTAATGTGGTGTACAGGGAGATATTAGAATAAGTTTAATCACTTTATCAGTCATTGTTTGCATCACTGTTGTTTTTATATCATGTTTTTGTTGTTTTTATATCATGTTTTTGTTGTTTTCATATCATGTTTTTGTCACTTTTATTTATTTATTTTTTAATATATTTTATTGATTTTTTTACAGAGAGGAAGGGAGGGGGCTAGAGAGTTAGAAACATCGATGAGAGAGAAACATCAATCAGCTGCCTCCTACACACCTCCTACTGGGGATGTGCCCGCAACCGAGGTACATGCCCTTGACCAGAATCGAACCTGGGACCTTTCAGTCTGCAGGTCGACGCTCTATCCACTGAGCCATACCAGTTAGGGCTGTTTTTGTCACTTTCATATCATGCCTCTGTTGTTGTTATATCCTTTTGTTAATGTTTATTTATTAATAAATTTATATATTATTTTCATATACATTTTACTAATTTCCTTTCATCTCTCACACTTCTATTATAGAGAAAGGGCAAATAGCAATATTAAAATATTTCTGCTAATTAATTCCCTTTTAATGTGCACGAATTTCATGCACCGGATTAGTAGTATTTATATAATATTGTCTCTGAAAGGATTTGAAGAAATAGGTAGCACACAAATTCTAGAGAGGGAAACTAGAAAACCAAGGAAAAGGTTGAGAAGGAAATAATTTTTTATCTTGTAATATTTGAATTTTTAAACACATATTTTCAAAAAACAAATAATAATTGTCAGGCACAAGGTGATTCTCAAGCTATTCCTAAAAGTTTTAAACTGTGCCAGTGCTACAGTTTAAGTCAATAAATGTGTCCTGTGAATAAAGAATTGCTACTTGGAGGGGCCTAAAATGTAAGCTGCTTGAATATATATGTTTTGACATATTTGTTAAATGTTTCATTCCTGCAATCTCATTTTACAGAGAGATTCCACATTGGAAGTAAAGTGCTAAAGTAAAAAATGTAATTTTTGGACATAGAGGACTCCATAAGGTCAAGGGCTACACACACTTAACACATAAGCCTTGAATGTTGCTCGAGTCTCAGAGTTTTCAGTTGGAAGCAATGTAAACGAACTCTAGCTAATTTAAACAGGAAAAGAGCTTATAAAAAAGATGTCAGATAGCTCACAGAATTCCAGGACGGATAGAGAACCAGGCTTAGCACTATGTAGCTAGGAAATGCCCCAATTAGTATAGAGTGAAAAAAGTATTACTGATATTTCAGAATTCAGTTCAATCAGAATATCCAATTTGGGGCCACTGATACACTCACACTGGAACCCTGAGTGAAACTGCAGGAACACATCAATTTGCTTCCCTCCTATTGGCCAGAAGTTGGTCATATGGCCAATATGTACCGGGCTAAAACTTTGGTGCTTTATTACAATGAGTGAAGGGAAGAAACAAAATAAACTGATGAATAAAACAGATCCAGAGACACAGAAGCATGGAACAGGCTGATGAGTTTCAGAGGGGAGGTGGGGTGGGTAATGGGTGGGGAGTGATTAACAAGGAAACTTATAGGCATATATGGACATAGACAATAGAGTGGTGAAGGCCTGGGAGTGGAGGGGTCAGTGGGAAAAACAAACAAACAAACAAGCAAACAAACAAACAAATAAACGGGACACCTGTAATACTTTCAACAATAAAGAAAAAAACAAGAAAAAAAAGAGTGAAGGAGAGGATGGCCACTGTGGGGCAGTTAGCAATCTGTCCCACAGACAGCGACTCCATGCTAACATCAAATCTGAGTGGCAACGTGCAGGGAAGCATCATCTCCGTTTGGATTTGGATGGGGAGCTATTAGACTGGAGTCTGCTTGGATCTGGCTTCACAAAAATTATTTTTTTGCTGAAAATATCCAAAGCCATTGATAAATAAAAAAACATCATTATGTATGTATTTTTTGATTATTTTCTGGTTTTTTTTTTTTTTTTTTTTTTTTTTTTTTTTTTTTTTTTTTTTTGCTAAACCACTGAGAATAGATTCATTTATAGGCATGTATGAGTCTGCTGGCATTTGGAATAAGGGAAGTACCATTATAGTTCTGTCCTGCTGGAATGAGTATTTTCAGGCTTAAAAGTTGACCAGGTTGGAATTTTACCAGATTCAAGCAAGTGAGTTTTCTTTTTTAGAGAGAATTGAAATCCATTGGAGAAAGTTTCTCATTAAAAGAGTAGAGAGGCCCCAATTGTCAAACTCCTTGACTTGGGGAAGTTATCTTTCTTTATTAACAGGGACCTTTCATCTTCTGGAATATGATAAGTAACCAGGTGCTGTTTTGATTCTTGGGGGACTCAAAATAGTTGTGTGAATATATTTTCTTTTCTGAGTATTTCTATTTTTACCCTTTTCTTTTTCTTGAAGAAAATGGCTGCTGGATACTTTCCAGGATATCCAAGAATTTAATAACATTTTTGTTGTTTGAGTGCAAGAATTTTTTCACATGTGAAAGCCTGTGTAAATTGAGAAATGGGGAGAGGTGAGCTCAAATGGATACTGAAATCCTAATAGAGACTCCAGTCTTTCTGATGCTGAACAGCTTAGTTGTAGAAGCAGGCTGTGTGTGGAGGATGGGTATGGTTATGTCAAGGATAAAATTGGAAAGTGCCTTTAAGTTAGATAGTCCACCTCCAGAATGAATTAAAATAAAAAGTTATAACTTCTCTCAAATTCAGTAGCACAACTGTTTTGTTTGGTTTTAAGAAGCTATTAAACATTTATGAAATCTGAAGAGGGGGCATTCAAAAATTCCTATAAGAAAATAATTCAGGATGTGAGGGCGATCTGGCTGCGACATCTGTCGCCCCATTGATCGCCAGGGTTGATTCGGCTGATCTGGCTGGCTAGGCGGGTGTCCCCCTCCTCCCTTACCCATCCATGTGCGTCCCTCCCGAAGCTGCGCGCTCCGTCGAAGAGGACGACCTCCCCGCCCCCCCCCCCCCAGGAGAGGACCGGTCTTAGGTCAAGGGTATATGAGTAGCTGCGCTCCCCTGCTAGAACCTCCAAACAAGCTCTCAAGAAAATAATTCAGAAATTAAGCCAATATTTTTAATACTTTAATGTGCTAGCCCTTTAAGAGAAGCCCTCCCAGTTTTTACAATGAGAGCTATACTATAAGTCATATTCTTTAGCTTGCAAAAATACATTAAGTAGGTTAAACAAAAATGGTCTGTACTTGGGAAAGTGCCTTTGATAATTTCTAGAGGAGTCTGAGATTGGAAAGTGTTCATGCTCTATTTTAAATGTTCACATCCCAAAGGGTTTTATCTGACTCATGGTTGTTTTATTTCTTAATTTATCCCAAAGTACTTAGAAAAATTCCGGTCTCCAATAGTTACTGTTCAAGGAACAGCTCTAGCCACTTTTGCCAGTTTGTCTTATCTCTTTTCTTCCCTTTGTTTGTTTATTGGGAATGCTGTCTTTGTGTATTTTCTCTGAAAAGACTAATTTCTTGCCATTTCTAATGTTTATCCCCTGAGACTATGGGTGTTTAAGAAATTTGCTTCTGTACCCTGTCATTCTGTCTCTTTGTCCAGGGGTGTCTGATGAAAATCGTTTTACCGGCTGTGGGTAAATGGATTTCTCTTTGTTTTGGAGGAAGACATTGCAATTACTCTTTCAATCTTCTTGTCTGTGAATGTCTTTGGGTAGCAAAGAATTGTGATTAAAACAATGGAATATGTATCGTAATTGAACTTCTCTCTTGGCAAGAGTAACCTTGTACAGTACTTACAATGAACTATAGCAAGGATACAAGTGTGGCTGTAAATGACCAGGCTGAAGGTTAATTTAAATACAAGCCAAGCTAAGGCATATTATGACTCACAGATGGTTCTAAAAATAAAGATGTGCAATACATAGATACAAACTGCAAACCAGTCCTGTGTGTCATCGGAAGCTTGGCATTACTCTGGATAAGCCTGTGACCTGCTCATATTCACGTTCCATCTCAACTTTTTTTATTTTTGTAAGTAACCCAACTAATACCCAACTTACTTGACCTTAAGATCTCTGAGTCACTTTGGATCCTCCATTGTTTTCCTATATTCCGGGTCACTTGCCAGGCCTTGTCCCTTCTCATCTCTGCAGAGGATCTATGCCAGCCTTTCAGTCTCACCTCCACCCTCCTGGTGCAAGCCCCATGGATTCTTGCAACAACCCTCTGCCTCATCTCTTTATGTTCATCCCCACTGCTTCAGTCCATCCTGTATTTAACAGGCTTTGTCCTGCCAATAATTTTTTTTTTTTTATCAAATTCTATGATCCCACATAAAAAAAAAAGAAAAGAAAAAAAAGAAAACACCTATTGGTTCCTTATACGAAAAATTCCAAATTTCTTGATCTAGTTTTTAAGGTTTTCTTTAATCTGACACAAATTTATCTCTTTTTACTCCCCTTCATGGATCCATTCTCTAGGAAAGTGATTACTTTCCTCTTCTTTGACTTCTGCTTACATTGCCTAACCTCCCCTAAGCCCCCTCCCTGCTCTCCTTGCTGTTATTTAATTCCTACCTGTTCAACAACTCAAGTTTCATCTCATGATGAAGTTCTTCTTGTCTGTTTTAGCACATATGGTGCTCAGAGACTCTGAAGGATGTTGGAACTGTCAGAGTCCGGAGAGGTTACAGAGTCCGGAGAGGTTACAGAGTCCATCGGTTTATTCTGTAGACCATGTAGTTTATACCCTCATTATTGTCTTTGCCACTAGGCTTGGGGCCAGTATCAGGGTTTTCCAGACCTTGCACAGCACCTGGCACACACTGCTTGGCATAGTGATAAAACCAAAGGAAACTGAGGCTCAGATCACAGGCAGCAGTCCTGGACCAGGTCTAGGATTTCCCCGTCTGTGCTGTTCCCAGTATAGCTCTTGTTTTCAGGACTGGGTACATTTCTCTCTGGTATGGTTAACGATTCTTAAGTTTAATTCTTCAGGGATCTGGGAAATGTCTCTCTGTTTCTCCTCTCCAGGGATATGGATCGACTTTTCTTTTTCATTTGTATCCCCCCAAATCCTAAGCTGTAACAGACCAACTGTTGTGAGCTAAACTGGTGGAAAGTATCCCGAAGGCATCTGTGCTCATGTGACATCGCTGAGGAGGAAGCAGATCTTTGCTGAGTGCCGACCATGGCTGAGCGCTGGCCCTGGAAACAGGTTTTTTCTTCCAGTTCCCATTTTTGATACACTTTTATCTCAAATTTCTAGTTAAAATTGATTTTTGAGGGTTGTCCGATTTATGCTTTTCTATTGAGAGGACTGGCTCTCTCCTTTCTCTCCCCTCGATAGCTATTGAACTTCGTCTGCTGTCATCCTTCTAGTTTGGATGAATATCCAAGGTGGCAAGTAGACTCATATCCCATACATCCTCACTTTGACATTGGAGCTTTATGGTATTAAAAGCTACCCAAGATTTTGAAAATGTGTCATGTTTCAGCTGGCATGGCTGTGGCGTATATATGTTATATATTTTCCTGTGGAAAAAACCTTTTTATTTTTCTATTGAGCCAGAAGGCAAATCTGTGGGACTCAAATTTAAAACCTTTAATGGGCAATCACTGCATTCCATATTCAATGCACAACAACAGGGTGCCTGGCCCTGCCAGCACTGCGGTAAAAAATGGGCCGTTCCAATCGCACCTAAAATACACAGCAAATTCACCGGAATGACAACTCTCATCTGTGTGATGTTAGAACACTTTAAAAGTGGCCAAAGTTCTATGTTTGACGTGTTAAAAGGCACAGACCAGTTTTTACCCTGAGGAGGGAAAGGGAGCAAGATTTAGTCACAAATTATTTCAATAATCCATTTCAGAAAAGAAAGCCAGTTTAGATTTTGTATCCTAAATTAACAGTTTGAGGCCTGTACATTTCCACTGTCACCTTAGTATGTCCCTTAAATGCCCTTTCCTCTCTGTCCCCACTGCCTTCCCCCTTCCACGCCCACTTTCCTCTCTGTCCCCACTGCCTTCCCCCTTCCACGCCCACTTTCCTCTCTGTCCCCACTGCCTTCCCCCTTCCACGCCCACTTTCCTCTCTGTCCCCACTGCCTTCCCCCTTCCACGCCCACTTTCCTCACTGTCCCCACTGCCTTCCCCCTTCCACGCCCACTTTCCTCACTGTCCCCACTGCCTTCCCCCTTCCACGCCCACTTTCCTCTCTGTCCCCACTGCCTTTTCTGCCACTAGCCCTCACTCTGCATTCTGTGTAGTTCTCCCTGCAATAGTCATTCCTCTTAAACATCTCATTCATCATATCAGTGACAGCAGTTTCTTACAGAAAGTCAGAATGTTTGCCTGCTAAACCAGGGACAAATTTGGCTGCGTTCTCCACCCTCAGAGTCTTATTTCTGTGAGTGTAGTGGGCCTCATCTCTTGTGGCCTGGGGCTGGGAAACTCGAACTGGGAGGGGATAATACAGTAAGAGGTTGAGTTAATGACCTTTCCCTAAAATCTATTAGACCTCTATGCATTGTCTCCATAAGAGGATTTAGAAACCATCAATCCCTACAATTCCTCCCCACACCTTTCCATTTCACAAATGAGTGAGCTTACCTCCAGAGCCTATAGACACTTGCCCAAGTTCACCCACTATTAATGGCAAGATGTCTCGATCCCAATCTATCATTTCTCTTCATATTACTTTTCTGGACTATAAAAGCTCTTCATGACCAGATCTCTCCTGATAATTTTTAATTCTTACAACTCTCTAACTTGGTCTGCTAGTCTCATCAGGGCAGATTTTCACTGTTATATAAATTCTGAAATCTGAAAATCCTGTCTCTGTTCTTAGCTGTTCTTGTGCTGTCATACTATCCCCTTTTCCTTTCAAATGTCTTATGTTTGACTCGTCTGTGCCAGTATTGGAAAGAATGTGGATTTTAGAACCAAGTATTTAATACTACAATTTAAATGATTATGGGCAAGTTAATGAGTTTGTTTCCTCATAGGATGGTTGGATGAACTGAGGCAACCTGAGCAACAAGATTGTGCAATAGTAGGCCATCAAATAAGGTCTGCTTTCCTTCCTTATTCCCTCTCATATCCACATCACCCATGGTGCTTTTCCTGACCATCCTATCTCACCCCATCTCAGGCTTTCTGTAGTCTCTCAGTTCAGCCCAGAGTTATACTGCTGTCTGATGTTTGCTCTTTGTACCAATTATTAGTATTGTTTACAATTTATTACCCCTTCCTTGTAAGAGTTGTCTGTTTCTACCTCAAGGATGTTGAGCTTGATCATGTGACTTGTTTTGGCCAATGGAATGTGAATAAATGTGACCTGTACCTGTTCTCCTTAGAGAGTCTGTGAGTTTTGGCCAGCTCTCACTCTCATCCCTTCCCCACAAGAATGGCTTGTTGCACACAGGAGCTGCCCCTGTAGCTGGGGTTCCAGGATGAGAAAATGTGCAGTGCTGTGGTATTGACCTGAAGTGTGAGCATGAAATAAAGTTTTGTCATTGTAAGTCTATGGGATTGTGGGATTGTTACCACTGAAGATTCGCTAATTAACTCTTGTTTTCTCTGTTGGTCTTGTTTCCAGAGGTAGACTTCAACTTCTTTAGTTCATAAACTCAGATGCTCAAGAAATTTAAGATTTTATTTCTATAACTACTCTGCCTCCAAGTCTCTATTATATTGGATAAGTAAACAAAACAAAGCCAAACCCTCAATAATCAACTTCAGTATTTCTTAGAATCCTCTCCCTCAAAATACCTTCCTGATATTGAACCATGATTATTATGGGGTAGTAGATTTTGTTCAGATGGCATCATTCCTGCAGACATGACTTCTTTAGATCTGGTGGCTCTCTAGAGCCGTGCCCAGGGCATGGGAGTCTTCAGCAGGGCTGCCCAATATCCAGACAAGATCTGTTTCCACTGCTTTCTCTTCAGTTTCCTGGGATTAAGCAAAGCTAGGTTCCCTCTGTACTTGAGACACAGAAACCCTCTCCCTCTCTTATCCCTTCCCCTAATACAGAAGCACCATTTCCCAGTCTTGGGGAAATCCTTCCTCTTTCAAGTTTCTATAAGAAACTCTGTCTTTGCTCTCAAATCCTCTTCCCATAAAAATTGTAAGCTTCTGCTTTCTTGCCATGCACCTGTTTGCCCTGAGGCAAGGAGCATAGAATTGACTATACCTATTTGACTGTGGTGGAAGGGAAAGGGAAAAATTAGGGAACAAAAATAACTTAGTATTTCAAATTATTATCTAACCACATTTCTAATTTAGAGCAGGGTTTCTCAACCTTGGTCCTATTGATATTTGGAGTGGAATGTCTTTGTTGTGGATGACTACGTATCTTGTGCACTATCAGATGTTTAACAGTATCCCTGGCTTCTACCCACTAGAGGCCAGTAGCAACTTGACCTCTGGGTTGTGACAACTCCAAATGTCTTCAGACATTGCCAGATGTTCCGAGGGCGGGGGAGGGGAGGTGTGGAGGGCAAAATTATACCGAGTTGAGAACTACTGATTTGGTATATGAACTGAGTTATGACTTTGCTTTCTGCAAGACTTATATAGTATTTAACCCATAGGAGGTACTTGCTAGATATGTCTCACTGAAGGAATTAAAATAGTACATTTATTTATACTTTGGATGGGGGGTGGTGTTACAGTTCATCTAAATGGGGAAGTGAAGATAAACTAGTAAGTTTGTCTTAAAAACAGTTGTTTTCCTCCACCCTTTTGAAGATATGTGCTCTGTATGGGTGAATGTACAAACTAATTATTGTTACTGAAGAATTCTAATGGAATTCTGAATTTAGTCACTCAACCAGGGTGCTGATTAACAAAAGGTTGGTTGGTTGGAAAAGCATTTATGAAAAGGAACAACAAAATAAGTAATTTACATTCCAAAGAATATGATTCCTAGGAGGGCACAGTCAATTGTAGAGTTCTGCTAACACCACAGTCCCAGAATGTGCCGTCGGAGGGATCTGTGAGAGCGGAGGATGAAATGTGTGTGGGAACCCCACCTGCTGCCGTGTTCCAGTGCCCATAGAGACCTCGCCACAGTGAAAGGGGCTTTTTCCATGGAAAGGTGAGAGATTTGGGCATGACGTTTTCTTAGCAGGGCAAAGACTCCACAGTTGGCAAGATAAGAGATGATATATTCTTTCAGTAGAAGTAAGTCTTTGATGCATGTATATTAGAGTTGAGGAAGGCATTACAGGAAAATTGTTATTTATGTTTTATAGGAAATTAATTCTACCACTTTTCTCAGGCAAAACGGTAACCTGATTATGAAGGCAAAGAAACTAGCAAGGAGCAGCATCACTCGTGTTCCATGCTGTTTATGGCCTGATTGCAACAAATGCAGGTGCTTTTATTTTCAGATACACGACAGACAGTCTGTCATCTTGGGCTTTTAGAAATTTATATATGCAAACACTTGGCAGAGCAGGTATCTCTGCAACCTTTCTTAACAGTAACAGACTGCTATTCAGCGCTTGGGGTAAAATTTAGTGGGTACCTCTCATTTTGGCATATATACGTGTGAGAAGAAAAACCTTGTGTCGTAGGATTACTTCACCAGTATGATATTTTAGAAATTCTGAGGTTTAAATTACCATGAGGCTATATTATTAAAGTGAGAGATTTATTCAGTCTATACTACAAATTCCTGGAGAAATATATGTGCTTATATTTATATAGGTAAAATAAAAAATGTAAATAGCATATCTGGACACCACTTTCTGTTAGGCAGCGTTTTAGCTGTATGATGATTTTTAAAGGATCAGAATGTAAAAAATTAGGTTCATAGGGAACCAATAATTTAAAAAGAAATTTATTTTTTAAATAATAAGCTATGACTGCTAAACCTTAGAATAGTTTTTAGTCTAATTAAAAAAAAAAAAAGATTAGGTGTGGTATGTTGCTCATTTGGTGATTTACTGATTCCTCTCCTTGTCAATGGGGATCCCAGTCCTGAGAGTATGTACGTCACAAAAATCTTGCTGGACACAGCATATCACCGGAGAGCTCCCCTTTTCAAATTTTTACTCCCAACTTTAAGAAGTTTCAGTCTTACCTTTTCTAGATCGCACCACCCTGAAAGTGCCCCTTGCTTTCTCTCTTCAAGTTATATCTGCCACTTTCTCCAGATCAAGCCCAAGCTCCCCTTGTTCCCAAATTCTTTCTTAACTTATGCTGATGATTTTTTTGCTGGCAAAGCCTCCACACTTAATTTTAGAATTTGCTCCCAAAATGGGGTTATTTCAGTGTATTCCAAAATGTGTTATAGGGAGCACAACTCTGTGGGATGTTAACAGACATCACATGAAAAAGGGGGTCATGTTGGAATAGGTTTGGAAATCCTGTGTAGAAAAGTTTTGCCCCCTCCCTCCTGAGCCCACATCAGAACTTCTCAATGATGTGAATCTCCAAGATGGGAAAGTAATACGTCGTATTTTACTTGCTCACATATCTTTTTCTTGTAATATTTTTAAACATTCTATAGAGCAAAACAGACTTTGGAAATGTCAAGTTAGTCTTTTTTTTTTTTTTAAATATATTTCTTTATTGGTTTCAGAGAGGAAGGGAGAAGGAGATAGAGATAGAAACCTCAATGATGAGAGAGATCATTGATCGGCTGCCTCCTGCACACCCCCACTGGGGATTGAGCCTGCAACCCAGGCATATGCCCTTGGCCGGAATCGAACCTGGGACCCTTCAGTCTGCAGGCCGACGCTCTATCCACTGAGCCAAGCCGGCTAGGGCTCAAGTTAGTCTTTATGACTAGATGATGCTGGCTGTGCGCATGCTAGAAATGAGTGGGGTAATTGAGTTCAGAGGTAAAGAATAAAAATGTTAGTGGAAGTCAGTAAGGGAGCATTATCACAAAGATACCAACCACTGCAGATCAAGATCAAATGGGAAGTAAATCTGAGCCAGGTCCAGGTAGGCATCAAGAGTCTAGTGGACAGGGTGACAGATCCAGGAACCTGTGGAATAAAGAAATGGCTTTGAAAGTGCTGTGCTAATGTCAGAAAACCAACATGGTAAAGAGGCAGAAATGGGTATAATTATTCATAAATTCAACAGATATTACTGAGCATTTATTATGGTATTAGAGATAGGGTTTACAGGAATGAGGCCACTAAGTAGGACCAGCCAGCTAGCTGAAGATCAGAGTTTGGACTGGAGAGACAGAGGAATGGTGAAAACCAGACACTCAAGACATTTGTGCAGATATTGAAAAGCATAGATGGGGGTGTCCTGCCTGAGAGGAACAGACAGCTGGACTTGGCCAGGGGCTGACATGCTGTCCATGCCACGATGGAAACAAAGAGCAAACTTTTTGCTGCCTAAAAACTTCTTGGGTTTCAAGAATAGAGAGCCCCTTTGTAGTGGATGAACTCCCCTTCCAATTCCTTCTCATTTGAGAAGCACCTGTCGTATTTCTACAACCATTTGTCTCTTTTATCTACTTATTGAATGAATCCCCACTCACATTCTTTTATTTCCAACTACTGTTCTAATACAGGCATATTAAAGAACTTAAAAAAAAATAAGGCAATTTGAACCCTCTGAAATAGGTCCTTATTCTTCCTGCCATGAATGTCCTGTGTCCACAGCAGGACGTTCAATTAGCAAATCAATGAATCAGTATTTTAATTATACATTTATCTGGAAGGAAAATGCTAGTTTCACTTCTGCACTATACCTTACTTGTGGGACTCACAGTGTGACACTGACTGAACCTGGGTTCCTGTGGTGAAATGAGAGGTAGTAAAATGCAAACATGTTGGAGGAAATTTGTTCACATTTGTTCATGGGTGTTTCTGTATTTAGCAAGTAGCAAGAATTCTTAGTTGCATGAAAAAAATTAGAATTGACTGTAGGCTAGGAATAATCCTAATTAAGAAATTTGCTAATTGTTATTCCCTGCTGTGTCTGTAGACTATATTTAAGTTATGGCTAAGCATCTTGTTTTACCGAACATGCTCTCTACTGTTATCTTACCTTCCCAGCTAGATGATATGCTCTTTATGGCTGGGGTTGGTGCTCCTTCCCCTTATTTTCCTACTCCTTCCCCTCTTCCTTGCTGCTGCTCTTTCTTCCTTTGCAGCTCTTAAACCTAGAGGCCCCAAAGGTCTCATTGAATATCTTCCATCAAAATCTTCAATAGAAACATTTCTTTCAATGCCTTTATGGTTAGATAAACCTTAAACTGAGAGGGAGGGATGGTGAAAGAACTGGGTATTGACGAAGCCCAGCCTCTCTGTAGACTGTGGTGCATGCACACTCTCCTGGGTGAGAAAAGGGAAACACCATTTGTTAAATAGAATCTTGGGAGATTTTGTTAACCACATGATCTCAACCAGCTCTTAAGGACTGGAGGTGGTTAGAGAGAGAGGCTTTGAGAGAAATCTAAGCTCCAGACTTAAAAAATAATTCCTCCAATCCTCTCCAAGAGCCAACAAGTCCATCCTTCTCATGAAACTTCTGGAATATCACAATCACTCATATCTTTGTGGCTGTCATCTGTATATAGCAACCTTGACCCTTGGTCACTAGAGGTCTAATCTAGCTTTTAAAGAGGCCCAAAATGTGACCAGACTTCATTGGCTCCCATACTCTAAAAGGTATTAAATTATTGATTTTATATACCAGATGGGGAAAACTGATATACTTTTCCTTCTCTCTTTATCTCTGTTTACAGAAGGATTTAATTGGGCACAGGTTTGCAGGCATATTTGTTTGACAGAGAAGAAAAGGAAGAAAGGAAAGCCATTAGATATCCGGCCACTCAGAGCCACCCTGCCTTAAGTTGTTCCCTAGCAGTGACTGGGAGAGGACCAACAAGGGACAGTTTTCTCCTTCTGTGTTCACTGCTAACTTTATCTTAAGTTGGTACATAAAATCACACTTCCACCCTGGTTAAGCATACATATGATGGAAAAGAATTTGTGGGTCAGTGAGTAATTAGAACTATTTCTTTAACAAAAATGTGAGTCTAGGACTTGTATGCATGCATATAAGCCTAACCAATGGACATAGACCCCAGGGGGGTGAGGGCATGAGTGGAGGGGTGAGGGTGGGGGGCAATGGGGAATAAGGACACATATGTAATACCTTAATCAATAAAGAGAGAAAAAAATAAAAAAAGATAAAAAATAAAAATAAAAAAATAAAAAAATGTGAGTCTGAGATGTTCAGACAGAAAGTAAAAAAGATGTAAGGATCACAAAATAGTTCTCCATGAAACACTGGGCTAAGACTTAATTTAAAAAGATATTGTGAATTTTTAGGATATTTTTACTAAAGACCATTCAACCTCGGCTGTAGGAATAAATATTAAGAGGGATAAAGCACTTTGGGGTTGATTCATTATCTTCAAATTTTTTCCCTTTTGTGCCTCTAAGGAATTTTGAAAAACAAAATATTTCTTTCCACACTTTTAAATTAACTTCTAAATTTTTAAAACATAAGTTTAAGTAAATGCAAAAGATGTAACTTAGCACATGTAAATATGGACATTTGAAAACAAAGCTGTTGCAACATTCAAAGAAGAACTAACACCTATCCTCCACAAACTATTAGAAAAATTTCAAGAGGAAGGCACACTTCTAAGCTCTTTTTATGAAGCTAGAGTTATCCTAATTCCAAAACCAGATAAAGGCACCACAAAGAAAAAGAACTACAGGTCAATATCCCTCATGAACATAGATGCTAAAATCTTCAACAAAATATTAGCAAATTGGATGCAGCAATATACTAAAAAATCATACACCATGATTTATTCCAGGGATGCAATGCTGATACAATATTCACAAATCAATAAATATGATACATCACATAAACAAATTGAAAGACAAAAGTCACATGGTCATATCAATAGATGCAGAAAAAGCGTTTGACAAAATCCAACACCCTTTTTTGATAAAAACTCTCAGCAAAGTGGGAATAGAGGGATCATACCTCAACATAATAAAAGCCCTATATGACAAACCTACAACCAACATAATACTCAATGGGCAAAAACTAAAACCATTTCCCCAAAGAACAGGAACAAGACAGGGATGCCCACTTTCACCACTCCTGTTCAACCTAGTATTGGAAGTCCTAGCTATAGGGATCAGACAAGAAGAAGAGATAAAAGGCATCAAAATTGGAAAGGAGGCAGTAAAACTGTCATTATTCACTGATGACACAATACCCTTGTACATAAAAAACCTCAAATACTCCATAAAAACTACTAAATTTAATAAATAAATTTGGCAATGTAGCAGGATACAGAATTAACATCCAGAAATCTATGGCATCTTGAATTTTCAGAGAAAGAAACCGAAAAACAACCCTATTTACCATTGTAACAAAGAAATTAAGATACTTAGAAATAAACTTAACCAAGGAGGTAAAAGACTTGTACTTGGAAAACCACAGGACATTGAAAAAAGAGATAAAGGAAGATATAAACAAATTGAAGCATATACCATGTTAGTGCATTGGTAAAATCAATATTAAAATACCCATACTACTCAAAGCAATCTATAGATTCAATGCAATCCCTATTAAAATAACAACAGCATATTTCACAGATCCAGAACAAACATTCCAAAAATTTATATGAAACCAAAAAGACCCCGAATAGCTGCAGCAAACTTCAGAAAGAAGAACAAAGTTGGTGGGATCACAATACCAGATATCAAGTTATACTATAAAGTCATTGTAATCACAACAGCCTGGTACTGGCACAAGAACAGGTATATAGTCAAAGGAACAGAACAGAAACCCCAGATATTGACCCAAGCCATTAGGCTCAATTAATATTTAACAAAAGAGGCAAGAGCATACAATGGAGTAAAGACAGTCTCTTCTCTTCAACATATGATATTGGGAAAATTGAGCAGGTACATGCCAAAAAATGAAATTAGACCACTAACTTATACCATACACAAGAATTAACTCAAAATGAGTAAAAAATTTAAATGTAAGTCATGAATCCATAAAAATCTTAGAAGACACCATAGACAATAAAATCTCAGACATCTCTCATAGCAATATCTTTACAGATACATCGTGGCACAGGAAACTAAGGTGAAAATAAACAAATGGGACTACATTAAAATAAAAAACTTCTGCACAGAAAAAGAAACCATCATCAACATGAAAAGAGAACCCACTGCATGGGAGAACATATTTCTCAATAATACAACTGACAAGGGGTTAATTCCCAAAATATATAAGGAACTCATACAACTTAACAAAAGGAAGACAAACAATTTAATTAAAAAATGGGCAAAGGACCATTTAGACATACAGATGGCCAAGAGACATAAAAAAGTGCTTAGAAACTAATCATCCAAGAGAGGCAAATTAAAATGACAATGAGGTATCACTTCATACCTGTCAGAATGGCTATATTAACAAATCAACAAAAGACAAGTGCTGGTGAGGAGGTAGAGAAAAGGGAACCCTAGTACACTGCTAGTTTGAATGCAGACTAGTGCAGCCACTACAAAAAACAGTATGGAGTATCCTCAAAAAATTAAAAATGGAACTCCCATTTCACCCAGTGATTCCGCTTCTAGAAATATATCCTAAGAAACCAGAAATACCAATCAGAAAGAATATATACACCTCCATGTTCATAGCAGTGCAATTTACAATAGCTAAGATTTGGAAATAGCCAAGTGCCCATCAGCAGATGAGTGGATAAAAGAGCTGTGGTAAAAAACAAAAACAAAAACAAAAACAAAACCTGTGGTACATTTGCCCAATGGAATACTATGCAGCTGTAAAAAAGAAAGAACTCTTATCATTTGCAACAGCATGGAGGGACCTGGAGAGTATTTTGCCAAGCAAAATAAGCCAGTCACAGAAGGATAAGTATCACATGATCTCACTCATAAGTGGAATCTAATGAACAAAACAAATGGATGAACAAAATAGATCCAGAGACATAGAATCATGGAACAGATTGTTGAATCTCAGAGGGAAGGTGGGGAAGGGTGGGTGATTAACCAAAAAAATTATATGTATATATGCATAACCCATGGACACAGACAACAGGGTGATGAAGGCCTGGGGTGGGGCGGGGCGGGGGAAGGGGGTATATGTAATACTTTCAACAATAAAGACTAAAAAAAAAGAAAATAAAAAAACTAAAGCTGACTCTGCCAATAAGTAAGTAAAAGAAAAGAAAAGAAAATAACGTTGTTGCATCCTTCTGATTTTATCTTATTACATTCCTCTTAGAGTCTAAAGACCACAGTAATTTACATTGAACTTGGATTGATTTTAATATATTTCTCTCATCATGAGTTTCACAGTGTAATTTTTTTCTGTATAGAGTTATTATTACTGGTTGGGATAATTACTAAATATAAAAAGTAAAAATTAATTGCAAATGTATCATAGGTGGAGACAGAAGTTTTATGTACAAATATAAGAGCTAGTTTTAGATAGAAGTTTTAAAACTAGTTCTCATATTTGTAGATAAATTTTGCTAGAATGAAACAGAGTTAGCATCAATATTAAATCTATCTTTCATTTTTTATATTTGGAGTCATTTGAAATCTTGTTCAGAAGGGAATAAATGGAAAGTTGTTTTTCAGTGTCAATCAATTTTTTTGGACTTCTTTCAAGTTGAATGCCAAAAAATAAAAATAAAAATCAACTTGTGGTCTTTCATTAGAATAGGAGGAAAGTTCTTAGTGAATTGTTTGACTTGGTCTTTATTTAACTGAATTTCAAGCAGTAAATTGGAAACCATCTGACTTATAGAGGGATACAGAGCCCCACTAGAGAGTCACTTGCTTTCTCAGCAGATTTTGAATGGTCTCCTTGTTGCTGGTGGTTTCTGCATTGAGGGTAAGGCACTGATGTGAGATTTGGCATGGGCCTGCCTGCCTTTCTATCCTAGAAGAGGAAAGGGCTCTGGTAAAAAGGAGGAGGGAACAGAGAATCAGCATTGTGCCTTGAATGAATTTGTTCTCAGGAAGATCACTTTCAGAAAAGAGAATATATGGCACTTGAGGATCTTGAGATTGATTCTCTCTTGGACTGCCCAAGAGCCCAAGGGAAAGTTTTTGCACACATGGACCCATTAGAAGACCACTCATTCAGGACTGATTATAAATATGCTTATGCTATTGGAAACAGGGCCCTTTGAATAAAACCTCAAGAATTTGAAATTATTATTATTATTTTATTTTTATTTTTAAAATAGGTTTTTATAAGTAATGTATTCAAAGATTTTGACCCACTACATAAAGAATCCCACTCCTTAAGAAAAATATACAAGTTTGGTAAGAGTTTAAATTTTGAGAGAGTCAAGCCTGATGCCAAGCCTTGAGATTTCTACTGCTTCAGTGCCAAAGGACCAACGGAAACAATTTTAGTACACAAAACTCCAATATGCTGTATAGTTGCTTTTCTCCTGTGTCAGACAGCTTTCTTCTGCTTCATTAACCCCTTTTTTGTGCCTTGATGGATCTTGGAATCCAGTTTCCAGATTTTTGGATTTCCTTTAATAGGAAACTTCACAATCATTTCCTTGGGAATTGTGCAGATAAAAACAAATGGAGACTCAGATTCTTGACTCATATCTGGCTACTGATCCTTAAATTAATTCTAGGACAAGCAGTCAATTAGGTCCACACAGCCCAAAAGACAACTTGATGGATAGTCATTGGGAAATTCCACATTTTTCCCACAAAGAAAACGATATGTAGTCTGGAGTTCGGAGACTTCTTGAGGGGGAGGATCTTTTGGCTGTGGCTACTATCCAAAGTCATCCTCTGTGAGGGGTGTACCAGCTTCTTCCCTCCACCCTTTAAATCCCTCTGACAAGCAGAGAAGCCCAAGGCTGATGCATAGAGAGGCACCAGCCACCATCAAAGGCTTCCTGAAATTCTTCGTCCTGGATTCACAACTGGTGCCAATATGAGTTGAACTCTGGTTCTGATCCTGCTGAATGGAAAGCCTTCATCTGTGTGGCTGCACCTGTCTGATCTATCCACTGGGGAGGGGACTGGTACAGGTTGGGACTCACCAGAATTCCCAAAGGCTCTTCAGAAGATCTACCCAATTTGGTCAGTGATTGGTTTAAGGTTCCACTGGCAATGGCCTGTATTGATTGTCTCATCTAGTTTGCTATAATACTCGGCTAGTGGCTTTTCATCTTCCACAATCTTTTTGCCTGCAAAATCAATGGTGATCTTAGAAAGTTGAGAGGCATGTCAAAATTCTCTCAGTTTCTCGTCTTGCTTCTGCAAAGTTTCCCGCTCAATCTTGGATAACCACTGATTAGAATCACTGGCAAAGTAACCTGACTCATCATCAATTACTTGGGTCCTTTGAATACTAGTTCTATCAAACTTAACAGTTTGTCTTTATGCTTGATAGCCTTCTCCAGACCAGACTTAAATCGAAACTCTTGGTGAGGAAGAAGGTCCTTCGTAGAGATGCCCACTTTTCCAGAATTCTCCATCCCTGACATTAGCTTCTTGAGCAATTTCTGGCTCTTGTTTGAGTCACATTGTAAAATATCCTGTCTTCACGAGTACATACCAGAGTACCACAGAATAAGCAAGGACACAGACTATACGCCCCAGATCACACAGTTATTGATCAGTTTGTGCTTCTGGCCCAGGCAATCACAAGGGTGGCGACCTGTGATCAGGACTGCAAGCTTGTCTTGTCCCTCTTTTGTGTATAAACTGACAAACTTTGTCTTCTTCTTTAAGGGGTTGTTGTTCCCTTGTGCCTTGGCCAAATCAAAAGGTGTTTTGACTTCTATGGTTGTGTCAGGTTCAACAAATGCAGGAACCTGTCTGTTTCTCCCTTTTTGCCTACTTCTCTTTAGCTGGTCTCCTGATCTCTGCCCATCTAAAATTTCATCTTTTTTTGAAGGACTGCTGCAGAACATCAGAAATCAACTCCTGATCATTCTTTTGCCATTTGTTTATAAGCTCTTCTATGAATTGCCCTTTTTTGCCCTCATTTCCCTGAAGGAGGTCAGCAACATATTCTCATATCCCTTCGGGACTTTCAATTGACAAAACATATTGCATGATCTCCTCACTGACTTCCAGGGCAAAAGTTTTCCACAAATGCTGAGTACACCAGCCCACCAGCTGCTCCAAGGGCACCGCCCCAGCCACCTCCATTTTCCCCAGCAGAACGGCTGGGCTGAGAAAGCCTGGAGTCCTGCGCCAGACTAGTTCCCTTCGCAATAGCGACTTGCTTGCCCGGGTTCCACCAGGCTGCACCGCCCCGCCATAGCGTCGCCTCCCCTTCCACCTGTGCTGTTATTATTATTTTTTAAATATATTTTTATTGATTTCAGAGAGGAAAGGAGAGGGAGAGAGAGATAGAAACATCAATGATGAGAGAGAATCATTGATCGGCTGCCTCCTGCTCGCTCCACACTGGGGTCCAGCCCGCAACTAGGGCATGTGCCCTGACTGGGAATCGAACCTTGACCTCCTGGTTCCTAGGTCGATGCTCAACCACTGAGTCATACCGGCTGGGGAAGAATTTGAAATTATTTAACCTATGAGAAAAGCAAAAGCAGGAAAGGAATATAAAAAGATACAGCTTGGTGGGTAGAGAGCAGTTACTCTCTATTTTATTGAAATTATAATAGAAATCAATATGAGTGTAGACCAGGGTGCTAAAGGGTTCTACCATTGGAATGTACTATGCTGGTAAGTCATATTTTTTTGGAGGGATTTAAAAAAAGTAACTTGGTTTGATAATGAAATTTTCAAGCTTTGGGAGAATGCTAGCAACATACTTTCTTTGCTTGATCAAAGGAAGGCCAGGATAAAAGGAACACATAGAGTGAAAATTATTTTTAATAAAGTTTACTTGATTTGAATATCTGGGAGAGGAGTTGCTGATTGCTTATAGTAGTATGATGGGCTCTATTTTCAAATAAAGTTCCGCTTTCCTCACTGACTGGCAGTGTAGCCCTGGGAGATATTTTAATGATCTCAAAGTCTCAGTTTCCATATCTGTAAAACAGCACCTACTTAGGAGAATGAGGATTAAATTAGATAATGTGAATGATTAAATGGAAGATGTTTTGCATGCTGCTGGCACCTACTAATTGCTCAGTAAGTAATAACTATTAGCCAGAACCAGTAGGGAATTTTAGTAAAATAGGTTCACTCGTTAGAGCTTATGTGAAGCCTTTGACTTTTGACAGCCTCTAATATTCCAGTTTTCATTCAGCTCATTCAAGCTGTATTGAAATGCATAGTAATAAGTCAGTGTATTTTTCATCCCTTCAGTGTAGCACAGCGGAGAGAAGAGTGGATTGGTGCTTTAGAGTCTCTGGCTTGCCCGCTCCGGTCTGCCATTAACCAGCAGTGGGTCATGGGCAGATTACTGGGCTACAGTATCATATGCGAAGAAATGAGGCTTTTGGTCAAAACTGTCTGTATGCAAGGGGCATGTGCTAGTGTAAATGGATAAGGTTGTAGGAGTGTAGTTATGGTTAAGAATGAACCTGTCCTATTACGCAGCCTACGAAAAGCCCGTGTTGGCTTAGCAGAGCCACGAAACCAAAGTCCCAGCGGGAGGTGTGTGCTGAGCTGGACTTCCAATGTGTGGTCCCACATGTAGGACTTAGAGCTTTATTTAAGCTCCATAAATCTTATTCTTTGGATACATTTCATCCCTTTAAAAAAACATTTTAATTTGATGCCCTCTTGAATTTTCTGTTATTAATACTTGGAAAAAGATCCTTTCATATAATAGACCAAATAATGCAAAAAAGAAAAAATGCAAATATAAGAACATAAAAAGATGTGTCAGAAAGAGAATTAAAATTATGTTGACAGCTTTCTTTTCCTGTTAGGAACAGGTGAAACTTTTCTAAAAGATGAAACTGGTTGGCGGTGTGTAGTCAACATTTAACACAATGAATATGGGCAGAAGGCACTTGTGGTTCCATCAGATTCTGATGAAAATACATCTAAGAATCGACGTGACTTTTCAGCCTGCAAATTTACATTTGTCAAAGAAGGCCTCCTGTAAGGATTCCAGAAGGGTTCTGATCCTGTCTGCCTCCCGTGTCTTTTTATAGTGTAAGCTTTCAAGCTGAAGTAGGAGCTGCTAATTAGCACAGACACCAATCTTCACCTTTTAACTCCTGCAGAAGAACCCACTCGAGTTTGTGAAGTCTGCAGAGCAAAGGTAATTGCCCATTTTTCTTAAGTTAAAAAAAGTGAAAAGTGACTTAAGGTTAACTTTCTGTTTCTTGGAAATCTCACAGTAGGAGTCTTGAGGCAGCCACATTCCCTTTGAACTGAGAGCTGGATAGGATTGATGGTCCAGTCACTTTCAGGGTGTTCCAGTCGATAATTGAGAACGCTGCAAAAGCATCATAGCTCATCTAAATACCACTTTAGAAAGTTCCAGTTTCCCTCATGGGGCAAGAAAGGCAAATGTGTGCTCATTATCACTGTACATGGCTTCTGCCAATTAGCCACATTCCAGAAGCATCACCAGAAGTCGGAAGTCTTTTTGCAGCGTGAGTCAGGGGTGCCCCATGCCTAATTAGCTAGATTGAATTATTCAGCATCAAATGGGGAACCAGTCAGGACTTCCAATTATAATTCAGAAATGTTTCTGTTTTACATTGCAATAAAAATAACACTCTGGAGTGGAAGAATCAGATAAGGCACAGTTACAGGAAATGCTGGGGGAACAATTACCAAGAAGTGAAATTAGAAAGCTTCAAATGGATGGGTGAAACCTGACTGGAATAAACATAGCCTTCCTCTCAGTAAATTGTTGAGAAAATGTTCCTCACGAAGACAGTAAAATCTTTAGCCTTGTAGGTCATGAACATTCCAGGAATGGTCCAATTTTTATAAGACTGGTTTAATACTATGGGATGGGATTGGACGTTAAATTCTCACTTGATATTACAGTTTGAATCTCCAGTGAGACTTAGCCAAGTAGTGCCAGGTGGAAGGGTGTTCCTGGCAAGGCATATTATATTTTATTGGTGGCAGTGATGAGTCTATTAAACTAAGGAGATTTCAGTTTAAATAATGATAACGTTGATAATGAAACTATGTCCTTTCTTAACTGGTGAAAATATGAATGCTTCTCTTTACATTGGCTCAGGTTCGTCATTAATGACAGAGATGGTTAACAATGAATATAAAATACCTCCTTTTCAGGTGTTGGGAAGGAGGAGGTAGGGAATCCCATGACAATTCAGAGTTTCAGAACTGGCATCTGGAATGATCAGACTCTGATCTTCAGAATCAATTTGATTGTTCCCTATCTAGCTAGAGCAACTTGGTGAGAGAGAAATGATATTGGGACTTAGAAAACGCCTAAGAGTGTTGTCTGTATCTTAACCACAATGTCTAAAAGTGTGTACTGAAGGCTTCTATTTACAGAATTACATTTGAATATACTTATCCTAATTCATGAAGTAGTGCTATCCTGAGTGCACTGTGTAGCCACGGACACTGAACCAGTCGGCATCCATCTCATCCAGGCTAAGAGATGATACTTTTCTGAGCCTGGTCTGTGTCAGAACATTTTACTGACTCAGCTGACTTTCATAATGTCATTAAAGGGTAATAGTATATTAGTTTCGTATTTCTGTTGTAACAGAATACTACAAAGCTAGTGGCTTAAACCAACACTCATTCATTATCTTACGGAGCTGGAAGTCACAAGGACACAGTGGTCTCCCTGGGTTAAAAATGCGGGTGTTGGCAGGGCTGCCTTCTTCCGGAGGCTCTCGGGAGAATCCATCGCCTGGGTTTCCAGTTGCTGTGAGACAGTGTGCCAAGCAACACTGGCAGCAGCCTCATACATCTCGTGGTTACCATGTCTTTCAATTGTATCGCTTCCTTTTGAGCCTGATTTAATCCTGTGTTGTTTTGTACGCTAACATGCCGTACAGGTGTGTAGCCTAGGAACCATAGGCCACGCCGCATACAGCAGGTGTGCAGTAGGCTGTGCCCCCTAGGTTTGTGTAAGTGTGCTCTTTAATGTTCTCACAACAACAAAATTGCCTAATGATACATATCTCTGTCATTAAAAGACTCATGATTGTATATGTTGGCTCTAGTTCTTCTCCATGGCCACACTGTGCTTAAGCCACCACTGTCCCTGTTACCCAGACAGCACTTTGTTCACTTTTCTCCCTGCTTCCCCTCTTGCATCCCTACAATCTACTTTCCAAAGACCAATTAGAATGATTTTTTTTAAAAGAAAATTCAAATTAGATCTTATTACTCTTGCTTAAAACCCTTCAGGAGCTTCCACTGTACTCAGTATACATTTTAATTCTGTAACAAGTTCTGAAACCTCTCGCAGGGTCTGGCCCTTGTTTGTCTCTGCAAACTTACCTCATGCTTTCTTCCCTCTTGCTCACTGTTCTCTTACCAGTTTTCTTCTTAATCTGTAAATGCATGAAGTTCTTCCCAGCCTCGGGCCCTTGCGCATGCTGTGCCCTCTGCTCTGCGTGTTTGTTCCTCTTGCTCTTTACACGGCTGTTCCTTTCATCTGTCAGCTCTCAGCTGATCAGGCAACTTAAACAAGTTCTTCCCTTCTCATTATTCTTACCACAGCCCTCTGTTGTTGTCTTTTCTTCATAATTTGTACTATCTGTATGTTTCCTGAAGGTACAGTGCCTGGGACACAGGAAGTACACAATGGGAATTTAAAAAAAATCCCAGCTTGTAGGAAAGGGACCAACTATTCAGTCGGAAGAGATAATACTTTCCTCTCACGTTGCAGGGGGACCAGGAGAGAATTCACAGTGCACTTAGTTTGGTATCTGGTATAGAAGAAGCTGCTGTTACTTTCTTTATTTTTTATTTTAATGCTTCCACTGATTATTTTATTCAGAAAAAATAAAACAAAAGAAGAAGCAAAGACAAAAGTCCTGGTCATTTGCAATGTCTATCAGTTTTCAATTTGACCTGCCTGTCCAGAAGTATTTCATGCAAAACTCCATCTTTCCAGGCCTTTAAAGAATTTTACTGTCTTCTTGCTTGTTTTAAGTTTGTAGTCCTGGAAGCTCTGAAGTCCCCCCCCCCCCCCCCATAATTCACACCATTTAATATTTCCTTTGTCTTCTGGGATACCAGCTTTTTTCTTAGTTTCTCTTTCAGCTCAGGATCTAATCTTTATCATGTCTTCCTCTCCTGTTGCTTTACTTTTTGCTTCTATATGGTCTCTTTCATTTCATCTGATAAAACAGCTACTTGAGGCCAATAAAATCATTTCCCAATCTTGAAAGACTGGCTCCCATTGTTCTCTTAGTCCAATCACATGTGAATGCCCAACAAGTCCATCTGAATTTATACCAAGATATGTTCCTTAGCCAGAGTTTAGGGCAATTCTGGAATCAGACAAATTTGACAGCTGTAAGCTGGTCCGGAGGATTCGGACCCTCATCAGCTTCCTTATATGGAGCTCCCAGTGCAAAAGTCCATTGTCAAATGCATGTATGTAGGTTTTTTTTTTAAAATTCATTTCAATCGTTCTGGCTCCTGAAATTTCACCAAAGTTTGTTACTGTCCATCAGATTCCAACAATATCAAGTTGGGTTTCTTCATCCTTTTTTCCCCTCTCCTTCTCTTTGCTCTTTTTCTTTTCATTCTTGGCCTTGGTGGCCTTGAGCACGGGTTTGGTGGACCTCACATAGGAGTGTTCTGCCCTGGTTCTGGGGATGCTTCTGTAGAAAGGTGGGAGCTGGCTCAGGATAAAACAGCTCGACTGGCCAGGAAAGGGCGAGGGAGAACCCAAGCTTGAAAGCGCAGGCATGCGCACGCACAGGTGGCAGCACGGCGCCTCGGCTCAAAGCTGTTGTTACTTTCATAAATGGGTTAGACAGTGTTTAAATGCAAAATTCCATACTTATTTATGTCTGTCAAATGCATTTTAATTTGTTTAAGGGGAGAACATATGGATTCAATCCCATTCCCAGGCCTTTGTGTGGATCAAATCTGCCAGAGGAATCCCTCCCTCTTCCTCGGAGGCAGCTTTCGCCCTGGTTCCTGGTTCTCCCAAGAGCTGTTGGCCCTAATTGGACACAGACCACTGCTTATTTAACTTTAATAATAGTTCTGCTTGTTATTAAACAGAATTAATCTTCATTAAGCCAATTTATTAAAATCATATTCTATTCTGATTCCTTGGGGGATCTGTTTCCTTTGCCTTTATGTTTCTATTCTAAATTCACTTAATTTTCTCTTAGAGGGCATTTCCTTCCTTACTTTGTCCTTAGTTAAAATATGAGAAAGAGCTTATGGAAGGGAATCAATGGGAAGCAAATTCCCCTGACTTTGTTTCTTGAATATAGTGGGTTGTATTTCCTTTTGCTTGTTATTTTAACTAAGAGATAAATTAATGGCAAAGGCCGACTTGTTTCCTTGGCTTGGTGGCAGTTTGTCAGTTCAGAACAGGTCCAGTTGGTTTGTTTTTACTGCCACATGGCCTTGGCTCACCAGTTTACAGTCAAAACAGGACTAGTAAGTCATCATTTCTCTGCTGGAGTCAATGGGGATCAATTTTCCAGCCTCTAGAAACATCCTCCACAAATCTCTGAAAGTACTTTGCAGAAAACTCTCTAGCCTGGTTCAATCAGCATCCCTCCAAAATTTATCATCTGCCTTGACACCGGAAGTTACTCTTGCTCACAGACTAAGCTGCTCTGCTGGCCTGCATCCAGGAGAACATTCTCTGGAGATGGCTTCTGGGTGGAAGGGCTAGTAGGTACTAACCTGTTCACATTCTGTTCCCTGGCACCAATATAATAAACCATGTGGCTTCCGTGGGCATATAGCCTGAAGTTATTGGCAGACATTTTCTTTTGCCACATCAATATGTATAGAATTAACCCTAAGGCATTGTCCCTATTAAGACTGACTCCTAAAATAGAGGGTTACTGCTGGATACATAACTGTCACTCTTTAGAGAAGTCCTTTCTTAAGCTCTGATATTTTGTTTTAATACTTAAGAGGAAATACTTATTTCAGGTGGAGTTTATTGTTTTACATTGTAGGTGTAATGTAAACTCTCTCATACTCAATTAGCTCTACTCAATCAAGATTGTACAAAAGAATTAAGCCCTGATGTCTTAAGGCATTCAGTGAATATAATGGATTAACTTCTTGGCTATATCTCTAGAATGGTGCTACTAGCTTTGTTCCATTTTTGGAAGAATTGAGAAAAAAGCCAGACAATCATTTTCTGTAGGACTCAGTTCTCCAGTAGCATTCTGATAAAGACTCTAGGGAACCTAGTGTCTACTTGAAAATCATGGCTGTGTGGAATCTACTCTTTGTGAGGCACTCAAATGCCTGTGTTGGAGATGCAGCCTCCAGTGTTTATACTAAAGGTATTTCCTAATCCATTAAGGGGTCCACCTATCACATCGACCAGGTGAGGTTGCTGCTTGCCTTCCGTTTGTTTCTCTTGGATTCAGCACCATCTCTGGCCTTCATTTCCCCTTTCTCAGTGCCGGTGCAACACATGCACTGTAAATCCTCGTTCTAGTCTCTGTTCTGATAGTTACTACCTCTCTGACCTTTCCCAATCTCTCCTAGTCCACATTAGAAATAATAATATGAGTCATTCATATATCACAGGAGGATAAAATAAAATGATCTTGAACATTATAAAATGTAAAGCCACATAACTATTGTAATGATTCAGGCAATTATAATTGTAGAAATGGGCAATTGATCTAGATGGATCCACATGAACATGGGGCTCAAGTTCAGATGAACACAGCAGGTCATACACCCAATTCGAGCAGCCAAGAAAGTTGGCATAAAGCACTAGTGCTCAGGACATCTGATACCATCAAGGACAAATAGAAATATATATTAAAAAAACGACATATTACAATTTGAAAATAAAAATAAAATAATAGCTTAAAGTTATAGAGCACGTTATATGCCAGACAGTATTAGGTATTTATTTAATCCCTGAAACACCTCCATAAGATAGGTACTATCATTTTCTTCTCCATATCATAGTAAGGAAATTAAGCCTTAGAAAGTATAAGTGACTTGCCCAAGGTGACACAGGCAATGGCTGGCATAGCTACATTTTGACTCCAGAGAGAATATTCATATCTTCTATTCCAGGCTGTTTTAAGTCAGATACTGATAAAGTACTTGTCAGTAGAATGACCTTGAAAGTGGGATGGCAAAGTCAGATAAGGCCATGAGAAACAATCAGAATTTAATATATTTTAATATATTTATGAGTCAGAAGGTCCTATCAGGTATGAAGCATATTTATGAGTCAGAAGGTCCTATCAGGTATGAAAAAAATGCAAGATTCTGTCATACTCAGAGATATCGAGAGCTAGATGAAAGGATGTTTAAAATCTTAAGAGCCAAAGAAATTCAAAATCCAAACAGGTACTGCTGCAGCCTGAGTGGGTTATAAGGAACTCAAGAGCCACTTCTCTTTTGCTCTGAAGTTCCCATTGGGGACTGTAAATAGGACTCAGTAGGTCCATCAAGAATTCAATGGGTACTGGAAAAAATAAAATTTAAAATAAAGGAGAGGAAGGGAATAGAGAACTAGAGATGAATTGAATAAATGTTGAAAACTTTATGACAGATATCTGGTCACTTTAACATTTTATTTCAGGGGACAGAGCATGATTAAACTAAGTACTTTGATCAGGACATCTGATATAAATAATTTGTGCTAATCTTAAATTAACTACATTTTCTTTGGATGATAAAAGTGACTAATTATTAATGATTGCTATTGAAATCAGCAGATTAAATGTGTGGTAAATACACAAGTCAGATGATATTATCAGAACCTATTTATTGAGCCCATATATATCAGATATTTTGGCGAGTAGCTATTGTACATTTATTTTATACAGCAACTCTGTTTTGTGTCCTATATCTTATAAGTATTTCCATTTTACACATGAAAAAATGGGGCTTACAGAGGTTAAGTCATTTATTTACTCAAGGCTACATGCCACTTGGCTAGTAAGTGACAGAGGTTGGATTGAACTAAACTCCATCTGATGCTAAGGCCATACAGGGCATGTCTAACCCTTTCAGCAGTGGCATACCAAGGTTGGGGGTGGTTTTCCCCAACAGGGAAGAGCATTGTATCACTGACATTGTTTAGAATTACCGACCGTGTTACTAGAAAACAGACTGACTTTAAGTCGGTTTTGTTGTTGTTTAAAAATTTTCTGCACACAATGCACCATCTTATTGTCTGCATCCAGGACAGTGAGAAGGTGGGAAAAATGAGGAAAGGACAAAAGTTAATAAGTCGTTACTATTGTGGGCAACTATGACTCATTCTCACTGGGAACCTGTGAAAAACTGTGTGGACACATCTCAGAACTGTCCCAGCGGAGGACATGGAGGCTGGGGTGGTTACTCACCAGCCCCTGTCCCCCACTGGATGGGGATTTGAGGGCCTATGCCATGAATATCCTAATTCAGCCTGTTTGTTTCTCAGCAAGTTCGCCTTTAAAGAAAGCTCCCAGGTAGAGAGGCGGAGATACAGGTACATGAGGTGGGAAGCTGTTGAGACCTGTTAACCTGTGAATTAAGGAGGGCAAGGGGATCTGTGGTTAGGCACCAACAATATCTACTATACCACAGTGTGGTTTAAGGAACATGCTGTGGACATCTCTCCACCCAAGGCATCATATTAAATGCTTAAGTAGTTTGTCTGTATTTTAATTAACGGAGTAGGCTGCTTGGATTTATGTTTTTTTTTTTTTTTTTTTAAAATATATCTTATTGATCTCTTCACAGAGAGGAAGGGAGAGGGCTAGAGAGTTAGAAACATCTATGAGAGAGAAATATCTATCAGCTGCCTCCTGCACACCCCCTACTGGGGATGTGCCTGCAACCAAGGTACATGCCCTTGACTGGAATCAAACCCGGGACCCCTCAGTCTGCAGGCCAACGCTCTATCCACTGAGCCAAACCGGTGAGGGCTTGGGTTTATGTTTGTATCCTGGCATAGCCACTTGGAAACTGACTCAAGTAGGTCTGTCTTTTGTGTCTGGGTTATTGCTGGAAAGAAGAGATACTTCCTGAGCAGTGTCTGTTATCTCTTCCATTAAAATCTTTTCAAAGAACAACAGAGACTTCCTGATCATTAGTGGCAGTGGCATTTTTCTCAATTTTCAGCCTCTTTGACCTCTATGTCCATGCTGTCAACTCCCTCTCCTCCTCTTCTTCCCCCTCCTCATCCTCCTTTTCTTCCTCCTCCTCCTTCTTTAATAGCTTTTACTGTTTTATTTCCAGGTAAAGGATGATGGTAGAGATGAGGTGGGATTTTGTCTGGAAGAAAGCTTCTGGGTGGATCTTGTAGTGTATCTTAAATTCATTTTGGTAAGCATATATGACTAGTGATGGGCAACTTTAGACAGAAAGAAGGGTTATTTGATTAACATCTGATTCCTTTTCCTAAGAAAAATCCCTTGCTGATAATGCGGTTTATAAACATTGCTTTTTGCAGAGAGTGGTGGGTGACCTTCATGGGACCAAGATGAAATTTTTTCTGCTCCTGTGGATAATGGTTGCACTGCATCAAAGACCTTGACCCCAGAAGCAGCATAACCTCATTTGGCAGTGGAGAGCAGACAGCAGCTGAATGGCGCACTCTCCCCTGGCTATTGTGGTAAAATTGCAGGCATACATGAGGAATGGCTACATCCAGAGGGATAGAAACTTTTATTCAGAAATTTAGCAAGGGATTTGAGTATCAAATTAGAGGCTATAAAAATCTTATCAGAGGAAATATGAATTTGCACCAAATCATATTTCCCTAAGAAAAGAAACTATTTCCTTTTGCATTTAGTTGCCATGTCTTTTTTTTTTAAATAATTTTTTATTGTTGACAGTATTACAGACGTCTCCCATTCCTCCCTCTTTACCTCTCTCTGTCCAGTCCCTCCCATCCCTCTCCAGGTCTTAACTACCTTATTGCCCATGTCCATGGGCTATACATATCCTATATAATAAAAGGCTAATATGCAAATAGACTGAATAGCAGAACAACCGAATAATTGAACAACTGGTCACTATGACGTGCGCTGACCACCAGGGGGCGTGCGCAGAACACGGGAAACTGGCGGGATGGTGGAGCAGGTGAGCAGGGGCACCAGACCAAGGCAGGGCACTGGTTGCTGTCATTGGGGCGAGCCTCTTGTGTTAACTGAAAATTCTTTGCTCCCACATACCACAGTCCCATCCAGTGCTCACACCTCCTGCTGGTGCCGGCCTTGCTCATACCTGCTGCCAGCGCTGGCCCTGATTGCTTGACACTGTCAACAGGTGTGAGTGGTGGATGCCAGCCCCAATTGCCCCTCAGGGCTTTTCCACCTCCCCCTGCTCCTGAGAGGTGATCGGGGCCAGTAGCTTACACCCATTGCCAGTGCTGGCCACGCTTGCACCTGTAGCCGGCCCCGGAGCTGCTGCTTGCACCTGCTACTCGTGCCTGGTCCCGATTGCTCAGCACTGACAGTGGGTGAGATTGGCGGCTGCTGGCCCAGATCACCCCTGAGAGCTTCTTCACCTCCCCCTGCTCCTGAAGGGTGATTGGGGCAGCAGCTGCTGCTGGCACCCGCTGCTGGCGCCGGCCCCAATCATTCTGAACATCAGCAGTTGTGAGTGGGACCAGCATCATCAGTGCGTGGGAGTGGTGGGGGCGGGAGCAGGGCTGCTGGCAGACAGGGGGCTGGGGGCCGCGGTAGAAGGGGCCAGGCAGGAGTGCAGAGGATGGGCCGAGACCCACCCCTGTGCCCACTGCGGCCTTGCGGCCCACAGTTCCTTTCAAGGTGCATGAATTCATGTACTGGGCCCCTAGTAAGTATATAAATTCTTTGTTTTATCTTTCCTTGTCCTCCCACCCCCACATCGAGGTATGTCAGTCTGTTCCATGCCTCCATGCTTTGGGTCTTATTTTGTTGGTCAATTCATTTTGTTCATTAGATTCCACAAATAAATGAGATCATGTGATATTTGTTTTTCTCAGATTGGCTTATTTCACTTAGCAAATAGTCTCCAGGTCCATTCATGCTGTCAAAAGGGTAAGAGATCCTTCTTTTTACTGCTCATAGTATTCCATTGTGCAAATGTACTACAACATTTTTATCCACTCATCTACTGATGGGTACTTGGACTGTTTCCAAATCTTAGATATTGTACTAGTAAATAACGCTGCTATGAGGATAGGGGTGCATACATTCTTTCTAATTCTGGGTTTTTAGGATATATTCCCAGAGGTGGGGTTGCTGGGTCAAATGGCTGTTCAATTTTTAAAAAATATATTATAACTGATTTCAGTGAGGAAGGGAGAAGGAGAGAAAGATAGAAACATCAGTGAAGAGAGAGAATCATTGATCAGCTGCCTCCTGCATGCCCCACACTGGGGATTGAGCCCACAACCCAGGCATATAAAGATGAGTTAAGTTCCTATGGCATATTTCTGGTTAGGAAGACATCACCAAGCTTCTAAACAAAGACCCCAATCACTTCTTATATTAAACATTGAAATAAATGTGAGCTATACATAAACTTAAGAAAGATTAAGAAAAACAGGATAATTATTTTCCAACTAATTCCAGTTCAGTGTGAAGGGTGGCCAAAGCCTTCCCCGGCAGCTCAGGTGCAAGACCCACAGTGGACAGTATGAATTTCCATCACAGGACCACTCACTCAGACTGGGACAATGGAGACATGTTAATTGCCCTGGAAACTGGCATACCCAGAGAAAACCCATGCAACTATGGGAAGAACATCTAAACTCCATACATATAGTGGCTGTGATTGGGAATTGATTCCCCACCACCATCAATGTTTTAATGAAACTAGAGGCCCGGTGCATGAAATTCATGCATGGGGGAGGGGGTGTTCCTCAGCCTGGCCTGCACCCTCTCCAATCTGGGACCCCTCGAAGGATGCCCTACTGTTGGTTTACAGGGATCGGGCCTAAACCAGCAGTTAGACATCCCTCTCACAATCTGGGACTGCTGGCTCCTAACCGCTCATCTGCCTGCCTGATTGCCCCTAACCACTCTGCCTGCTGGCCTGCTTGCCCCCAACTGCCCCCTGCTGCTGGCCTGCTTGCCCCCAAATCCCCCCCCCCCACCAGCCTGATCACCCACAACTGCCCTCCCCTCTTGGCCTCTAACTGCCTCTACCTCTGCCCCGCCACCATGGCTTTGTCCAGAAGAATGTCTGGAAGGTCTCCTGGAAGGTCTCCCAGTCTAATTAGCATATTACCCTTTTATTAGTATAGATAGAGGCCTGGTGCATGGGTGGGGATTGGCTGGTTTGTCCTGAAGGGTGTCCCGGATCAGGGTGGGGGTTCCCTTGGGGTGTGGGGCAGCCTGGGTGAGGGGCCTATGGTGGTTTGTAGGCCAGCCATGCCCCCATGGGGTGAAGGTCCATGGTGGGGGTGTGTGGCCAGCATGGGTGAGGGGCTGAGGGCTGTTTTAAAGCTGGCCACACCCCCTTCAGGGTGGGAGGTCCCGCTGGGGTGCCTGGCCAGCCTGGGTGAGGGGCTGATGGCCATTTTCAGGCTGGCCATGCACCCTGGTGACCTAAGCTCCCAGCCTCTCCTTCCTTCCTTCCTTCCTTCCTTCCTTCCTTCCTTCCTTCCTTCCTTCCTTCCTTCCTTCCTTCCTTCCTTTCTTTCTTTCTTTCTTTCTTTCTTTCTTTCTTTCTTTCTTTCTTTTTTTTTCAGTGCCTCCTTGAGCAGAGGCCAGGATGGGCTGGAAGCAGGTATCTGGTATTTATTTATCTTCTATAATTGAAACTTTGTAGCCTTGAGCGGAGCCCAGGGCTGGCCAGGGAAGGCGGGGAGCTTGGCTTCCTCCATCGCCAGGGGCAACTCCAGCCTCCTGCTTGCTCCAGCTCCATGGCTGCTGGCATCTTAGTTGGATTAATTTGCATACTCACTTCTGATTGGCTGGTGGGTGTAGTGGAGTGGGAGTGATGGTTAATTTGCATGATTCTCTTTTATTAGTGTAGATTAGTGTAGATGACATTGAATGAAAGAAAGGCATTTGAGGACCTACTGTATTTCAATGGTCTTACTTATTTGTGTACATAGTTTTACTTTGTCATTATAAGTTCCTTGAAAATATAGCTTCATGCCTTTTTAAAAAATTAAAAATTATAAAATATAACAGAAAAGTGCATATAATATAATTAGTCTCATAACAAATGAACACCTGTGTACTCTCACACAGATCAAGAAATAAAGGAATGGGTTGATAATATCAGTAAGTGCCTTTTACAGATTATTTGAATTAGTGAATATTCTCAAACCCATATCTTAAGTTTCCATGTTTTCCTCCTGTTTTATATTCTAAAGGTGTTTCTTTTATACTGAACCTGTCTTCAAAAGTTCTCTTCTGAATACATTTATCATACATTTTAATTAAAAGAATTTTGGATTATAGTTAAAGAGACTTTTGCTTCTGACCAAGACAGGGTTACAGGAACTGGATGTAATCACCCACTAAAACAACTAAAATCAAACCCAAACTGGTAGAATAGAAGACACTTACATTATATCAGTTATTGTAAGTGTGTTTCATGTCAAAAAAGTTAGAGGTAAGATTGAGCATGTTAAGTAGAGATATTTAATATATTAAAGATACCTAAACTGAACTTATAGAGATGAAAACTTGGCGGGATTTATAACAGAACAAACATTGTGGAAGGCAAGTTTAGTGCACCTGAATATATAGCAATTAAGCTATCCAAAATGAAATACATAGATAAAGAAGTTTACCTTTCCCACCACAACAAAACAGAACAAGAGTGAACCAGTGGGACACACCAATTTGCCAAATATATAGGGTGGGTAAAGTAGGTTTATAGTTGTTTGTAGAGAAAATAATACAATAATCTATATATATATATATAAAGTTTAAGCGACCATTCAACTGCTTGACCGACTGACCGGTAGCTAAGCTGCGCACGGACCACCAGGGGCAGACACTCAACGCAGGAGCTGCCCCCTGGTGGTCAGTGCACTCCCACAGAAGGAGCGCCGCTCAGCTGACCAACAGGTGAGCTGGTAAGCACAGCTGCTGTAGCTGGAGTCTCTCCCGCGGACATTTTCCCTGCAGGCCTCTCCCCCATCCAGGATTGGGACCAGTATTGGGACTGACTGGGCATGAGCCCATGGCCACTTCTTGGTCATGGGCATGCCAGTATTGCCCTAGGATGGGTGTGTGGATACTGCAGCGGAGCGGGAGCGAGCCTACCAAGTGATGGTGGGCGCGGCAGGGCCAGGATGAACGGAAGCGACTCGGCACCCGGCTCCGACTCCAGCTCCAGTTCGGGCTCCTCCCCAGACACCTGCCGCTGGGAGCACTACTACATCCCTCAGGGGATATTGGACTGCCGGTTTCATTTTTGGCTGATCCCCGCAGGCCAGGTCGAGGGACCCCACCAGTGCATGAATCTGTGAACCGGGCCTCTAGTTAATCCTATCTAATAAAAGAGAAACATGGTAATTAGCATATGTCCGCTACCCTTCCCATTGGCTAATCAGGGCGATATGCAAATTAACTGCCAGCCAAGATGGTGGACGGCAGCCAGGCAGCTTGAAGCTAACATGAGGCTTGCTTGCTTCAGTGACGGAGGAAACCAACGTTCCCCGCCTGCCTTGCTGGCCTCTGAGCTTGCAGTTTGAAACATAGTTACAAATATAGAAGCTAAACAAAACCCCAGAAACCTGCTTTCAGCCAGCCGGGATCTCAGAGCTGGAGTTGAAACAGTGTTTCGATTATAGAACCCAAACAAACCAGATACCTGCTTTCAGCAGCAGAGGCCTCAGAGCTGGAGTCAGAGCTAAAGCTGGCCCAGAATAAAAAAGAAAAAAGAAAAAAAGGAGCAGTTGGGAGCTTCAGTCACCCGCCAGCTTGAAAACAGCCGTCAGCCCCTCACCCAGACTGGCCAGGCACCCCAGTGGGGACCCCCACCCTGAAGGGTGTGTGACCAGCTGCAAACAACCATCATCCCCTCATCCAGGCTGGCCAGGCACCCCAGTGGGGACCCCCACCCTGATCCAGGACACCCTTCAGGGCAAACCAGCCGGCCCCCACCCATTAACCAGGCCTCTATCCTATATAGTAAAAGGGTAATATGCCTCCCAGCACCAGGATCAGCGGAGCCGCGAGGCCTCCCGGCACCGGGATCAGCGTGACAGGGGGCAGCGCCCAAACCCCCTGATTGCCCTGCAGCTCTGTGTGTGACAGGGGGTGGGGCCACAACCTCCCTATCTGCCCTGCTCTGTTCATGACAGGGGAAGGCGCCCCAACCCCCTGATCAGCCCTGCTCTGTGCCTGATAGGGGGTAGCGCCCAAACCCCCTGATTGCCCTGCGGCTCTGTGTGTGATGGGGTAGAGCCATAACCTCCCCATCGGCCCTGCCCTGAGTGTGACAGTGGCGATGCCCCAACCCCCTGATCCGCCCCGCTCTGTGTGTGACAGGAGGCAGAGCCCCAACTCCCCTATCAGCCGTACTCTGTGAGTGACAGGGGGGAGCTCCCTAACCCCCTCATTGATCCTGCTCTGTGCGTGACAGGGTACGGAGCCCCATCCCCCCTGATGGGCCCTGCTCTGTGCATGACAAGGGGCAGCACCCCAACCCCCTGATGGGCCCTGCTCTGTGCGTGACAGGGGGTGGCGCCGCAACCTCCCCATCGACCCTGCCTTGAGTGTGACAGGGGGCGGTGCCCCAACCCCCCAATTGGCCCTACCCTGAGCGTGACTGAGGGTGGCATCGCAACCTCCAGATCCGTCCTGCTCTGTGCATGACAGGGGGTGGCGCCCCAACTCCCCAATCGGCCCTGCTCTGAGCCCGACCAGGGGCTGCACCTAGGGATTGGGCCTGCTCTCTGCCACCCGGGAGCAGTCCTAAGCCAGCAGGGCGTTATCTCCTGAGGGCTCACAGACTGTGAGAGGGCACAGGCCTGGCTGAGGGACCCCCTCTCCCCACTGAGTGCACAAATTTTTGTGCACCGGGCCTCTAGTAAATAATAATACAAGAAGAAACTCTGTTTCACGTACTCATAACTATAAACCAACCTTTGCCTATCCTGTTTATATAATTGAAGTCCCTGCAAAACAAAGAGATAGAAAAATATTTGAAGAAATAATGACTGAGCCAGGTGGCTCAGTTGGTTAGAGCATTGCCCTGATACGCCAAGGTGGTGGGTTCAGTTCCTGGTCAGGGCACTTATAAGAAGCAATGAAGGAATGCATGAATAAGTGGAAAAACAAATTGATGTTTCTCTCTCTTTCTCAAAATCAATAAAAAAATTAAAAAATAATGGCAAAAAATTTCAAATTTATGAAAACTATATATCCACAGGTCTAATAAGCTCAACAAATTCAAAACACAAGTGCACAAAGACTACACCAACGCATATCAAAACAGATGTTTTGAAACCAGTGATAAAGAGAAAATCATGAAAGCAGCCAGAGGGAAAGAAACTGCATTTCATAAAAAGGACTGAAGATAAGAACGTAAGCAGCCTTCTCGTAGGAACCAGTATAAGCCAGAAACCAATATAGCAACATCTTTAAACTGCAGAAAGGTAAACAAACAAACAAACAAACAAAAAAAAAAAAGAAAAAAAACCAAAGTAAAACAAAACCAAGTCAAATTACTATTCCATAATAACAAAAACCTTTTAAAAATGAAATAAAGGGTTTTAAGACATACAAAAGCTGAAAGAATTAATTACCAGCAGATCTGCACTAAAAGGCATTTTAAAGGAAGTTCTTCAGACAGAAGGGAAATGATGCCAGATGGAAATCTGAATCTACATAAAGAAATAAAGAGCACAAGAAATTGTAACTATGTGATTAGAAAGAAAATATATTTAAAAACATTATTTACTTCTCTTTAAAAGATAATTGACTATTTAAAGCAAAACAGTATTATGTATTCTGGGGATTATAACATATGTTAAGTGAAATGTATGGCAACAATAGTACAAAGTTTTTAATACCTATTAGTTTCCACATTTGCCTATGAATTCAGAAAAATACGACATGACTATTTGGTGGACCTTTTTAGAAATTCTTTTGAGTAACCAAACTAATGTTTCATATAACATTTTATAAAATTAAAAATGGCATTTATTTATTAATTACTTGTGAGTAGTAATAATAGATAAGAATTTTGTTATAAAATATGTCGCATTTGAAAATAGCAAGAAATGGAAATAGTCTGGATTTGAAATTTAGCTTTGGGGTTGAGTCTCAATTGCCATCAAGCTGATTATGCAATTTGTACTTGCAATTTAAGCAGTTATGTTCTGAATCAAAGAATTATTTGACATTCTATATAATTATATACTTATTATTTATTTTTCTGTCCTATGAGGACAAGTAGTTGGTTTTATTATTTGATATTCTCAAACTTTGAAAGTGTATTTGTCCTGTAGAAGGTGCTCAAATATTTGTGAATGAATGAATAAATGGGGATGAATATTGTTGAGTGAATATATAATGCTAGGAGGATTTTATTTTAAAGTGTCCTTCTGCTCTTTTTCACCTATTTTTGTGCCAGAGACCTTTTTGAAGAAATGATGAAAGTTATGATGGATCCTCTTCCCAGGAAAATACTACACACACACACACACACACACACACACACAGTAACACTTACAACAGGATGAGATTGATGGACTCCTAAGCTTGATCATGGATTCCAAGGTTAGTAATTTTTATTACAAAGGTAATTTAAGGGTTATGGCTGGTAAAAGGAGTGGTTCTTATGTAGAGGTGATCATCAGAATCATAAATAAACACTTAGTACAGTGCTTGGTACTTGATAAACACCAATAATTCTAATTCTAATTATTACCTGTGGATTTCATCTGGCATCATTTCCCTTCTGTATGGATACCTAAAATATTCAGATTTCATCTTTTCTTGATTCAGAATCCAGAGGGCACTGTCCCACACATGTATTTATCTTTACAAAGATTCACAACTGATTTTATTAAGTGATTCTGAGACCCTTGTCTTAGTGAATACTGACTGGGGTCACGTGCCAATTACTCTCAAAGGTCTTGTTAAAGGAGGAAAAAATTATTGTGTTTATTTAAATTTGAATATTTAACTGAGAGTCACTGTTAATACTTTTGGAGTAGTAGATGCAACTTTGGTGACGATTAAGGAAACTTGTTAGATAAACAATTAGATGAAAAAGCTAAAGTTCAATGGAGGAAGTGGAGAGAAAAAAAGTAGAGGACCAAAATGCAAACTGAATACAAGACCAGGCATAAGAACAAGAACAGTAATGCTGATTGAGTTCTCATTATAATGATTTTCTTTTTTAAAAATATATTTTATTGATTTTTTACAGAGAGGAAGGGAGAGGGATAGAGAGTTAGAAACATCAATGAGAGAGAAACATTGATCAGCTGCCTCCTGCACACCCCCTACTGGGGATGTGCCTGCAACCAAGGTACATGCCCTTGACAGGAATTGAACCTGGGACCTTTCAGTCCACAGGCCGATGCTTTATCCACTGAGCCAAACCAGTTAGGGCTCTTTTACTTTTTTTAAAAAAAAATTATTTATTTTATTTTTAAAATTTAAATTCTTTATTGTTGAAAGTATTACATATGTCTCCTCCCCTCCACCCCCACCCCATTGACCTGAGATTTTGCTGCCTATAATTTCTTCTAGGATTTTTATGGTTTCAAAACTTACATTTCAGAATTTTATCCATTTTGAGTTTATTTTTATGTATGGTGTAAGTTGGTGACATAGTTTCATTTTTTTTGCATATATCTGTCCAATTTTTCCAACACCATATATTGAAGAGACTGACTTGACTCCATTATATGCTCTTGCCTCTTTTGTCAAATATTAATTGAGCATGATGGCTTGGGTAGATTTCTGGGTTCTCTGTTCTGTTCCATTGATCTATATGTCTGTTCTTGTGCCAGTAACAGGTTGTTTTGATTACAGTAGCTCTGTAGTATAACTTGATATCTAGTATTGTGATCCCTCCAACTTTGTTATTCTTTATCAAGATTGCTGCAGCTATTCAGGGTCTCTTTTTGGTTTCATATAAATTTTTGGAGTATTTGTTCTAGATCTTTAAAATATGATGTTCATATTTTATTAGGGATTGCATTGAAGTGGTAAATTGCTTTGGGTAATGTGAACAATTTAATGATATTAATTCTATCAACCCATGAACATGGTATATTCTTCCACTTGTTTATATCTTCTTCTATCTCTTTTACAATATCCTGTAGTTTTCTGAGTACAAGTCTTTTACCTCCTTGGTTAAGTTTATTCCTAAGTATCTTAATTTTTTGTTATGGTAAATGGGATTTTTTTTTTTTTTTAGTTTCTCTTTCTGAGAATTCATTATTGATGATTAAATACCCCAGATAATATGCTATGGATTTCCAGGAGTTAAGTTAATTTCATATCCTGCTACATTACTGACTTACTTCATTAAATCTAGTAGTTTTTTGGTGTAGTCTTTAGGGTTTTCTGTGTACAATATAATGTCATCTGTGAATAATGAGAGCTTTACTTCCTCCTTTCCAAGTTGGATGCCTTTTATATTTTCTTCTTCTTTGATCACTATGGCTAGGACTTCCAGTACTATGTTAACTAAGAGTGGTGAAAGTGGACATCCCTGTCTTGTTCCTGTTCTTAGGGGAAATGGTTTTAATTTTTGCCCATTGAGTATGATATTGGCTATAGGTTTGTCATATATGGCCTTTATTATGTTGAGAGATAATCCCTCTATTTCAACTTTGCTGAGAGTTTTTATTAAAAAAAGGGTGTTGGATTTTGTTGAATGCCTTTTCTGTATCTATTGACATGATCATGTGATTTTTTTGTTTTTCAGTTTGTTTATGTAAGTATCATGTTATTGATTTGCACATACTGTACCAGCCTTGCATCCTGGAATAAATCCCACTTGGTCATGGTATATGATCTTTTCAACATATTAATGGATCTGATTTGCTAATAATATTTTGTTGAAGATTTTAGTATCTATGTTTATGAGGGATACTAGAGGCCCTGTGCGCAAAAATTTGTGCACTCGGGGGGCCTCCCTCAGCCCGGCCTGTGCCCTCTCGCAGTCTGGGACGCCTCGGGGGATGACCACCTGCTGGCTTAGGCCTGCTTCCCGGGGGATTGGGCCTAAGCTGGCAATCAGACATCCCTCTGGCAGCCCGGCAGCCCTCAGGGGATGTCCACCTGCCAGCGGGGAGCAGACCTAAGCTGCAGTCGGACATCCTTAGTGCTATTTGGAATAGTTTGAGGAGGAAAGGTGTTAGTTATTCTTGGAAGGTTTGGTTAAATTCCCCATGTGAAGCCCTCTGGACCAGGACTTTTGTTTGCTGGGAGGTTTTTTTTTAATTTACTTAATTTTTTTTATTACTGCTTCAATTTCATCAGTTGTCATTGGCCTATTTTGGTTTTCTGATTTATTCTGATTCAGTTTTGGAAGATAGTATTTTTTTTAGGGCTTTTTCCATTTTATCCACATTGTCCAGCTTGTTGTTCATAGCATTTTCTTACAATCCTTTGTATTTCTGTGGTGTAAGTTGTTACTTCACTTCTTTCATTTCTGATTTTGTTTATTTGGGTCCTCTCTCTTTGTTTCTTGATGAGTCTGGCTAATAGTTCAGCAATCTTGTTTATCTTTTCAAAGAGAACCAGCTCTTGGTTTTATTGAGTTTTTGTATTTATTTTTTTAGCTTCTATATCATTTATTTCTTCTCTAATCTTTATTATTTCCTTCCTTCTACTTTGGGTTTTTCTTTCTGTTCTCTAATTCTTTAAGTTGTAGGTTTAAATAGTTTATTATTAATCTTTCTTTTTTATTTATTTATTTATTTATTTTTAGTAGGGCTATATTGCTATGAATTTCCCTTTCAGGACTGCTTTTGCTGTGTCCCATAAATTTTGGGTAGTTGTGTGTTCATTTTCATTTGTTTCCAGGAAGTTTTTAATTTCTATCATATTTTTGGTTACCCATTTATTATTTAATAATATGCTATTTAGCCTGCATGAGTTTGAATGTTTTTGAGTGTTTGTACTGTAGTTGATTTCTAATTTCATTCCATTGTGATTTGAGAAAATGCTTGATATAATTTCAGTCTCCTTGAACTTGTATAGACTTGTTTTGTGTCCTAATATGAGGTCTATTTTTGAGAATGACCCATGAGCACTTCAGAAGAATGTATATTCTACAGATTTGGGGTGAAATGTTCTATAAATGTCAAACCCATCTGTCAAGTGTATCATTTAGAGTCTCTGTTTCCTTGCTAGTTTTTTTGTCTGGAATATCTATCCAGTGAAGTCAGCAGGGTATTAACGTCCCCTACTATGACTGTGTTGTTGTTGATCTCTCCCTTAAAGTCCTCTAGAAGTTTTAAAATATATTAGGTGCTCCTATATTGAGTGCATACATGTTTACCAGGGTTATAACCTCTTGTTAGATTCATCCCTTTAGTATTATGTATTAACCTATATTGCCTCTTATGATGACCTTCGTTTTGAAGTCTATTTTCTCAGCTATGAGTATTGCTACTCTAGCTCTTTCTTTCATTTCCATTTGCATGGAAAATTTTTTTCCATTCCTTTACTCTCATCCTGTGTGAGTCTTTTGTTCTGAGGTTGGTCTCTAGTAGACAGTATATAGTTGGGTCATGTTTTTGTATCCATTCAGCTACCCTGTCTTTTGATTGGAGTATTTAATACATTTACATTTAAGTTTGTTATTGATAGGTACTTATTTATTGCCATTTTAATTCCTTATGCCCATGTTTCTCTCTCTTTTTTTTCTTCACATTAAAGTAGTCCCATTAGCATTTCTTGCAGTGCTGGTTTGGTGGTGATAAACTCCGTTAGCCTTTTTTCTTGTCTGGGAAGGTCTTTATTTCACCATCTGTTTTGAATTGATAGCTTTGCTGCTTATAGTAATCTTGGTTTCAGATCCTTGCTTTTCATTACCTTGAGTACTTCAAGCCATTCCCTTCTGGCCTGTAGAGTTTCTGATGAGAAATCAGTTGTCAGCCTATGGGAACTCCTCTGTAGGTAACAGTTTTCTTTTCTATTACTGCCTTTAAGATTCTCTCTTTGTCTTTAATTTTTGGCATTTTAATTATGATGTGTCTGGGTGTAGGCCTGTTTGGGTTCTTCTTGCTTGGGACTTTCTGTGCCACCTGAACTTGTATGACTTTTTTCACCAGTTTAGGGAAGTTTTCTGCCATTATTTTTTTCAAACAGGTTCTCTATTCCTTGCTCACTTTCTTCTCTTCCTGCTCCTCTGATTATGCAAATATTATTACATTTTATGGTGTCCTACAGCTCCCTTTAGCTGTCCTCCTATTTTTAAATTTCTTTTTGGTTCTCTGATTGAGTGACTTTTTTTTTTTTTTTAAATATATTTTATTGATTTTTTACAGAGAGGAAGAGAGAGAGATAGTTAGAAACATCGATGAGAGAGAAACATTGATCAGCTGCCTCCTGCACATCCCCCACTGGGGAAGTGCCCACAACCCAGGTACATGCCCTTGACCGGAATCGAACCCGGGACCCTTCAGTCCGCAGGCCGACGCTCTATCCACTGAGCCAAACCGGTTTCGGCTGATTGAGTGACTTTTTCTACCCTGTCTTCTAATTCACTATATGATTCTTAGCTTCTCCTAATCTGGTGTGTATTCCTTTGACTCTGTTCTTTATTAGTGCCATGTCATTTTTCAGAGTTACTTTATCTTTTCTCATGCTGTTGAGCATCTTTGTCATCATTATTCTGAACTCTATGACTGATAAATTTCTTATCTACATTTTATTTAGCTCTACCTCTAGAGAATTCTCTTGTTCTTTAATTTGGGGCTTGTCTCCCCATTTTGGCTAACTGTTTGGGTTTGTGTCTGTATTAAATAGGTCTGCCATGACTCCCAATGTCTAGTGAAGGGCAATGCCAGATGTTGTTTCTGACTGGCTCTGAGTACCCTGTTTGGGGTTATCAGCAATCCACAGCTTATGGCTCCCTTTGCTGGGGTTGGGTGCCTTTGGAAAGGACTGAGATGTGCATTACAATCTTCTTTTCCTAACTCTGAGCATGGGATTAGATTAGGCAAAGACTTAAAGCCCCTGAGACCTGTCTCTGCTTGCAGTCTCATTGACAGTCAGACTTGGTTAGCCTCAGGCTATCACCCAGAGGATGGGATAAGAGGTCTTTCAACAGGGTGGGGCAACTGCCTTACGCTCAGGAATAAACCCATCTGGATATCAAATGTCTGTAGGAGAAAGGTCTCCTCTGCATTATGAGGGAATGACTCAGCACAGAAAATCAGGGTGGCTGCCCTCCAAGCTCCAACCCCAAAGCCCCCAATCCTGGTTTCTATTCACACAGCTCATGTCCACTCTGCCCTCCCTCTGCTGGAGCCCAAGGTGAGTGACTGTACACGTAATTTTGTGCATTGTTCCTTTAAGAGGGAGCCTGCAGTTCCAGCTGTCTGTGGCTGCAGACAGAAACCCTGCTGCTTTTCACAGCCAGATGTTATGTGGGCACCTTTCTCAGCTCTGGTGCTCTGGGTTGGGGAGCCCAGTTTGGGGTTTAGACCCCACAGTTTTCAGTGGGAACTTCCTGCAGCTGAGATCTCTCTCCCAACCTTCAGTTGCTGTCTCTGGGAGCTTGGTCAGCCCTTTTGTGCCTTCACACTTCCTATTATTCTATGTGGTCTCCACTTTCTGTCCTTGATTTTCAGGGTTCTCTCCAGCTAGTCTTCAGCTGATTTTTCAGTATTTTAGTTGTTCCTGGGAGAATGTCAGAGTAGCTTCCACTTATGCTGCCACCATTTTGGAAGCAAATGATTTAAGATGTGAAACCGACTCTGTTGCCTATATTTTAAACCTATAACAAAATTGCTGTGTAAGACATTTAGGGTTGATAAAGGAAGGAAATTATGATAGTTTTAAAATATATGATTAAGATTTAAGAGCAGATTAAATATGATGTGCTTACTCTGTAAAATAAAAGTAGTGTCCTCCAAAGTCAAAGGTTTCAATTTTGTTTTAGCCCCATTAAAATTCCCCTGTGAGGTTCTAAGGTGGGTAGGTGAAGTTATTTGGCTGATTGCTTATTTTATAGGAAGAATAAGAAGGGTTTTGGTCTGTAATCTTTGCATGGTAAAAGTGGCTGACGAGGCCTGCCTTCAAGAATCAGAGTTGCTTGTGTCAGAGTATTTAGTTTTTTAGATAGTGTTCCCTTGAAGTAGAACTTGAGATGGGCCCTCGGTAAATCAAATGGTTTATTGCGGGGAAGGTGCTCTCTATAGAAGAGAGGGAGAAAAGTAGGATGAGGTGGTAGAAAAAGAAAAACAAGTGTGTAGACCAGCTCATGCCAATTTATAAGCAAGCCCTGGAGCAGTGGTCGGCAAACTGTGGCTCGCGAGTGTGGCTCTTCCACAAAATCCCGACTTCTGCTCATGGGCCACGAAGTTTCAATCGTGCACTGTATGTGCACGCCCACATGTGGTATTTTGTGGAAGAGCCACACTCAAGGGGCCAAAGAGCCGCATGTGCCTCCCGAGCAGCGGTTTGCCGACCACGGCCCTGGAGTATAAATTATGCCATAGAGTTGATCTCATCCTGAAGTACATTCTGGTCAGTCACTGGCCATGATCTGCCTTCTGGTTGTGGTGGGTGGGGCTTCCAGGACAAGACAAGCCCTATGTGACAGAGGGCAATGCTCCTAGATGGAGGCAGAATTGTCATCATTCAATGCTCATAACTAGGGATGGTGTGCTGGCTTGTAAAGGAGATTAGGATGGAGCACCAATAGCATCCACTGAAATACACTCCTGGTGCTGCTCAGATAATTTTGGTTCTCACATTAAATTTACTTCAGGATTCTTATTGGTTACAATTTCTGGGACAACGTATAGGAGGAAGCTTAGTGGGATAAACTATAGCCCTTCACTGTTGTGGTTTGTCCTAATGCCATAACTTATACTCATCATTTCTTTCTCCTCCCACCCTTCCCAGACTCCTCTTACCTTCAATGAACACTTCTACTAGTCTAGGTGACTTGCTTGGTGAATTAACTCAGACCCTGTCCCCTGAGAAGTCTGAGCCTTTCACTTGATGTCCTTATCAGTTCATGGTTGCTGCGACCTGTCCATTTAGTTACTATTGAGCATGGGGAGAACTTGAAATGTTCTTTGGATCACTTTAATGCCCAACCCATTTTTTCAAGCCCCCATATGTTGCTTCAGCAACCATGCCTTCTGATGATCACAGTTTCCCTGCACCTATGGCAACTATTTTCTTTGCTGGTGGTCTATAGCATTAGGAGCTAAAGTGACCAGGCAGCAGCTGGAACTTTCTGTTTAGGGGGATTCTCACTTTTCCCCCTGGTGGAAGGGTTCCCTCTCTGGAAACCAGGACCTCTTGGCCCATAAAACCTAAAGTGTGGGGTAGAGAAGCAAACATTCCCTAGTGGGTCCCTAGGAATGTTTCTGAGCAGGATCTCTCTGATTCCATGATTGAATTCCTTAACTTAAGTATTCAGGCTATCAAGGCACAACACCATGTACTGGCCTTTGGTGTAAGATGTATGCTGAGTATCTCCAAGGTGTCATCTCAAAACTGGAATACAAGTTATGTCTTCAAAAGGCTGTTTCATCACTCTGTCAGGTTGGCAATATTAGAGTGTGTGATATATGATAAGGCCTCTAAATCCTATGGTTATCTGCTTATAACACCTCAGCTCTTTTGTAGTAAAGTGCATCCCTTAGTCTGAGGTGAAGGTATGTATGGTATGTAGGATCCCATGTCAGTATATCAGGCACTTTGTAAGTCTTTGGATAGTGGTGCTGGCTGGGGCACTGTGGGTAGTAAAGGCAAACCCTAGCTGGAATATGTATCCTTTCCGGTACACATGAAACATTGCCCTTTCCAGTGTGTGAGGGATCTGATGTAATCAGTTTGCTACCAAGTAGCTCATTGGTGAGAAGGATGGTACCATCTTAGGGTCTCAGTGTTGATGTCTATGTCATTGGTATTTCACAGCAGCAGTAGTTGGATCAGCCTTGGTGAGAGGGAGCCTGACCTGTGGACACAGGAATAGCCTCCAACTCCGCTGAGGTAACTTCTGCTTCTGAGAACATGCAAGGATAGCTGAAGACAGAGGCTGGCTGACAACCATTGGCTGAGTCATTCTGTCTACTTGATTGTTTGCTGCCTTCTCAGAGGTGTGGTCAAAGATCCTGACATTTGTGCTCACTCCCATAGGGCCATCAAAGTATTTCTTCCCTAGACCTCCTTGTCCTTAGTCTTCCACTCTTGCTCACTCTAAGTCTGTGAATTTATGTGTATACTTACCTCAGGCCCCTTTCCTTTCCACACAAAATAGGCAACTGGGTGTTGTTCCCATTGAGAGAATTTCCCCTGAGTGGTCTGCACTGCAGCATCAGTCCATGTCTGCTTGTGCTCACATACTGAGCTGACTTACCTATGACTGGAGCTTGGGAATTTTCATCCTCCACCAGCTGGTCATCGGGAACCTCCCCATGTGGTAAGAGGAAGGCGTTAGAGCAACAGTGGAAGGTGACATGGGGATCTGGGACACTTTTCATGCAGCTTACTTGTGACCTATGGATCAGCTGGATCTTAAATGTACCACTTCTTTTTATTATAAATTGTTGGTTGGTCCACTAGATCTTATGGTAAGTTGAATAAAGATTTGAAGACAGTGATGGAGTAAGTCATGTGGCTATCTAGGAGAAAATCATTGCAGCTTTAAAAACCAATGAAGAGACTATTTATATTGCTACTGGAAAGATCTGCAAGATGCTAAGTTGAGTAAAAAAAAAAAAAAGCCAAGAGTAAATAGACACTGTTTTATTTACTTATTTTTTATTTATTGCTTAAAGTATTACAAAGGGTATTACATATGTGTCCATTTTATCCCTCCGCCCTAGACAGTCCCCTAGCCTCCCCTATCCCCCAGTGTCTTATGTCCATTGGTTATGCTTATATGCATGCATACAAGTCCTTTAGTTGATCTCATACCTCCCTACCTCCTGCCCCCCAACTTTCCCCAGCTTTCCCGCTGCAGTTTGACAATCTGATTGAGGCAGCTCTGCCTCTGTATCTATTATTGTTCAAAAGTTTATAATGGTCTCTATTAGCCATGAATGAGTGAGATCATGTGGTATTTTTCCTTCATTGACTGGCTTATTTCACTTAGCATACTGCTCTCCAGTTCCATCCATGATGTTGCAAATGGTAAGAGTTCCTTCCTTTTTAGAGCAGCATAGTATTCCATCGTGTAGATGTACCACAGTTTTCTAATCCATTCATCTACTGATGGGCACTTAAGCTGTTTCCAGATCTTAGCTATGGTGAATTGTGCTGCTATGAACATAGGGGTGCATATATCCTTTCTGATTGGTGTTTCTGGTTTCTTGGGATATATTCCTAGAAGTGGGATCACAGGGTCAAATGGGAGTTCCATTTTCAGTTTTTTGAGGAAACTCCATACTGTCTTCCATAGTGGCTGCACCAGTCTGCATTCCCACCAGCAGTGCACAAGTGTTCCTTTTTCTCCACATCCTCTCCAGCACTTGTCGTTTGTTGATTTGTTGATGATAGCCAGTCTGACAGGTGTGAGATGGTACCTCATTGTTGTTTTGATTTGCATCTCTCAGATGATTAGTGACTTTGAGCATGTTTTCATATGTCTCTTGGCTTTCTGAATGTCCTCTTTTGAAAGGTGTCTAGCCAAGAGTAAATAGACACTGTTTTATTTATTTTATTTTATTTTTTTTTAAAATTTATTGCTTAAAGTATTACAAAGGGTATTACATATGTGTCCATTTTATCCCCCCGCCCTAGACAGTCCCCTAGCCTCCCCTATCCCCCAGTGTCTTATGTCCATTGGTTATGCTTATATGCATGCATACAAGTCCTTTAGTTGATCTCTTACCCCCCTACCTCCTGCCCCCCAACCCTCCCCTGCCTTCCCGCTGCAGTTTGACAATCTGTTTGAGGCAACTCTGCCTCTGTATCTATTATTGTTCAAAAGTTTATAATGGTCTCTATTAGCCATGAATGAGTGAGATCATGTGGTATTTTTCCTTCATTGACTGGCTTATTTCACTTAGCATAATGCTCTCCAGTTCCATCCATGCCGTTGCAAATGGTAAGAGTTCCTTCCTTTTTAGAGCAGCATAGTATTCCATCGTGTAGATGTACCACAGTTTTCTAATCCATTCATCTACTGATGGGCACTTAGGCTGTTTCCAGATCTTAGCTATGGTGAATTGTGCTGCTATGAACATAGGGGTGCATATATCCTTTCTGATTGGTGTTTCTGGTTTCTTGGGATATATTCCTAGAAGTGGGATCACAGGGTCAAATGGGAGTTCCATTTTCAGTTTTTTGAGGAAACTCCATACTGTCTTCCATAGTGGCTGCACCAGTCTGCATTCCCACCAGCAGTGCACAAGTGTTCCTTTTTCTCCACATCCTCTCCAGCACTTGTCGTTTGTTGATTTGTTGATGATAGCCAGTCTGACAGGTGTGAGATGGTACCTCATTGTTGTTTTGATTTGCATCTCTCAGATGATTAGTGACTTTGAGCATGTTTTCATATGTCTCTTGGCTTTCTGAATGTCCTCTTTTGAAAGGTGTCTATTTAGGTCCTTTGCCCATTTTTTGATTGGATTGTTTATCTTCCATTTGTTAAGTTGTATGAGTTCCCTATAAATTTTGGAGATTAGGCCCTTATCAGATATGACATTGGCAAATATGTTTTCCCACACAGTGGGTTTTCTTGTTGTTTTGTTGATGGTTTCTTTTGCTGTGCAGAAGCTTTTTATTTTGATGTAGTCCCATTTGTTCATTTTTTTCTTTAGTTTCAAGTGCCCTAGGAGCTGTATCAGTGAAGAAATTGCTTCAGCATATGTCTGAGATTTTGTTGCCTTTGGATTCTTCTAGAATTTTTATGGTTTCCTGTCATACATTTAAGTCCTTTATCCATTTTGAGTTTATTTTTGTGTATGATGTAAGTTGGTGGTCTAGTTTCATTTTCTTGCATATATCTGTCCAATTTTCCCAACACCATTTATTGAAGAGACTATCTTGGCTCCATTGTATGTTCTTGCCTCCTTTGTCAAATATTAATTGAGCATATTGGTTGGGGCTGATTTCTGGGCTCTCTATTCTATTCCATTGATCTATATGCCTGTTCTTGTGCCAGTACCAGGCAGTTTTGAGAACAGTGGCTTTGTAATACAACTTGATATCTGGTATTGAGATCCCACCTACTTTGTTCTTTCTCAGGATTGCTGCAGCTATTCTGGGTCTTTTTTTATTCCAGATGAATTTTTGGAGAGTTTGTTCTAGATCTCTGAAGTATGCCGTTGGTATTTTAATGGGAAGTGCGTTGAATTTATAGATTGCTTTGGGTAGTATGGACATTTTAATGATGTTGATTCTACCAGTCCATGAACACGGTATGTTCTTCCACCTGTTTATGTCTTCCTCTATATCTTTTTTCAATGTCCTGTAGTTTTCTGAGTAGAAGTCTTTTACCTCTTTAGTTAAGTTTATTCCTAGGTAGCTTAATTTTTTTGGTGCAATGGTAAACGGGGTTGTTTTTATAATCTCTCTTTCTGAAAGTTCACTATTGGTGTATAGAAATGCCTCAGATTTCTTGGGGTTAATTTTGTATCCTGCTACATTGCCAAATTAATGTATTAAGTCTAGTAGCTTTTTGATGGAGTCTCTAGGGTTTTGTATGTATAATATCATGTCGTTTGCAAATAAGGACAGTTTTACTTCCTCTTTTCCAATTTGGATGCCTTTTATTTCTTCTTCTTGCCGAATTGCAATGGCTAAGACTTCCAGTACTATGTTGAACAGGAGTGGTGAGAGGGGGCATCCCTGTCTTGTTCCTGTTCTTAGGGGAAATGGTGTTAGTTTTTGTCCATTGAGTATGATGTTGGCTGTGGGCCTGTCATACATGGCTTTTATTATGTTGAGGTATGATCCTTCTACTCCCACCTTGCTGAGAGTTTTTATCGAAAATGGGTGTTGAATTTTGTCAAATGCTTTTTCTGCATCAATTGATATGACCATGTGGTTTTTTCTTTCAATTTGTTTATGTGATGTATCACGTTTATTGATTTGCGGATATTGTACCATCCTTGCATCCCTGGGATAAATCCTACTTGGTCATGGTGTATGATCTTTCTGATGTACTGCTGGATCCGATTTGCTAAGATTTTGTTGAGGATTTTGGCATCTATGTTCATGAGGGATATTGGCCTGTAATTCTCTTTCATTGTGTTGTCTTTACCTGGTTTTGGTATTAGGGTGATGCTGGCTTCATAGAATGAGCTTGGAAGTGTTCCTTCCTCTTGAATTTTTTGTAGTAGTCTGAGGAGGATAGGTTTTATTTCTTCCTTGAATGTTTGGTAAAACTCCCCTGTGAAGCCGTGTGGTCCTGGGCTTTTGTTTGATGGAAGCTTTTTGATGACTGCTTCAATTTCTTCCATAGTTATTGGCCTGTTGAGATTTTTAGATTCTTCATGATTGAGTTTTGGAATGTTGTATTTTTCTAGGAATTTGTCCATTTCCTCCAGGTTGTCTAGTTTGTTGGAGTAGAGCTGTCCATAGTATTTTTTAACAATCCTTTGTATTTCTGTGGGGTCTGTTGTTATTTCGCCTCTATCGTTTCTGATTTTGTTTATTTGGGTCCTCTCTCTTTGCTTCTTGGTGAGTCTGGCTAGAGGTTTGTCAATCTTGTTTATCCTTTCAAAGAATCAGCTCTTGGTTTCATTGATTTTCTGTATTTTTTTTTGGTCTCTATGTCATTTATTTCTGCTCTAATCTTTATTTTCTCCTTCCTTCTGCTCACTCTGGGGTTTTCTTGTTGCTCTCTTTCTAATTCTTTGAGTTGTAGAGTTAGATGATTTACTACCATTTTTTCTTGTTTTTTGAGATAGGCCTGTAGAGCTATAAACTTCCCTCTCAGGACTGCTTTCATTGTGTCCCATAGGTTTTGGATTGTTGTGTTTTCATTGTCATTAGTTTCCAGGATGTTCTGAATTTCTTCTTTGATTTCATTGGTAACCCAATCAATATTTAATAGCATGCTATTCAGCTTCCAGGTGTTTGAGTATTTTGGGTTGTTTTTATTGTAGTTTATTTCTAATATTATGCCATCGTGGTCTGCGAAGACGCTTTTTATGATTTCAATCTTCTTGAATTTGGGGATACTTTGCTTGTGACCCAATATATGGTCTATTTTTGAATATGTCTTATGAGCATTTGAGTAGAATGTATATTCCCTGGCTTTGTGGTGAAGTGTTCTGAAGATGTCTATTAAGTCCATCTGATCTAGTGAGTCATTTAGGATTGCTGTATCTTTGCTGATTGTTTGTCTAGAGGGCTTATCCAGTGCTGTCAGTGGTGTATTAAAGTCCCCTACTATGATTGTATTGTTGTCGATCTCTCCTTTGATATCTTCCAGGAGTTTTTTTATGAATTTGGGTGCTCCTGCATTGGGTGCATATATGTTTACCAGGGTTATATCTTCTTGTTGTATTGATCCCTTTAGTATTATGAAGTGGCCTTCCTTATCTCTTGTTATGGCCTTCACTTTGAGGTCTATTTTGTCCGATATAAGTATTGCTACCCCAGCTTTCTTTTCCTTTCCATTTGCCTGAAAGATATTTTTCCATCCTTTCACTTTCAGTCTGTATGAATCCCTTCTAATGAGGTGGGTTTCTTGTAGACAGCAGATGTATGGGTCATGTTTTTTTATCCATTCAGCCACTCGATGTCTTTTGTTTGGAGCATTTAGTCCGTTTACGTTTAACGTTATTATTGAAAGGTACTTGCTTGTAGCCATTTCTTTTTTTTTGTGTGGCTGTTTTCTTTCTGAGCTTTTTGTTTCTTATTTTTATACCAGTCCCTTTAGCATTCCTTGCATTGCTGGCTTGGTGGTGATAAACTCCCTTAGCCTTTTTTTGTCTGTGAAGCTTCTTATTTCCCCTTCAAGTTTGAATGATAGCCTTGCTGGATAGAGTATTCTTGGATTCAGTCCTTTGCTTTGCATCACTTTGTAAATTTCTGTCCATTCTTTTCTGGCCTGATGTGTTTCTGTTGAGAAATCATTTGACAATCTAATGGGAGATCCCTTGTATGTAACTTTCCGTCTCTCTCTTGCAGCCTGTAAGATTCTCTCTTTGTCCTGAACATTTGCCATGGTAATTATGATGTGTCTTGGTGTGGGTCTTTTCGGGTTCACCTTGTTTGGGACTCTCTGGGCTTGTGTGACTTTTTTCTTCCCCACCTCAGGGAAGTTTTCTGATATTATTTCTTCTAATAGGTTTTCTAATCCTTGTTCATCCTTCTGTTGTTCTGGTACCCCTATTTCGTATGTTGTTTCATTTCATGTTGTCCCAAAGCTCCCTTAGACTCTCCTCCTGTCTTTTAATTTTTTTCTCCAATTGCAGTACATTTTGGGTGTGTTTTGCTTCCTTGTCTTCTAGTTCACTAATTCGGTCCTCCGCTTCTCCTAGTCTACTGTTGATACTTTCAATGGAGTTTTTCATTGCAGATATATCACTCTTCATTTCTTCTTGGGTCTTACTTAAGTTGTTGATTTTTTCATCTGTTTCTTCTAGCTTCTTCCATATGTTATCAATTTTTTCATCTGTTTCTTCTTGCTTCTTGCAGAGGTTGTCGATTTTTTCCTCCATCCGGTTTATGCACTCTAGGACCCTTATTCTGAATTATTTTTCTGTCATGTTGCATGCCTCTGTATTACTTAGCTGCTTTTCTGGAGAGTCCTCCTTCTCTTTCCTTTGGGGGTTTCTTTGTCTACCCATGTTTGATCTCACTGACATATCTAGACGTTGAGTCATTCAGTGGTTGCTCCCTTGGTGGCAGTGACTCCTTGGTCTGTGGTTGCTCTTCGGGCGGTTGCGGTAGCAGCTGCTCTTCAGTTGGCAGCAGCTCCTCTGGTGGGTGCTGTTCACAGCTGTGGTGGCTCTTCTGGCTGGTGGGGTGAGGTTTCACGTACAGCTGCTGTTCCTCAGCAGAGGGTCTGGTGCTCAGGAGGTTGCTGTTGCTTGGATCTGCTGCGTTGATTAAAAGGCACAAAATACAACACAACAAGGCTCCACGTACCAGGCACTATACACAAATATATTCACGATATTAACAACCCCAAATAAAGGTGACCACCCGAATTAAGAGAATTAGGGGATAAGGAAGAAGGAAGAGAAAAAGATAAAAGAGAAATAAGAAAAGAAAAGTAGGGACCAAAAAAAGGAGTGCAAAAATGAAATTGGGAAAAAGGGGGGGGGGAAATAAAAGCGAGAAAAGAAAAGAAAAGAAAAAAGAAAAAAAAAGAAAAAAAAAAGATCGAAAAGAGAGAATGAAGTGGAAGAGGGGAAGAGACTTTTTATATGAGGAGAATACTCCTATAGAACACCCACTAATCCCAAAAAATTCCAGCAACAGCTCCCTGGAGATGAATGCAAACTAGAAACAACCAATAATAGAACGATGAAAATAGAATGGAGAACACTAATCCCAAAATAAAATAAAGAGAAAATAAAATGGCACTTTAAAAAATGGGAAAATGGTAGCAGTAATAATACTGGTTAAAAATAAGAAGGTAGTAATTAAAAGTGTAAAATCAGGTGATGGAAAAAGAAGAAAAAAAAAGAAAAAAGAAAAAAAGGAAGAAGGAAAAAAAAAAGAAAAAAGAATTGGTTTCTTAGTTAAAAGGTGAAAAAAGAAAAAAAAAATGCAGTAGTGAAGGTCCTTCGGTTCTTCTATTCTTCAGTGTGGCTCGCCTTAGACCTGCCAGGTATTCAGGAGAGTGTTGAGTTTCCCTGCGATACACTATTCCTCTGTGTTGTAAACCACAGTCCTTATTTTAAAGCAGGCCGCATTTTTTTCCCAGACTGCCTTATTTTGTGTTTAGCAAAGAGTCAGTTTGTGGGTCAGCCTCTGGGTGGCAGTGTTCTGGGGTTTGCCTCTGAGGCTATAGGGCCTCTCTGTCCAGTGGAAGTTCACTGCCCAGAGCTGGCTGCGTAATAGTTAGTTACTGGCGCTATGTTGTTGCTGGGATTGAAATATAGACACTGTTTTAAATGAGAAAATGAAGAAACCGGCACAATTTATCATTTAGCTATATGGTGGTAACCACCAAAGGAACTAAAAGTAGAACTAGTGTCAGTGAATTTATCTGAGACGAGGGATTGGTAGTTCAGAAAATGGCCAAGAACTGCTACTTTTCACTCATTAACTCTCTGTACTGTTTTCACTTTCTTTTTCTTTTTGCTGTAGACATGAAGCCAGAGGAACATGTTATAAGGACTGAGGGAGAGAGCTGCAGCAGATGAGATAATTTTGGAAAATGTTCCAGGTCAGTTTGGTGGGTTTCTCTGATACTCATGCTACAGTTACTGGTCCTGACCTTTCCTTTCAGATTGGCTATTCTTTGAATGTCCCATCATGACAATTAGGATTTATGGTAATCCCTGGTGCCTCCTTCTCGATCCATTCCCCACACAGTAGCATGGATGTTACAGATTCAAGTCTCAGTGCAAGTGCTTCCATTGATTTGCTCTGTTGGGAGAGCAAGCAATCATGCACTTACAAATCTTTTTATGGTGCCTAGGGCAGTGTGCAAGCGCCACACAGTAGGGTATACTACAGGAATGTGGAAGAGGCACCTCCGGTTACACACATGTAAAGCATAGTCCATGTGAGGGTATTCACACCTTCTGCCTGGGATGCCTTTTCCTGCAGCCTTTGCTGGGCTGGCCCCATCTTATCCTTTAGGCCCAGCCTTTATTGACACTGACAGAAGCTGGCTTGCCATTCCCCTCCTTCTGCCTGCTAGGCTCTTTCTCAGCCTCTTATTGCCTTCCAAGTGTCTTCATTTATACTTATCTGTTTACTTATTTTTGGCAATATCCTCTATTAGAATCTAAGCTTCACTTCAAGTTTATAATTTAATTAATATTTATTGAATGTGAACTTGAACAAATTACTTAATTTTTTGGCGCCTTCCATTTCACTCATCAGTGAAATGCGAGAATTTAAAAAAACATTGAAAACATTTGTATTACATGATTAAATGCTGAACTCTTTTTGCATTATTTATGTTTAATACAACCCATCCATAGCAGTTAAAACTTTAAACAATTCACACTAATTGTTTTCTAAAAAGGTTCAAAAAATGAAACTGAAGTAATTTAGAGTTGTTAGAAAGAACAAATTTTATGTGTGGTTGAAAATGTACACAGATATGTTTTAGGATTAGACTTAGCTGAAAGTGGCAGTAAACCCCAAATAATGGCTTCAGTTTATTTAATTTTCATGTAAGTGGTTTAGGATCTTGCTCCATGGTTTTAGACATCCATGCCTCTTACATCTTGTGTCTTTGCTACGTCTTCCCTTCCTATTCAAGGCCATCTCCTTCTCTATGATGGTGCTCCAGTTCCAGCCATCTCTTTTCCCCTACAGCCAGCAAGAAGGAAGAAGGGAAAGTGGAAGGTCTTGTCTCTTTAGTTTTTTAAGGTTATTTCCTGGAAGTTGCATCCAATATTCTTCCTTTTACCATATCATTCAGAACTTAAGTCATATTGGTACACCTTTCTTCAATAGAAATGTAGTCCCTATTCTGGGCTGCTAGGTACTCAATTAAAATTAAGGTTCTATTACTATAAAAGAAGTATAGAATGGTTGTTAGGGACAACTGAGAGTATTTGCCATGATGCATGCCTTAAAATCATGTGTCCTTTATTTTTTATGCAACAAGTTTTGGTTCATTGGAAATTCTTTATGGCTACTCTGCTACATAAAAAGTAAGTTCTGTAAGAACACTGAAATTTCCATATGTACTTTATGGGGTTGCTTTCCTACATTTACTAGTTTGTGATTTTATTTTACAGCCTGTTTTACATTGTGTTTGACAATACTTACTGTAGATGTAATATCTATCAAAGTATAGTTGAACCATTTTTAGTCTTGGCATTTAACTTTGTATAAAAGGTTGTTTTCTGCATTTTGCAAGCTTAGGAATGCTAATCAGGGTAGGCTTACATCCTCTCCATACCAATTGTTTTGTTTTTATTATAAAATTCATATTGCTATTTCACTTTCTATTACAAACTACAGAGTTACTATAGCTACTATAGTGTTACAAACTCACTCTTCTCATGTTACAAAAATTAGAATGGAGATAACTTAGTTTAATTGTATTTGCAATTTTTCTTTATGTGAGCATGTTAACTATGGTTTCTAACAGTATATTTCTTTTTTTTTCTTTTTAAAAAATATATTTTTATTGATTTCAGAGAGGAAGGGAGAAGGAGAGAGATATAGAAACATCAAAGTTGAGAGAGAATCATTGATCAGCTGACTCCTGCACACCCCACACTGGGGATTGAGCCTGAAACTCAGGAATTGAACCGTGACCTCCTGGTTCATAGGTTGACACTCAACCACTGAGCCACACTGGCTGGGCTCTAAAAGTATATTTCACTATCATTGGGAAAATTGAAACAGTCTGCAGTAATTACAGTATGCCCACACGGAGTAATGAATAATGTCTTGTTATTGAGAGCAGTTTCTACTTTTCATATGGTAGATAGTAATTCCAACTCATGGTACAGGACTCCCTAAGGAGTGTGTCCTAGGAAATCACTAAAATGGGGAGTGGAGAGGAGACCGTGCTGGGAGGCAGTCACTTCCCACCCTGCGGACTGAGTCCCCGGGAGCGGGGCTGTGGGGGAGAACGATGGGGTGGGAAGATGGCTGTGCACCCCTGCATCCCGTCCACTTTTGAGGCCAGACTGCATTCCTGCCCGCGGTTCCACAGGATACCTCCATGCCCTTGTTTGCTCAAGCGACCAAAAGAATTCCTACTAACACAGACGGTCACGTTTAATTTCTGTTAAATTACCTTCCTTCAGCGAAAAAGGAAAGCTATTTCTTCACGGAGTTTTAAACACGAGTCTGCAGCCATATGACTGAGGCTGAGCAAACTTCAGCTACTAAGGGACGCCCCCGCGCTCCCCGTAGGTTTGCCGTGGGCGGTTGGGCCTGAGCCGGTCATTCCCTTCACTTTATTGAGCGTCAGCAGAGCAGCGGCCATCGGTCCCTTCCCTCTCCAAGGTGACTCTTCATGGCACTGGAGCTGCTGAGAACATCTCAAGCCTTAGGGAGTCCGATGCCATGAGACTTCGCCTTCCTAAGGACCCTAAACAGCAGCTGACAAGCATCTGCCGCACCCTTGGATGAAGGTGGTTGTCTCTGCATCGCCTTGGAACTCAGTTGCATCAGTGTTCCTCGACATCTGCCATTGTTTCCGTCTCGTGGGCCCTTGGAGGAGTCGCCGTTGCCGCGCACCATCAGATCCCAACCGCCAGGAAGCCGGCGCCATCATGCCCAAGAATAAGGGAAAGGAGGTAAAAACAGGCGAAGAGGTAAGCATGAGAATGAATCTGGAAAGAGAGAATTGGTCTTTAAAGAGGATGGCCAAGAGTATGCTCAGGTAATCGAAATGCTGGGGAATGGACGATTAGAAGCAATGTGTTTTGATGGTGTAAAGAGGTTATGTCATATCAGAGGAAAGCTGAGAAAAAAGGTTTGGATAAATACCTCAGACATTATATTGGTTGGTCTGCGAGACTATCAGGATAGCAAAGCTGATGTAATTTTAAAGTACAATGTAGATGAAGCTAGAAGTCTGAAGGCATATGGTGGGCTTCCAGAACATACTAAAATCAATGAAACAGAAACATTTGGTCCTGGAGATGATGATGAAATCCAGTTTGATGATATTGGAGATAATGATGAAGACATTGACGATATCTAAATTGAACTTAAAGTTTCAGAGTATTTGTTCCATAGTTTGGGTTTTGGCCATCACCTGTCAAGAAGACTAAAATTTCAGGATAATTGCAGTTTGCTAACACACACTGATTTGTTTTCATTGTTTTAAAGTGTTTATTATTACCTTTAAATGGTCTGTGAACACTTTATTCTTTTGATGTACTGGAACTTAGGAATAAAAGATCACAAGGTCTGCTGTTCAAACATAGAAAGGAGAGCGGGAAAGAGAGAGAGAATGAATAAAGTAAATGTTTCCAGTTAATGGATGTTTTGACTAAATTGCTTTATCTTTATGGTCAGTGATAAGTCCTAGTTCCAAGTAATTTTTTTTTCAGTCTTTCTGTATGTTGCCTAGATATTCTCTTTAATTTTTGATAAAAATTTGAGGAAGTTAGAAATCTACATTTGAAGTTAAGAAAAGGGGCTATTTTTTAATATTCCTATAGCTGGGTACTGTATTTTCAAACTATGACAACATTTTTTTCATCATTTCCTGCTGTCATAAATAACTAGCATTTACAAACTGCTTATTGTAGAGCATAGGCTTGAGTGGCAATTTTTAATTTATAAGATGAGTAGTGGCAAAAATTCAATGCTAGATAGTAACTCAAAATTGGAAGTACTGATATACTAGTCGAAAGTGTTTTTTTACTTAATGTGTACAAAATTTCTTAAACAAGACAACTTTTAATGGCAAATTAAGGAGAATAGTTTGTACTATACCAAAAAGTTGTTAAAATGTGTCATTTTATTTTCAAAACTCATGCGTTTGTAACCTGTAGTTTTGGGCTTTATGAACAATTAAATTACAATGTATAAATGAAAAACTAATTTTATAATAAACTGGGACCACAGCTAAGAAATATTAAAAAAAATAAAAATAAGATAAAATGGGGAGTGGAGTTTGTAAAAGCATATTTGTCAGAAGAGAGTTCTTCAAATGTCTGTGTGAGGAGCTCTGTTTTAAAAACATAAACAATGAAAGATGAAGCACAACAAAATATTTCTTTGGTTGGTGAGGATAGTTGTGAGATAGTGTCTTTTTTCCTGTTAGTGATTCTTATTAGTGATTTGAGATTTTACATTATGTAAAGGAGTAATGACCTTAGGGTTTAAAAAGGGACTAAATTAGTCTTCGGTTATCTTGGTGTTGATTACAAAATTACTCATCCGCCCTAACCAGTTTGGCTCAGTGGATAGAGCGTCGGTCTGCAGACTGAGGGTCCCAGGTTCAATTCCGGTCAAGGGCATGTGCCTTGGTTGTGGGCACATCCCCAGTTGGGAGTGTGCAGGAGGCAGCTAAATCGATGTTTCTCTCTCATTGATGTTTCTAACTCTCTATTCCTCTCCCTTCCTCTCTGTAAAAAATCAATAAAGTGCATTTTTTTTTAAAGTATTTTTAAAAAATTACTCATCGCTGTCAGAGCTTTTCTGTACTACACCAAAATGAAACACTTAAGAAAATTTTTTTTTAGTTTCACCTATGTCATCAAGAGTAATATTCTTTGAAACTCTGGACACTGGCTCTGCTTTTAGCTCTGAAATCCCCAACTGCACCTCTTCTTTGTGGTTGCCTACTTAATGGCATTACCTTTTGGAATTGACAGTGGTAAAGTGTGAGTTATTTACTCTCTGTGGAGGAGTTGTCACCCATGCAAAGAACTTCTCCCTTGGGCAGTGTTTCCAGAATGTGTCTTTCATGCCATCTTCATGATTTTCCTGTCATCTGTACTATTATTTTTCTTTAAATGCACTCCATTAAAACAACAACATTATAACTCCAGCTGGTATTGCTAAGTGGTTAGAGCATTGGCCTGAGCACTGAAGGGTCACAGGTTCAATTCCTGGTCAAGATCCCTGGCCGGGTTGGGCCACATGTGAGAGGCAACCAATCATTGTGTCTCTCTCGCCTTGATGTTTCTCTCTCTTTCCCTCCCCCTTTTCCAGTCTCTCTAAAAATCAGTGGGAAAAATATCCTTGGGTGAGGATGAACCAAAAAACAAAAATAAAAAACAAAAAACCCTATTATATTATTACTACAAGTTAAAGCTACTTTTAATTGTCACAGATGACTATAGTAATAAAATGAAACAAAAACACTCCACATAGTCATTAACACAAGGCAAAGAAAGACAATAATGTCAAGTTATAAATATAATTGATTTACAAAATACATACCTAATAGTAAGTTCGTTGAGAAGAATTGAATTTTTTGAGCAGTCAATAGTAAGGGGGATAGTAGGTTTAATGTCACCTAGTTTAAAACAAAGTTGAAGTTCTACTTCAATAGTATTGATGCTGTTGTAATTAACCTGGGTGAAATATGGAAGGTATTTTCTTGTCAGTCACACCTGGGAACAGGTCATTGGCCAGAAATGGTGTGGCCATTGCAAGTGTAGGAAGATTTAAGATACTTAAACTTCTAAACAAAAGAATCTTTCTCTTGCCTCTGGCACTCCTGGCTGCTGGACTCTCCCGCTCCTGCATTTGCCCACATGGCTTGTGGCTATGTGGGGCACATACAATGGATGATGGACTGTAGTCAGCCTGATGTTACATCAGCCCCAGCTCCACCATGGAACAGAAACTTTGAACACTGGCTTTGATTCTAGCTTTACTAAATCCTCAGCTGTACCTCTTCCAGGACTGGATTAAGGGAAATGAGACTTTAGAAACTGAGGGACTTAATTCCGTGCAAATAAATATCACTCATCCTTCCGTGCAAGTCTCAGAAAATTATTTTTCTTGAGATATCGTAAGGACCCCGCCCCCAGCACTCACTTCCACTGGTGGACACCCCACTTCCGATAACAGTATTAGTTTTTTATTTTGGTGTCAGTAAGCACTGAGAGCGTCACTCACAGGCATAAATGGCCTGGAAGAGCCAAGGATAGTCAGTTGCATTTTCTGATAAAATTATATGTGCTTATAGGTACAAGAGCTCAGTAACATGAATGGAAGTACTGTATGTGAGGATCTACATTAGACATCTAGGCCATCATCCTAAATAATGCTTTCATGCAGTTAAGAACATCAGTTACTAAAGATCAGAACATTCATGCCAGGCCAGGGCACAATGCCATGTGCAATTTGAAGAAGATGGTTTACTGCAGTCACAACATCTGTCTCATTTTAAGCCACAAGATTCTTGGGTGTATTGTACTAGTTACATTTTCCCCCAAGATACATTAAAATAAATACACAATTATTTTTTTATAGGAGTTTCTTTCATTATTAAAAAATATATCTTTATTGATTTCAGAGCAGAAGGGAGATGGACAGAGAGATAGAAACACTGAGAGAGAATCACTGATCGGCTGCCTCCTGCACTGCCCCCACCGGGGATCGAGCCCGCAACCTGGGCCTGTGCCCTTGACTGGAATCGAACCTGGGACCCTTCAGTCTGCAGGTCGATGCTCTATCCACTGAACCAAACCAGCTACGGTGAAATACACAATTATTAAAAATATTTTCTGAAATAGCTCATAACTCAAAAGTTGCCCCTTTTCATGTTGTTCATGAGGGAAGAGGCCCATGGGCATTTGACTCAAGTAACAATCTGTTTGTAAAAGAGGGTTGATTTTAAGAACTGTTAAGAAATTTTCATTTACACCAACGTCTTTATTTGCATTTTTGTGTATAAAAAATTTCAAAGAATGGTATGTATTTTACAATATTTCAGAAAAAAAAATTGAAACCTATCCTTAATGTATTTTTTGTAAACTTCACTTTTTCTCACTGCAGAGGCAGATACCACATTGATATTTAACAAAGCAGTGGAAGTTGTTCCGGGAAGTGTCTGGGAGACTCTGTCATTGAATATTACTTTTTTTTTTTTTTTTTTTTTTTTTTTTTTTTTTTTTTTTACAAATAAACCATTACTAACCCAGATTTAGGGATCTAGCTGACTTTCTAGAGTGGTATTAGTCTTCTAAGGGCACAAAAAAGACTTTAAAACTTTCCAATTTAAAGTTCATAATAACTCTTAGAATAAAAACAGCTGCTTTAAAATTCTACTGCAAGGGCTAGAAATGAGAAACTCTCCTTCAGCTCTCTTCAGAGCTTGTAAAAAATCACTTGGCTTTGTCATTCCTAACAATAAATGACCTTCCAATAAGCATGGTTAAAATACAGATTTAAAATATGAAAGCTATAAGGCACTGGATTAATTGATTTCATGTTCAGACATACTTTTATTTGAAAAGAATCTCAATTTTTTTCACCAGGGAAATGTATTTTGGATGTAGTCTCCAAATATTGTTTTTGAGCTCTCTAATTCTTACAATGTTAAGATTTGAAAGTTTAAGCTATTTCCACTGCCAATTCCCTCAGTGGATAAGGGAACAGAAATGAGTAAAGATATTGATCTTAAATTTATCAGTTAGGAATATGAAAATGTTTTTTCTAATGAATTCAATAATCACCTATTAGGGGTGATACTATTATTCCACCTGGCCTTTTCCTTAGAAATGGAGGAGGCAGGTGTTTACATAATGCTAACCAAATTGCGATAAGTAATTGGTAGGTGTTTAAAGTGGGAAAATGTGGGAAAGAGGAGGGGTGACTAAGTCTTGGTGGAGGACCGCGTTAGAGAAGTAACATTTGAGGAGGACTTTCAAAAATAAAGAGTTTGCCTGATGGAGAATGAGAGAAAGGCATTTCAGGTAGAATGAACGGCTCCAACAAAAGCATGGTGGTTTGAGGGAAGAGGTTGAATCATCCTGTGGGTTGGTGAGTGGTTTTAGGAGTGAGGGGAAAGGAAACCTGGTGTGTGATGGAATCACTTGGGAAAGTGTTTGAATTCCACACTGGGGAATTTAGGTATTATTTTGTAGAAGGTGGTGAGCCATCAGGAACTGAATAGTGGAATGATACCATAAATTTGTTTTGTTTTCAAAAAAATATTTTCATTGATATTTGCAGAGAGAGCAAGGCAGAGGGAGAGAGAAAGAGGAACATCGATCAGCTGCTTTCTGCACGCCCCCTACCAGGGATCCAGCCTGCACTTCGGGCATTGCCCTGACTGGGAATCGAAAGGAAAACCTTATGGTGCATGGGACAACACCCAACTAATTGAGCTACACCGGCCAGAGCTCAATTGGTTTTTAAAAGATAACTGGGTTGCCGAAACCGGTTTGGCTCAGTGGATAGAGCGTCGGCCTGCGGACTGAAAGGTCCCGGGTTCGATTCCGGTCAAGGGCATGTACCTGGGTTGCGGGCACATCCCCAGTGGGAGATGTGCAGGAGGCAGCTGATCGATGTTTCTCTCTCATCGATGTTTCTAACTTTCTATCTCTCTCCCTTCCTCTCTGTGAAAAATCAATAAAAAATATATAAAAGATAACTGGGAGCAGTTTGGAGAGGGGCAAGATTGGAGCAGAAAATTAGTAAGAAGCTTCTGTAGTCACCTGGTTGAGAAATGATAATAAGCTGGTATGGGGAACTGAGAAGGAAAGACAACGTGAGAGACAGATTTAATAAGAATCACTGTGACTTAGCTATCGGATATGTAAATAAATAATTATAATTCAGTGTTATTAGTCTTGTAATAAAGGTATGTATATTGTACTTTAAAAGATTAAAAAAAGCTTCATAGGTGAGAGGGCATTTAAGAAAAATAGAGGCTTACCAGGTGCTAAGAACTTACGAGCAGAAAAAAAAGAATAATGTGGTAAGACTGATCTGGCAACCATCTGTCAGGGGTTCTTGGTTGGGTTCCACATTGGAATTACCTTGGAAGGTTTAAATAAACTTATCAGTTTTAAAAAACCTGATAGATTTTTAGTAACTCTCATATCTGTGTGACTGGAAGTAGTTTTACAACTTAGAGTAAGGTGCCAGGTATAGTTAGGCTCCTTCCCTCCCACAGAGACTGAGAGACAGGGGCGCCACCTTCCTTGATGATAACCTTTCAAAGAGATGGTTCCCAGGCCCTGGAGAAACACCATCTCAGGATGTAAAACTGTTAATAGTCTTTTTAAAAGATTTACATACATCTCAAGGGGGCAGGGAAAGAATTTATACCGACAAATTTTCTAAGGAAAATGTTCTAAGAAAAGGGAGGTCAGGGCCTAGAGTCAGGAAGAACGTGCCTGAGATTCCGTCCAGCAGAGGGGAGTGTTAAGGACTTACTGGTCCATGGACCTGGATGTGGGGGCTGAGGGAAGGAAAGAGTTGAGGATGACTCAACTCTTGGTCCTACGTGGATGCTGATGCCATTTACTGCCATAGAGAACAGAGAGAGAACAGAAGGTTGGTCAAAAGTGTTACGTGGAGTTGGGTTGAGCGGACTCTCCCTGTGGGTTCTTGTCCTACAAAGTTTGAAGAATAAAATTTGTGGACTAAAAAATTTTTAAGTGTATACAATTTGCAAGTGTATACAGACTCTCTCTGGAGAGGGGTCCCCAAAGGAGAAAAACCTGCTCTCTCTCTCCCTCTAATGGGAAAAAATCTAGTTTAGTTCCTGAGTTTCTTTGTCTATGGGTTTATATATGCTGGTAGCTCTTTGTCTCTTCATGACCCTTTTTAATTGGACCCTTTCTTAATTTATGACCCCAGTGCTTTCCTAATTGGTCATTTTCCTGCAGGATATCAGTTTCAAAGTTTAAAGCCCACCCGGTGCCCCCATCTTCCTCTTCCCCTTACCTTGTAACATTCCTCCATTCTCTGTGAATGTATGCCTTCCTCTTCCCCTTACCTTATAACATTCCTCAGTCCTCTGTGAATTCATGACCCCCTCCCCTGATACAGCCTTTTCTGTCTCTAAACTCCTTTCAAAAGGACAAATAAAGCTTTGGAGAAACTGAATTTGTGGAGAATATCCAAGTTGAGTTGGCTGTATGGGCCTGTGATCCAGGAGAGGTGTGGGTTGCAAGGTAGGTTGGGAGTGGTGGACATAGAGTTAGTTTTAGGCTCACTCATTGGACAACTTATGTTTAGGTGAAACTAGCATTATACTTCCCCATCCCCAGTTGAGGGAGAATGGATGTGAATTAAAATAAATTTTATGAAACAGATGCATCCAGCAAATGCCCAATACTTCTGGTTAGTTCTGTTGTTATGGTTAGCAAGTCAGAATAGGAATATCAAATGGTCATTTGGTGAGAATTACTATAAAACTTTAATTTTCATTGTATTCTAGTGCCTGTGACCTCTCAGAAGCAAGTGGTTATTTGCCAGAAATGTATTTTCCTTAGAATTAGCAAACAAACAAATAAACAAGCAGAAACAGAATTCTCCAGAGTTCACTTTCTGAATTTTTGCAAGATAATGTTGCAGTCTATAGGGGACCTTAGAGCAACAAAGGTGCCTGGGAAATGTTGGACTCTGTTTAACTCCCTGTAGCCTCAGGCTTGGCTGACTACCCAGAAAGCCATGAATGCCACCCAAAGATAAACATCAGGCCCCAGGAAGGAAGTTCATGAATGTATAGTGAGCAACTGCTTAATGTTATCTGTTGACTTAGAAATGCATCGTTCTTTCTGGTGGCCTAAGTAACTACCCACCATGTGCTTCTACTATTAACCCCCTATAAAAAGAGGGGGTTCAGGGAGGGTGTGGATAATTCCAGGCTGGCTGCCACTGGTAGTGTAGCTGCTTTGCCTGTGTATGTAACTTTCTCCTATTAAAGCTCTAATGAGTTTGAATAAGGCTACGTGTCAGTTCTTCAGAATTGATCCTGAGTCCAGTTTTTGGGGCATCCCCCCCAAAACAGTCAATAGAGGATTTGGTCCTGGTGTCTCAGTTGGTTGGAGTGTCATCCTGCACACCAAAAGGTTGCTGGCTTGATTCCTACTCAGGGCACATAGCTAGGTTTTGGGTTTGATCCCTGGGTCAGTTGGGGTATGTATGGGACAAAACTGATAGAGGTTTCTCTCTTTTTTTCTTTCTCTGTCTCCTTTCCTCTCTCTAAAATCAATAAACATATCCTCAGGTGAGGATAAAAACAATAGAGGATTTGGAATCTCCCTGGAAAGGCAAGAGAAAAAAACAACAACCCACACACCTCAAATAAAGCTCAAACCAAAAGCCATTTGTTTTGGACCAAATGGTGAAAAACTGAAAATCACACCAATTGGTCTGTTCTCTTTGACTCAGTTTCTATTTACTTTAAGGTCTGTTTCTTTGCTTAAAAAAAAAATTAAAGTTGCAGATGGAGAAAAGGATGCAAGCCTTGCTGATGCCTTCCCTTGTGTGTTCACAGAGCTTCAGATTCATATGGGGTACTGGCAGCAGTGCATTAACTGCAGGAATTTTTTGAAAGATGGAGACCCTGAATATTTTTGTCTTATGACTGGACAACAGCAGCTGAGAGTTGAGGTTAGCGGTGACAGCTGCCAATATTTTTAACTCAGTAGTAGCTGTTTCTGACATATAAAAGGCGAGGGATGGAAGTGAGTGAACCCTCACACTATAAGTTGCCCTTGACTTCAGGGGTCACTGACAAGGACATTTCTTACTACTTGGAATTTGGCACTGGAGTTTTTCTTACAGCTAATGAAACTTTTCTGTTATTAAGACCCACATTTAGATGGGTGTTCCAAGAATCCTCCAAAAGCTGTTCACATGCATTCTGAAGAGCCCTCTGAACAGCAAATGGCTCTCACAAAAGAAGGCTTTTTATCAACTGAATGAAGGGGAGCATGACTCAAAGGGAAAAAAGATCCCAACATAGCCGGTTCCTGAAGTAAATCATGAAAAGAGAGCCTCTGGGTAGGAAAATTGCTTTCATTTAAGTTTATTATCGGACAAAGACTGTAGGGTTCTTATCTCGCCCCACCCGGAATATACTGGGGTCCTTGACAAAGGTAGTTTTACCTGGCTCTAAAAAATTCTTAATGTCTTTCATATTTTTGGTGTATTTTAGTGGCTGTGCCCTTTCTGAAACAAATGGGTATGGAGGTTTGTTTTCTTTAGGGTTAGTGAACAAACAAAAGCAAAGAGGTGGAGTTCTTCCCCAGAGGCCATCTTCTGAACTTTACCAGCCAATTCTGAATCAGCTGGGGATAGCATATCTCCTGGAAAAGTAAAAACCAAAACAAAACAACCAAAAATAAAATTCCAAAGAACCAAACAAAAATTTGCCGCGTTGAAGATCATTTTCAGCGGGAGAGGAGCAGCAGAGCTTAACAGAGAGGTACAACTAGCTGAGTGGGTCAGCTGCTGGGCTGTCAGATATCAACATGATGTATTATCCTTTCCAGACCAAACAAGGCATTTAAAAATAAATAGCAATCAATGTTAAGATTCCACAATACAAGTTGACACATGCAAGCACAAACCTCACAGATAGGTTAGTCTGCCATGCCCTTCTGTCTCAAGTGATGATGGGAACCAGCATGATTCAGGGGGGGGGGGGGGGAGGAGGAGGAAGAAGGAAAGCAGAGGGTGAGAGGGAGAGGGAGAGAGGAAGGGAGAGGGGAAATGAAGACAAGATGCTGTCTAAGCACCCTAAGTTCTCTTAATGCAGCTGTGGTTGATGAAGAAACTCAGTCAAGTATCGGGCATTTTTGGAAGATAGAGTCTATCTATATATATATATACACCAGTAAAAGGCTAATATGTTAAGTGTCTCTCCACCGTCCAACTAGTCGCTATGATGCGCACTTACCACCAGGGGACAGATGCTCAATGCAGGAGCTGCTGAACTGCAGTGACTCGGCAGTAGAGGTGATTGTGTGATGCTCCCCAAAACCAGATAGGAGGAAGCCCAATTCCTCTTGGGGTTGTGTGATTCCACCTTTGGCCATGGGTTATGTTGTTGCTGGGGCACTGTTGGCCTGAATCTGGTTTACTGCACACTTACATTTGAGTTCTACACCCTATACGACAGCAACTTTGCAGAGAGCCCTCTTGTACTCCGGTACCCCTCGGGGGGCGGGGGGGGGTGGGTGCGGGGGGAGGATGTCGGAGAGCTGGTTTTGGCCTGATCCCGCAGGCCAGGCCGAGGGACCCCACCTGCTGGAGGGATCCCACGCACTCTGAAGACGATGGGGAAGGACTGTGGGAGGTTGGCTCCAGGGCAAGTCCGGCCTGTCTTGCCCCGCCGGTCACTTTCTAATTAATTTCTTTTCAATGTGCATGAATCGGTGCACTGGGTCACTAGTTTTAAAATAATTGACTCAAGGGATATGGTTTTGAAGTTGAGCTAGAGTGCTTGAGATTTACTTGGAGTTTCAACAGTACTTTTAAAACAAAATGATGCAGCTATTTCTACCATTGCACTGAGGAGAAGTCCTGTCAACTGAGGTCTGAGTAAAATTGATAGAGGGAAGAGCACACAATAAGAATGGGACCACAACTGTTTAATGATCACCTTACTAACTATAGATAGGAGGTTTTCTCACAGACCCTGGGAAACTGGAGGATGTGTTGCAGGAAGAAAAACAGGGTGTAAAAAGACAAGAGATGCCTCTAAGACAGTGGTTCTCAACCTTCCTAATGCCGAGACCCTTTAATACAGTTCCTCATGTTGTGGCAACCCCCAACCATAAAATTATTTTTCTTGCTACTTCATAACTAATTTTGCTACTGTTATGAATCGTAATGTAAATATCTGATATGCAGGATGTATTTTCATTGTTACAAATTGAACATAATTAAAGCATAGTGATTAATCACAAAAACAATATGTAATTATATACGTTTTTTCCGATGGTCTTAGGGGACCCCTGTGAAAGGGTCGTTCGACCCCCAAAGGGGTCGCGACCCCACAGGTTGAGAACCACTGCTCTAAGACCTGATGGCCCATTACTCAGAAAAATAAATACATTTTGAGAACAAATCAAGGACAGGACATGCTTTGATTTGATTGCTGGGCCTGGACTCTGACCCTCTCCAGGAGTTTGCCTCAGGAATGCTGACCATTCTCTCATCCCAGGAATGGGCCGAGCTGTTTGTAACATCATAGAAAATCAACTACTTTGTTATCAGACTTCAAGATCCTGGAAGGAGACCACACACCCTGCAGCCCTTATTCTGCTCCTCTTTCCCCCTTGCAGGTAGCCCTTCGTCCTTAACCCCAGATAGTCAGTCGGCTGGCAGGAGATGCTACAGAAGAATTTTCAGCATGACCTGCTGCTCTCCCACATTGCTGGCATTTATGGGAATAAGCACTCATATATGATTCAGCCTTGTCTCTGCTTAATTTTGCTCAAGTAGTGATAGGAGGCCCGGACCCATTTCAAAATTGTTCAAAAAGGGAAACCATTTCCAGGCAGTCTTTTACTTTTGCCTATGGTTTACTTTTGCCTATACTTCTTTAAACTATTGTTAGCAGCTCTCATTTATGCAGAATGTTGGCAATGGTTATTTCTGGGTGTCAGGATTTCAGGTGATTTTTATTTTTTACATTTTGTTTTTTATACTTTTTCTATATTCTCTACAATAAGAAATAAATCATTTTTAATAAAAAATACATTTCTTGAATTTTTAAGAGTTCATTTGTTATCATTGTCACTGAAAATAAAATGAGAGGAAAGTTGGAGTTTAAGAATTTAGGCTAGAAATAAAGGTGATCATTTTGTTATTAATCCCCAAATCTGCCCTCAAGGGACATTTTAATGCATGGATTTTTGAGATATACCTTACTGTGAATCTCCTGAGTGATGAGAGCCAGTTCTTTGTCTCTTGGGTTTCTAAATACAGAAATCTGTCTTCCTCTTTAAAAAAAGGCTGACTATGTAACTCAAAATTCAATACAGATGGTCAGAATGAGTTTCTAAGAAAAATATTTTTCCTGTTCTCAAATCATTCTATATTTCCTGATGTGTCCTAAAGAATAAGAGGATGGACAAATTAGTTTGAAAGAATCTTTGGCTAAACAAAGCCACCTGCTGTGTGTGTGTGTGTGTGTGTGTGTGTGTGTGTGTGTGTAGAATGCAGGACAGTGCAGAGTCTTACCTTCTCAGTGTGCGTTGGACTCTTGAGGTCATGAGGGGAGTGAGTGAGGCAGTGCTTTTCAAATCAATTTGACCATGGAATGTCCGAGGAACTTAGTTTGGGAAACAGTATTCTGGATAGATGGATTTATTTTTTAATGGATCTATTTTTTTATGGTTTTTACAGAAGAATCACTAGTACACAATTCCTATAACATTAGGTTGTTTATACTTGTAATATTGCCAATGTTTTGAATACAAGTAAAGACTCTGTAAAAATGTCACAGAAGATTTTTTTTGCCCTAGATGGCACCTGGGCCAGGAAGGAAGCACACTAATTTTCTAACACTTTATGTAAATGCTATGTTTCATATTGCCTGTAGGTTGGTTGATTTATAGTTCACCTTTATTTCTAGCCTAAGTTCTTAAACTCCAACTTTCCTCTCATTTTATTTTCAGTGACAATGATAACAATTGAACTCTTAAAAATTCAAGAAATGTATTTTTTTATTAAAAATGATTTATTTTTTATTGTAGAGAATATAGAAAAAGCCTAAAAAACAAAATGTAAAAAATAAAAATCGCCTGAAATCCTGACACCCAGAAATAACCATTGCCAACATTCTGCATAAATGAGAGCTGCTAACAATAGTTTAAAGAAGTATTTTATTTGGCTGTGTAATATTTGCATTTAAAAAAATTAGAGTGCCAACATAAAAAATTGTGTGATTTTCTACAAACAAACATATTTTTAGTTTCTTCTGAAATACTGATTGGCATTGTTGCAGGGTTCAGAGCTGAGTACACCAAGGTATTTGGATTTGAAACCCCAGTTAGAAGTCTTCTTGGTATTTTCCCTCTTGGATAATATTTAATTTTAAAAAGTGAGTTACTTTTTCGTATTTAGATATAAGCTTTTCCTCTTAACATTTTATTAAATTTTTTCCCTGCCATGAAATGTTCTACATCATTGCTTTTGTCTGCATGATATTCTATTATATAGATACGCCACACTTTCTATAACCAACCTCTTACTCAGCTGGGCTTTAATGTGATTCCTTGTTTAATCTATTAAATATACAACACAGGGGAATCAACATCCTTGTAGCAATATCTGTGCACATTTCCACAATTGTTTAGAATAAAGTTCTATACTTGAAATTGCTGAGTCAAAGAATATAAATATTTTAAGGACTTCTGAGACTCATTGCTAAATATACTCAACTATACTTTCACATACTTGACAGTAATCTGTTCAGAGCTCTTCCTAGGTTAATGTGTCTTTCTAGGAATGTGGCCGTGGTCAATATTTCCTACCCTTTAACATAGGACCCCTTTCTCATGTGCCGCCTAATAGCTCATGAAATGGTAATATTCTGTGAAGTTTTAGAAACTTCAAGCTGAATTGATGGTTGTAAGGAAGTGCTAAATGGCAGAGGGCATTCAAAAAAGAATTTATTTCACAATTCTGCTTAGCTGTCAACTAGTATTATAGTATGCATTCCTACCCAAAGAACAGTCTTAAAAACCCTGCAAGCTTCTCAGGGCAGGGACTATCATCCATTCTCACTCTTGCTAGCATCCTTTGTTCCCCTTTCTGCTTCCTTCTTTCTCACCAATGCTGCCCTCACCACCCCTGATTGTTTTTCTGCTTATGTATGAAGAAAAAAGCAGCCATCTTAAATTATTTTTAGAACACAAGCTTAAACAAACTGACAAAGAAATAGACTCACTGTAGAAATTTGTGACAAACAGCATGTTTTTCAGTGTGCAGTTTGATATCTAGAGTGTCCAGGGTGAAATTGGAGAAGAAGGCAGGGGCGGCACTCTGAGAAACCTTGTGGAGAACGGGTTGGAGGAGGGCAAGCCTGAAGAAGAGAGAAGTTTAGAGATGGTTTGAGTGGTTCCGGTGAAAGATTAGGTGAGTCTTAGTGGTGAGGGTCTTGAACGTCAGCTGTGGTGGTAGCAACAGAGAAGGACCTTAGTTACTGGTCTTAATCACTGACTAGGAAAAGGGGTGCTGCATGTAGATCACAAGGTGAGGGACTCATGCTTTCCTGCAACGTAGAGGCCTCTTTACTAATTGCAAGCAAGGTGAGGAGAATTCTAACCTTCAACACAGAGGGCACGTCTTTAGGGGGATTTGGAGTTTCATAGTTTTGTTTTTTTTAAATCCTCACTGGAGGATATTTTTTCCATTGATTTTTAGAGAGAGTTGAAGGGAGAGGGAGAGACAGAGAGAAACACCAATGTGTGAGAGGCAATTGGTTGCTTCCCATGTCCCTGGACCAGGGTCAGGAGGCTGCAACCAAGTTATGTGCCCTTGATTGGAATGGAATCCTGGACCCTTCACTCCGCAGGCTGACGCTCTATCCACTGAGCCAAACTGGCTAAGGCCAGAGTTTCAGAGTTTTAAAGTGCATCAGCTAGATGTCTACATCTGAATTCTTAGAAATCTACCCAGCCAGAACTCTGATCTTGGCACATAGACTCGTCCTGGTTGAATATTTGATGCTCTGTTGAACTCTGCCCTCTTCATAATTGGGTCCTGAGACTAATTCTTAGCTTTTTTTCTATCATTTGGTTGTAGGAGATAAAAATGTTTTTATATGTTACAACTAGGACCTTTGATTTTCATAATTCACCCTGAATTAGTGATTACTCACCCTCAGTTTTTCATTGTATTTAAAAAAACCCATAATTTTATTGATTTCAGAGAGAGGAGGAGAGAGGGAGAGAGAGATAGAAACATCAATGATGAAAGAGAATCACTGATTGGCTGCCTCCTGCACACCCCCTAATGGGGACTGAACTGCAACCCAGGCATGTGCCCTGACCGGGAATCCAGCCATGACCTCCAAAATAGTTCCAGATTGAGGCCAAGGGGTCCAGGCCATTGTATCCCTGCATCAACCAATCATTGGATGTGGGCCACCTTCAAGAAGAGGGTATAACCTTGGATAGGACAGTTTCTTTGGGCCAAGGGCAATGTCCAGAGAAGAAGTCAGCTATAAACCTTCAGCAGCCATCAGTCTTGGTAACTGAGGGAATTAGTACCTTGATCTTGACCAGGGAATGAGCAGCATATGACAGCATCCACTACAATTCGGTCTGAGATTGTTACTTGGGTGTCTAATAAACATCACAGGCTTAACATAGCTAAAACACAGTCCTCATGCTTCTTTTCTCTCTGAGCCTGTTTTTCAAAGTCTTTTCTTTGTAAATACTACTATAATGAATATATGAGATTTTAACCATAGCTTCTGGTTTCTTTCTTGCTTGCCTCAACTCTTATCTGTATGCCAGCAAATCCTCTCAGCAATAACTCCAAAAATATATTTTGAGTTCATTCATCTCTCTACTTTACTGCCACTATTCTAGTAAAGCCACCATTATCTCTTGCCCATTCTACTGTAACTACTTCCTAATTAAAGTCCTTGTTCTTTTGGCCTCTACAATTTAATTTCCACATGGCATAACAGTGGTTTCTTAAAGATGTAAATAAGACTATGTCACACTTTCACTTAGACACTTCATGACTTAACATTTCATTTAGAAAGAAATCTAATTTTTTGTTGTTGTTAATCCTCACTGGAGGATATTTTTTCCATTGCTTTTTCAGTGGATGGGAGGAGGGGATAAAGGGAGGGAGGGAGGAGGAGGAGAAAGAGAGAGGTTGGTTGCCTCCTGCATCCATCCTGATCAGGGCTGGCTATTGGTCCTGCAACCTAGGTACATGCCCTTGAGCAGGAATCAAAGCCAAGACCCTTTAGTGTGAGGGCTGATGCTCAAACAACTGATACACACTGGCCAGGGCTAGAAAAAACCTAAACTCTTTACCATGATTTATAAGCCCAGTATTATCTGATCCTTTATAATTTGTCTGACTTCATATTTACATATGCTCTCCATCAGGACAGTCACTATTATGGCCCTCCTAATTGTCATTTCTCTTCTTCTTACCAACAGCATTTTGATTTTTTTTCAGGTGTCAATATTCCCAGGGGCTGGAGAAAGACTAATGCAAGCCAGCTATGACACATCTCTGCTTTCCCAGCCCACTCTACTGTTTCATGGTGGGTGGGTGGTATTTATGAACTACTTTAGGCCAATAATACCAAATTGAAATTAGCTAGAGGGTTTCTGAGAACATCATTTTTCTTTCTTTTTGAAAGGAGGGCTATAGCTAGAACACTGGCCCATCCCCATTCTTTCTGCCATGAATATAGGCATAATGCTTGGAATCACAACAGCCATTTTGTGACCATGAGGAAAAAGCCTAAAGAATCACAGAGATGTTGACTGAAATTATTGGGCCTTTGAACCAGTCTTTTCCTCATCTCCTGGACGTATTTGGCCAGGTGGGTGCACTTGTTCTCCCCATGCCCGAGACCCTCTTCTTCCACATATTTGCATGGTGGCTCCTTCCCATTCAGATGTCAGCTTACTTCCTCAATGAGATCCTCTCTGACCTACGCCAATCTTTAAAAATCAATAAAAATATCTTAAGAAGAAAATGCTGTAAAAGCAGTTATTGTGCTTCTCATACAAATTCAAATGTTTTGGATTAAGTCCATTACCACTCCCTCCTAGTCCAAAATGCATGTTCCAATAAAGTCCGTTAATACTGTTGCCATCATGGAGCTGGCATGATAGTGACTTGGTTTAAGCTCTCTTTCAGACATTATGGTCCCTGAGGAGTTTATAGTTGAAAACACTAACAATGACAGTAAAGTAAGGTAGAGGAGAAGGTGTTGTAGGAGAATCTCATGGGGGTAACTGCCCCTCAGTGGACTCACCAAGTTTTAGAATTGTATTTTGAGGTTCAGAAAGTGACTTTATTGCTTTTTTCTTGGGTGATAGTCAAGCTTCCTTGGTTTTGATTTATCCTCCTGAATGTGATTTTTTTTGCCCAGGGTAGTCCCTTCTGGACAAAGGTTCACTTAGGAGACCACATGCTTAATAGACAGGAATAAAAGAGGATATAAATTCACTTCCAAAATACATTTATATGGAAGAATGGATAAACGTCCAAGAAACACTAAGTCAACTTTGAAAAGAGGAGCAAAACTGGAGAGGGGTTAACCTCATTAGAAGTGGAAGCATATTGCAATGCCATAATAATAAAAGCAATAAGGTTCAGGTGAAAGTGGCATTACAAATAAATGGGGAAAAGGAGGTGTGAAGAGGCTTGAGGTCCTTCTTCCCTTTCTCCTTCATTTCCTCCTTCCCTCCTTCCATTCCTTTCTTCCTCTGTCCACTTTCTATTTGAATTGTTTTTCTTTGATCTCTTCCCCCTTCCCTCTCATGCAGTGGGAAACATGGATCCTTGCTTGAAGGAGGAGCCTCACCCTATTTTCCTACTATAGGAGGCCAGTGGAAATGACACAAAGGAGGCCATCTTTAGATGACTGGTACCTATTTCTAATCTAATCTAATCCAGACTTATAGGATACTAGAGAGGGATTTATGGGTAAAACCCTAATTACTATAACCCAAATATAACTGAGTCTCTTTGGTGAGCCTATGCCACTGTTTGATACCCTCTTTAAGGCATTTCAACCTAAAAACCCAAATCCAGTACTCAAAGCATCAGGCAGTAGTTAGGTTTACTGAAGACTTTAAGGGGAGACAGGGAAGAAGATCCACAGGGCTTTAAAATTACCCAGTAGGCATCTCTGTTCTCAGTTCTGCCTTGTCTCACTGCTCTTCTTAGTCTCACTTCATCTTAGAATCTTCCCATTACCTTCATTGCTTTAGCTCCCCTTCTCAGCTTGTACACTTTTCTCAGAAAATTCAGATAGTTTCCTCCTTGGAAGGCAGAAGGGAATTATCCATAGCTAGTAATTTATTTTCCCTTTGCCTAGAATTTACTCTGTGTGTATACCATTCTTTCCTGGTTTAGGACAATTATAGGTGGTTCATTCCAGATTTATGGTCTTCAGGTCCTGGCTAGCAATTCATGGGAAGCACATCTACAGTTAATTTTGGTTATACTGGTAAAGAGTAGTATTGGTTCCTTCCTAGCTTTGGGGGTATGACTCCTATTTTGGGCTTTTATCTTACCCTGAACATTCTTTATGGACTATTTCTAGTGTTAATGATCCTCAGTAGTAAGTCTTCTGTCACTTCTGTAGAGAATGGGCTTATTGTTTGAAACCTGGGTATAAAAATAGACTAGGATAATGACTTTTTCTTGCTTCATGAGCTTTTAAATATTCATTTTGTATTTGTTTGATGGAGATGGCAGGTACTTTCCTTTTTGTGTGCTTAACATAGAAAATAAAGTTTTAGCAGAGAACAGAAAAAAAATCTTTATTTGGAAAGTAAAGGAATAAGTGAAGAGTTTTTGATTCCAAGTCTTAACTTGTGAAACAATGTCTACTTCTTCTATGTACATCAAATAGATACTTTTCCACATGGGAAGTACCCACTCTAGTCTTGTCCTTGCTTGTTTGACTGTCACTGACATGGGAGTCAGCGTCAATATGCCAGTGTTGGAAAATCCGTGGGTCCAGAACCGGGGCTGAGATGAAGAAGCCGTGAAGCCCAGAAACAGCTTAGGGGAAATGACCACTTCTTCCTCAACCCACGTTAGCACTCAGGCAGGACTGTGCTATTTAATGTTGCTCCTCCAGCTCCACTATTTCATCTTGCAATTCAGCCTAAAATCCTGCAGTCAGAAAGTCATTTGGGGAAGTAAATACCTGTCAAAAATGTACAATTATCTGCAAAAAGCCTCTGTAATGTTTTCACAGGAAGAATTAATCTCTTCTTCCTCTATGCTTTTGCATTAGTTACCTCTTGCTATATAACAAACCGCCCCAAATTTGGTGGTTTAAGGCAATAATCATTTAATTTTTTATGATTTTGTGTCATTAATTTGGGTTGGTATCAGAAGGGTGGTGTTTTGCTAGTCTTTCATTGTCTCAGCTGTTATCTGGGGACTTCAGTTGGAATGGCTCATCTCTGCTGCATCTGGCCTATCTTCCAGCAGGCCAGCCCAAGCTTCCTCCCCAGGTAGCACTGACTGAAAAGAGAGCAAGGGGGGCTCTGCAAGAGCTCTTGACGCGGTGGTTCAGATATTACACAATGCCATTTCTGCTGCATTCTATTGGTCAAAGTAAGTCACAGGTGAGCTGAAATTCAAGGAGTGGAATAATAGACTCCATTTCTGAATGAGAGGACCTACAAGGTATCATCCCAAAGCAGGTATGCCTATAGGGATGGGAGGAATTGTTGCAGCCATTTCTGCAGATGGACTACCACAGTTTCTATGGCACAAGCGTAGCTTCTTCTCTTAGCTGTTGGACACCGGGGACTCTTACTTTATCATCCTGCACCACAAGGACTAGGACTTTTCAAAAATCATGTACTTGATAATCATTAATTGAACTAAATTTATGGAAAGCAAAAATCTGGTGTTTGCTAAATCAGGGGACTTGGGGATAGGTTCAAAGGCTAGAAGCGTAAACCTTATTGGGGCATCTGCTGAGACAACCACCTCTGGATATCTATGGAGGGCAGGGAGAATAGGCAGGAGTAAGAGTAAAAGTTGAAGCTGGGCACCAGGAAATGGGTAGGAGTGGAGTTCAGTGAAGAAGCCTGAGAAAGAATTTCAGAATCTGGGATAGGTGGTTTCACCCAGTAGCACCATCTGGGTGTACCTATGGAACTCAGGGACATGGACGCCAGGAATCCTCAGCTGTGGCTTGAAGAAGGGTGGGCAGATAAAAGCATAGCTATGTTTACTCTCCCCCAGAATGGGGCAGGGTTCTGCTGATTATTGCAGCAGAATCTAGGTCCTTTAGAAACACCCTACAGCTCTGCCACTCACCTGCTTTGTACATTCTCATCTAATTTTCACAATTCACCATGCCTTCTGGTTCAAACAGCCAAAATCCCACTCTCTCAGTAAAGTCTTTCTTCTTCCCACAATGGTAACTCCCCCCTCTATTTCCTTAAAGCATCCAATGCTTATTCAACTAATAAGACCTTTACATTTCTTCCATGTATTGTTAGTTTTCTTTCAAATATTTTTTTCTAAATTTAAATTATTAGCTTTTTGAGAATAGGGATTGCATCTTTTTGTTGTTCTTTCCTTAAAACAGTGATCTCTACATAGTAAAGGCTCAATAAGCATTTCTTGCTTGGAGTATAAATTATTTTTTGTTGTATAATAATCCTTCAAAATTAGTGGTTTATAAAACTCACATTTATTAGTTCCCAATGCAGTGGGTTAACATATGGCCTGAGCTCAGCCAAGCAGTTCTACAGTCATCTGGTGGAGTGGCTGGAAGCTGGATGTTCTAACATAGCTCCACTCATATATCATGTGGTTGGCAGGTTATCAGTCAGCTATAGCTGACTGTAGCTCTCTGCCACATGGCCCTTACTCCTTCAGAACACTAGTTTGAAATTTTTCACATGGTGGACACAGGATTCAAAACACAGAAAGAAAGAAGGAAAACCACAATGCACAAGTGATTTTCGTTTCTACTATGTCACATTTGTTAATATGTTATTTGCCAAAGCAAATCACATGGCCAAACCTAGCTTTGAGGAATAAAGAACAAGAACCTACCTTTTAACAGAAGTACCTGTACAGTCACATTGCCAAGGAACGTACTGAGATTTGAGATGGAAAGAATTTGTGGCCATAATTGCAATCAACCTGTCTTTTGGCCATCAATTATTCAGGTTCCTCTCACATGCAAAATATTCCCAACTCAAGACTCCTGAAGTTTCACCCTAATTATGGTGCCAAGTTTGACATAGGCTCTTGTGATCCCCATCATGTCACTATGAACTAAAAATCAGGTTATATAGCTTTGTTATGTAGTGGGGCCAGGATAACAACAATAGAAATGTCAGTTCAAAAGGCAAAACCCCTAACTCCCCAAAATAACAACAAAAAAACCCCTCCAAAATCCAGATCAGGAATTATGTAGAATTTACTAGACTACAGCATTTCTGAAATTCAGCTAAACTCAGGGGGCCAGGGTACATTTGCCTTGATGATCCTCGGTCAGGTTGAGTTCTTCTTCCTGGGAGGGGCCCCAGAGTCCACTGTTCTCCCTGGCTCCCAGCTCCACACTCCATAAGATGTCTTACACTTCCCTAAGGAACACTGGCATTGGCAGTTGAGTAACCTTATCAGTCTGCTTCTTTCTCATGGAAAACTGGAGGCCCCAAGGTTTCTTTTCATTTTTAAATGTTTCAGTTCATCTGAGTCCAGCTGGCATTCCTTTCATCAGGACAAATTTCTGGGTTTCTCTAAGAATCAAATTCAGCTCTTCTCCATTCAATAGAAGTTCCACCCACAATTTTAGGATAGGCCTCTTTCTTGTATGGGGGCCATCTCAGGCTATAGTGGGACAATAACTTTAATGAATATTCTTTATAGAGATGAGAGGGTCTACTAGTCACTGCCTAAAATCCGTCAGAGATGCTAACAAATGGGCTTGCAGGGTCACCTTAATTTGATCTTTGTCCTGGGGTAGTTTGAAAATTTTTTATTGTCTTGAGAGACTGGAAATGAGAAACAATTTTATTGCCCATCCCAGCAAGTTCTGGCTCCTCTCAGAGGCCTCTGAATTGTGCTTGTAAACAGAACAATTCTTTCTCTAGCTCATTTCTCTCTTTCTACATTTTCTATAATCAGCTAAAATAAGCCAATTGACACTTCCAACATTCTGCCTGGAAATCATCTTGCCAAGGTCCACAATTTCATTTGGCTTATTTTCTATCTTCAAAGTTACCAGAGATGATAGTTTTACCAATTGTTTCTTTAGTGCATAACATGGGTGTCACTTTTCCAGCCTGCTACAGCAGGTCTTCATTGCTTTGTCAGCCTCTACTAGCAGTTTGCTTGCCATTTTTCAGAGTTGCTAAAATTATTTTTTGCTGATTTTCCAGGCTCTGCCTGCTACCCGGTCTCAAAGGCAATGCTACCTATGGTAGATTTTGCTATATTACCATTCTAATTCTGAAACCAATTTCTCTCTCAGTTAGATTTTGCTTTGTAACAAATCACCCCCAAACTTAATGTCTGAAAACAAGAAACATTGATTATTTTTTATAATCTGTGGGTAAGTTGCATGGTTCTTCTGACTTGGGCTGGCAAGCGAAGGCTGGAAGGTTTAGGCCAGTGATGGCGAACCTTTTGAGCTTGGTGTGTCAGCATTTTGAAAAACCCTAACTTAACTCTGGTGCCGTGTCACATATAGAAATTTTTTGATATTTGCAACCATAGTAAAGTAAAACAAAGACTTCTATTTTTGATATTTATTTTATATATTTAAATGCCATTTAACAAAGAAAAATCAACCAAAAAAATGAGTTCGCGTGTCACCTCTGACACGCGTGTCAAAGGTTCGCCATCTCTAGGCAATGGTTCCCACATCTGGCAGTTGCCTAGGTGTCTATCAGCTGATGGAGCGGCTTGGCTGAGTGTCTCTCATAATCCACAGGGTGATGTGGAAGTTATTTTATGGTGGTTGCACTTTCCAAAAAGTAGCAAAAAAAGACAGGCATTTTTTGAGTTTCTGCTTGGACTCTATTTGCTATTGGTCAAAGCAAATCAGTTGGTCAAGCCTTGAGTCAGGGTGGGTTGGGTCTACTGAGGGCACAGATAGGGAGGGGAAAATTGCAGCCACTTTTGCTGATGCATTTGGTATGGCCAGTTACCCTGTCAGGATTTTGATTTGGGTTCAGTATTTGTTTGATTCCACCCAAGGAAGATCCCAAGAAGTAGTATATGATGCTTCGCATTTATATTTTCCAGTACTGCCCAAGTCACTGTGTATATAAATGTTCATGAACAATAGGGAAAATTTATTATCTGTATAGGTCAGTGATGGTATTAGGAGACTGGTATTAGGAGAATAAAATAATATTTCTTTCCCCCGTTTGTGCAAAGATCTTACTTTTGAAGATTCGCACATCCTATATAATAAAAGGTTAATATGCAAATACACTGAACAGCAGAACAACTGAACAACTGGTTGCTGGCAGCAGAGCGCGGAACATGGTGGTTGTCGGCCGCGGTGGGATGGTGGAGCAGGTGAGCGGGCGGGGGCGCCAGACCAAGGCAGGAAGCTGGTTGCTGTAATGGGGGGAGCCTCTGGTGGTTACTGGAAAATTTTTTGCTCCTGCGAGCGCTGCCAGTCCCTCTCAACCCTCAGGGCTTTTCCACCTTCCCCTGCTCCTGAGGGGAACTTCCCTCTCAGGACTGCTTTTGCTGTGTCCCAGAGATTTGGGGTTGTTGTCTGTTCATTTTCATTTGCTTCCAGGAAATTTTTTATTTCTTTCTTGATCTGGTTGGCAATTCATTCATTGTTTAATAGCATACTATTTAGCCTCCATGTGTTTGAGTGTTTTTTTTTTTACTGTAGTTGATTTCTAATTTCATTCCACTGATATCTGAGAAGATGCTTGATATTATTATTATTATTATTTTTTTATTGTTCAGATTATTACATTTGTTCCTCTTTTTTCCTCCCATAACTTCCCTCCTCCCAGTTCCCACCCCACCCTCCGCCCTCACTCCCCACCCACTGTCCTCATCCATAGGTGCACGATTTTTGTCCAGTCTCTTCCCGCATCTCCCACACCCCTTTCCCCCCCAAGAATAGTCAGTCCATTCCCTTTCTATGCCCCTGATTCTATTATAATCACCAGTTCATTCTGTGATTATTTATTCACTTGATTCTTAGATTCACTTGTTGATAGATGCATGTTTGTTGTTCATAATTTGTATCTTTACCTTTTTCTTCTTCTTCCTCTTCTTAAAGGATACCTTTCAGCATTTCATATAATGCTGGTTTGGTGGTGATGAACTCCTTTAGCTTTTCCTTATCTGTGAAGCTCTTTATCTGACCTTCACTTCTGAATGATAGCTTTGCTGGATAAAGTAATCTTGGTTGTAGGTTCTTGGTATTCATCACTTTGAATATTTCTTGCCACTCCCTTCTGGCCTGCAAAGTTTCTGTTGAGAAATCAGCTGACAGTCGTATGGGTACTCCCTTGTAGGTAACTGAGTTTCTTTCTCTTGCTGCTTTTAAGATTCTCTCTTTGTCTTTTGCTCTTGGCATTTTAATGATGATGTGTCTTGGTGTGGTCCTCTTTGGATTCCTTTTGTTTGGGGTTCTCTGCACTTCCTGGACTTGGAAGTCTATTTCTTTGACCAGGTAGGGGGATCTTTCTGTCATTATTTCTTCAAATAGGTTTTCAATATCTTGCTCTCTCTCATCTTCTGGCACCCCTATAATTCTGATGTTGGTACGCTTGAAGCTGTCCCAGAGGCTCCTTACAGTATCTTCGTATTTTCGGATTCTTTTTTCATTTTGCTTTTTCAGTTGGGTGTTTTTTGCTTCTTCGCATTTCAAATCTTTGACTTGATTCTTGCGCTCCTCTGGTCTACTGTTGGGAGTCTGTATAATATTATTTATTTCAGTCAGTGTATGCTTAATTTCTAGTTGGTTCTTTATCACAACATCGAGGGTCTCATTAGATTTCTTGTGGATCTCATTAAGTTTATCGGCAGTTTCTAGAAAATTATTGAAAGACCTTAAAAGTGTGGTTTTGAGCTCTATATCCTCCATTTCTGACATTTGTGTCCTGTTTCTTTATCTCCGCATTTTTTTATGCTTTCTTGGTGCACCCCCTAGTGGTCTTTGTGCACAGTCTTGTTGTAGTTAAGTCTTGATTGTTGTAGGTAATACTGGGGGGTATTTGACCTCCAGGCCAAGTGGCTGTGAGAATCAGCTGTGCCTGTAGTGGGAGAACTTCTGTCCTCTAGGGAGGTGCTAATCTAGCCTTTGCCTGAGGCTATCTGGCAAATGCCTCTGTGCAGGGCTTGGGCGGGGCGTGTCCCAGGGGATCAACAGGGTGGGCGGAGGGAGAAGTTATGGCTGCTCTCAGTCCCTTCCCCAGGGGCTCTGCCTCTCAGAGTCCCAGAAACTGCTGCAAACCTCAGAGAGAAAGCTGCCCTCGAGTTCTGACTGATGCCAGACAGTCCCGCTTCTCCCGTTTGAGTCTGGGTCTCTAGAGACTTGCCCGGAACTGGATCTCAGAACCTGAGACTCCCTCCCGATTGAAACAGACAACCGAGCCCTCAGCCGCCAGCCCGCTCTGCGAGCACCTCCGCACCTTAGTATTTCACTTCCGCACTGCGCCGCCTCTGAGTCTCGGTATGCTTTTCTCTTTCCTTCTAGTTGTAGAATTTCCCCTCAGCCAGCCTTCCGGTGGTTCTGGGTGATGTCTGTTCCGTCTTTTAGTTGTATTTTTGAAGTGGTTGTGCGAGGCAGCAATCTCTGGTGTTTACCTATGCCACCATCTTTGAAAACCGAGAAGATGCTTGATATTATTTCAATATTCTTGAACTTATAGAGACTTGTTTTATGTCCTAACAGGTGGTCTATCTTTGTGAATGATTTATGTGCACTTGAGACGAATGTATATTCTGCTGCGTTGGGGTGATATATTCTATAAGTGTCAATTAATCCATCTGATCCAGTGTGTCCTTTAGAGTCTCTGTTTCCTTGTTAAGTTTTTGTCTAGAAGGTCTATCCAGTGAAGCCAGACAGGTGTTAAAGTCCCCTACTATAACTGTATTGTTGTCAATATCTCCATTAAAGTTCTCTAGAAGTTTTTTTGTTTTAAATATACTTAGGTACTCCTATATTGGGTGTATATAGGTTTACTAGGCTTATATCTTCTTGTTGGATTGTTCCCTTTAGTATTGTATAGTGACCTTTGTTGTCTCTTATGATGGCCTTCATTTAAAGTCTATTTTGTTGGATATGAGTATTGCTACTGCAACATTTTTTTTTCCATTTGCATGGAAAATTTTTTTCCATCCCTTCACTCTCATTCTCTGTGTGTCTTTTGTTTTGAGGTGGGTCTCTTGTAGACAGCATATAGCTGGGTCATGTTTTTGTATCCATTCATCTATGCTACACCTTTTGATTGGAGCATTTAATCAACTTCCATTTAGGTTTATTATTGAGAGGTACTTATTCATTGCCATTTTAATCCTGAATGGCTAGGTTTCTCTCTGTGTTTCTTCTTCTCATTATAGCAGTCTCTTTAGCATTTCTTGTAATGCTGGCTTGGTGGCAATGTGCTCCTTTAGCCTTTATTTATTTATTTATTTATTTATTTATTTATTTATTTATTTATGTCTGGGAATATTTCGCCATCTATTTTGAATGATAGCCTTGCCAGATATACTAATCTTGGTCTCAGATCCTTGCTTTCCATTACCTTGATTACTTCATGCCATTTCCTTCTGGCCTGTAGAGTTTCAGCCTTATGGGAACTCCTTTGTAGGTAACAGTTTTCTCTTCTCTTGCTGCCTTTAAGATCTCTTTTTGTCTTTAATTTTTGGCATTTTAGTTATGATGTGTCTGGGCGTGGGTCTGTTTGGTTCTTCTTGCTTGGGGTCCTCTGTGTCACCTGAAATTGTGTGACTTTTTCCTTTACCAGGTTAGGGAAATTTTCTGCCATTATTTCTTCCAACATGTTCTCTATTATTTTCTCTTTCTGTCTTTTTTAGCACACCTGCTATTCTAATATTGTTATGTTTCACATTGTCCCACAGATCCCTTAAGCTATCCTCCTGTTTTTCATTTTTTTTTTTCTTTTTGGTTCTCTGATTTAGTGATATTTTCAACTCTGTCTTCTAATTCACTGATTCAATCCTCATTTTCCCCTAATCTGCTGTGTATTCCTTCCAATTTGTTCTTTATTTGTTTTATGTCAGTCTTTATCTCAGACTCATCTTTTTTCATAGTTCTTATATCTTTTTTCATGCTGTTGAGCATCTTTACCATCAGTACTCTGAACTCTGTTTCAGATAAATTTCTTATCTCTGCTTCATTTTTCTCTTCTTCTGGAGAATTCTCTAGTTCTTTCAGTTGGGGGTTGTTGCTTTGACTCCTCATTTTGGCTGGCTGTTTGGGTTTGTGACTATGTATTAGGTAGATCCTCTACACCTCTCAATCTCTAGTGCAGGACAGTGTTAAAGGCTGTTTCTGACTAATTAGATCAAGCAAAAACTCAAAGCCTCCAGAGGCCACCTCTGCCTACAGATTGATTAGGATTCTGACTTGAATTGCCTCACCTCCCCAGGCAATCATCCTCAGGTGTGGTGAGAGTTTTTTTTTCAACATGGTGGGGCGGTTGCTTCTCCCAGGAGGCTAATTGTTACTTTTAATCTCTTAAGTAGCCTTAGTGCAAGGTGTTTTCCAATAGGGTGTGTCAACTGGCTTCCCCCCAGGCAAGGCAAATGTCTATGTGGGAAAGATGTCCTCTGGTGCATGAAGAAATGACTCATCCCAGGAAACTTGGGGTGTCTGCCTTCTGAGCTCTATCCTCCTAGTCCCCAGTCCTGGCTTCTGCTCTCTTAGCTCCAGTCCACTTACTCCTCCCTCTGCCAGAGCACAAGGTGTGTGGCTCCACAAGGAATTTTGTGTGTTGGCCCTTTAAGAGAGTGCCTGAATTTTCAGCTCTCACTCCCTGGCAGACAGAACCCCACTGCTTTTCACAGCCAGATGTTATGTGGGTATTTTTCTCAGTTTTGTTGCTCTTTGCTGGGGGGCCCCAGCTTGGGGATTACATCCAGAGTTCTCATTGGTAACCCCCCACAGCTGAGATATCTCTCTGGGACTTCAGTTGCTGTCTGTGGGCACCCGGCCAGCCCTTTCACGCCTCCACCCCTCCTACCAGTCTTTGTGGTCTCCACTTTCGGTCCCTGGGCATCAGGGTTCTGCATGTTTTCTGTCGATTATTCGGGAAGTTTTTTGATGTGTTTTTGAGAGTGTTTCTGCATGAGTAATATTTGAATCAGTAAATTGATTGCCCTTCTTATGTGGGTGGGTCTCATCTAATCAATTGCAGGCCTGAACAGAACAAAATTGCTAACCCACCAGAGAATAAGAATGAACTCCTCTTGTCTGACTTTCTTGAGTTGAGACATCAATTCTTTCTTGTCTTGTTGAACTAAAACATTGGCCTTTTCTGAATCTCAAGCCCACCTGGACAATACCATTGGTTCTCTTGGATCTCCAGCTTTCTGACTAGATCTTGGGACTTGTTAGCCTCTTTAATCATCTGTACACACACACACACACACACACACACACACACACAGACACACACACATTTCTGTTTCTCTGGAGAGCCCTGCCTAATACTGGATGGAAGTTTAACTGGAAAGAAAACAAAAAATAGAATTATTTCATGATAAAGATGTTTTTTAATGGACAATTTAGCAAATGCTGAGCTAGAGAGAGGGCATCTGTACCACCTCTCTGAAGACTCTTCTACTCCAGAATTATAGAAAGGAAGATGAGAATGAGGGCACAGAGCCACCATTCAGTTCACTGTTTTCTATGCCAATAAATTATAAAGGTTGGAAATGGCAGATGAAAGCAAATTGCAGGCTTACTTGGAGATATTTGGCAGTACTCCCAAGCCAATAAAAGGCATACAGTCACAGCAGCAGGCACTGGGAAGCCCAGCAGGGCGAATGGCGGGGAGGGGCTGCACGGCAGGAGGATGCATTATATTCAGGACCAGCTTCTGCATAAATGGGAGTTGGCATAATGGAAAAACCCCAGGATATTTCAAACAAAATATTAACCACTTTGGAAGCCAGGCTAACTCTTGGGCTTGAAGAAATTAGGAAATAAAGGGAGAGGAGAATTAAGTATTCCCCTTTAATGGTGCTTTAGGGATAGATATTATCTCAAAAATAGTAGCTTCAGTGTTTCAGTGTCACTAATGTATGAATTAGAAAGTGACTTGAAAAAGAGGAGAAAATAATTGCAAAGCCTATTAGAGTTTTACAGTAGTTGTGGAAGAAAGAGAAATAACCTCTCCAGATTTAATGTGGGAGTGCATTTAAAGGCAAGTTTTGATACTGTGAACATGCATTTATGACAAGGATATTTTATGTAACTCTCCTGTTCATGTAGAGTATTGTGCTTGGTACATAAAATGAATACAGGCAGATGCTACAGATTATTTCTTTGTATAGGATGTTTAAATAAAGAAAGTTAGAGGACACTAATGCTGAGAATTTTAAAATAATTTGTAAAACAGAGTGGAGTTTGGAATTTTTATAATAAAAAATATATAAGAAATTAGAGGAAAAAACACAAACAGTTTCAATATCTCAACTACAATCATTATTATTATTTTGGTGTCTTTTTCTCTCTTGTGCTAAAATGTATTTTTAAACATAGTTTTAGTTGTAGTCAATGCATTTCAGTTGGTTTTGTCAGTCAGCATCTTGTTATAAACTTGCAACAAGATTATAATTTTAAAGTATTTAACATCCCTTTTTTTCTTTTTTGGCTTTAATGAGTACCCAACTAGTGTGCTTAACTTCGTTAGGCATAGAAAAGTCTGAGGTTGTTATCGAATAAATGCCCCAATAAAAGCCCTGAGCCAGAATGCCGGACACTTATTGTTTGCCTCCTTCATGTCTAGTTCATCAGTCTTCTTTGCTAAGAGAACCTGATTTTTGTCCAGGTATTTTTTCTCCCCTACATAAGTCAGGGGAGGGTGACCCATTCTGTGGTTTAAGAGTAAACCCTTCACTGTGCTGTATCCCCAAAACTAATACAAAATATTTTTGAGTATAAATTCTAATTAAAAATAAAATAAAAAGAGTCAATCCTTGGTCTGGCTCATAAGATGTGAGGATGGGGATGGTGGGAAGACACTGAAAGAGATGGTCCTGTTATGCCATGTCCAAGGTTGTGCTTGTGGATGGCAGGACCATGGTATGGAAGGAACCTGGGTTGATACTGATGAACCACTAATCAGCTAACTGAAACCTTTGGGCTTCTTTACTGTTGAAGCACATTTGAGTTGGGTTTTCTATATTCACAGATAAAGGATCCTAACCGAAAGACCAAGATCATATTTTGTTTCGACATTCACAAGACTGTCACAAGTCAGGCTTAAGAAATTTATTAGATTCTATAACTCTCCCACTCTTTCTGTCACCATTAGCTCTTGACAACTGAATATGGGAGATTTAGCCAGCAATGTTCTCCAATTGTGTATTAGAGATAACTCTGGCAACCCTTAAGGCTTAAATTGGAAGAGAGAAAAGTAATGCAAGATGGTAGGCAAAGGGCAGGAATGAAGTTGAGATTGTTTTTTGGCAGAGTAGTTTCTGTGCATCACAGTTGTTAAAACAGGAGCCAGGGGTCTTGCTACAACCCCATCCCAGGCAGAGCAGGAATGGATGCTGGGCCAATGAGCTGTCCAGGCAGTCATAATGCACCCAAACAAGAGAGAACAGACCAATATGACAGCAGCAGATTTCACCTATGAATGTGAGCTGGGCACTGTGGAACTCAGAGGATGCCATCTAGCTAACAGTTAAGGTCAAGTCAAGGTTAGAGCCCCATTCTCTCCCTTCCAGGCCACCACATACCCTGTGCATGCTCTTATAAAGAGAAATAGGCTAGCTGAGAGAACAAGCAATTTTATCCAAGAAAGACTGAATAAAACCTTAATCAGTGATTTTCAATCTTTTTCATCTCATGGTACACATAAACTAATTATGAAAATTCTGCGGCACACCAAAAATGTATTTTTTGCCAATTTGTCAAAAAATAAGTATAATTTTGATTCATTCACACTGGATGGCTATTGTTGTGTTGACTGTTAACATTTTGTTGTTATTGTTAATCCTCACCTCAGGATATTTTCTCCATTGATTTTTCAGAGAGAGTGGAAGGGATCGGGAGAGACAGAGAGGAAGAAACATTGACATGAGAAAGACACATTGATTGGTTGCCTCCATCACGGGCCCCAAAGTGGGGATGAAGCCTGCAGCTAAGGTATGTTTGTTTGACTAGAATCGAACCCGCGACCCTTCAGTCCAAGGGCCAACCCTCTAAACACTGAGCACAACTGGCTAGGGCCCTCTCTTCATCTTTTATTTGACAGTCTGTCTAGTGGAAAAGAAGTCAGTGTCCCTGACTAAACAGCTGTGGATTGCATGTTTTAAACATTCTTGTGGCATTGCCCTGGCCAGTGTGGCTCAATTGGTTGTGCACTGTTCCATGCACTGAAGGGCTGCTGGTTCAATTCCTGCTCAGGGCACATGCCCGGGTTGCAGGCTTGATGCCTGAGACAGCCTATCAGAGGCAGCCGATCAATGTTTTGCTTTCACATTGATGTTTCTTTCTCTCTCCCTCTCCCTTCCACTCTCCCTCAACATCAATAAAAAAATCTTAAAAAAAAATTCTTGCGGTATACCAGTTGAAAATCCTTGCCTTAAAGGAAATATTATCATTATGAAATTGGACAAAATCTCAAACTGGACACACTGAAAAAAGTTATTTTTCCCCATTTAACCAATGAGTAGGGCTTAATAGGATGACCAAATTAATTATAGACAAAATAAGAATATTGTTTTTTCTCTGTATTTCAAAACTGAAGTGTGAATTACATTTTTTCCTGTGTTTCAACATAGTCTTCATAAGTACAGTTGGAACAGTAGTATAATAGTCCAGTTTTGTTACATTTTATGATTTAGTGTGATGACTCCCAAGCATTGCACATTTAGGTTAAAATAAATAACATTATGACAAACAACTTTGAGCATACAGATTTTTCTGCATTTCATATTATTTCTTAAATTAGAGTTCTGCAATGGGTTTGCTAAATCCAACAAACCGATCATATTACTTATATGCCAAATTATTCTCAAAAAAGGTAATTCTCACATGGCCACTAGCACCAGAGTATCAGAGTTTCACTTCTTCTCTGGCATTTAATATTGTTAAATATTTTTTCTAATATAGTAAATATTGGTTAGGTTTGTATTGGTTAAATTTGTATTTCTTTGATTATTAGGTCAATGGAAAATTAAAAAAAATTATTTCCTAACATACAATATCAAAAATTTCTTACCTTTAGAAAGTCCAAATGAAAATATTTGTTTACTACAAAGTCAATTGGTTTACTGGATTCAATGCTTAATACTCTGCTCCTATTGGAAGAGGTTAAGAAGAATGACAAGTGGATGGAACTGTTCAGAGGTCCAGTCCACACCTCTGTTTTGGGGAGTGTCCCTTGGAGATAAGCCCCACCCACAAGCCTTAGAAAACTTTACTCTATGTTGTGCTGCTAGCTTGGCCAACATATTCTCAGTTACAAGCTTCCAGGCCTCACCTGTAAGAAGGAAGTTCTATAAAACAAGGAGTGTAACCTCCCACTCCTGAAAATCACCCAACAGCCAGTATTACAATTACATGGCTTTGATCTCTTTTCCTTTGCTTGGTCACCTTCAGTGAATGTGTCCCAGCTGGTGTGGGCTGCTTATTTGACCTGCTCTGTAGGGGTGCAGCTTCCTTTTTTTTCTCATCACATCATACCACACTGTGTGTGAGGTTGCTGTGTCATCTTACAGTGTCACCATCCTGCATTGAAAGTCAGCTTCTAAGGAGGCTACAGAAGAGTCAGAAGGGTGACGGAGACCTCTCCCTAACCCAGCCATCTCCTTGACTTTCCACTAGTAGTGCAATGTGACCCGTCCCCACTTATCTCAGCGACCTCAGTTCACTCGATTGGACATTGTTGAGGAAAGTAAAATTGTTTTCAGTGCTTGCCATTCAGGGATCCTGCCTCCAGCTGCCCCTGGAGCAGACTTTGCCCTGACATCCATTTCCCCTGGTAGTCAGTCCTGAAGGGCAAGATCAGAGGTCAAAGTCTTTGTCTAGTTGAGCTGGAGTGCATATGGGACTATGCTCACCTAATCAAAAAAAGAAATCTAATACAATCTTACAGTATTAAGGAAGAAAGTGACAACAGAAGAAAAAAAGAATCTTTATCCCAGCAAACAAAATTGTTATAATTAACGTATATTCCAAGTGTGTGTGTGTGTGTGTGTGTGTGTGTGCGCGCACGCGCACGCGTGCCAAGTTTTACAGAGCTGAATTGTAATATACACATATCCCCTTGCATTTTTGTTTACATGTTTATATGGATAAGCTTCCAGGTTGTTACACAGTATAATGTAGACTTGGGTGACTTCACAAAATCAGGCATGGGGATTCCATGCTCCTTGCCAGTGATTGTCCCAGAGATGCTCAGGTAATCTAGCTGTGACCAATATGGTGAGACTGGGGTCTGCTGGGTGTGATTCCAGAAAAGATAAGATATAGAGGAAGAACCAGTTTTCTTCCGTCAGAAATTGTTGTGTTTGAAAGTGGTGTTAGTTACTCAGCAGCCATCTTGTTACCATGAAGCCATCCACAAAGTCAGCAAATGCACTGAGGATGGCAACTATTTGTTAAGCACTGCTATGAGCAAGGGGTGCTGCTGAGAGTGCTGAATACACTGTCGTTTCTGCTCTCCTCAATATTACAATCTACTGGGAAAGACAAAGACTCCCAAATAATTATAATACAAAGTCACTGTGATGCTTCCTTTAGTGCTGTTATTATTGACACTAGTGGCTCAGTGCACAAATTCGTACACATTGAAAGGGAATTAAATAGAAGAAATATTATAATATCACTATTCACCCTTTCTCTATAATAGAAGTGTCAGAGATTAAAGAAAATTAGTAAAATGTATATGGAAATAATATATAAATTTATTAATAAATAAAAAATAACATGATACAACATCAACAAAGATATGATATAAAAACAACAAAAACATGACATAAAAACAACATTGATACAAACAATGACTGATAAATTGACTAAACTTATTCTAATATCTCCCTGTATAGCACATTAAGAGTAAAAATGCTTCCAGAGTGCTTGACTAATTTCCCTTGTGATAAAGTATTTACAACTTTAATTTTAACATTACACACTCTTTGAACTTGAGAGAAAGCAACATATAACTGTCCAAAATTGGGTTCAGGTAGGAATATTTCTACTCTGTCTAGAGTTTGTCCTTATGATTTATTAATTGTCATAGCAAAGGCTGGCATCACGGGAAACTGTCTCCGAATTAATTTAAATGGGAGGCTAGTGTCAGACAGGGACAAATCAATTCTTGGAATCAGAACAACCTCCCCTTCTGTAGATCCTATTAATACTTCAGCTTCAATTATTCAGGTCGAAAACTTTTGATAATAAATCTAGTAGCATTACAAAGACCCCATTTACTATTAAGATTTCTCAGTAGCATGATGATTGCACCTACTTTCAATTTTAATTTATGATACAGCATTCCCGAAGGTGTAATATTATTAAGAAATTCGATGGGAAAAATTTCCTTTTTGGCATCATCCATTGAATCAATGGAATCATCACTCAAATAGGTTTGAAAATCTTCATCGAGTATATCCAAAATTTCTTCATTTAATTTATGAATGTGCTCATTTTTAGGACAAAGAATTGCATGTTTAGATATAGTTTTAATATTATCTATAGATACACTATTTCCAAAGGTAGCTTCAATAATAGATGTTACAAATCATTTCACGGGGGATTTCAATAATATGCATTCCTAAATGAAAACTGCTATCAAGTTTGCCATCTCCAAGTTTTACTAACCACTCACTATAAGCAGAATCTTCTGATCTGCTGAACAAGGCCGATTCCGCGAGGAGTGGGGCTCCTTCCTCTCTGCTGTCAGGGTTTGGGGTGTAGGTGAACAGGAATCAGGACTGTCAGGGTGCGGACAGCAAGCTGACCAAGGCCCATTTGGCAAGGAATGGGCCTCCCGCCTCCCTGCTGTCAGGGCTGGGGTGTGAGTGAATGGGATTCGGGGCTGTCAGGGAGCAAACAGCAAGCTGACCAAGGCTGATTCCATGAGGAATGGGTCTCCCTCCTCCCTGCTGTCAGGGTTCAGGGTTCAGGTGAACCAGATTCGGGGCTATCAGGGCATGGACAGCAAGCTGACCAAGGCTGATTCTGGGAGGAATGGGGCTCCTGCCTCCCTGCTCTCAGGGTCCAGGGTGCAGGTATTTGGCTCCCTCCTTCCTGCTGTCAGGGTCTGGGGTACTGGTGAATGGGATTTGGGGCTGTGAAGGTGCCAACAGCAAGGTCTGGGTCAGTGCTCATCATAGCTACCAGCTGGTGGTCTGGTCATTGGTCGTTCTGGTCGTTAGCCATAATAGTCACTGGGCTTTTATTATATAGGATGTGCATGTAAATAAAATTTCCAATGCTTCCCCCATTGGCAGTTCTAGATTAGAGCCATCTCTCCATGATCTGATGTGGTTACCACATATGAGTGGGCTTAGTCATTCCTCATTTGTAGAATGAGAAGATTGGACTATTTGAGTGCTAATCTTTTTAAATTACTTATAAAATAATATTTTATATTTCTTCCAGACTGAGTAATAATAACCTGGCATGTGAACAATTAAATAAATGGTTCCCTAGAGGGGTTTTTTTTGTTTTATGAGAGGAAATTAGATAAATGTAAAACAATACAATGAGAGGAAAAATTGTAAAGTGCACAGATGTTTGGTAGGCAGGAGAAAGGGGAAAATGAATAGCAGTGATTAGATATACTTTGCAAATTGATAAAACAAAGCAGCCAATTCTGTTTTGGATTATAAAAATAAAATAGACAATGTGTTCTAGAACAGAAAAATTATGTATCCAGAAATAAATATGAATTGGAAGGTGGCTTGACTGACAACTGTAAGACTGTGACGAGCACAGCGTTAATTGATCATCTTCTTCTTTGTGTTTGCTCCCTCCCATCAGGTCAGCAGGTCACTGGCACTGATTGGATGGTGAACCAGAACAAATAAAAGGACACCACTTTACACTTTGAGTTCTCAGAACATAGATTGATTACCCCTGTATTTCAGCAACAAATAAAGAACCCAGACTCAAAATGACAAGTTTACAAACAAAGTAGGATCTGGAGTTGAACACATACCCCAGAATAATGAAATTTCCTACTTGGAAACCAGCTGTTATCCTGGAGGTTAAGAAAGAAAACTTTCCCTGTGAAGAATTGTACAATTGGCTAGATCCACACCTTAGATATATCAACATGGCTTACACTGACTTTGACATGCCCTAGTTTTAGATCTTTTGGTGTCTCAATTGTTGTAGAACCTCCCAATTGCCTGATTTTTCTTTGTAAACATTTCATTCCTTTAATTACCAATTGATAATTTATTAGAAAAAAGAAAGTAAACCATTCAAACACTAACCATAGAAGCAGACAGAGGAAGATAATTTAAATTTACTTTTGAAGACAGTCTCCCATCCGTGGCACTTTTCAAGTCAGATACTACTCTGCACTGAAGTATATTTCTTTAGTGGAAAGTCTGGGACTTGATGACTGACTTTGAAAGATTTTCCCTTACAGAACATCTTACGATGAGCTCTGACCCAAATCCTCCTGCTCTCTGGGAAATTTGAGGGTCTTCCCTTCTGCAGAGCTGTTAGAATAGTTAAGGCATTGTACTAACCAATTAAACTTGAGCTTCTGTCATGACTGGGTTAAAAGCAAGTTTGAGGGCTCATCTGGATAGGAAACATTAAGATAGACTGAATTTACATCCATGAATATTATCAGTGATGAACAATAGGACAACATTCAAAGTTCCCATGGAGAAAGTATTTCAATGTAGTACAACACTATATGTTTTAAAACTGCCCTGACAAAGTAATTATTTTTTCATTTAAAAAAGAAAAATGTAAAGAACGTGAAACAAAACAAAAACGTTAAAATAATTGCTAATCAGAAAAATAAAGCTTTAAGACCAAACCAAGCCCTCTAAATTGTGGCAACTTTTTTTTTTTTTGGGTGACACGGTGCCTTATAGTCACTAAAAAAACAAAACTTAACAAAATGAAACTTACTTTTTTCTAATGATAAAAATAATTTATGGCCCTAACCGGTTTGGCTCAGTGGATAGAGCATCGGCCTGCAGACTGAAAGGTCCCAGGTTCGATTCCGGTCAAGGGCATGTACCTTGCTTGTGGGCACATCCCCAGTGGGAGGTGTGCAGGAGGCAGCTGATCGATGTTTCTCTCTCATTGATCTTTCTGACTATCTCTCTTCTTTCCTCTCTGTAAAAAATCAATAAAATATATCTAAAAAAAATTATGTCTGTACAAAATTTGTATTACACAGATACATATGGAAGAATAAAAATGCTTTACAATTCCACCCTCAGAATAATTGTTATTATCATTATATTATATTTCTTGAACATATTATTTTTTAACATATATGTTTATTTTATTTATCACCTTTAAATTTTGAACTTTATTCACTTGACTATTATTTTTAATAGCTGAAACTACTTTAAAAAGGTGAGAGAATATGAAAATAATGAAAGTGAATTTATACTTTTTGAAAGAGCAGTCTACGAGAAGTCTCCACTTTCGCTCTGCCCTTTGTGTTTCAATCTGGTTTCTGCTAGAATTGCTTGTCAAAGTCAATGGAGACTAGTGGCAAAGCTGGTGAAAAATTTTCTTTTCTTCTTACGTGCCCTCCATCCAGCTGTTAGATTCTTCCTCCTTGGAACATTCTCCTCCTTTGGTTTTTGTGGCACCACCAGGATCTCTGGATTTTCTTGCTTCCTATCTGGCCTCTCTGCCCTATTGTAGTTCTTCAGGGATGCATCCTGAACTCTTTACACGTCTATACTCTCTTCCTTGATGATCTGATCTTTCTCATGATTTTAAGTAATAACTCTAAGATGATTATTCTAAACTTTTTATCTTTAGTTGGACATTTCTTCTGGGCTCCCAGACTGCAAGAGGGTGCAGGCCAGGCTGAGGGAACACCAACCCCCCAAGTGCGTGAATTTCATGCACTGGGCCTCTAGTCCTATATAATAGAAGTGTAATATGCTAAGTGTCCAATGTTTGGTCGACTGCTCGACCAATTCCTGTGACGCACACTGACCACCAGAGGGCAGACGCTCCAACCAGTAGATTAGCTTGCTGCTGGGGTCTGATTGATTGGGCCCATTGGGACTGGATGAGAGGGCTGAACATGCCCTGGAGCCCTCCCGTGGTCCCTCCCTGGCTGGCTGGCCCCCATCACCCCGATGTTCTTGAAGCTTTTCTTTATAGCAAGCATGTCAAACTCAAAGGCTAACACAGGCCAAATAAACAAGGTTTAAGTTTATGTGGGCTGCAAAAAAACAAAAACTTCAATTTTCATAGAAATGTAGGTTTATTTCAATAGAGACATGCTGAATACAAAGGGTTGAAATAAATGAGTAATCGTTAACATAAAATAATAGAACATTTTAATAAAAAATTAATATTTTTTCTTGAACATTAAATTAACAGACACTGAATAACTGCACAAATTAATAAGCATAACACAAATAAACCTATTTTTCTTGTTCTCCTAAAGCAAAATATTTCCTGTTGTGCACACCAAGCAAGTCAGTCCAAGACTTATGACATGCGAATCGACTGCTAAAATACTTGCTGCTGGTATTACAGGAGAGAAATGGTGCATCTGCAAGTAAGGTGCGTAAGGGAAATGAATGCAACACGATTATAGTAATCAGTCATTAGTGAATGTTGTAGTTCGTTATTAATAATTATGTATAACAGGATATTGTAAAAATTAAGTTACGAAATTTTTATTAAACATTTCTTACATACCATTATATTGGCTGGGCAGCAAAAATATTTGTTGTGGGCCACATGCTGCTCGTGGGCCATGAGTTTGACATACTTGCTTTACAGTCATTTCTCAAATGTGTATAAATTGCCTTGTGCCAGCATGGAGAGTCCTTTTAACATCTCAACTCAGATTTCAGAGGAAGACTCATTAATTAGGGCTTTTCAGACAAACTCCCTCAATGACAAAAAGCTGCTTACACAGTACTAAGGTGATACTAAAGTTCAAACTTCATGTGTCATTGTGTGTGTGTGTGTGTGTGTGTGAGAGAGTAATATCCCTTTGAAGCCAAAATTTTCATTTTCAAGTTTATAGTGTTTCACTTTTGTTGATTTTGTCTTGTTCCTCCAACTAGATTAAAAAACTTTGAGGGGAATATCATGGTGTTATTTTTCTCTTCCTTCCTTCCTTCCTTCCTTCTTCCCTTCCTTCCTTCCTTCCTTCCTTCCTTCCTTCCTTCCTTCCTTCCTTCCTTCTTTCCTTCTTTCTTGTATCTCTCCAACACACTCACAGTTTTTAGCATATAAAAACACATCATAGATACTCATGACATTTTTTCATGCTATACTATAACCTTGAGAGAAGGAATTGTCTATGTTGTTCATCATTATAATTCCAGTGTCCAGTACCTGGATTTAGCAGATGCTCACTAAATTTTCAGAATAAATAAATGAATAAGTGAATTTTGTTGGCTGGTTGATTGATTCAATGATTTTCATAAGTACTATTTGTTTTATTTCATTTATTTTTTAAAACCCATCCCCACCGTGTTTACTTGTTTATTTTTTAATATATTTTTATTGATTTCAGGGAAGAAGGGAGAAGGAGAGAGACATAGAAACGTCAATGATGAGAGAGTCATTGATCAGCTGTGTCCTACAAGCCCTCCACTGGGGATTGAGCCCACAACCCAGACATGTGCCCTGACTGGGAATCGAACTGTGACCTGGTTCATAGGTTGACGTTCAACTACTGAGCCATGCCAGCAGGGCCATAAGTACTACTTAAAAGACACTTACTAAAACCCCTAGAAATTCCAGAGAAGCCCCAAAGCCGTGGATACTAAATACATAAATGGCTGGCTGTATTTTGAATGAAGACAGATTTCTGGCTCAGATGTACAATTAAGTTAAGAAATTTGTGTTGGCTATAACTTTTGGCCCATCTACTAGTACAGAACTCTCCTCGAGAGAGCCAGAGCATCAGTATAGAGGAGATTGGAAAATTGTTTTTATCTCAAATCCTTTTTAAGCTCTAGCACGAGAGTCTCTCTTTTATTTTTCTTACCTTGGCAAAGAGCTTGCAGTGCTGGTCCCCATGTATCCTTAGGCATGTATCTTTAGATCTGGCATAAAACTGTGCATGTTTTTAACTTGGGTGAAACCTTCTGTCAAAGTGAGCTGTCCTATTAGAACCAAATGCTATCTTCTGATAGCATCACTTACCAGTTAAGTTAATGTATTCTGATTATTTTCCTGATGTTAATGAGTTTCTAACAAAGTTAGCTGAGCTAACATGTTAAACTATTTAACAATATATGTAATATGGTGAACTCAATGAGACTCTGGTACTATAATTATTTTCTATGGGGATTTTAAAGGCCATTTAGCATGTGTTTATGTTTGGTTCATTAGTTTCATAAAGGTCTTTGGAGATTCTTTTCTCCAATCATCGAAACCTTTTTATATAAAGTAACATTTATGTACTTATTTATCTTAAAAACAGTGTTTGCTAAAAGTAAAAAAAGAAAGAGAGAGAGAGAGAGAGAGAGAGAGAGAGAGAGAGAGAGAGACCTAGAAAAAGTCTTCTGAGTATCTCACAGGGGCAAACCGCAGGTCATTCATATAAAGTTGGCTAAAGTTTATTACTCTACATTAGGCACATTGTTTTTCATTTTTATTAACATGTATAGGATGTGTTTAGGGACATAGAAGGTTAGTTTCCTCTTGTTATTACATTGCATTCTTTAGTTATAGCCTATAGAATTATATCCAAATTCCTCACCTTTAAAATCTGGCTTTTTAAGATTGAGTCAAAGCCTATGTGTAGAAATTTATTTCTCGCCTCACTCATATACTTTTCATTTTAGCCAAAAAATTTACCATTCACAAATGTGCCTTTGATTATGCTATTTCCTCTGCCCGGGGTGTTGTTCTCTTGTTTCCTTTTCCTTATCTCTAGATCCAAAAATAGTCTTACCTTTTCCAGCTTCTCTCTGCTGTATGAGCCTTTTGAAACTTTATTCAGTCCCTTGTGTATATCTTATCATCCCTGCTAGACTTTAATGAGCCTCTTTGGTAGAAGAAACATGTCTGGTTCTTATCCAGGTATCCCAGAACCTAGCCTAGCATACTGTATTTTGTAGGTTCTCAATTAATGTTTTAAACAGTTAGAATTATGTCATGTGTAGGGAATTGCCTGAGCCTGAGGAGTCGGAGCTGAAAACAGTAGCAAAAACTCACACACTCTTAATATCCCAAACCCAAGCTATAGTCAGCTCTGAATTAGTAAGATAGTTTCATCTCTGACCAAATTCATCTTTTGGAGGAGATATTTCATATAGAGTTTGATGGCAGGAAGATTTGAGTTCACTTTATGACCTTATGAAAATGACTGAAACCCCAGTCTTCTCAATCGGTAATATGGGAAAATAGAGTTTCCACCTGATAGAGTTGTTGTGAGGAATAAATAAATATGTAAAGACTTAATAAACGTCAAAAGTCAAGACGTAGAATACCAGTTTAATCTGGTCCCTGGGGAGACACCAGGGTCTCTGGGGTTTCCACATCAGAAAGTGGGTGTTACCTGGAAGTTTCATTGGATAAAATATAGAGCTTCAAGGGTTACATTTACCTTGCTTTGGTTTGGTGAATCAATCTGATGACTGGCTCTGCTTTTCAGTTTTATGTTACCTTTTATCCTTTCTGCAGGATCAGTGCACCAGGAAATGACTGTGGTCTTACTTAATCAGAACACAAACCTCTCTAGTCTGGTGCTCTATCTGATGGGATCATGGGACCCAAAACCCTGCTCAAGAGAACTCAAAGGACATAGGAAGCTCTTCCTGACCAAGGACCTCCTGCTTCTAGGGGAGCTGAAATGTTCTAATGATGTTCATTTTCATGAGGCACTGTGATATAACAATCACACATACACAAAAGACAGTCATAAGTTCTGATGTATGACTCATGTGGGAAAATATGCTTATTTGATATATTATTTCCTATTCTGTAATGTTATTTGTTATGCTAATGAAATGTACTTTTTATAGTTTATATATATTCTAGATAAATAATATAATTGATTATTATTATTTATCCTTGTATTTGTGAGATACAAGTCAGTATACCACTCATTTTCAAAAGCTGAGACAGATTCATAGTAGTGAAGTGCTTCTGGTGTGAGAAAAACTTCTTATGAAAGGATTTCAACTATGAGTATTCTCAGTTGAAGGATTATATAGTTTTAATATCCTCAAGCCAAATTTTGTTTTTTGTTTATTTTTTTGATAAGTAGATCTGGAACATGAACAGAGGTTGTTATTACTGTGATGTGGCAATGAGAGAGAATACTAACTTTAAGTGACAGTCACTTCTTATACCCTTAACATTTTCATAACAGTTTCTCCAAATTCTACAGAAAGAAAGTGCTGCAATGTGAATGATCTGACTGAGTCATGCTCAAGGGAATTCAGTTATTCTTAATTTCTGTGGGTTATTGAACCCAAGCATTTAATTTATTTCCTGTCATCTGTTTTTTGGATTGTATATTGGAGTGAATAAGGGGTAAGTGAGTTTATATCACACCCTAGAATTGGAAACAGTGTTAGAAATCTTCCCAATACAAGTAGTCCCACTATACTATCCCTGATAGATGAACCTGAGCTTCATTTCGCACATTTTCCAAGATGAAGTAATTTATCAATTTGGCCTACTCAAGTTTTCAAAATGTTTGAATTATTAGAAAGTTCTCTTCTTTCTTTTACTCCTTCTCTTTCTATCTTCTTTCTCTAAGTGAAAATTGACTTATTTATGCTTCCACTCACTGGTCATCCAAAACTATATAAATGGTCCAGATTTTTCTTCCAGACCTGAGTCCTTTTTGTGATTGACACCATCTCTCATGATAGCCCCGTAGGGTCTGATGTCAGGGATTCACACCCCGGTGTCCTCAGTCATTTCTCAAGGACAGGTTCCCGAGACCCTCCCTCTCCTGGGGACACTTCTCATTTAGTTTATCAGTGTCACTCTCAACAGTTGGAATCCAGACTGGAAGTTGTGTTGTGGACAATGAACTATGCCTTCCAAGTCCTAAGCACTCTATTCTATCAACTAGTAATAGAACTATTCAACACCAGACTTCTTCCAAATTTACATTTGTGCTACATCCATCATATTATTAGTTCATATTGTGATGGCTATTGAAACCCAGGGGTCTTTCTTTAAAAAATAACTTTATTTTATAACAGATATAAACTATTTTTATTATAGAAACTTTAGAAAGTATAGATAAGAAAATAAAACCACCTAATTAAATCCTTCATGCGTTAAAAATGTGTATTTTAAATACACACACACACACATATATATTATATATGTATATATTATATATATAATTTGTATGTTTAACAAAAGTGGATAATACTAGACATCTCTTAGACTACAGGAAAAAACAGCTTTCCTCTGCTTAGTTCTTTAGTTCTTGATGTTATTTTCTTGGCTCTAACAGCCACAGCTGTTGGGGAGCCACTTGCCACTCCTTACTGGGCCATTCGCGGGCCTGCCTAGCTGGACTTCCTCCTGAAACCTGGTATTCTATCTTCAATACTATGTTCTGGCAGCCTGGATCTCTGTAGATGACCTTATCTTCTTGATGTAAAATTTTACTCTCATGCCCTTTTTAAAATTAGATTTATGTCTCTGAGAATAAGTACTGTCTTTCTATTGTTATATTCCAGAAATTAATATGGTTTCTGTATCATAGATTTTCTGAAATATTCCTAATAATTTGAGAAACAAATGATTAAATGTGACTTATTTTTTAAAATTTTTGTAAATACTTTTGTATCAATTGATTGAAAACTTAGAAAACATTCCTTGTTAGTCTTTCCAACAGGCAACCTTTTGTCAGGCGAAGTAATGTACAAACCAGAGCCTGTCACCCCTTAGTAGCACCTCGCTCTCAGGGTAAAGTGCACACTGCTCGGTGCCCTCTTCCGTCCTATGTCTCAGCAAGCTCTATCTTGGTTTTTACGGCCAGTCATTTTACACTTCCTTTATCTCAGACACACATGTGGCCATTTTTTCCCTCTGTACCTCTGCTCAATTTCTCTGCTCCCCTTTCTCTACCTGTGAACTATTACTTAGCCTTTAAGATCTGGTTCAGGCATCACATCCTCCAGGAAGTCTTTCTTGTTTTTTCCCTACTCCTTGACAAATGGGCCAGATGACGAGGATAGTGAGACTGAACTGAGTGCACATTCCTCTGGTTTGCTTTGGCTGCATCACCTTCCTCTCTCCACCATGATCATGAAATCCTGGTAAGAAAAGCCACAAGTAAATAAAGTGAATATTAATTAGAGGAAAGGCAGCTTGTGGTTTAGCTAGCTCCACCCACAGGTGAGGTCTGGGAAGGAACTTTGGAGAGGTTTGAGAAGCAGACATATAAAATCAAGAGGGAAAGAGTATCGATTGTATATGAATATAGGGTAAAATGATCCTGCCAGATTTAGCTGTGGCCAATGTAGGCAATAAACTGAACATGGGCATGACTGAATTGCCTCACATGCCTTGTCTGATGCCACTGCCAGATTGTGATGGGGATCTGAGGGAGGGGGCAGTGGAGCAGCAACACTTAGGCATGGCTGTGAGCTATAGCAGACTCTCCTTGAAGAGATCCCAGACGGCCAGCTCAGAACAGGATGGGAAACCAGCTCATACAGTTTTCAAATGTCTCTGTTTCTAAATATGTGGCTATCATTCCCCATAATAGGCATTCTTTCTCATAAGTCCTTCCTTGGGCTGTGCCATGTTCCTGGACCCCTTCTCTCATCCAATGCCCATTACTCTCCTTTTATAGTGTAAGTCCTAGCACTTAACACTTTCACTTCCTTCTCACCCTTTCCAGCTTGCCAGTGAAAAGTTCAAAATTCCTTCTCAGTCTGTGCCCCAGACAAGGGTTTCTACCTTTGCATAACCAGAAAAGATCATTAATGAGCTTTTCCAAACAAAATAGTTAGATTTTTTAAAAATATATATTTTTATTGATTTCAGAGAGGAAGGGAGCAGGAGAGAAAGATAGAAACATCAATGATGGCAGAGAATCATTGGTCAGCTGCCTCCTACACACCCCCACCAGGGATTGAGCCTCAAACCTGGGCCTGTGCCCTGACCAGGAATCAAACCTTGACCTCCTGTTCATAGGTCAATGCTCAACCACTGAGCCATAACGGCTTGGAAAAACAGTTGATTTTATTAACTTAAACAGTGACTTCAGAGACAACTGTAGTCATTTCTTTCTAAAAGCAAACTTTCTAGAGTCTTTCTGGTGGTGTGGTATTGAGGGAGATGAGAGAGAACTCTGGTAGAGGAGACAGAACTTTGGTCTCAGAAGACATTGAGACAACAGGGAGGGACCTGGAGACTACTATGCTGAATGAAATAACCAATGAGAGAAAGATAGATATCACATGATCTCACTTTTATTTCTGGAATATAATGAATAAATTGAATTAACCAACAAAATAAGATCCAAGGCATGGAGTCATGGAATAGACTGATATATCTTGGTGTGTGTATATTGGGGGGGAGGGGATACGAGAGGAGATAAACCAAAGAACTTATATGAGTAACCCATGGACACACAATAAAAGACCTGGGGATGAGGTAGGGACTGGGTGGAGAGAGCATAAAGGGGGGTGGGTGGGTGGAGAAATGTGGGACATTGGTAATACTATCAACAATGAAATATATATGTATATATTTTTAAAAGGCCTTGACTCTACCCCAGCTGCAGTGTCCAGGTTGCAGAGTTGCACGCCACCCTCACTGTGTTCTCTGGGTAACAGATTCACAGGTGATCCCGGTTGTGGGCTCCAGGACCCTGCAGTGAGTCACACACTGGTGGGACCTTGCATTTACCCTCGCCATGGGAGCCAGAACCCTGAGCAAATACAAAATAGCTTGTATGATGAGATAGGGGGTGAGCCACATAATCAGACAACCTGTGAGGAGACTCTATCCATGAATGGGACAATAACATTCAAGACCCAACTACATCAGGAGAACCCAACTATCTCAAGTAGGGGGATTTCCTAGAACACCCAGCTCAGGAGATCTGAGAGATTGCACCCTGGGTCCCACAAAATACCTACTACATAGGGCCACTGCCCCCAAAATATGGATGGCATAGAAGTTTGATCTAAGATGTAGAAACAAATATAAAGTTACAGCAAAAATGGAAAGACAAAGTAACAATCCCCAAAAGAAAGAAAGGGAGGAATTGCCAGAAAAGGAACAAAATGAAATGGAGGCAAGTAATTTGACAGACAAAGAATTCAAAGTAATGGTTATAAGGATGTTCAAACATCTGACTAAGAATTACAAGCAACTCAAAGAGAATTATAAGGAGCTGAATGAAAAATACACCATCATGGATAAGAATCAAGAGGAAGTGAAGACTGACATAGCTGCAATAAAGAACAACCTGGAAGGTTTCAACAGTAGACTAAAAGAAGCTGAGGATGGAATAAGTGAGTTAGAAGAAGGTAGAAAAAACACACAATAATAGCAGCAATTGGAAAAAATAATAAAAGATCAGGAGGAGAGTTTAAGGGAGCTGTGGGAAAACATGAAATGAAGCAACATCCGCATATTAGAGGTGCCAGAAGAGAAGAAGCAGGGCATGGAATAGAAAACCCACTTGAAAAAATAATGACAGAAAATTTCCCTGACTTGGGGAAGAAAAGAGTCAGGCAAGTCCAGGAAGCACAGAGAGCCCAATTAAGATGAATCCCAAAAGACCCACACCAAGACACATCATAATTAAAATGGCAAATGTTCAAGACAAAGAAAGAATCTTAAAGGCCCCGAGAGAGACAGAAAGTTACCTACAAGGGATCTCCTATTAGACTATCAGATGATTTCTCAATAGAAACATACTAGTCCAGAAGAGAGTGGCATGAAGTACACAAAGTAATGAAGAGCAAGGGACTGAATCCAAGACTACTCTATCCAGCAAGGCTATAATTTAAAATTGAAGGTGAAATCAGGAGCTTCACAGACAAAAAAAGGCTAAGGGAGTTCATTACCACCAAAGCAGCAATGCAAGAAATCCTAAAGGGACTGTTGTAAGAAGAAGAAATAGAAAGAGAGGGAGGAACACAGACATAAAGAATTAAAAAGCCAACAAAAAAAAGTACCTATCAATAATAACCTTAAACATAAATGCATTAAATGCTCCAATCAAAAGACATAGGGTAGCTGAATGGATAAGAAAACATAACCCATATGCTTTCTACAAGAGACCCACCTCAGAACAAAGGACTCACACAGACTGAAAGTAAAAGGAAGGGAAAAAATTCTTCAGGCAAATGGAAATGAAAAAAAGCTGGGGTAGCAATATTTATATCTGACAAAATAGATTCAAAATGAAAGCCATAACAAGAGATAGTGAAGACCACTTCATAATACTAAAGGGATCAATACAACAAGAGGCTATAACTCTGGCAAACACACATGCACCCAATACAGGAGCATCCAAATGCATAATAAAACTTCTGGAAGATAGGGAGAGATCAACAGTAATACAATCATAGTACTGGACTTTAATATCCCATTGAAATCACTGGATAAATCTAGACAAAAAATCAACAAAGAAACAGCAATCCTAAATAACTCACTAGATCAGATGGAACTAATTGACATCGTCAAAGCATTTCACTGCAAAGCTACAGAATATACATTCTTCTCACGGGTACATGGCATATTTTTAAAGATAGACCACATATTAGAATACGGGCTAAGTCTCTTCAAGTTCAAGAAGATAGAAATTATATCAAGCATCTTCTCAGACCACAATGGCATAATATTAGAAATCAACTACAATAAAAACACTCAAAACCAATCAAACACATGGAGGCTAAACAGCATGCAATTAAATAATGAATGCGTTACCAAGAGGTTAAAGAAGAAATAAAAACCATCCTGGAAAAATGACAATGAAAACACCACAATCCAAAATCTATGGGACACAGTGAAAGCAATCTTAAGAGGGAAGTTCATAGCACCACAGGCCTACCTCAAAAAAAACACACAAAAAAACAAACAAAACAAAAAAAACCCACACACCCAAAAAACAAGAAAAACTGGTAATAAGTTATCTAACCATACAACTTCAAGGATTAGAAAGAGAGCAAAGAGAAAAGCCCAAAGTAGAAGGAGGGAAATAATAAAGAGAAGAGCAGAAATAAATGACATAGAGACAAAAAAGAAAAAATAGAAAAGATCAATAAAAAATATGAGCTGGATATTTAAAAGGATAAACAAAGTTGATGAACCTCTAGCCCAGTGGTTCTCAACCTGTGGGTCACGACCCCTTTGGTGGTCCAAAGACCCTTTCACAGGGGTCGCCTAAGACCATCCTGCATATCAGATATTTACATTACGATTCATAACAGTAGCAACATTATAGTTATGAAGTAGCAACGAAAATAATTTTATGGTTGGGTCACAACATGAGGAGCTGTATTTAAAGGGCCAGAAGGTTGAGAACCACTGCAGCCAGACTCACCAAAAAACAAAGAGAGAGGACCCAAGTAAACAAAATCAGAAATGAAAGAGTTGAAGTAACAACTTCCCCCACAGAAATACAAAGTATCATAAAAATACTATGAATGACTTTATTCCAACAAATGGGGCAATCTGGATGAAATAGACATATTTCTAGAAAAATACAACCTTCCAAAACTCAATCAGGAAGAATCAGAAAACCCGAATAGGCCAATAACTACTGATGAATTTGAAGCAGTACTAAAAAAAACTCTCAGCAAAAAAAAGCTCCTGCCCAGACAGAGTCCAGGAGAGTTTTACCAAATATTCAAAGAAAAACTAACACATGCTCTCCTCAAACTACTCCAAAAATTCAAGAGGAAGGAACACTTTCAAAGTTTTTCTATGAGGCCAGTATTACCCTAATCCCAAAATGAGACAAAGACAGAACAAAGAAATATCCCTGAAGAACATAGACACTAAAATCCTCAACAAAGTTTTAGCAAATTGGATCCAGCAATACATTAAAAAGATCATACATCATGAGCAACTGGGATTTATTCTGAGAATGCAAGGCTGGTTCAATATTTGCAAATCAACAAATGTGATACAGCACATAAACAGATTACAAGACAAAAATCACATGATCATATCAATTGAGGCAGAAAAAGCATTTAACAAAATCCAACACTTTTATTTTTGATAAAAGCTCTCAGCAAAATGGGAATAGAGGGATCGTACTTCAATATGATAAAGGCCTATATGACAAGCCTATAGCCAACATCATATTCAATGGGCAAAAAGTAAAACCATTTCCCCTAAGAACTGGAACAAGACAGGGATGTTTGCTTTCACCATTCTTGTTCAACATAGTACTGGAAGTCCTAGCCACAGTCATCAGACAACAGAAGAAATAAAAGGTATCCAAATTGGAAAGGAGGAAGTAAAACACTTATTATTTGCAGATAACATGATACTGTACATATAAAATCCTAAAGACTCCATTAAAAAACTACTAGATTTAATAGATGAATTCAGAAACATAGAAGGATACAAAATTAACACCCTCAAATCCATAGCATTTTTATATATGAGTAGTAAAGTCTCAGAAAGAGAAACTATAAAAACAATCCCATCTTACCATTACAACAAAAATATTAAGATACTTGGGAATAAACTTAACCAAGGAGGTAAAACACCTTACTCAGAAAACTACAGGACAATGTAAAAAGAGATAGAGGAAGATATAAAACAACTGGAAAAATATACCATGTTTATGGATTGGTAGAATCATCATCATTAAAATGTCCTTACTACACAAAGCAATCTTTAGATTTAATGCAATCCCTATTAAAATACCAATGGTATATTTCTCAGATCTCGAACAAATACTCCAAAAATTTATATGGAGTAAAGAAAAAGACCTGGAATAGCCACCGCAATCTTGAAAAAGAAGAACAAAGTTGGAGGGATCACAATGCCAGATATCAAGTTATACTACAAAGCCACTGTACTCAAAACAGCCTGATACTGGCACAAGAACAGACATAGACCAATGGAACATAACAGGGAACCCAGAAATTCACCCAAGCCATTATGCTCAATTAATATTTGACAAAAGAGGCAAGAGCATACAATGGAGTTAAGACAGTCTCTTTAATAAATGGTATTGGGAAAATTGGACAGATACATGCAACCCCCCCCCCCCCCCCGCCAAAAAAAAGACGACAAACTTATACCACGCACAAAAATAAGCTCAAAAGTGATAAAAGACTTAAATGTAGGACGTGAAACCATAAAAAACTTAGAAGAAACCATAGCGGCAAAATCTTAGATGTCTCTTATAGCAATATGTTTACCAATACATCTCCTAGGACAATGGAAATGAAGTAGAAAATAAACAAATGGAACTACATCAAAACAAAAAACTTCTGCACAGCAAAAGAAAACATCAACAAAATAACAAGAAAACCCACTACATGGGAGAACAAATTTGGCAATGTTACCTCTGATAAGGGGTTAATCTCCAAAATTTATAGGGAACTCATACAACTTAACAAAGGAAGATACACAATTCAATTAAAAAATGGGCAAAGGACCTAAATAGACACTTCTCCAAAGTGGCCATACAGAAGGCTAAAAGGCATATGAACAAATGATCAAAGTCACTAATCATCTGAGAGATGCAAATCAAAATGACAATGAGGTACCATCTCACACCTGTCAGAATGGCTATCATCAACAAATCAACAAATGACAAGTGCTGGCAAGGATGTGGAGAAAAAGGAACCCTCTTACACGGCAGGTGGGAATGCAGACTGGTGCAGCCACTATGGAAAACAGTGTGGCGTTTCCTCAAAAAATTAAAAATGGAACTTCCATTTGACCCAGTAATCCCACTTCTAAGAATATATCTTAAGAAAACAGAAACACCAATCAGAAAGGATATATGCACCTCTATGTTCATAGCAGCGCAATTTACAATAGCTAAGATTTGGAAACGGCCAAAGCAGATGAGTGGATTAAAAACTGTGGTGCATCTATACAATCGAATACCAGGCAGCTATAAAAAAGAAAGAACTCTTATCATTTGCAACAGCATGAATGGACCTGGAGAGCATTATATTAAGTGAAATAATCCAGTCACAGAAAGATACATATGACATGATCTCACTCATATGTGGAATCTAATGAACAACATAAACTGATGAAAAAAAATAGACCCAGAAACATAGAAGCATTGAACAGATTGTCAAACCTCAGAGGGAAGGCAGGGGAGGGTGTCTGAGTGGGAAGAGATCAACCAAAGAACTTGTATGCATATACGCATAGCCCATGGACACAGACAGGGTGGTGAAGGCCTGGGGTGGGGGACTTAGGGGTGGGCTGAGAGAGGTCAATGGGGGAAAAAGGGGACATCTGTAATACTTTCAACAATAAAGATTTATTTTAAAAAGGCCTTGAAATTCACCTTCATGGCAATAAAAAACAAAAACAAACAAACCAAACAAAAAACGTCCATATAGCTGTTTGCAGTTGTGTTACCTTAGGCATGCCCCATAATTACTTTAGGCTTTAATTTGCTTATATTGGTATAAGATAGAAATAATAATAACTGTTGTTACAATAATTAAAGAAGACAATGCATGTTAAGGTGACCAAGACAGGGATTGGATCAGAGTTGGGGCTCAAAAGTTCACTTAAAAATATTTCTAATTTCTATGGCATTATTAGTCTTTATTGTGGCAATGGTCTTATTTATTTATTTTGTCTTTTGGTTATCAGAGTCTCACACCACAGACAACACCTGGCATTATCTAGCTTTCTAAATTCTGGCAGTCTAATTGTTATAAAGTTACATATCACTGTTTAAAATTTTTTTAAAATTAATTTTCAATTAAAGTTGACAAACAATATTATATTACTTTCAGATGTACAACATAGTGATATGACATTTATATACCTTACAAAGTCATCCCCAGGTAAGTCTAGAATCCATCTGACACATACGTAGTTATTACAATATTATTGGCTATATTCCCTATGCTGTGCTTTTCATCCTCACGACTATTTCATAACTGCTAATTTGTACTTCTTAATCCCTTCACCTTTTTCCAACCAACCTGAAAACCATCAGTCTGTTCTCTTTATGAGTTTGATTCTGTTTTGCTTGTTTATTTTGTTTTTTAGATTTCATATATAAGTGAAATCATATGGAATTTGTATTTCTTTGATTTATTTCACTTAGCATAATACCCTTTAGGTTCATCCATGTTGTCACAAATAGTCAGATTTCATTATTTTTAATGGTTGAGTAATATTCCACTGAATATGTGTTTTACTTTTTTACCATTCATTTTTCAATAGGCACTTAGGTTGCTTCCAAATCTTGGTGGTTGTAAATAATGCTGCAATGAACATGGGGGTGTTTGGATCAGTATGTCAGGTTTCTTCAGATATATTCCCAGAAGTGGAATCGCTGTGTCATAAGGCAATTCCATTTTTACTTTTTTGAGGATCCTCCACATTGTTTTAAATAGGGACTGCACCAGTCTGCATTCCCACCAACAGTATCCCAGGGTTCCCTGTTCTCCACATCCTCAAGAACACTTGTTTGTTGATTTATTGATGATAGCCATTCTGACAGGTGTGAGATGATACCTCATTGTGGTTTTAATTTGCATTCCTTTGATGATGTGGACATTGAGCATCTTTTCCTAAGTCTATTGGCTATCTGTATGTCCTCCTTAGAGAAGTGTCTATTCAGGTCCTTTGCCCATTTTTAAATTGAATTTCTTTTTGTTGTTGAGTTGTAGAAGTTCTTTATAAATTTTGAATATTAATCCCTTATCAGATGTATCATTGGTGAATTGGCTAAATTTATACCTAGGTATTTCATTTTTTTGATTCAATTGTAAATGGGACCGTTTCTTAATTTCTCTTTCTGATAGTTTGTTATTGGTGTATAAAGATGCAACTAATTTCTGAATATTAATTATGTATTCTGGTACTTTACTGAATTCATTTATTAGTTTTAATATTTTTTGGTGGAAACTTTAGGGTTCTCTCTCTACAGTATCATGTCATCTACAAATAATGAGTTTTATTTTTCTTTCAGTTTGTATGCCCTTCATTTTTTTGTTTTGTTTTTGTTTGATTGCTATGACTAGTGGGGAAGGTGGATATCCTTGTCTTGTTTCTGATCTTAAAAAAAGCTTTCATTTCACTGTTGTTTTAATGTTTATTTCCCTGGTAATTCATAGATTTAAGTGTCTAATCATATGCTTGTTATTCTTCTGGTTTTTCTTTGCAGTAAGTTGCATTTTGTAATCTGTTGCAGATTTTCCCTTGAGATTGCTGTCTTTTTGGGTTTAGGAGTTTCTCAGACATTCTCTATATTTATGTAGAGCTGGCAAGGCAAATGAGAGCGCATCAAACTAAAAAGTGTTTGTGCAGCAAAGGAAACCATTAACAAAATTAAAGGATAGCTTACTGAACATGGGAGAATACTAGTATATTCACCAATGATACCTACATAACAGGTTAATATTCAAAATATATAAGGAACTCAGACAACTTAACACCAAACAAACAAACAAACAAACAAACAAACAAACCCATGTATCTTCTTCCATTCTGTCAGTGCTATATTAGTTTTACCTTTTGTTGTAGAACTGAAAAGCTTACTTTTGATGAAGCCTGTTTAGTCAATGTTTTTGCATTTTTGTTTGTGCTTTTGCAGTTTGTTTAAGAAGTCCTTTCCCATCCTTAGGTCATCATGAAGTTATTACGCATTTTCTTCTACTCACCTTTATAGCATTTAGGTAACTGTTAATGAATGAATGTGTTTCCCCAAAATTTGTCTGTTGAAATCTAATTCCCAGTGTGATACTATTTGGGGGGTAATAGGTCATGAGGCTAGAGCTCGGATTAGCATCCTTATGAGAAGAGACAAGAGAGAGTTTGCATTCTCTCTCTCTGCTTTCTGCCACATGAGCCTATAATGAGAAGATGCCATGTGCAAACCAGAATGTGGGGCCTCACCAGATACAGATCTGCTGGCATGTTGATTTTGGACTTCCAAGCTTCTAGAGCTGTGAGAAATAGTGTTTGTTGTTTAAACCACCCAGTCTGTGGCATTCTGTTATAGCAGCTTGAGGTGACTAAGAAAATAATTGATCCAGTTAGAATTTGTATGGGGCTTTGAATGTGGTATTGGCAGGGATCCAGTTTTACTTTCTTCCTTATATTTTTTGTATTTCTAGAACTTGATACACAGCAGTGTTCAGTAAAGTCTGTTGAATGAAGGAATTGAGGTTTCCTCAGAGTTTTGGAAAAGAGTGTATGTGAGTGTGTTAGTTATGCATGTGGTAAATGAGTGTCTTTGGTGTGTGTATATATGGTGTGTGAGTGAATGTGTAATGTGTGTGTGTGGGAAATGTGTATGAGTATGTGATGTGTGTGAGGTGCGTGTATGTAAATACTGTGAAGGATATTTCTCTTTATCTGAAGAGGAGCATTGCTAGAACTGGTGTGCAGAATTTCTTCTCCCTGTCCAGTTCAAATGTTGACTTAGAGTGTGTATGTGAGAGGGTAGAGAGAAATGGGAGGATAGATTTAAGATTATACTGATCTATTCTTGTGCCAGTATCAGGCTGTTTTGATTTACAGTGGCTTTGTAGTATAACTTGATATCTGGTATTGTGATCCCTCCAACTTTGTTCTTTTTTCTCAAAATTGCTGTGACTATTCGGGGTCTTTTTTGGTTCCATATAAATTTTTGGAGCATTTGTTCTAGATCTGTAAAATAAGCCCTTGGTAATTTAAGAGAGATTGCATTGACTCTATAGATTGCTTTGGGTAATAAGGACTTTTTAATGATGTTAATTCTACCGATCGCTGAACATGGTATATTCTTTCACTTGTTTATCTCTTCCTCTATCACTTTTTTCAACGTCCTATAGTTTTCTGAGTCTTTTACCTCCTTAGTTAAGTTTATTCCTAAGTATCTTAGGGTTTTTTTTTTTGTTGCTATGGTAAATTGAATTGTTTGTTCAGTTTTTCTTTCTGAGAATTCATTATTGGTGTATAAAAATGACATCAATTTCTGGGTGTTAATTTTGTATCCTACTACATTGACAAATTCACCTATTAAATCTAGTAGTTTTTTGATGGAGTCTTTGGGTTTTCTATGTACAGTATCATGTAATCTGTGAATAATGAGAATTTTACTTCCTACTTTCCAACTTAGATGCCTTTTATGTTTTCAGTCTGATCACTGTGGCTAACACTTCCAGTACTATGTTCAATAAGAGTGGTGAAAGCAGACATCCCTGTCTTATTTCTGTTCTTTCTTTTTCTTTTTAATTTAAATTCTTTTTAAAAAAATATATTTGTTTTGATTTCAGAGGGAGAGAGAGAGATAGAAACATCAATAATGAGAGAGAATCATTGACTGGCTGCCTCTTGCACACCACCTTATTGGGGATCGATCCCACAACCTGGGTATGTGCCCTTAAATGGAATCAAATCTGGGACCTTTCAGTCTGCAGGCCTATGCTCTATCCACTGAGCAAACCCAGCCAGGGCTTAATTTAAATTTGTTATTGTTTAAAGTATTACATGAGTCTCCTTTTTACCCCATTGACTTCTCCCTGGCCGCTCCCACCCCACATCCCTCCCAGCACATGCCCTCACCCTGTTCTATGTTCATTGGATATGCTCATGTGCATGCATACAAGTCCTTTGGTTATCTCTTACTCCTGCAGCCCCCTGCCCTCTGTCTTAGGTTGGACAGTCTGTTCCATGCTTCTATGTCTCTGGTTCAATTTGTGTTCATCAGTTGATGTTGTTCATTATATTCCACAAATGAGTGAGATCGTGTGATATTTATCTTTCTCTGACTGGCTTATTTTGCTTAGCATAATGCTCTCCAGGTCCATCCATGCTGTTGCAAATGTTAAGAATTTCTTCTTTTTTTATAGCAGCCTAGTATTCCATTGTGTAGATGTACCACAGTTTTTAATCCACTCATCTGCTGATGGGCACTTAGACTGTTTCCAAATCTTATATATTGTAAATTGTGCTGCTATGAACATAGGGGTGCATATATCCTTTCTGATTGGTGTTTCGGTTTTCTTGGGCTATATTCCTAGAGTGGGATTCCTGGGTCAAATGGAAGTTCCATTTTTTGAGGAAATGCCATACGGTTTTCCACAGTGGCTGCACCAGTCTGCATTCCCACCTGCCATGTAAGAGGGTTCCTTTTTCTCCGCATTCTCGGCAGCACTTGTTGTTTTTTGATTTGTTGATGATAGCCAGTCTGACAGGTGTGAGATGGTACCTCATTGTGGTTTTGATTTGCATCTCTCAGATGATTAGTGACTTTGATCATTTGTTCATATGCCTTTTAGCCTTCTGTATGGCCACTTTGGAGAAGTGTCTATTTAGGTCCTTTGCCCATTTTTTAAAATTGGATTACTTATCTTCCTTTTGTTAACTTGTATGAGTTCCCTAGAAATTTTGAAGATTAAACCCTTATCAGAGATAACATTGGCATATATGTTCTCCCACACAGTGGGCTTTCTTGTTATTTTGTTGATGGTTTCTTTTGCTGTGCAGCAGCTTTTTATTTTGATGTAGTACCATTTGTCTATTTTCTCCTTAGTTTCCATTGTCCTAAGAGCTGTATTGGTAAAGATATTGCTATGACAAATGTCTGCTATTTTGCTGCCTGTGGGTTCTTCTAAGATTTTTATCGTTTCCTGCCTTATGTTTAAGTCCTTTATACATTTTGAGTTTATTTTTGTGTATGATGTAGTGGTCTAAGTTCATTTTTTTGCATGTGTCTGTCCAATTTTCCCAACACCATTTATCATATGCTCTTGCCTACTTTGTCAAATATTAATTGAGCATTATGGCTTGCGTCAATTTCTGGGTTCTCTGTTCAGTTCCATTGGTCTATACGTCTGTTCTTGTGCCAGTACTAGGCAGCTTTGAGAACAGTGGCTTTGTCATATAGCTTGATATCTCGTATTGTGAGCCCTCCAATTTTGTTCTTCTTTCTCAAGATTTTTGAAGCTATTTGAGGTCTTTCTTTTATTACAGATGAACTTTTGGAGAGTTTGTTCCAGGTCTGTGAAATATGCTGTTGGTATTTTAATGGGGATTGCATTGAATCTACAAATTGCTTTGTGTAGTATGGACATTTTAATGATGTTGATTCTACCAATCCATGAACATGGTATATTCTTCCATTTGTTGATGTTTTTCTCTATCTCTTTTTTCAATGTCCTGTAGTTTTCTGAGTATAGGTCTTTTACCTCCTTAGTTAAGTTTATTCCTACATATCTTATTTTGTTGCAATGGTAAATGGGATTGTTTGTTTAGTTTCTTTCTCTATGAGTTCATTATTGGTGTATAAAAATGCCATAGGTTTCTGGGTGTTAATTTTGTATCCTGCTACATTGACAAATTCATTTATTAAGTCTAGTAATCGTTTGATGTAGTCTTTAGGGTTTTCTATGTATAAGATCATGTCATCTGTGAAAAATAACAATTTTACTTCTTCTTTTCCAATTTGGATGCCTTTTATTTCTTCTTCTTGTCTGATAGCTATGACCAACACTTCCAGTACTATGTCAAACAGGAGTGGTGAAAGTGGGAATCCCTGTCTTGATCCTGCTCTTAGGGGAAATGGTTTTAGTTTTTGCCCATTGAGTATGATGTTAGCTGTAGGTTTCTCATATAAGACTTTTTCCACTTTGCTGAGAGTTTTTATCAGCAAAGTGTGTTGGATTTTGTCAAATGCCTTTTCTGCATCAATTGATATGATTATGTGACCTTTGTCTCTCAATTTGTTTATGTGATGTATCACATTTATTGATTTGTGGATACTGTACCAACCTTGCAGCTCTGGAATAAATCCCACTTGGTCATGGTGTGTGATCTTTGTAATGTAATGCTGGATCCAATTTGCTAGAATTTTGTTGAGGATTTTAGCATCTATGTTCATCAGGGATATTGGCCTGTAATTCTGTTTCTTTGTAGTGTCTTTATCTGGTTTTGGGATTAGGGCAATGCTGGCTTCATAGAAAGAGCTTGGAAGTGTGCCTTCCTTTTGAATTTTCTGGAATAGTTTGAGGATAGGTTTTAGTTCTTCTTTGACTTTTTGGTAAAACTCACCTGTGTAGCTGTCTGACCCAGGGCTTCTGTTTGTTGGAAATGTTTTGATTACTGTTTCAATTTCATCAGTAGTTATTGGCCTATTCAAGTTTTTTTATTCTTCCGGGTTGAGTTTTGGAAGCTTGTATTTTTCTAAGAATATGTCCATTTCATTTAAGTTGTCCAATTTGTTGGAATACAGTTGTTTGTAGCATTTTTCAACAATCTTTTGTATGTCTGTGGGGTTGGTTGTTACTTCACCTCTTTCATTTCTGATTTTATTTATTTGAGTCCTCTCTCTTTGCTTCTTGGTGAGCCTGGCTAGAGGTTCATCAATCTTGTTTATCCTGTCAAAGAACCAGCTCTTGTTTTATTGATATTTTGTATTGTTTTTTGGTCTCTATGTCGTTTATTTCCACTCTGATCTTTATTATTTCCTTCTTTCTACTTACTCTGGGCTTTTCTTGTTGCTCTCCTTCTAATTCTTTAAGTTCCAGGGTTAGATAATTTACCCATTTTTTCTTGTTTTTTTTGAGGTAAGCCTGTAGAGCTATGAACTTCCCTCTCAGGACTGCTTTCTCTGTGCCCCATAGATTTTGGATTGTTGTGTTTTCATTGTCATTTGTTTCCAGGATGTTTTAAATTTCTTCTTTGATCTCTTTTGTAACCCAATCATTGTTTAATAGCATGCTATTCAGCTTCCAAGTTTTTTAGTTTTTCATTGATTTTATTGTAGTTTATTTTTAATAATATGCCATTGTGATTTGAGAAGATACTTGATATGACTTTGAGATATCTTCTTGACTTTGAGGAAACTTTGCATGTGTTCTAATATGTGGTCTATCTTTGAAAATGACCCATGTGCACTTGGGAAGAATGTATATTCTGTAGCTTGGGGTGAAATGTTCTGAAGATGTCAATTAAGTCCATCTGACCTAGTGAGTCATTTAGAATTGCTGTTTCTTTGCCGGTTTTTTGTCTAGAGGATTTATCCACTGGTTTCATTGGGGTATTAAAGTTCTCTCTATGATTGTATTGCTGTTGATCTCTCTTTTGAGTTTTTTTATGTATTTGTGTGCCCCTGAATTGGGTGCATATATATTTACCAGAATTATATCCTCTTATTGAATTTCTACCTTTAGTATTATGAAGTGGCCTTCCTTACCTCTTGTTATGGCCTTCACATTGAGGCTTATTTTGTCAGATATAAGTATTGCTATCCTAGCTTTTTTCTCATTTCCATTTGCCTCAAAAATTTTTTTCCATCTCTTCACTTTCAGTCTGTGTAAGTCCTTTGTTCTGAGGTGGTTCTCTTGCAGACAGCAGATATATGGGTCATGTTTTCTTATCTATTCAGCTACTCTATGTCTTTTGATTGGAGCATTTAATCCAATTATGTTTAAGGTTATTATTGCTACATTTGTAGCTATTTTTAAAAGTATATTTTTATTTATTTCAGAGAGAGAGAGAGAGAGAGAAAAACATTAATGGTGAGAGACAATTATTGATTGGCTGTCTCCTGCACACCACCCCACTGGGTATTGAGCCCACAACCTGGTCATATGCCCTGACCAGTAATCAAACAGTGACCTCATGGTTCATATGTCGATGTTCAACCACTGAGCTATGCCAGCAGGGCTATAGCCATTTTAATTCTTTATACCTGTGTTCCCTCTTCCCTTTCTATTTATTCTTTTTACAGAATTCCCTTTAGCATTTCCTGCATTGCTGGCTTGGTGGTAATAAACTCCCTTAGCCCTTTTTTGTCTGTGAAGCTCCTGATTTCACCTTCAATTTTAAATGATATCCTTTCTGGATATAGTATTCTTGGATTCAGTCCCTTGCTTTGCATCACTTTGTATATTTCATTCCATTCCCTTCTGGCCTGATGTGTTTCTGTTGGCAAATCAGTTGATATTCTAATGGGAGATCCCTTGTAGGTAACTTTTTGTTTCTCTCTAGCAGCTTTTAAGATTCTTACTTTGTAGTTGATGTTTGCCAATTTCATTATGATATGCCTTGGTGTCGGTCTTTTGGGGTTCATCTTGTTTGGGACTCCAGGTGCTTCTTGGACTTGTGTGGCTTTTTTCTTCCCCAAGTTAGGGAAGTTTTCTGTCATTTTTTCTTCAAACAGGTTTTTTATTCCTTGCTTTGCTTCCTCTCCTTCTGGCACCTCTATTATGTGGATGTTGTTTTGTTTCATGTTGTCCCAAAGCTCCCTTAGGCTTTCTTCTTGTTTTTTAAGTTTTCTTTCTCTAGTTGCTGCTGTGCTTGTGTAGTTTTTTCTACCTTGTCTTCTAACTCATTGATGCAGTCCTCAGATTCTTCTAGCCTACTGTTGAAACTTTCTATTGTGTTCTTTATTGTGGCTATGTCATTCTTCATTTCTACTTGATTTTTCTTCATTTTCTCTTGATTCTTTCACAGGTTATTGAATTTGTCTTCCATCCTTTTCAGTGTCCTTATAAACGTTGCCCTGAATTCTTTCTCTGACAAATTTCTTGCCTCCATTTTGTTTTGATTCTTTTCTTTCGAATGGGGCTTGTTTCTTTTTCTCCCCATTTTTGCTTTTCCTTTGTGATTGTTTCTGCATATCAGATCAAACTACTATGCCACCCATATTTTTTGAGTTTTTCTTATATATGAAATGTTTTGTGGAACCAGTGGTGCAATATCTCTGGCCTTCTGAGCTGGGCAATCTAGGGATGCCTCCTACTTGGGATATTTGGGTTCTCTTGCTGTAGTTGGATCTTGAGTGTTATTGTCCTGTTCATGGATGGAGTCTCCTCTCCTCGTGTCTGGTTATATGACTCGCTCTCTACCACTTTGACCAAATAGCACAGAATATGACTTGACAAGACATGACACAAAGGGAACAAAACACAGATGTACTCATGACACCGATAAACCCAATATCAGTGACCACCAGGGCAAAGAGAATTAGGAGAGAGAAAAGAGAGTAAAGATTATATTGAGGAAAGAAAAAAATGCTAAGAGAGAGAGAAAAAAGAAGAAAAATGAAGAATAAGAAAAAATATATATATGGATAGACAACACCACAGAACAAACAGATAAACTGAATAATGCAAAAAACAAATACCGAGAAAAGAGGATGGGGTAGAATCTGTACAGGCTGAGCTTATATAGAGAAAGTAAAGTTAAGGAATTGAATGAATATGGGGAGGACCTCAATTCAGTATAGAGGAGATAAGAAGAGAATGAGTGGTTAAGAAGAAAAGAAAGAGAAAGAAAAAAAAATTAAAAAATAAAAAATCAGATAAAATAACAATAAAAATAAAAATAGAATGAAGAAAAAATTATGCAAAATAAATAAAAAAATAAACAAAGAAAAAAACCCAAAGAAAATAAAGAACATTAAAAAAAATAAAATATAAAAAACAAATAAAAATAAGAATAAAAAAGTGAAGTTTATTCATTTCAGCTGAGTTTTAATGCCCTATGGGGCTGGTTTAAGATCCCACTCTTCTTTACTGTCTGTCACTTCTCAGTTTCCTGTTAGGTAGTCAGCACTGTGTTAAAGTTTCAAGCGATCCACTACTCCTCTGTTTGTATCTATGACTGTCCACAGCCTTGACTGCCAGCAGGTGGGACCAATATGCCCACTTATCCTGTCTGCTGGCTGTCAAGCTTAATCTCTCAAGCGGTTGTTTCTTTCAGGGCTATAGTTGGGAGGGGGGGGGGGGGTTGCTGTATCACTTTTCAGGACTGAACAGCCTCTCTTCAACCCAGTCCCTGAGGACTCTTAGGTGTTATTCAGATTTTTTTCATTCTTTGTACCACTCAGGGCGTAGTCTGGGTGTGGTTGTCTTGGTTGCTTGGAGACTGCTGGGAGGGGCTAGCTCTTCAGGAGAAAATGGCTGATTAGGCCTGGAGTGTCAGGAATGTCCCAGTGCCAGACTCTCTGTCACCTCTCCCCAACCTGCTCTCCTCCACAGCTTCTCCCCAAACTCCACATGTCCGCACCTCCACCTGCACCTCAATCACGGGTGAGTGTTTGTATTTGAAAGGTCCTATGAACTGGGTTTAGCGAATAAAAGCAAACACCAAAAAGAAGGGCAACAACTGCGTCACTGAAAGTTTCTCTCCCCGCAGCACCTCATGGCTTGGCAGTTCTTCAGGCCATACCCTCTGGGCTCAGCCTCTCACGGCTGTGGACTTAGATTTAGAATTCCCTCCTGCCAGCAGCCCTGTGGACTTCCTTTCCACATCAGATGTTACACCTGTCCCCAAGGGATGTAGACTTGATGCCATGCAGCTTCCTTTTGACCCTCTGGGCTTGGAGGTCTCGCAACTCTCTCCAGCCCAGATCCCTATCATACTGCTCTCCAGGTGTCCTCTGCCCTTCCCGGCTGCAAACTGTATCACCAGCTGTGTCTACTTCTCCAATTCTGGGTGGATGTTATTCAGTTTAAATGTTCCTTCTATCTGCTCCGGGATAAGGCTCAGGACACATCTGCCTATTCGGCCACCATTTTGTCTCCTCCCCTCTTGTTCCTGTTCTTAGGGGAAATGGTTTTAGTTTTTGCCCATTAAGTATGATGTTGGCTGTAGGGTTGTCATATATAGTCTTTATTATGCTGAGGTATGATTCCTTTATCCCCACCTTGCTGAGAGTTTTTATCAAAAATGGGCTTTGGATTTTGTCAAATCCTTTTTTAATGTCTATTGACTTGAAAATGTGATTTTTTGTCATTCAATTTGTTTATGTGCTGTATCATGTTTATTGATTTGTGAATATTGTACTGACTTTGCATCCTTGGAATAAATGCTACTTGGTCACAGTGTATGATCTTTTAAATATACTAAGGCCTGGTGCACGAGATTTGTGCACTCAGAGGGACCCCTCAGCCCATCCTGCACCCTCTCGCAGTCCAGGAGCCCTTGGGGGATTCTGACTGATTGCTTGGGCCATCAGTCAGACATCCTTAGTGCTGCTGTGGAGGCAGGAGAAGCTCCCACCACTGCCGGTGTGCTTACCAGCCATGAGCCGTGAGCCCAGCTTCTGGCTAAGCAGCATTACCCTGCGGGAGCGCACTAACCATCAGGGGTCAGCTCCTGTGTTGGGCATCTACCCCTGGTGGTCAGTGCACATCATAGTGACCAGTTGTTCTGTTGTTTGGTCAATTTGCATATTACCCTTTTATTATATAGGATTGCTGTATCCAATTTGCTAATATTTTGTTGAGGATTTTAGCATCTACATTCATCAGGGATATTGAGCTGTAATTCTCTTTCTTTGTAGCGTCTTTACCTGTTTCAGGATTAGGATAATGATTGCCTCATAGACAGAGCTTGAAAGTTTTCCTTTCTCTTGAATATTTTGGAATAGTTTGAGGGGGATAGGTGTTAGTTCTTCTTTGAATGTTTGGTAAAACTCTTCTGTGAAGCCATCTGAATCAGAACTTTTGTTTGCTGGGAGCTTTTTATTGATCGAAATTTACTCAGATTTTCTCTTTTCAATTTAGTTTTATTTTAATCAGGATATGATAGTCAAGAGTAATATTAAAGACATCTAGCTGCTGGTACCACACAGGCACTGACCAATCAGAATGAAATGTCAACTGGTATGTTCAGGCTGGATATTAACCATGGAAACAGTTAGTTGCTAGGTAATATTAAATGATAATGTATATAAGAGGGCTTTGTGAAGTAAAGATTTACACAAATGGAAGGCAATACTATTATTAGCTCTTCTTGGACACTCAGAATTGCAATTAAATTTTTTCCACATAATATTGATTCTGAGTGCTACAATACAATTCTACGAACCAGTGGTTGAAAGAAGTCAGTTAATTAAAAAATTTTTCTTTGACTTTCCTGAAAAATTCCCTGACTTGCAGAATAGCCTGACATTAGAGTCAACCTGCTCCAAAAAACGTTACCTGCTATTTGACCCATGACTGTTGAACTTTTAGTTCAGCAAAGTTTGAGGGCACCTTTGGGTGCTCCAGTCCAATTTCTGAGTATTTGTAGCTTGATTTAGAAAACTGATTCCAGTAGGTGGAGCTCTTTCTCAATGTTTACTGAGTTTTCACCAAGGTGGGGACCTGCTTCTTTTTCACCTTTCTTTTCTCCATGGGCTTAGTTATAATTTAGTACAGATACTTATAGCAGCATTTGAAATTAGCATCAAATATAGGTTATGTGTTTCTGTAAAGTGAGATTTTCCCCAGGATGTTTAATGGAATAGCCATGGTTAATTACTTTCTGAGATTTGATCAAACACCATAGGTACCCTCCTTCCCCCCTTGATTGTCTGCATCAAAGACCCCAAATGCCTACCTTTTATTATGAAGCTTTGCCCAGGTCCAAGATAAAATACTGCATCTTTTGATCCTAATTCTAGTCATGCATATCAATGACCTGGCTCTTGTGTTGTATTGTCTGTGTTGCCAAACACATCTTGCATAGTAACAATTTTGAGTGTGGGGTTTAGAAGCTGCAAATGTATTTGAACATAAATATGCAAATAGCAAGAGAGTTCTTTCTTGCCTGGATAATCCATTTAGTGCCATGCCTATAGGGCTCTCCTTCACCTTGTAAATAGGCACAGGAAACAGGAAGATGTTTTTAGAGCTTACCACTTTAGAGGCAATAGGCTGAGCTGTAAAATGGACATCCATGAAATAATAAACCAATTTCAGGGATTATCAGGATTGTAATTTTTTGGAAAAGGGTTACTAACTTTAAGAAATGTTATTCTATCTCTATATATGGAGTATAGCTTGGATTAATTCATTAATAAACTTAAAAAAATAAAAACCTATATATGAAAATCTATAGAATAGTTATAATATTATCCCTTCAGTGAACCTTCAGGAGTTTTGTGCAGGAATAACAAGAAAATTATAGTTGAAGTGTCCAGCGGCTTTGTACTCAGATGTGAGGGCAGAAAGAAAAACACATCTTTTTTTCACTTTCCTATTTTCCTTGCCCTCCTTTCTTATGTTTGACTTGTGGGCCACACAAAAAGTACAACTAAGTGTGTGGTATTTTTCTACTGTTAATCTTGAAGCAGGATGAGTAGACAGTAGCAATGCAGTAGTGGGGTATGGCAGATCAGGTACATTAGGGTATCTATTCAGATACCAAAGATGTTTCTGAAGGTTGAAAATAAGGGGGAATAGCTGCTGTTACAATCCACTGAATTTTCTAGGTATTAGGCAGGGAGACTGAAGACCATCCCAGTAATTTCACTGCTACTGTCTACTCTTCATGCTTCAAGGCTCATAGTAAGAAATCAAACTTAATTCAACAGAGAGTTACTAAGCATTCAATAAACAGTATTAGTAACAGGACTCAGGGATCTGAATAAATATGGATTTTGCCTTTATGAAGGATGCACACAAGTGAATAATTATAATTATGTCATATTATGATAACTGTTATAATAAATATATGTCTATGTAAAGTGCAAATCTTTCATTTCATTGGCTATTTGTTTCCTCATATGCTGTCTCCCACATTAATTTAATAATCAACCCAGTAGAGGCTTTTCACATATTTTAAAAATAATTTAATTTAATCTTTACAGCAAACAATCAGGAAGATGTTATTATCTGTAGTTTACAGATGAGGTTTGGAGCAGTTAGAAAAGCAATGTCCCATTGACCATATTCTATTATCTCTAATGTTCTTTTCCAGTGTCACACATTGGGACCTAGAAAGTCAGAGGCTTGAGTTAAAATATTCAAGATACAGTAAGAACTGCCCTCATTTTTGGGTCTCTAATCCCCATGAAATTATTTAAAGCAAAAATGTCCTTTATCTTCAGTGAATTTATCAAAAGATCTTCAATAGATATATCAGACCAGTGACCTCACATTTCATTTTGGATAGTGCAGGGATGTTATTTCATTGGGGTGGAAAAGAGGGCTGCAAAAATTCCTCAGGAAGAAGTTCCCCTCGTTTCCTGCTTAGTCCGAAACTGCTGCAGCCAGGGACAGGCCTATCAGTGGGAGTTCCAGCTGAGGGTCCTGCCTGCTGATTCATTTTCACTTGTTCTCAGTGGTAGCAGCTCAGTGGTGAGTGGTGGTGGCACTCTTTGATCATGTCTTCTTCTGGAAACCTCTGTGGATGACAACAGCAGCTACTCATCTCCCACCTCTTTCACCATCACTTTAGTATCTTGGCAGGCAGCCTTCAGTACCACCAGTGGAGGAGAGCTCATAGCACCTTCCCTGTTTAGTTCTTCATGGGCAAAGAGGGTGAATGGGGGACATCTGTGATAGTGTCAACAAGAAAGAAAAAGAAAGATGGGTTCACCAGATAAGTGAGCCTGGGTAACAAACCTACACGGTGGTTTCTGTCTAGCAATTCTGAACCTCTGAGGCAAGGCACAGGTGTTCAGGTTTCCTTGGTTCAGAGTGAGCTCACTGCTCCTATGGGCTACTATGGAGTACCTACAGGAAACTACAATGTCTGACCTACAATTCCTCTTCACTCGCTTCCTCAGTAGGTCATGAAACCTGGGAGCAGCTTTAGAGACTCATATTTCTCCAAACGTGGTACATGGAACTCAGCTTCAGTAGTTTCCCTGGATTAAGTAGACAGGAGTGGTCACTTTTTGATTCTTCTGTATGACTTCCAAGGTGTCTGCTCTCACTGACTTAGAGAACAAGAATAGAAACTAGCTTTCTTCTGGCACAAATCTGGTTTTTACTCCTGTCTCTTCTCTGTAGCACTCACCAGCTAGAGATGGCTTAGGAAGAGAAGGCTTTTTCTTAGGGGTTTATCTCTAGTATCCTTGTTTAGTCTTGTTCTCTTCATTCCTGGGGAGGACTTTGCTTTTCTATCTTAGTTTAATGGAGCCAAATAATTTTCATGTTGTGTTCTTACATAGTATTACTAGAACCAACTTAGCATATAGTAGATAACTAATCATTTTATTATTAAGTACTATTTAACATAAAACTATTTAATGTTAAGAAACCCCAACGGAATAAAAATTGGCAGTTTCACTCAGGGTTGGCTGTAGATCCCTATATAGTTGCAAAAGAAGAGCGTTTGTTCTGAGGTAATTTAACCCTTGAACTTCTATAGGTCATTAAAGCCTGGAACTATTCACAAAGCAGCGGGAGAGTCCTCACAAACACAGTCTTTCAAAGAGCCTCATGAGCCTGAGGCTCTGTGGCTCCACAGTCTGTATCTGAATTTGGTTTTAAATTAATATTCAAATTGAAGAGGTATGTTCATCCATGAAGCAGGAAATAGACCATAAGAGGTGAGGGGTTGTCCAGAAACTAGAACACCAATCAGAAAGGATATATGCACCCTTATGTTCATAGCAGCACAATTCACCATAGCTAAGATTTGGAAACAGCCTAAGTGCCCATCAGCAGCTGAGTGGATTAGAAAAACGGTGGGACATCTACACAATGGAATACTATGCTGCTGTAAAAAGGAAGGAACTCCTACCATTTGCAGCACCATGGATGGACCTAGAGAGCATTATGCTAAGTGAAATAAGCCAGTCAAAGAAAGATAAATATCACATTTATGATCTTACTCATTTGTGGAATATAATGAACAACATAAACTGATGAACAGAAACAGATCCAGAGACAAAGCAGCATTGATCAGACCATCGAACCTCAGAGGGAGGGGAGAGGAGGGAGGGAGGAAGGGGGAGAGATCAACCAAAGGACTTGTATGCATGCATATAAGCATAACCAATGGACACAGACACTAGGGGGGTGAGGGCACAAGCGAGGAGGGGGGGGGTAAGAGGGCAATGGGGGGGATAAGGACACATATGTAATACCTTAATCAATAAAGAAAAATAATAATAAAAAAAGAGTAGAGGGGTTGTTTATTTGAGTCTTGTTTGTCCAAGAAAAGATGACCCCAATGGGTTCAAATGTAGTCACACATTTGGTCAGTCTTTCTGCTGAGTTACCTTATTGGTCAAGTAAAGGATTAGTGCCCCTAGGTAGCTTTGGGACACAACCCAATGCAGACCTCCCCTCTGTTAGTGCCACAGTTGTTAAACCTGTTTACTTTATTACACAATGGGAATTTTGAATTATTCTGGATTATTTTAAAATAAAAATATTGTTTAAGTTACCCACTAGGACAATTGATATTCCATGTATCATTCTTATCTCGGGGTTTTACACATTCCTTAGCACATCAGGCACACAAATATGATTCGAGAGTGTGTAATCCTGGTCCAAGCCTTTGGGGAGAGTACCCAACCTGAATGATTCCCAGGAGCCATCCAGCTAACCAACCTCAGCATTGGACCATGTGGCAGTAGTACTGCTCTGGTTCCTGAGCTTAGTTATGAGGCATTTAACCTAGCCTATCTTAAACGTACCCATGGACTTTCCCTCCCTGCTGCTGGCTTTTGCTGTGTTAGTTGTCTTCCTAGTTTAGTCCTTGCCCCTGTCTTCTCTCCTATAGTTAGGTCTGCTTTCCAATCTTGGTCTTTCCACCTCTCTGTTTGACCCATTATAGTCTTTCCTTTGCACACCTTTCTTTGGCCACCTGGACAGGCCACCTGTGCTCCCCCGCTCCCCTGAATGCCCCAATTTAACACAGCTCACTCCCAGTAATATTTCCTCAAGATTGGCTAATGCCTATGAAAATGGCTAAGGCGGGTCCTGCTCTCTCAACAAGGAAGTGGACACAGAGGACAAGAACTTGTAGTTGGGTATTGCTTTTAACCCACAGTTAATTTCAATATGTTCTGGAGCATTGGCCTAGACTAACTTTTCTATCATTTTTCCAATTATAATACTGTTCTCAACCAAACATTAGTCTGCAATAGTTTTAAATTACCATGCACGATTCACAGTGATTTAATACTCACAAAAACTCCTGCCATCTTAATATGCTCTGGAATAGAAAGTTGATTGGGAGTCATTTCATGAGTGGAGGAGAGCAATTTAAAATTGTTAGAACGTTTCACATATATTAGCACTTGGTTTGGAATGGTTTGGTGCCTGCTTAATACAGAAGAATCTGAAATTGCTGGGCAATGAAATTTCAACCAGAGGCTCTGTATCTGAGGGCAACTCTCCAACAAACAGGCAGCGATTTTCCTCACCAGTCTCCTGTTGGCCCTTCCTTTCACCTTGACTGGGTGTTTTGCACACATTTCCAGCCAGCATTTAACTAAGCTCAGAGTTGCAACAAAGTTTGCAGTGATCTAGTCTCTCAATTTCATACCTCAGTTCCCTCTGTATTTTCCTTTTTTCAGAAACAGAAAAGGTCACAACCTACAACAGCTTTGACAAAAACAAACTCCATTTCCCAAACTGCTGCATAATTATTTCTCTGAAAATACAAGCCATTTTTTGTTGTTGTTTGTAGTATGTCAAGTATCAGTAGTTTACAGTTGTTTGCACGACACCTGGGAATTTATGTGTGGGCAAGTAGGTGAGGTTTTCTTCAGCTTGCATATTACTAAATGTTTTGATCTCAGTTTTATTTTAAATTTATCTCAATTAGCTTAAGAGTTAAATTTAGCTCTACACTGTATAAAAGGTAGATTTCTATGGGCTTGAAAACTAAGGGGCTTGTTCTCTGTGGCCTTGAGAAATAAAGCTCTGAGTTAAAAAAAGAAAGTATCCCCTTGGCAGTTTATCACTTTCTCATATGCTATGAAATACGTAGGTCCCTGGTGAAGGTATTACTACCTTTAGTAATACTGTAAAATAGATGAAGATTCTTTTAAGGTGTCATCATCCTCTCTTCTTTTTCTTCCTCTCCAATTTTGATCATCCTTTTTAAGTCTCCAGTGCTCTAAGGTAGCATCCTTGCATTCCAAATCACACCCTATCTTCTCTACCCTTTGAAATGTCATCCCAGTATTTCCTCTTTAACTCAGGTTAGTCCTCTTTTCTGTCAAAATATTTTGGTCAACACTCTCCTTCTGGGAATTTTGATTTCTATAGCCTGTTCCAGCCCACATGTTTATTTTAAAGATATTTTTTAAATTAATTTTTAAAAGTTGTACAATGGGTTGGTTTAATATATGTATACATTATGAAATGATTACCACAATCAAGCTCATTAACACATACATCACCTCACATAGTTACCATTTATTTGTGTAGTAAAACCACTTAGGTCTCCTCTTTTAGTAAATTTCAAGTATATAATAGAGTATTATTAATTATACTAACCATGCTGTACATTAGAGCCCCAGAACTTATTCATCTCATAACTGGAAGTGTGTATCCTTTGACCATCGTCTCACTTTCCCAGCCCTAGCCCTTGGTAACCAGAATTGTGCTCTGTTTCTATGAGTTTAACATTTTTAGATTTCACATTTAAGCAAGATCATGCAGTATTTGTCTTTCTGTGTCTGGCTTCGTTCATTTAGCATAATGCCCTCCAGCTTCATTCATGTCAGTACAGCCTTTATGGGAAACAATATGGAGGTTCCTAAAAAAATTAATAGAACTATCATGTGACCCAGCAATCCCACTTCTGGGTATGAAATGAAATCAAAGGAAATGAAATCTGTCAAAGAGATGTTGAGATATCTGCAGTCCCATGTTTATCAAGCATTATTCACAATAGCCAAGATATGGAAACTACTTCAATGTTCATCAGCAGATGAATGCTTAAAGAAACTGTGATGTATCTTACCTAATAAAGAGGGAATATGCAAATTGACTATCACACTGTAACGGTCATGATGGCTGCACCCACGGCGGAGGCAGGGATTCCATAACACAAGATGGCTGTGCCCACAGTGGAGGCAGAGTTCTTGTAATGAGCCTTAATGAGCAATCAGCAGGGACCTGAGGCTGCGTGGCGCTGGGCCGGGGCAGGGGACCTGAGGCTGCACCCTCCGCCTGGCAAGGCTTGATGGGGGACCTCAGGCTGTGCCACTCACCCGTGGGGCTTGAAGGGGAACTCAAGGCATGCCCCCCCCCCCCCGGCCCGGGCTGGGGGACATGTGGCCATGCCCCTTGCCCCAGTGCCAGGCCAGGGGGCCTGAGGCTGTGCCCCCCCACCCGGCAGGGCTTGACAGGGGTAGGGCCCCCTGGGTCTAGATCTAGCCCAATGGGGGAGGGGCCGGCTGGGTCTGAGTCTCGTGCAATTTCGAGGCACATGTGGGTGGGCGGGGACTTGACTCTGGTTCCCGTGGCATGCCTCAGACTCTGACAGGAGGAAGATTTTCATATACATTTTACTAATTTTCTCTCATCTCTGACACTTCTATTATAGAGAAAGGGCAAATAACAATATTAAAATATTTCCTCTAATTAATTCCCTTTTAATGTGCATGAATTTCATTAACTGGGTCACTAATATATAATCACCCCTAAATAATAAAGAGGCAATATGCAAATTGACTGTCACACCCTTGCACAAGATGGCCACCCCCATGTGGTCAAGGATGGCCACCACAAGATGGCCAGCAGGGGAGGGCAGTTGGGGGCGACCAGGCCAGCAGGGAGGGAAGTTGGGGGCAATCGGGCTGGCAGGGGAGTGGTTAGGGAGTGATCAGGCTGGCAGGCAGAAATGGTTAGGGGCAATCAGGAAGGCAGGCAGGCAAGGGGATCAGGCCTAAACTGGCAGTTGGACATTCCTTGAGGGGTCCCAGATTGGAGAGGATGCAAGCTGGGCTGAGGGACCCCCCCCCCCCATGCATGAATTTTGTGCACCTGGCCTCTAATATATATATATATATATATATATATATATATATATATATATATATATATATATATATATATATAATATTATTCAACCCTAAAAAGGAAATCCTGCCATTTGCCACACATTTATCTTTACCTAGAAGCCTGGTGCATGGGATTGGCACACTGGTGGGGGACGTGACCTGTGGGGACCGGCCCGCTGTGGGAGAGCTGCTCATCCTGGGCAGCCGAGTGGTGCTTCCACTGTTGCAGCACATTAACCACCATGGGCAGCTCTTGTGTGGAGTGTTTGCCCCTTGGTGGTCAGTGCGCATCATAGCAACTGATCGACTGGTTGTTCTAGTCATTCTGCTGTTTGGTCGCTGGGCTTTTATTATATAGGATACCCTTTGGAGACAAGGGGTTAATGCCCAGGAGTGACCTTGACCCTGGTAGTGGTAGTGGATATTTCAGCTCCACAGTAGATAGAAGGTATATTTTTGTGTAGGTGGTCCTTTCCTGTGCCTTCCCAACCCTTGGTGAAGGCTTTTACTAGTATTATTCACTGTTGGCCCCAATAAAGCTTGCAGGCACCACTGGTGTTTCTGCTATGTTTATTGAAGGAAAAATCCCAGAGCACATTTACTTGTAAGAAATATATACTATTCCACATATGAGTTAAATCATATATACTATTACTCAAATGGTCAGCATTTAGAAGAGCTATATTTCTTTCCTGGGATTATAACTTTTACTCCTGCTTATCACAAATCAAATATTTATCATGTGATTGTGATTAAAATATATAACCTTCCAAAGATGTTTATGTTAAATCAACTCTTCCTGAAAAACATTGTGTTTTTTAATTGCTACTGAATAAATGCAAAGTACTTTATCTTTATTTATATATCCTATCTAATAAAAGAGAAAAAGGGTAATTAACCATACCACTGCTATGCTTCCCATTGGCTAATCAGGGACATATGCAAATTAACTGCCAACAAAGATGGCAGCCGGCAGCCACGCAGCTGAAGCAAAGACGAGGCTTGCTTGCTCCAGTGATGGAGGAAGCCAAGGTTCCCCGCCTGCCGCTGCCCGGCTCTGAGCCCGAAAGCAACAATGTTTCAATTATAGAAGGTAAACAAACCCCAGAAACTAGCTTTCAGCCGGCCGCGGCCTCAGAGCTGGGAGTCCAGTGACGGCAACAATGTTTCAATTATAGAAGGTAAATAAATCCCAGAATAAAATAAAAGGAGAGTCTGGGAGCTTCACTCACTGGCCAGCCTGAAAATGGCCCTCAGCCCCTCACCCAGACTGGCCAGGCACCCCAGTAGGGACCCCCACCCTAAAGGGGGTGTGGCCATCCTGAAAAAAGTCATCAGTCCCTCATCCAGGGTGGCCAGGCACCCCAGTGGGGACCCCCAACCTGAAGGGGGTGTGACCAGCTGCAAACACCCATCAGCCCCTCACCCAGGCTGGCCAGGCACCCAAGCGGGACCCCCACCCTGATCCGGGACACCCTTCAGGGCAAACCAGCCGGCCCCCACCTGTGCACCAGGCCTCTATCTTATATAGTAAAAGGGTAATATGCAAACTGACCTTAATAGCAGAATGACTGGGAATGACTGGTCACTATGACACACACTGACCACCAGGGGGGCAGACGCTTAGTGCAGGAGCTGCCCTCTGGTGGTCAGTGCGCTCCCACATGGGGGAGCTCTGCTTAGCCTTAAGTCAGGCTGACGGCTGCCAGAACAGCGGTGGTGGTGGGAGCCTCTCCTGCCTCCTCAGCAGCACTAAGGATGTCTGACTACAGCTTAGGTCTGTTCCCCACTGGCAAGTGGACATCCCCCAAGGGCTGCCAGGCTGCCAGGATGCCAGAGGGATGTCTGATTGACATCTTAGGCCCAATCCCCCAGAGAGCAGGCCTAAGCCAGCAGGTGGTCATCCCCCGAGGGGTCCCAGACTGCGAGAGGGCACAGGCTGGGCTGAGGGACCCCCCCTACCCCCAAGTGCACAAATTTTTGTGCACCGGGTCTCTAGTCTCTCTATATAAAAGGCTAATATGCAAATTGTCTCCATAGGAGTTCAACCGGGAGACTGACCACTTGCTATGATGTGCACTGACCACCAGGGGGTGGCGCAGAATGAAGGAAGGCCCTGGCCAGCAGCTGGCAGCCGGGGAAGGGAGGCCCTGGCTGGAAGGTCCCAATTGGCCCTGATTGCTGGCCAGACCTAGGGACCCTACCCATGCATGAATTTCGTCCACCAGAACTCTAGTACTTTTTTTTTTTTATTGCTTAAAGTATTACAAAGGTTATTACATATGTGTCCTTACCCCCCCACGCCCCCCCCGCCCTTGACAATCCCCTGGCCTCCCCTACCCCCCAGTGTCTTATGTCCATTGGTTATGCTTATATGCATGCATATAAGTCCTTTGGTTGATCTCTTACCCCCCTCCCACCTGCCCCCTAACCCTCCCTGGCCTTGCCGCTGCAGTTTGAAAATCTGTTTAAGGCAGCTCTGCCTCTGTATCTATTATTGTTCAAAAGTTTATAATGGTCTCTATTATCCATGAATGAGTGAGATCATGTGGTATTTTTCCTTCATTGACTGGCTTACTTCACTTAGCATAATGCTCTCCAGTTCCATCCATGCCGCTGCAAATGGTAAGAGTTCCTTCTTTTTTACAGCAGCATAGTATTCCATCGTGTAGATGTACCACAGTTTTCTAATCCATTCATCTACTGATGGGCACTTAGGCTGTTTCCAGATCTTAGCTATGGTGAATTGTGCTGCTATGAACATATGGGTGCATATATCCTTTCTGATTGGTGTTTCTGGTTTCTTGGGATATATTCCTAGAAGTGGGATCACAGGGTCAAATGGGAGTTCCTTTTTTAGTTTTTTGAGGAAACTCCATACTGTCTTCCATAGTGGCTGCACCAGTCTGCATTCCCACCAGCAGTGCACGAGTACGGAACTCTAGTACTTATATAAGATTCTATATAAAACTTTTTAAGTGATTTCTCATTAAATTTTAGTTAGCTATCTTTGTATATCAAGATTTCCTTAATTTTAGTGTTAAATAAATTTTTATGTGATGAGGTAAAGTAACCTACCTGAGGCCTCACTGTGAATTTGGAAGGATGCTGTTAGAACACACAGATGACACTTCTCACTTCGAGAATCATGCAGAAACTACACTGAATGCTTCTAGAAATGAGCTCATGTGGGCACAAGCTGAGGCTACATAAAGTGAAGTGAAATGTTTGTTTATTTATGTTAAAAGATATCCTGTCAATAGAAATAATATAAGGGATTATTTGTCCAGATTAGTTGCAGCACATTTTTTTTTTCTGGTGTTTGAGAAACTGCTCTGGGAAGGTAGGAGGACCCCAAGGTTTCGATGTTTAGAGTGATGACAGGTGCTGCGTCGGCTTTATGTGGGAGAGGGAGGTTTCTGGAGATTCTTTGAGAAATAAATGTGAGCACATTGGAGTTTAGGTGAAGCTGTGGAGAAAACCAAGGACAAGAATAAGTGTTGAAAGGAAGAGAATAAGGGAAAGTGTGGTATACATTTGTGTGAAAGAAGGGAAGAGAAGTGAGCTGTGAGTGAGGAGGCACAGCTGTGGGTGAGAAGTGAAGGAGGAGGTTGAGTCTTTGAGGCACAAGGAATCCCCATTTATGGGCACTGTGCTAAGCATTCCACTTCTGGCCACTATTTAATCTCACGGCATCCCTATGAGCCAGGTGTTATTACTCCAATCACATATAGGGGAACTGGGGCACAAGGACAGGTAAAAGCTGCTTGAGGTCACACAGCGAGGATGTTTCAGAACTGGAATTATGACCCTGATTTTAGGCGCTGTACTATGTAGCCCATGATTTTAAATCCATGATTCTGCTGATTCATAATATAAAGGAGTGGAGAGGTTTCCTTTCCTTAACTTGATCACTGCTCCGAAGAATGTTATTTAGCCCTCGAGATAGTCACACATTTATCTCTTGAGAATAAATATAGTGACTAGGTCTCTGTGTCTATGGGTTGTTCATGGGACTCTCTCATCTGATTTCTTTTCCTCATGAAGCATGTTTTAGCCCACCTGGCCCTGTGGAACCTTATTTAGAGTCCAGGGAGAGAAGCCGCCTGGTTGTTGGCAGGCCCTGCTTGGCTTCCAGGAAGAGAGGGCCTAGGAAAGATCAGCCATTCTTCCATTGGTGCAGGGAAGGTGGAGTAAGGAGGTGCAGCATGTGTCGTCCTGTGACTAGCTATCATTTCAGCAGCTGCATTCTTGCTGCTGCTCCCAGCATCTGGCAGAAGCCACGGAGAGCCAGCGTGCACCTGCAGCTCTCAACAGGCTGAGGCTCTCTGGGAGGTAGGGCAGTCAGGGCAGGTTCAGCCACTCTGGCTCCAGATCCACCAGGCGGCAGGCAGCTGTGGCCTCTTTACTGCCAGTGGTGTGCTGCTGTCAGAGCTTCCCAGAGACAGAAGGATGGGGAGAGAGCAGCTGATGTTTTAAGCAGTTCTGGTCTTGTGATTTCTCTGTTTTGGATACCATTTGCTACCAACACCACCTGGGAGTGGGTTGAAAGTGCAGAGTGCCCCATTCTGGAGTTATGAAACCATCCTATATAATAAAAGCCAAATATGCAAATTGACCGACTGGCAGAGTGACCAGCAGAATGATTGGTCACTATGACATGCACTGATCACCAGGGGGCAGACGCTCAATGCAGGGCTGCCCCCAGCCTGCAGGCCCCATGCCAGCCAAGGTGGGTGTGAGCAGGGGCCCCTCTGATCGCCCCACCGGTTGCCCCATAGAGGGAGGTGACTGACAGTGACAGGGAGGGGCGGGGCCAGTAAGCGGGCAGTGCCAGGCCAGCCAAGCGGGTGCCAGTGAGGGCCCTCTGATCACCCCACCTGTCACCCCACAGATCGGCCCTGATTGCCGGCCAGGCCTAGGGACCCTACCCATGCACGAATTTCATGCACCAGGCCTCTAGTAAGATATATAACAAGTTCCTCCATGTGATTTGTAAAAACACAATGAAGTTTGAGAAGTGCTATGGTAAAGGGATCCAAGAGATTGGGGGGAGTACTGACATAATCTGTTATAAGCTATGCTTAGCATTTCTCCAAACTTTGAGAAATTCCCTACCAACTTCTTCCTAAGGGGAGAAAATGTGCTCACATATGCCTCCTACCATGGGTATGAGCAGTAGAAGAAGGTTTGATGACTTAAAAACAAGCAAGCAAAAAAGCAACAATAATAATAAAATTTTTATCCTTGAATTGCGATCACCAGGAGAATAGTTTTTGGGTCTGTAGGAAACAGAATAATAATATAGCAAGTTGGGTTTTTTTTTTTTATAACATTGTTTTTAATATGGTTCAAGCCTGTTGTTTCCATAGCTAGATTAGAGAAGTCATTAGGTTTCTCACTTGATGGATACTGATTTTTTATAACTTGATTTACATTAAAAATTTAAGGTTCTTTAAAAATTCTTTTCTTTATTTAATTTCGTTTTCCCTCATCATCATTTGTCCCCCTATACACTCTCCCACCTCCACCCATCCTGTACCCCCCTCAGTCACCACACTGTTGAGCGTGTCCATGATTTCTTTCTCTTTTTTCTTTTTTTGCTCAATTGCTCCCACTTCCCAGCTGTCTGCTTGCTCTCTATGAGTCTATCTCTATTTTGCTTGTTAGTTCAGTTTGTTCATTAAATTCCACATATGAGTAAAATCATATGATACTTGTCTTTCTCTGACTGGTTTATTTCACTTCTCATAATGTTCTCAGGTCCATCCTTGCTGTTGCAAAGGGTAAAATTTTTTTCCTTTTCATAGCCCATTGTGTAAATGTACCACAGATTTTTTTCTACTCATCTACTGATGGACACTTGGGCTGCTTCCAAATCTTAGCTATTGTAAATAATGCTGTAATGAACATAGGGGTGCATATATTCTTTCAAATTAGTATTTTGGGTTTCTTCAGATAAATTCCCGGAAGTGAAATTGCTGAGTCATAAGGCAGTTCCATTTTTAATTTTTTGAGGTAACTACATACTGCTTTGTACAATGGCTGCATCAATCTGCATTCCCACCAATAGAACACAAGGGTTCCCTTTTCTGAACATTCTCACCAACACTCTTTTGTTGAGTTATTGATGGTAGCCATTCTGACAGGTGTGAGGTGATATTATTGTGGCTTTAATTTGCATTTCTTCGATGAGTAGTGATGTTGAGCATCTTTTCATATGTCTATTGGTCATCTGTGTGTCCTCTTTGGAGAAGTGTCAATTCAGATCCTTTGCCCATTTTTAAATTGATTTTTTTTTTTTTTTTTTTTTTTTTTTTGGTGGTGAGTTTTATAAATTTGGGATATTCACCCTTTATCAGCTGTATCATTGGAGAATACACTCTTTCACCGGGTTGGGTTGTCTTTTCATTTTGTTTGTGGTTTCTTTTGCTGGTCAAAACCTTTTTGGTTTGATGTTGTTCCATTAGTTTATTTTTCTTTTGTTTCCTTTGCCTGAAGAGATATATCAGAAGAAAATTGCTATGAGAAATGTTGAGATTTTACTGCCTATATTTTCTTTTAGGATTTTTATGGTTTTGAGTTTAACATTTAAGTCTTTAAGCCATTTGGAGTTTATTCTTGTGTGTGGTTTAAGAAGGTGGTCTAGTTTCATTGTTTTGCACATCTGTCCAATTTTCCCAACATCAGTATTTTAAGAGACTGTCTTTACCCCGATGCATGTTTTTGCCTTCTTTGTCAAATATTAATTGACTATAAAGGTGTGGGTTTATTTCTGGGTTCTCTGTTTTGTTCCATTGTTCAATATGCCTGTTTCATGCCAGTATCATGCTGTTTTTATTACTATGACCTTGTAGTATAATTTGATAGTTGGTAGCGTGATTCCTCCAAATTTGTTCTTCTTTTTCAAGGTTGCTGTTGCTATTTTGGGTCTTTTGTAGTTCCCTATAAATTTTTAGAATATTTGTTCTAGTTCTGTGAAATACATCTTTGGTATCTTGATAGGAATTGTGTTAAGTTTGCAGATTGCTTTTGGACATTTTAAAAATGTTAATTCTTCCTATTCATGAACATGGTATATACTTCCACTTACTAGTGATAGATCCTCCCTTTCCCCAACTGGTGGGCGGAGTATGATGTAACCTGCAGCCTGGAAATACCTGAGTGACTAACCATGTACCTTATATGGATTATACATTGGACCACCAATCCACACCTGCCAAATACCCTAAGCCCTTGTCCTATATGGACCATACAGTAAGCCACCAATTAGTGTGCGCCGAGTACACTAAGCCCCCACCCCTTCCCATTCCGCCCCTTAAGAGGCGTGCCCACCTCTGCATGTGCTGCTGTCCTTCCCTTGCGAGACAGCCCGGCAGGTGCTTCTCCTCTAATAAAGTCTGGTTTTCGGCCTCTGTCTGATTTTTCAACTAATATATGTATCTTCTTCAATTTCTTTCTTCAGTGTCTTGTAATTTTCCAAGTACAGGTCTTTTACATCCTTGGTTAATTTTATTCCTAGTTATTTTATTCATTTTGAAGCAATTGTGAATGGGATTGTTGTTTTTTTTTAGTTTCCCTTTCTGATAGCTCATTATTAGTGTATAAAAATGCATCTGATTTATGGATATTTATTTTGTATCATACTGCACATATGACAAACCTACAGTCAACAGCATACTCAATGGGCAAAAACTAAAACCATTTCCCCTAAGAACAGGAACAAGACAGGAATGTCCGCTTTCACCACTCTTATACAGCATAGTACTGGAAGTCCTAGCCACAGCAATCAGACAAGAAGAAATAAGAGGCATCCAAATTGGAAAGGAAGAAGTAAAACCATCATTATTTGCAGATGACATGATACTATATATAGAGCACTCTAAAGATTCCATGAAAAACCTACTAGAACTGATAAAGGTTCTTTTTTGGGGGACAAGTTTTATCTGTATAAAAACCATAAAATCTACAAAGCCTAACTCATTCAATCCTTACCATAACCTTGAGATGGGTACTTTTAATATTACCACTTCCATTTGAAATATTGAAGGGACCACTTTTTAAAGTATATGATTATATAACCACTATGCTGTACACCTAAAATTAATACAAAATAATATTGAATGTGAACTGTAATTGAAAAATCAAATTACAAAAGAAAAAAGCACAGAAAAGTAATGTGCTTTAGTCACCAAGCATGTATGGAACTTGGAATCAAATTTAGGTCCTCTGGCCCTAAAGCCAGGTATTTGGTTACTATTCTGTACCACCTCTTATAGGAGAGTGGGGCTGACACAGACTTGTCCTGAAATCCTTAAAGTTACATACACTGGTTATCTTGACTGCCTATGTACAAAATCAGTCTTGACTTTTACTATAGATTCCCTTTAAGTGACTTAATTTGAGGAGATATGGCTCCACCTTTAAATAGCCTCACAAGTTTCTGAGATGAAAAATCATTCAAGGGTAAGGTGACACTAATGCAGTTGCTGCTGAAGCCTCTTTGTGCTGAACTTGGAGGTCAGGTCCACATGTCTGTCTGGTCATATGCTTGTGGTGGCTGGTGTGGGCAGGAGTGACCTGGCTCTAAGCCTTGGAAGCTCCCAGGGGAAGCTGTCAGTGGCAATGTGCAAGGGCTTGCAGAGGGAGGGCTCCATCACCCTCACCCCTCAAACACAGAGTTCAAACACAGCTCCCCACATTGCCCCTCAGATGCATAACACGCTGATGCACATATTCTTCAAAACCCCACGGAAAGGCTCCCTGAGTGTGTTAGCATGAGCAGTTTCCAGTTGTACCAAACTTACCTGCAATTGGCCTGTGTCTGTGAGCCCAACATCCTATCTAATAATAGACAAACATGGTAATTGATTGTACCTTTGCTACACCTCCAATTGGCTAATCAGTGCGATACACAAATTAACCACTAACAAAGATGGTGGCAAATTTGCATACTGCAGGCAGGGTGGGACAGTGCCAGCCCGCCTTCCCTGCCGTCATCTGGGCCTGCTATCTACGACCCGGGGCGGCGGGTGTCCCGTGTGTGACCCGACCCGGGGCGGCTGGGTGGTGCAGCAGCGATCGGCTGGCCCACCTGGCCGCCATCCAGGCATCCCATGTGCGACCGACCTGGGGTGGCTGGGTGGGGCAGCGAAGGCTTGAAGGCGGCTCCGGCCGGAGCGAAGGTCTGGGTGTCGGGTGCCGGAGGAAGACCAGTGCCAGCAGCCAGGGGAAGGGAAACCCTATTGCACGAATCTTTTCGTGCAACAGGCCTCTAGTCCTAATATATAAAAACCCTGGGTTCGTCATGACCGGAAGCTACACCAACCAGAAGTCAGTCCTGCAGTCAGCACTGGGTTGCTGTGACCACCCAGCACTGACTGCTGCAGCTGCAGGCAAGGTGACCCAGCACTGACTGCTGAGGGGGCTGAAAATCAGGCCCGGAGAGAGGCCTGAAGAGAGAAGCAGGGTCTGACCCACAGCCTGTGTGGCAGCTGTTGATCAGTACTTGCCTCTCTCTTTCTCTCCAGGCTGGGCCAGCAGCTGTGCCTCCATTTCTCTCCAGGCATCTACTGGGGCTGCTGATCAGCCCCACCTTTCTGATCAGGTCCTGTTGATAGACCCAGAGATGCTGACTGGCATAGAAACTGACCAATCAGAACCAAATCTGGGTCAACTGTGAGAGCCAATGGCTGCTTAGGAGGCAGAGCTTTTGACGCTGACTGGCATAGAAACTGACCAATCAGAACCAAATTGGCCAGCAGAGGAGGGCAGTTGGGGGCAAGATCAGGCCTGTATGGGAAGGCAGTGGGAGGGAGATCAGGCCGGCAGGGGAGGGCAATTAAGGGTGATCAGGCAGGCAGAAGCAGTTAGGGGCAATCAAGCTGGCAGCGGAGGGCAGTTGGGGGTGATCAGGCCAGCAGGGGAGTGTCATTGGGGGCAAGATCAGGCCAGCAGGGGAGGGCAGCTGGGGGCAAATAGGCCGGAAGAGGAAGGCAGTTAGGGGTGATCAGGCAGGCAGAGGCAGTTGGGGGTGAGATCAGGCCAGCAGGGGAGAGCAGTTGGGGGCGAGATCAGGCCGACAGGGGAGGGCAGTTAGGGGTGATCAGGCAGGCAGACAGAGGCAGTGAGAGGCAATCAGGTGAGTGGTTAGGAGCCAGCGGTCCCAGATTGTGAGAGGGATGTCCCTGATTGGAGAGGGTGCAGGCTGGGTGCAGGCTGGGCTGAGGGACCTCCCCACTCCTTGCACAGATTTCATGCACTGGGCCCCTAGTGGTGAAATAAAGATAATGGGGGCACTGAGAGGGTCTCTCCTGTCACTTTGGTTTAATTAAGGGTGGCTGGGTGGAGGACTTCCTTTAAAAGATGTCTTGAGTGTCTGGGATTTTTGAAGTAGACAGCTCATTTGCAGCATAAGGAAGAGCACGTTCACTGAGAAAATAGGCAGGGAGTTGAAGAGCAGTGGTGACTTTTAATTTCACTTGAAGGAGATTATGGAAAACAATGTGGTAATGATTCCTGAGAGACAGCAGAAGCCAACAGATTCATTATTAAGGTCAGGGACTTTTGCTTATATTTAAATCTTATTATTTGTCTCTGCTCTTCCACCGATGGTCTACGTAGACTTTCCTTTTATTTTTATTTATTTTTTATAATGAATGGTCATGGAATCTTTATTTATACCAAGGGGCACAGGTAATATATTTTTAAAAATGTTCTCTCTCAATCTCTCAACTAACGTGTGTTCTATATTATAAAACTTTCTTGTTGAAAGTATTACATATGTCCCTTTTTTTGTTCATCAACCTCTTATAACCCATCACTGCTACTGACCCTAGGCCTCTACCACCCTATTGTTTGTGTCCATAGGTTATGCTTATATATGCATACAAGTACTTTGTTGATCTCTTCTCACCCACCCACCCACCCCTGCCTTCCCTCTGAGATTCAACAGTCTGTTCCATGCTCCTATGTCTCTGGATCTATTTTGTTCAACAGTTTATTTTGTTCATTAGATTCCACATATAAATGAGATCATATGATACTTGTCTTTCTCTGGCTTATTTGACTTAGCACAATACTCTCCAGGTCCCTCCATGCTGTCTCAAAGGGTAAGAGATCCTTATTTTTTACTACTGCATAGTATTCCATGGTGTAAATGTATCACAGCTTTTATATCCACTCTTCTGCTGATGGGCATTGGGCTGTTTCAAGATCTTAGCTATTGTAAATTGTGCTGCTATGAACATAGGGGTGCATCCATACTTTCTGATTGGTACTTCAGCTTTCTTAAGATATAGTCCTAGAAGTAAAATCACTGGGACAAATGACAGTTTCATATGAACTTTTTGAGGAAACTCCATACTGTTTTCCACAGTGGCTTCACCAATCTGCATTCCCACCAGCAATATACTAGGGTTCCTTTTTCTCCACATTCTTGCTAGCACTTATAGTTTGTTGATTTGTTGATAGTAGCCATTCTGACAGGTGTGAGGTGATACCTCATTGTCATTTTAATTTGCATCTTGCTGATCATCAGTGACTCTGAGTATTTTTTTATATGTCTTTTGGCCATCTGTATGTCCTCTTTGGAGTGGTTTTTATTTAGGTCCTTTGCCCATTTTTAAATTGGATTGTTTGTCTTCCTTTTGTTAAGTTGTATGCGTTCCTTATATATTTTGGAAATTAACCCTTTAACAGATGTATCATTGCCAAATATGTTCTCCTACAGTAGGCTCCCTTTTCGTGTTGTTGATGGTTATTTTGCTCTGCAGATATTTTATTTTTATGTAGTCCCATTTGTTTATTTCTCCTTAGTTTCCTTTGCTCTAGGAGAAGTATCTGCAAACATATTGCTGCGAGAAATGTCTGAGATTTTACTGCCTATGGTTTCTTCTAAGGTTTTTATTGTTTTACAACTTACATTTAAGTCTTTTATCAATTTTGAATTTATTCTTGTTCTAGTTTCATTTTTTTTTTGCATGTATCTGTCCAATTTTCCCAACACCATTTATTAAAGAGACTGTGTTGACTCCATTGTATGCCCTTGCCTCCTTTGTCAAATATTAATTGAGCATAATAGTTGGGGTCGATTTCTGGGTTCTCTGTTCTGTCCCATTGATCTATATGCCTGTTCTTGTGCCAGTACTAGGCTGTTTTGTGAGTACCATGGCTTTGTAGTATAACTTTATATTGGGTATTGTGATCCTTCCAACTTTTTCTTTTTCTCAAGATTGCTGTGGCTATTCAGGGTCTTTTTTGGTTTCATATAAATTTTTTGAGTATTTGTTCTAGAGCTGTGAAATATACTGTTGGTAATTTAATAGGGTTTGCATTGAATCTAAAGGTTGCTTTGGGTAGTTTGGACATTTTAATGATGTTAATTCTACCAATCAATGAACACAGTATATATTTTCACTTGTTTATATCTTCCTTTATCTCTTTTTTCAATGTCCTGTAGTTTTCCGAGTATAAGTCTTTTACCTCCTTGGTTAAGTTTCTTCCTACATATGTTAATTGTTTAATTGCAATGGTAAGTGGGATTGTTTGTTTAGTTTCTCTTTCTGAGAATTCATTATTGGTGTATAAAAATGCCACCGATTTCTGGGTGTTAACTTTGTATCCTGCTACATTGCTGAGTTCCTTTATTAAATACAGTAATTTTTTGATGGAGTCTTTAGGGTTTTCTGTGTACAATATCATGTCATCTGCGAATAATGAGAGTTTTATTTCCTCCTTTCCAATTTAGATGCCTTTTATGTTTTCTTCTTGTCTGATCGCTGTGGCTAGGACTTCCAGTCTTATGTTAAATAAGAGTGGTGAAAGCAGATATCCCTTCTTGTTCCTGTTCTTAGGGAAAAATGGTTTTATGTTTTTTCCATTGACTATGATGTTGGCTGTAGGTTTGTCATATATGGACTTTATTATGTTGAGATATTATCCCTCTATTTCCACTTCGCTGAGAGTTTGTATAAAAAATGGGTGTTGAATTAAAATCAATGCCCAGAAATCTCTGGTATCTTTATACACCAAAAGTGAACTTACAGAAAGAGAGATTAAAAAAACAACCCCATTTACCATTGCACCAAAAAAATTAAGTCACCTAGGAATAAACTTAACTAAGGAGGTAAAAGACCTGTACTCGGGGAACTATAGGACACTGAAAAAAGAGATAGAGGAAGACATAAACAGATGGAAGAACATACCATGTTCATGGATTGGTAGAGTCAACATCATTAAAATGTCCATAGTACCCAAAGCAACCTATAGATTCAATGCATTCCCCATTAAAATACCAATGACCTATTTCACAGACCTAGAACGAACTCTCCAAAAATTCATCTGGAATAAAAAAAGACCCCGAATAGCTGCAATCTTGAGAAAGAAGAACAAAGTAGGAGGGATATCAATACCAGATATTACAAAGCCACTGTTCTCAAAACTGCCTGGTACTGGCACAAGAACAGACATATTGACAAGTTAAATAGAATAGAGAACCCAGAAATCAACCCAAACCATTATGATCAATTAACATTTGACAAAAGAGGCAAAAGCATACAATGGAGTCAAGACAGTCTCTTCAATAAATGATGTTGGGAACATTGGACAGATACATGCAAAAAAAAAAAAAATGAAACTAGACCACCAACTTACACCATACACAAAAAGAAACTAAAAATGGATAAAGGACTTAAATGTAAGATGGGAAACCATAAAAATATTAGAGGAATCCACAGGCAGCAAAATCTTAGACATATGCCCAAGCAATTTCTTCACTGATACTGCTCCTAGGGCAATGGAAACTAAAGAGAAAATAAACAAATGGGACTACATCAAAATAAAAAGCTTCTGCACAGCAAAAGAAGCCATCAACAAAACAACAAGAAAGCCCACTGCATGGGAGAACATATTTGCCAATGTTATCTTTGATAAGGGTTTAATTTCCAAAATTTACAAGGAACTCATACAACTTAACAAAAGGAAGATAAACAATCCAATCAAAAAATGGGCAACGAACCTAAATAGATACTTTTCAAAAGAGGACATTCAGAAGGACAAGAGACATATGAAAACATGATCAAAGTCACTAATCATCTGAGAGATGCAAATCAAAACAACAATGAGGTACCATCTCACACCTGTAAGAATGACTATTATCAACAAACTAGAGTTGATAATAAAAATTTGTGCACTCAGGGGGAAGGGGGCGTCCCTCAGCCCGGCCTGTGCCCTCTAGCAGTCTGGGACCCCTCGGGAGATAACGACCTGCTGGCTTAGGCCTGCTCCCGGGTGGCAGAGGGCAGGCCCAATCCCTAGGTGCAGCCCCTGGTCGGGCTCAGAGCAGGGCCAATTGGGGGGTTGGGGCACCACCCCCTGTCACATTCAAGGCAGGGTCGATGGGGAGGTTGCGGTGCCACCCCCTGTCACGCACAGAGCAGGGCCCATCAGGGGGTTGAGGAGCTCCCCCCTGTCACTCACAGAGTAGGTCCAATAGGGGAGTTGGGGCACCGTCCCCTGTGACACACAGAGCAGGGCGGATCAGTGGGTTGGGGCGCCACCCTCTATCACCCACAGAGCAGGGCCAATCAGGGGATTGGGGCGCCGCCACTGTCACACTCAGGGCAGGGCTGCTGGGGAGGTTATGGCTTTACCCCATCACACACAGAGCAGGGCCCGTGGGGGGGCGGGGGGGGTTGGGGCGCCACCCTCTATCACCCACAGAGCAGGGCCGATCAGGGGGTTGGGGCGCTGCCACTCTCACACTCAGGGCAGGGCCGATGGGGAGGTTATGGCTCTACCCCGTCACACACAGAGCAGGGCCCGGTTGGGGGGGGGGGGTTGGGGTGCCACACCCTGTCACACACAGAGCAGGGCCGATCAGGGTGTTTGGGCGCTGCCCCCTGTCATGCTGATCCCGGTGCCGGGAGGCCTTGCGGCTCCGCTGATCCCGGTGCTGGGAGGCATATTACCCTTTTACTATATAGCATAGAGGCCTGGTGCACGGGTGGGGGCCGGCTGGTTTGCCCTGAAGGGTGTCCTGGATCAGGGTGGGGGTCCCCACTGGGGTGCCTGGCCAGCCTGGGTGAGGGGATGATGGCTGTTTGCAGCTGGTCACACACCCTTCAGGGTGGGGGTCCCCACTGGGGTGCCTGGCCAGCCTGGGTGAGGGGATGATGGCTGTTTGCAGCTGGTCACACATCCTTCAGGGTCGGGGTCCCCACTGGGCTGCCTTGCCAGTCTGGGTGAGGGGCTGAGGGCTGTTTTCAGGCTGGGGGTGACTGAAGCTCCCAAACGCTCCTTTTTTCCTTTTTTTAATTTTTTTTATTCTGGGTCAGCTTTAGCTTGAGGCTTGGCTCCAGCTCTTAGGCCTCCGCTCCTGAAAATAGGTTTCTGGCCTTTGCATACAATGTTGCGAATCTGCTGGCTGAAGTCCGGCAGTATTTGTTACAATGTTTGAAACTGCAGGCTCAGAGGCCTGCAGCTGTAGGCGGGGAATGTTGGTTTCCTCTGTCACTGAGGCAAGCAAGCCTCATGTTAGTTTCAAGATGCCTGGCTGCCGGCCGCCATCTTGGCTGACAGTTAATTTGCATATCTCGCTGATTAGCCAATGAAAAGGGTAGCGGTCGTACGCCAATTACCATGTTTCTCTTTTATTAGTGTAGATTAACAAATGACAAGTGCTGGCGAAGATGCAGAGAAAAAGGAACACTCGTGCACTGCTGGTGGTAATGTAGACTGTGCAGCCACTGTGGAGAACAGTATGGAGTTTCTTCAAAAAACTAAAAATGCAACTCCCTTTTGACCCAGTGATCCCACTTCTAGGAATATATTCCAGAAAATAGAAAAATCAATCAGAAAGGATATATACACCCCTATGTTCGCAGCATCACAATTTACAATATCTAAGATTTGGAAACAGCCTAAGTGCCCATCAGCAGATGAGTGGATTAAAAACTGTGGTACATCTACACAATGGAATACTATGCTGCTGTAAAGAGGAAGGGACTCCTACCATTTGCAACAGCATGGATGGACCTGGAGAGCATTATGCTAAGCAAAATAAGTCAGTCAGAGAAAGATAAATATCACATGATCTCACTCATTTATGGAATATAATGAACAATATCAACTGATGAAAAAAAGCAGATCTAGAGACAGAGAAGTATCGATCAGACCATCAAACCTCAGAGGGTAGACAGGAGAGGGTGGGGGTAAGGGTGAGAGATCAACCAAAGGACTTGAATGCATGCATATAAGCATAACCAATGGTCTCAGACACCAGGGGGGTGAGGACATGAATGGGAGTGGGGTGTGGGGGGAAATAGGGGGAATGTGGACACATATGTAATACATTAATCAATAGAGAAAAAAAAAGTTAGTGACATAATCTACTCTTAAAAAATGGGTGTTGTATTTTGTCGAATGCTTTTTCTGTGTCTATTAATATGATCATGTGATTTTTGTCTTTCAGTTTGTTTATGTGATGTGGTCTATGCAGTCTTGATCTCCTTCCATTTCCTTTAGTTCTTCCATGAGGATGATGGGATTATTTCAGTTCTTGGTGTGCTGTTGATTTTAAAGCTGTTTTCTTCCCAATAATCTGCCTGGGAAGAGTATTGTTCCTGGTTTTCCTCAATTCTTAGGTTGCTTGATTGGAGAACAATGCTGGGAATTTATATAAACCGGGGTGCTTGGCTCTGAAGGCATTTTAAAATAATAAATTACCACCCCCACTCCAATTGGTTGATAAGAGTGAATGGGCCTGTGTCATACAGATTCTTGAGGTCTTTGGTTGTGGCCTCCATCAACGTCCAACCAGGAAAAGCAGAAACCACTCTAAGTACTTAAAGTGAATTTAGTACAAGGAATTAGTTACTATGGGTTAGGGAAGGAGTAGACAGTCAAGTAGAGGATAGTAGGTATTCTAGAGATTAGAAACAACAAGAAGCTGAACTACCCCTCTCTGAATGGACAAAAGGAGAAGGTGTGATTGGAGCCCATGATTAGGGTTATCCATAGCTGTCTGTCCATCATGAGCTGGAGCCCATGAGGAAGCACAGCCTCTGCTGGAGATTCTGCCTAAGACAGACGGAGAGTGGAAGAGATACTGTGGCTTCTCCCTTCCCCCTGCCTTCCAGTCTTTTATTAGTGTTCCTGTTGGTTAAATCCAGTTTGGAGCCAGTTGATGAGGAAGCATGGGAAACAGCCTGCAGGGCCTGGTCCCTCACATTAATGTAGAGCAGAGAACAGCTGGGAAGGATCTAGAAGCAAAGGGGGCCAAAGCTGGCACACCTGGGGCACAGCACCAACATAGGTCTCCCAAAAGTCTCTAAGCAGTCCCAGCCCTCTGGATTATGTGCATGCTTGACTGCATTTGTGTGGGAACCTAACATTCATGTCTTCCTAGTTGCTAATTTTGAGAAGTTGTAGGTCTATCACCTTCCTTGGTTGCCTTTCATGAATTCCATGTTCTAGTTCCTATTTAATCTTGTTTTCTATGCTGCTTCCACATCTTTCTACTAACTCTGGCCATATATTTTTCTACTAACTAGCTCAGATAAGTAGAGAGTTCAATTTCATCCCAACTAATTTGGCCCTGATTTCTCTCTGCACTCTCTTATCCCCTCCTTGGTCATTAAGAATCATTTTCTGGGCATAATTTATCAGCTAACCTGGCTATATAAGGATTTCATATTAGTGAAGACACAGTGGTGGGCTGTAGTTCCAGTTCCTGTTAAATACAAACGCACCTGCTGCATTGACATTGACTGGTGTTAACTGCCATTCATTAAACTCACCAGGCTTATATTATTCTCTGCAGAGACAGATGAAAAATTATTCTTGGGTACCACAAGACTAATTTTAATTTTAAAGAAATGAGCCGTGAACTGTTGAAAATAATAATTTTCAATGATGATACCTGAGAGGCTGTTGTGGGTATCAACCAAAATATTAATTTTATCTCTGCTTTCCAAGCTGCAGAAATCCTCTTTCTAGTTATGCAAGAAATGTGTGAAGGCATGGCCCATACAGCTATAAACACAAAAAGGGTTTCTTTAATGGCTCTCCAGTTTGTAGAACAGGCCCCTCATTGTCCTTCACAGGGTCTTCTCATTTGTAATGGGAGGGAATTGAGCAAGTATCTGTTGTTTTGATAAGCATGTCACAATAACGGTGTTAATATTCTTGTTTAGGGAGAACCATATTTTAAAAAACATGCCATTTCTACTTAGAAAACTGTTTCTATTTTTGGTTGATTTGAGCAGTTATGCTCTTTGAGACTGAAAGAATCTGTTTTGCAACCAAAGCGAATATTCTATAAAATACACTGCTACCAAGTAATAGCCACTGCTAGCTTCTGAAGTAGTTTGAGTTAAAAAAGCTAAAAAGAAAATCACTTTTTGAGTTTCAAAGGAAAATGAGTCAGCATTACATTGTAATTTCAAGTCAACATCATCACTATCACCATCAAACCCATTTGCCTTTCTGTTTATAAATTTTATCAGACTGCCTTTTTTTAGTCTCCCTTAACGTGTTGGAGTGGTTTCTGTAAGTATCCTCATAGTAAAAAACCCTGCTTCTAATTCCTATAGCTCCCCATTTATCTGTACTGCAAACTACATGACCAGTCTTATTAGGGAGTCTGGGCAAGCCCTGAACAGCCAGAATCTGGCCCCAAATCATAGAAGTTTTGGGGTGAACCGTTTGGATGCTTCTGAGTCAGAGAGGTTGAGAGTCTAATAACCTAATTCCCCAGTGCTGAAGGAGAAGAGGCTGCAGTTGCTTATTCTCTTAATTATTTAAGTTTCTTTCCATCTTAGAAGCACTCTCTGTGGGACTAAGAGTGGAACCACCAAGGAGAAGATTTATTTCTCTTCACAAGATCAGGTGGTTTACTCAGAAGCAAGTGGCCACTGGAGGCTTGAATTGGTTTGATAAGAAGCTCTTCTTTGAAATTAGTGGTCTGCTTCTCCTGCCTCCTCCCAAGGGTGCACTGCTTTCCTTAAGGAGATGGGATTTTTGCATGAAAAGTTTGATCTGCTTCTGAAATTAGGACTTTATAGCTGTAGATGATTTTATGAGTTCCTTTGACTGCCCTTTAGTCAGCCCTGCAAATAGTTCTAGAAACATTATTATTTTCTTCCCATATCAGAAGGCCAAAATATAAGCCAATGCCCAAGATAACCATTCTTAAAAATTTCACTGAAACACAATTTCCACTTCTTGTTTGAAAACCCAGTTTGAAAAGAAACACATCAGGCAAAAAAGAAAATATATTATTAGCACACTAACTCTGTTGAAATCTCTTACATTCTATTTCTGCTATATCCCATAGGCCAGAGTTTTAATTATTCTATACTAGAGGCCCAGTGTATGAATTTGTGCATGGGTGGGGTTCCTTGGCTTGGCCAGCCACTGCGGCCCACTGGGTCTGGGCTGGCAGGAGGGGCTGAAGGGTCACAGGAGGTTGTCTGTGGGAGTGCACTGACCACCAGGGTGCAGCTTCTGCATTGAGCGTCTGCCCCTGGTGGTCAGTGTGCATCATAGTGACTGGTCGACCGATCATTCGGTCATAATGGTTGCTTAGGCATATATATGTTTCTTGGAAACACAGGGAGTCTAACAATTATTGATATCCCTTATAACAGTCAGGACAGGTCTGGAAGTAGAAAGGACACTTGGAAATATTGATGAACTAGTTGGATCTGATCTCATTATGATGATGCAGGTATGCAATCAGTATTCTGTTAGTTAGGGTGCTACATTTGCAAGTAATCAAAGACCCAACACAAGTTAGTTTACAGAATAATGAAGCCTTTTAGTAGCTCCTGTACTGAAAATGCTAGGGTCAGTGGTGGGCTCTAGCCTTGAGATTCTTTCAGCTCTGCTCCCAGTTGGTTTCATAAGGTGGCTGCCAGATTCAACAGGGACTACAGGAAGAGAGAGAAAGCACCACATCCTATAATAACTGAATAGAAACCTGAGTCCACCCAAGTCTTCACCCACAGAGATTTAGTTTTTATTGATCTTAGGTGAGGCTCAGGAGTTGCTGTGCTTTAAAAGCTCCCAGGTGATTCTAATGTGCAGCCAGGGCTATGAACCACTGCTCTAGTACAGTAGTCGGCAAACTGTGGCCCCTTGAGTGTGGCTCTTCCACAAAATACCACGTGCAGGTGCACACATACAGTGCGATTGAAACTTCGTGGCCACATTCAAGGGGCCAAAGAGCCATATGTGGCTCGCGAGCCACAGTTTACCAACCACTGCTCTAGTAGATAGTGGAGGTATATATCTGAGCCATGGTGGCCTAATATGATTTTTGTCTCCTTGGAATTTGGAATCTGGAATGCAAATACCTAGAAGCTATGATACCCAGAAACCTGTAGAGAGGATCTCTACAAATTCTGTTGACGTCTCTGGATTTACCCTGGTCCCTTGTCTTCCCAGTGCTTGGCCATTCAATTATCCCTTTGATTCTATGAAATACTCTAGTGGTCACCCATCCATCTCTCCATCCACCCATCCATCCATCCACTCAACTATTCACTCACCTCATGTCTGTTCAGTATCTGTGGAAGTGGCTTAAAAGTTAGACTTTTACATCCTGCTATCTCAGCTCTTGTCTTAATGAATTCAAATCATTCTCATTCTTTGGTCCTACTTTCTTCAGTTTTTATAAAAAGATATCCTTTGCTTTGTGTTGTGCCACGTCCTACAGTTGTTTCAGTTTTTTGCCTGCCAGAGCATTAGCACCCTCAAATCTAGAGACAGTTTGGAGAAGTGATTACTAGCATGGGCTCTCAAGCCAGTTGGTCAGGGTTTGACTTTTGGCTCTTTTAAAAGATACCTAGTTTGTTTCTTCTGTTTTAGCTTTATTGAGGTATAACGTGTATAAAATGATAAGATATATAAAGGGTACATAGCAGCGATTTGATTTACATATACATTGTACATAAGTTCTTGCTCAAAATGGTGATAATAAAAATGTTTAACTCTTTAGGTTGTGACAAATGATACAACTCATGGAAAGTATCTAGCATTTTCTCATGGCGAATATTCAGTAAGTGATAACAACTATTGGTGTAATCATCAGGTGTTCTTTTGATCAGAGAAGGCATTTCTATCCTTTCTGTAAAAGGTCATGCAGTCTCTATGGCAACTACTCAACTCAGCCATTGCAGCACAGACAGTATGTAAGCAAATGGGCATGGCTGTGTCCCAATAAAACTTTTACAGAAACAGGTGGTGGAGTGGATATGGCCCATGAGTCATGTTCACCAGCCCCTGGTTCAGAGCTATAGGGGATACAGGTGTGAAATAATATAGTCGTGGAGGGAGGCTTTCATTCTTGATAGTGGGTCTTATTGAAACTTGTAAGGAAACTTACATTTTCAAGAACTAATACAGTTCTGGGAAGAGAAGGGATGGGTCAGGACTCTAGTCATGACAAGACTTGAGGCCATAAAGCATAGGCCTCATCATTACCAATTCACATCTCTTGCATATGCAGTGACAGCCAGTGGGCATAGAAAGGTCTATAGGACTCAGTACTCATGGGGAAGGGTTTCTTGTCTTTTCCCCTTCATATGCTGCTTATCACAGTTGTGGGTTCTAATCCTGGTGGTGGACCTAGGATTCCTGGGAAAGGCAGTTGTAGAATCAAAGTTTTCTTGTGGGAAATCATTTTATATTTTTCCTTTGAAGCTCTCATTTAGCCATTTAGAAGCTACTCTGGGGCAATGCCTACAAGAGAATTCTTTAAGGACCTTACAGCATGTAGTTACAGTTTCATTTTTCAGTGCAGTGGAGCAAGGCTGTGAAAGTTTACTCTGCATTTCGAGGATAAAAATGTGATACCTCGCTGTCCCATTTATCAGGAGCTTGGCACTTTTGTGGGCAGCAAGGAGACTTGTAAAGAAGACAAATAAAACCACTGGGAACAATAGTGACTCACTCTCAGAGAACTCCTTGTCCAGTTGTATTCTCTCATTTCCTGGAGTGTAAAAGCAGTACTGTTCCCTGCAAAACAAGAAAACCCACATTCATTCCAAAGTGAGACAAGGAGAGAAGAAAAGAGAATTGAGGACTAGAAATGGGGGAAGACAGACTAGGGGAAGGGGAAAGAGGAGAAAGAATTCTTCCCATTGCTTCTGCCCTTTGCTTCTATAGATGGAGAGAGAAGGAATAAGAGGCAGAGACACAGAGAAGAAGTTGCCCAGGAAAAAAGGCAAAAAGTAAACTATAAAAAGAAGATGCTGTTGGTTTTCAGAGGTGGGATAAAACAGGGCATAGTTCATTGTGACACTTGAAACTAATTTTCATCATAAGGCCTCATCTTGCAGGGCTGCAGTTTATTTTGCTACCTGGTGTCTCAGAGGGAGATACACTGACAGTTAACAGCCGTAGGATGGCATCTCTAATGTTCCCATGCACTCATCCATCCTGTTTAAAAAGCTAGCTCATTGGTAAAATAGTGGTCCCATAGGGGCCATAAAGTTCATAAAATAATATTTATTGGCTAGTCATGGCTAATTTTTCTCTCTGGTCAGCAGGTATCATTTCTTAAGAAAAATTCATAGGATTAAAACTTAAAGTACCCTTTGCTTCTCTGGAAGCAGGTGAGAACTATGGATTTGTACTGTTTATAAATCACAGGCTTTTAACAAAAACTTTGATTTAATGAGGGGAGAGCTATTTTGTTTGGTTCAAGTTTATTTTTTCCCCTGTGACTTCATTTATGGAAGGAAATGTTTGTGCTGTTTTGCTTTAACCAATAGAAATTTATTAAGCTTTTTTTGGTCTCCTTTACAGGTCTTAGAATTTAATATAAGCTAGCCTTTTGGGTTCTGTGTTTGAAAAGGGTAGGGGATAGAGTGATGAGAGGGGAGAATTTTCTCCAACGGAAGTGTAGAGAAATCTGAGATAATAAGCATTGCATCATTTTTCAGGTATACTTTGGGAGTTCCAAAAGCTTTTGATGAAAACTTTGGATTGACGATTTTGAAGGTCAGGATGTTTTGTTTACCTATGGAGTAGATCAGTCATAATATGGCACAGGTTCATAGGCCATAGAACTTGAAAGACATTCAGCCACATCTGAAAGGAGCTAGGCTTTATCCAATAAAGGATTTAAATAAAAATTGACAGTGGTATTTCTCTGGGCTATATGACTTTACTTCTATTAGAGCCACACCCAACATTTGATTCTAAATTGTGGCTGAGGTCTGCTTTTCAGGATGGAATAGATTATATAAGAGCTGCTGAGTGACTCCCTTGGGTCTGTGTGTTGCTGTTCCTGTGGCCTGTACCTTGGGCTGTGTCAAGGCCATTTCTATGAGTTGGCAAGAGGACAAAGAGCCTAAGAGTAGGAACACGTTTTCAAGGACACTGTTTGTGCACAGAACCAAAATCAGATGCTTGTTTGGGCGAGAATGACTGTTCCTAGCTGGAATTGCTGATGTGCGTTGAGTAACATACACAATCAAAAAGGAGTGGCAGGAGAGAGACAAGGAACATTTTCACATTTGAAGAAATGGCATAGAATCTCTTGGAGATGAGAAAATATACCAAACCAGGTGTGAATCTCCTCTTTCATAGTAACTCAGAATAGTTCAAATTTCTGCTGTGAGCTGTGTTGTCTCATTACGCTGTTTCAGAATATCCATCCAGGATATTCACTTCATCAACAGTGAGATGAAGATCAGATCTGTCTTCTGCCTTCCATTATCCCCGGGGGCTGTTGGGGGAGATACTTATCTCTTTTTGGAAATGAAAGCCTCACTACCTGCTTAATAATTAACCTCTTGAGTGTCATGTCAAACAGGAATTAACTCCGTGGCTTAGAAAAAAAGATTTTGTCCAAAAAGACATTCTGAACTGAGCAATAAACTATTCATTGATTCCAAATTGATGAGAAAGTACAAACATGAGCCTGATTACAAAATGAATTAATTGCCCTACCTGGTTTGGCTCAGTGGATAGAGCATCGGCCTGTGGACTGAAGGATCCCAGGTTCGATTCTGGTCAAGGGCATGTACCTTGGTTGCGGGCACATCCCCAGTAGGAGGTGTGCAGGAGGCAGCTGATCGATGTTTCTAAATCTCTATCCTTCTCCTTTCCTCTCTGTAAAAAAATCAATAAAATATATTTAAAAACAAAACAAAGCAAAAACCCCAAAATGAATTAATTTATTTTGAGCTTAGTGGTAGTCTGTATAGCATCCATCCCTGCCCTTTTTCTGAAGGGCATTATAGATAAGTGACATTCATGACTGCTGATAAAGATCCTTGTCATATAAGCAAAGCATTACCCCAAGATAGTTTTCTCCATCAATTTGCATATTCTAATTACTTAAGAAATTTATTCAAGCAGGAGATATGATTTTATACTTGATTAAAAGCTGTGAGTGTTTATTTATAAAGGGAAGAGTTTTCTCCCTTTAACAGTTTTGTGTTCATATGCCATTTCAAACTTTTATTTACAAGAAAATCATTTGTGTGGGTCTAATATTCATCTCTATCTCTTTAGTCAATATGGAAGTAATGCTGGTATTCTCTGTTCTTAGAACCTACTCATCACCAAACAACTGCTTGTACTATTGTAAAGACAATGACCCTTTGGGGCTCCTCAGAAGTCCTTTTTAGATGCCATGTTTGATATGAATCATCAGCAATGAAGAACACACCCCAGTTCTCATGGCACAGTGCCTATGAGTTGCCATCACTCTATCATTGGCCCACTCTCCCCTGTTGCTAAAAGGTTATGCATTTTTGATGTCATAGAAGGTGTTTTTTCTCTTCTCTTTTAAGCAGAAGCCTCCTTTATCCAAGCACCTATTTTAGTTCAGTAATTAATAGTTACAAGAGCTCTTGAAACGTGTTTTGGTGCTTCTGAACCAGCAGGTGCAATGATTACAGATACATAATGGTGGAGTGAGATGAAAATGCTAGCAAGTATAATTCTGGTAATTCTGGATCTGTATCTCTTCTTCCCAACTGGCATAAAAGGGCTTGGGGGGGAAAATTGAAATATGCCACATCTGGTGTCCTGATCCTTGAAATGATATTTGAATCAAAGATTAATAAAGACTCAGGGACTTTGACTTTTCCTGTTATCCTCCTTAAGTGGTAAAATGACATAATAAGAGACATAAACTTGCCAGGAATGTGGCATTTTCTGAAAGAAACTATTGGTGTTAAAATCAAACAAACATAGTCTTCCCTCATTCTGACCACGATGCATCCCAGACACTTTAGCTCACTTCTAATCTCCTCTTAGGTGACAATGTCCCTTTGCTATTGTGGGTCAAATTTCTCTGTTTCTAAATTTAAAAATCTTTGCTAAACTTGTAATAATTTCTAGATTTATAAGACACTCTAGGCTCCTCAAGGACAAACACATTTATAGGTTCATTTATTTACCTCTCTGTGAAGTGAAAAGAAGGGAAACTGAAAATAATTTTAGAGAAAAATGTATCATATAATGTGTGACTTGTTTTAAGTCAGGAATAAAATTTTAGCTTTGAGAGTTAGAGTATTTTCTTTCCTAAAGTCCTTGAAATTTCATGTCTCTGATGTTCCCTCTTCAATTGGACAGAAATGGTTCTCCCCAAGATGCACTCATGCCACACACTCTCTTTTTAGATAAAGTGGAAGGGACAGAGAGGGAGGTAGAGAGAGAGAGAGGGAAAGAGAGAGAGAGAGAGAGAGAGAGAGAGAGAGAGAGAGAGAGAGAGAGACATTGAAGTGAAAGAGACACATCAAGAGACACATCAATTGGTTGCCTCCTGCACACACCTGACCAGGGGCTGGGGATTGAACCTGCAAGTCAGGCACATGCCCTTGACCTGGAATCAAACCCAAGACCTTTTGGTGGGCAGGCCAACACTCTAACCACTGAGAAACACCAGTCACAGTACATGCCATCTACTCTTTAATGGAGCTTAACATCTGTAGCCTGTTGGTTATTATAATTATTTGTGTTTGTATCTCATATTAAATCATAACTCTTGAGGAAGTTTTGCTTTGTTCATCTTTGTAGTTTCTCAAACAATAAAAATGAATCGTTTATACATAGTAAATTCACAATAGGTGTTGAATAAATTAATGGAGATTTCTCCTTGTCCTTTTGAAAAAATCCAAAGTTTTCTTCTTAAAAGGAATACTTATTCAAAAGATGTTTAATATATGCAGGTACTGTTGCAATTGCTGAGGATGCAGCAGGGAATAAAACACAAAAACTATCCCTGTGGCGATAAAACCAACAAACAAGTAAATACAGGGGTGGGCAAAAGTAAGTTTACAATTGTTCATATGGGAATTGACATGAAGGTTATAATTATTACAATAGCTTTATTAACTCAAAAGAATTTTATGCCCTGGCTGGGCAGCTTGGCGGGTTAGAGCATCCTTCTGATAAGCCAAGGTTGGGGGTTCCAACTCTGGTCAGGGCACATATAAGAATCAACCAATGAATGCATAAGTAAGTGGAACAACAAAATTGATCTCTCTCTCTCTTTGTCTCTCAAATCAATAAAAAACCAACAACATCACAATACAACTGTAAATCTACTTTTGCCTGCTCTGTATGTAGTTTTGATATGATGATAGGAATTAAGGAGAAAAATAAATTAAGGAAAGGGTGCAGGAAGGCTCTCAGGAAAGGCCTTTTGGGGAAGGTGACAACCCCAGAAAGAGACCTGTCAGAGGTGATTGAGGGACTACAGGGAGAAAAGTCTTCTAGGCTGAGGGCAGAGCAAGAGCACCCTCTTTAAGAAAGAGCAAGGAGACCAGTATATGGCTGCCACCCAGTGACTGAGGTTGGAAAAAGGAGGAGCCCAGGCCAGAGAAGAAGCAGGAGGTGAGGTCAGACAGGATCTTGCAAGTACTTCTAGAAATCTGGGCTTTAGATCTGATATGGGAAGCCCATTGGAGAGTGGTGAATATCGGTGTGACATGATTTGACATATAAAACTAAGAAAAATTTTATTGATAGTGAAAGTTGTGTTTTGATTATCAGAAATTTTGATGTTACCCTGTGAGCATGAAATTTTACTCTAAAAGTAGAAGGCAGTTTAATAGTTTTAGGAACCTTTGAATTGAACACATACTTGAGTCATATCCAGCATTTAAAGCAGGGTATTGGCTCCATTATGGGCATTCTGATGTGATTCTGAGGTGTCTCTGAATACTACAAGTCTATATTTTGTGGCTTATATTTTAGTGCATCTTATATGTCTTTTAAAAAAATTAAATGTATTGGGATGACATTGGTTAATAACATAAGTTTCAAGTGTATAATTCTACATCATCTGTACATTGTATTGTGTGCTCACCACCAAAACTCTAGTCTCCTCCTGCTAGTGTATATTTGACCCCCTTTATCTTCTTCATTCTCCTCCTACCCCTGCCCCTCTGGTAACCACCATACTGTTGTCTATGTCTATGAGTTGGTTTGTTTGTGTGTTTGTTACTTTCTGTTTTATATCCCACACTAGAGGCCTGGTGCACAAAAATTTGTGCATTCGGTGGGGGGGTGGTCCCTCAGCCTGGCCTGTTCCCTCTCGCAGTCTGGGACCCCTCGGGGGTGACCACTTGCTGGCTTAGGCCTGCTCCCCGGGGGATTGGGCCTAAGATGGCAATCAGACATCCCTCTGGCAGCCTGGCAGCCCTCGGGGGATGTCCACTTGCCAGCGGGGAGCAGACCTAAGCTGCAGTCAGACATCCTTAGTGCTGCTGAGGAGGCAGGAGAGGCTCCCACCACCACGGCTGTACTGGCAGCCATCAGCCTGGCTTGTGGCTGAGCAGAGCTCCCCCATGTGGGAGCGCACTGACCACCAGAGGGCAGCTCCTGCATTGAGCGTCTGCCCCCTGGTGGTCAGTGTGTGTCATAGTGACCAGTCATTCCCAGTCTTTCTGCTGTTAGGGTCAGTTTGCATATTACCCTTTTACTATATAGGATAGAGGCCTGGTGCAAGGGAGGGGGCTGGCTGGTTTGCCCTGAAGGATGTCCCGGATCAGGGTGGGGGTTCTGCTTGGGTGCCTGGGCAGACTGGGTGAGGGCCTGATGGTTGTTTGCAGCTGGTCACACCCTCTTCAGGGTGGGGGTCCCCACTGGGGTGCCTGGCCAGTCTGGATGAGGGACTGATGGCTGTTTTCAGGCTGGCCACACCCCCTTTAGGGTGGGGGTCCCCACTGGGGTGCCTGACCAGCCTGGGTGGGGGGCTGAGGGCCGTTTTCAGGCTGGCTGGCGACTGAAGCTCCCAGCTTCTCCTTTTTTAATTTTTTTTTTTATTCTGGGATTTATTTACCTTCTATAATTGAAACTTCGTTGCTGTCACTGGAGCTGAGAGCTGGCTCTAGCTCTGAGGCCATGGCCTGCTGAAAGCAGGTATCTGGGGTTTGTTTAGCTTCTATAATTGAAACTTTGTTGCTTTCGGAGCTTAGAGCCGGGCCGCAGCAGGCGGGGAACCTTGGCTTCCTCCATCACTGGAGCAAGCAAGCCTCCTGCTCGTTTCAGCTGCGTGGCTGCCGGCTGCCATCTTGGTTGGAGGTTAATTTGCATATCACCCTGATTAGCCAATGGGAAGTGTAGCAAAGGTATGGTCAATTACCCTTTTTGCCTTTTATTAGATATGATATGAATGAAATTATATGGTTCTTGTCCTTTTCTGTTTGACTTATTTCACTTAGCATGATACTCTCAAGATTCATTCATATTGTTGAAAATTGAAGTTTTATTGATGCATTACTCTCAGAATGTTTTTATTGCTTTCTTACCTATCTACACAGAGCTTCTGCTATTTGATGTACACAGTAGGCACCATGATACACTGGAAGTAAATTCTTACCAGGCCAGAAGCCATTGTAGACTGGTGATCACAAAACTTCGGATCTTGTGCCTCTATCAGTAAAATATTTTTGAGCATTCACTCACAATCTACATATATTGATCATCTACATACATGTAGTATAATAGCCATATATGTTTATTATAAGGCCTGCACTGAAAGGAATTGAAAAGGACAAAAATATACAAAATAAATATTTTAAAATAATTTTTGTTTATGATTACAAAATATTTTTACTCTCATTAAAATATTATCCTTTTAAATGAAAACAATGTACTTGAATATCATTTAACAGTATTTATACGATTAGTACTTAGACTTTGTGATGAAGCAATTAGAAGGTATGTTTCCAATTCAAGTTTATCTTGAGACTTGGTTTTCTATTATTGTCCCAGTTGAAAAATATTCCTCAAAAATATTCAAGTAGATGGGCATCATGGACATCACTTAATCATGTAAGTCCATTTCCAACCCCAGATTCACTTTGTAGTGGTTTTTGTTGAAATTTGGCTAGCAAATTTCCATCTTCTGTAAACTCAGTAAGATGTTCTTGCAAAACTGATTTGAAGGTAATGCGTTTTTTAGCATTTTTAACAAAGGCATCCAAAACCCACTAAAATCTCTACTTGGAAACTTTAAAAATAGCCTTCAGATAGGAGAGTGTTTATAGTAATATATTTAGTGTGTTCTTTACCAAAATCATATAATGATGGAGAGATTTCCAAACATTCATTTTTCACAATGTGCTTTATATGCATAAATTTCTTTTGAAAAGCAGTTGCTTTCTTACTTAATGTTAAAACATCTAATTTACCTTGAATGAACAGATTAAGTATGCAGCCAACAAAGATCTTATACTGAATGTCCCAAATTGCTTCTATTTCTTATATATTTAAGGCCTGTCACCTATGTCGAGGTGTGGGGGGTTCCCATATAGGTGCTGCTCCTAAGTGGGACAGGCACAGGTGGTCTGGACCATCCACTTGAGGCTTGTGCCAATACCTTCTGGTCAGACACTTTCACAGAGACAGCACCGAGATCTGAGCCGAGCTGGAGAAATTACACACAAACAGGTTAGATGCAAGCACACAGGGGGTTTATTTACCAGTTCCTGATGGGTCTCAGGCGCTGGGAAGGATCCACCTGGCGATGCTTGCTGACACACACAAAGGGGTAGATGGCGCCATTGGCTGCTGGCTCTTTCGTCGATCGACAGTTAATTGGGCAGAGTTTCGTGCTGGGAACCGAGACGTGAGCACACACAGGTCCTCACGCTCTGGCAACAGGAGAGTTATGCGCTGCTGGGTCGATCAGACTGTCTGGTTATATACCCCTCTGTAGACATTGTCTTCATTGGTGTGTGTGTTATCAGTGGCTGCCATGTGTGGATCCACCCGGGGTCTGTTAATCTATGGGTGTGTACAGGCTTTGGGCATTCCCATCAGATAGGTTGTTTACCAGTACTAGTTGGGTTACAAGGGTGCATTTTTGGGTCTCACACAGTATTCTTATATCTAACATTAGGTACTATAATAATTACTACAACAGTCCACACAGGGTTACATGCTTTAAATCTTGCATTCTAAGGTCCTAACATTAAGTACAATAATTATTACTATAACACTGAAGCAGGAGAGGTGCCATCTTCTTGTATTTTTACTTGTATTTACATTATTAATATGTTGGTTTCTTTGCAGAAATAGTTTAAAGTCATTAGAGCATTTGGTGACAATTGGTTTGATAAAACTAGATAATGTGATCTGTGAGGCCACTTAATTGGGAACATGTAAACTGTGATGTAGAGTAAAATGCTGAAAAGCAAAGAACTAGCAAGGGAAGGCTGTGAGCTCCTCCCACGCTTCATTCGAATAATATCTTACACAGGTGACATCTGACTGTCTGGCAATCTGACATCTGTGCTGAGTGAGGGAGGCAGAGCTGATCCACAGGTTAGATATCAATATACTTTGATTTCATTCTCTTTTTAAGGATTAAAATATATAACAAATAGAAGTCTGATTTTTTTTTTCAGCACATCTTGCACACTCCTGCTGGCATTTTCAAATGAGGTGCTTGAAAACCCCGATGTGCCACAAAGGGTTAAAAACTCTTTCTGCTCCATCATTTATAAGATCCCATCAACAAAAATCAAACAAAAAATAATGGTTTTGGGCACAGAGATAATTATATCACAATCCTATCTAATAATAGACAAACATGGTAATTGACTGTACCTTTGCTACGCCCCCCACTGGCTAATCAGCATGATATGCAAATTAACCGCTAATAAAGACAGCGGCCTATTTGCATACTACAGGCGGGCCAGCTGAGCATGACGCTACCCGTGGGCCCCGGACCCGTGACCCGGTGAGGTGGGGCTGGCATGCGCGATGCTGCCCGCGGGACCTGGGACCCGGATACCTCACCCGGTGAGGCGGGGCCAGCAGTGTGTGACGCTGCCCGTGGGCCCCGGGACCTGGATCCTTCACCTGGCGAGGCAGGGCCGGTAGCGCCCGAAGCTGCCCGGGGGATCCGGGCCTTGCATCCATGACCTGGTGAGGGAGTAAAGCAGCAGAGAAGGGAGAGAGCCCAGGTGGCAGAGAAGGGAGGGAGCCAAGGGCTAAGTGGTGAAGGGAGGGAGCAAGGCAGTGGAGAAGGGAGCAAAGCCCTCCTTGGTGGGCTTCGCTCCCTTCTCTGCTTTGCTCCAGTCTCAGGAAGCCCTATTCTTGCAGGAACAGGCCCAAGGAAGCCCTATTCTTGCAGGAATCTTCCTGCAATGGGCCTCTAGTAGTAAATGAAAGCAAAGATAATTAAACCTCTTTTGGCTGGTCATTGCTTACGTTCAAATGCAAATGAGTGTCTACAAGTGTCCAAAAAGTACCTGTAACCTATGCTTTCTAACAGCTTGGCACAATGAGAATGCCTTTCAGTAAGGCTTCGTCCTTTTATAAATTCCATTTTCCAGCTTGTTTCTGTTTTGCCTCTCCTTTTCCTTTTCCCAGATTAGGTTTGCCATTGTCTGGGGACAAGGTGGGTTAATTTATTCCTTCCTCGATTTTGGTACCAAGTTATCAGTGTTATCTAAGGAACAAAAGTGGCTGGAGCCCAGTGTACCACTCATTCTTAAATTAGTGAAATATTTTTAATGATAAAATAGGAATTTTAGGGGACAATAGACAGGTTTAGGGAATTTTTAGAATTGGGGGGTTCAAGGAAAAAACACAGGGCTACAGACTGGGAGAAGGTACATTTCCATAACACAAGGGAGCCTCTATAGTTACATTTACATAACATAAGGGAACTGGGAGTAGCCAAAAGGTCTATATTTACAAAATAAAGAAGGAGGAAGAAAGCCTAGAAGGAATAGGAGGAAAATGAGGGAGGGAGGCCCTACAGTAACTAATTCAAAAGGGAATATTGACCAATCAGAAGGGATATCAGGACACAGGGACTTGTAGCCTTTATAAACCACGGAAATAGGAAGTTGGCGGGACTCTTTCCCCCTCCCCACTTGGGAGTCTGTGCTGTGAGATTTTTTTCCCCCCTCCCCACGTGGGAGTCTGTACTTGTTCTTCAATAAATTCCCACCTTTGCTATACCATCTTCAGTCCATAGATTCATTCTTCGACTCCAGTGGACAAAGAATCCGGGGAACCATCCTGCCCAGGGGAACACCGCGTATTCCAGTCCAAAAATCAGGTATCAATGCCATCTAATTCTGTGATGCTTTTTAATTTTAAAGTTTTTGAAAAATGGGCTCTGGGAATTCAAAGCTTTTTCTTGTTTGTTTGCTACTTAATGGTGTGAATGTAACTCTCGGAGTTTAAAACTCCCAGGGCTGCTGCAGAGCAAAATTTTTCCTTAACCTTTTCTTTTTTTTCTTTTCCTGCAAAGTATTTTGGGAGAAGAGTAAACTGTTAAGACGTAGAGGAATTGCAAATGGTGTGTGTCTGCAGTGTTGATAGGTGTTGCCACACTGAATAGTGTTGGCAATCCAGGGACACAAAAAGACATTGGGAGGAAAAGTTTACTTTTATGAGCCTGCAGAGGTGTGTGGGCAGAAAATGTCCCTGGACATTCATTTCTTCCCTTCCTTCCTTCCTTCCTTCCTTCCTTCCTTCCTTCCTTCCTTCCTTCCTTCCTCCCTCCCTCCCTCCCTCCCTCCCTTCCCTCCCCTCCCTCCCTCCCTCCCTCCCTCCCTCCTTCCCTCCCTCCCTCCCTCCCTCCCTCCCTCCCTTCCTTCCTTCCTTCCTTCCTTCCTTCCTTCCTTCCTTCCTTCCTTCCTTCCTTCCTTCCTTCCTTTCTTCCTTCCTCCTTCCTTCTGAGTATAGCAACATTTACAATAAATTTTGTGGGGGAAAAAATAGAGATAAATTGTTTAGTCCAGATATGAGTTGTTTAAAGGAACCAAATGATCCAAGAGATATCAGAGCCTGAGTTAGAGGTAAGCAGGCTGATCCCATGACAGGGCAGTATCAGGTGTGGGGTTTAGGTGGGCATCTATGCAGGTGGGGCTCGGGCCTGATGTGGGGTATCAGAGTGTGGTTGGGATGTGGAGGACATCCATAACTGCTGCAGGTGAGCAGTCGGCATAGGGGGTCAGAGCCCAAGCAGGTGAAAGAAAGTATTCCCATGGACAAAGTGTGACAGCCCTTTGTAAAACTTGATGTTATACCTCGAAGCTGAAGGAAGCTTGCTAAATCAATGAAAGGTTGACCTGCCACACCTTCACTTTAGACAGTCACAAAAAGGGATGTGAAAAATTAGGAGGGAAAGACTGGACATATAAAGCATATTCCTGGGAAGGAAATAGGAAACTGGTGTTTAAACACATTTGGATAAAAATGTAAACAGAAACCTCACAGTCAATTTTGTGTTCATGCTTACAAAGCAGGAACAAAAATAGAAAATCTCTTACCTTGAATATCACCTTCAGAATGGTAAACAAGAAGCACCTTTCTTTTCCCTCCTGAGCATGACTTTGGTATGACAGACAGGAAAAGCTTTGGAATCAGATTTTGTATTTATGCTTAATGAAGGGCATTGTTGTAGCGCTGTGGAAAGCAAAGCCATTCTGGCCTGTGATACTGGGTAGATTTCATATTCAAGATGTGAAGCCCTTAAGAAACTCATGTATAGTCTTCCCAGCCTGATTACATAAGCCTGATACTAGGGAGGGTGAGAGGTCATTGCACCTGCACCGTAATTCCTCTGTGGCCTAAAGAGTGCCAACCTCGTTCTGTACTATAGTTTTATTTGTGCACCTCATCATTAAAGGGGGATCTATTTTGAGCTGAGATACAAAGAAGATCTTTTTTTCTTCATATTCTATCACTGTGGTAGAAAAATTGTTGCATTCTTTGGGGTCTTTGGGTCATTTTCTTTAGACTCTTATTTTCCTGATTCAGAATTTACCTATCAGTCTACCATATATACTATTCTTATTTTTGCTTATCTTAAGTGAGTTACACAAGAGAGGGTATCCATAGTATAATGAACACAAATTCCAAAATAGAGGCAAATTACCAAATAGCTTCCTTTTGCTCAGATATACTCTGAACTTTGTAATAGTCACTTATCTTGGATTTTCTAGAAACTTGAAGTGGTTCCAAATTAGCTCATCTGACCAGATTTTTTTTAAATATGAAAGAAAAAATTTTTTGAAGTGATATATGAAGAAATATGTTTTTAAAAACCATGTGTGAATATTTCTGTTTTCCTAACATTACTTTTTATTTTGAGCAGACACATATCATATTTTCCTATAAAGGTTTAAGTTCAAAGTTACAGTATAAAATTTACCAATTTGCTTTCCTGGCCTACTTTGCAATCTATTCCTTCATTTTCTTTCTGTTGCCCTTGGCCCTCTTCCTTTCTCCCTGGCTGTGACAGGGCTAGTGCTAGCACACTGTGAACACTCAGAATGTGAGCTTCTCTCACTCACCTTTCATCCGCAACATTTGAAACTGTGCTTGGCATATGGTAGACTTTAAACAAATGTTCACTGAAATCCATTTTTAACTTTTTCAGGTAATTCCTCTGCTCACTAGTCAATTCTTTGGGTCTTAGACATTTTTCCCTGAGTACTTTTGATAGGAAATGAGATGCATATATGGAGTAGGTGAGAAACGGTGGATTTTGATTTATGATGGTTCACAAGTGTCAAGTGTAAGGAGAATAAAAAGAGCCTCTTTTTGATAAGATAAAACCTATTATTATTATTTTTTTTTTTGGAAAAATTGAGTTCAGCACTAGACTGATGAGCTGTCTGGGTTTATTTGGGCCTGAAGGGGTTCTGCGGTTTGTGACTTTCAGTACTAAAATTAAAATTAAGTCATCCCAGAGCTTAACTCATATATTAGGATGGAAAGATAGTCTAGAGTAGTGGTTCTCACCCTTGAGTATACTTTGGAATCACCTAGGGAGACTTGTAAAGCAGTGACACCTCCTCAAAATTCCTGGGCATCTGGATTTGAAGAGCTCCCTAGGTGATCATAATGTGTAGCCAGGTTGGAGAACTGCTCATGTCAGGCAATGCTTGGTGTAAGGTGAAGTTGTTCTCATGGCTTTGACAATGTACAAATCGTATTGACTTGGTGAGCTAGGTCTGATAACAAAGTCTGATTTGGGGCTGAAGATTGGTGAGAATGGTAACTTGGGATTATGTTAAAACTTGATTTAATTTTTAATGCTGCTTACTACTAAAGTAACAAACAAACAAGCAAAAGCTATGCTCCAGAGTAGGAGAAAAGAAAATGGACATAACTCCCCAAACTCCTCATGTACTTTTCTTGGGAGGCATCTTGACATGTGGCCTGGATGGACAGGGAAATTCTCCTGATCAGAAGAGCTCAGAGCTTTAGGTTAGGAACGGGTACCATGAGGGTGGATAAATGTCACCTCAACACTAAAAGTCTACCTACCATAAAAGGATATTACTACTAACCCTCAGCAACTAACTTCTGCATTCTTTTTCTTACTGAATCAAGTCTTTACCGGCTTGGCCATGGCCACAGAGCAAAAAGATTCAGCTGTGGATTCTATTTGTAATTTTTTTTTCCACAGTACACACCAATGTCATTAACCTTGGCAAAGATTTTCTGTCCAAGATGGGTTGTTAGGATTTTCTGCTTAACATCTTCAGAAATGAAATCATGTCAAGGTTAAATTTACTAAACCCAGCCAGTGAAAATAAGGTTAGAATCTGCTTTCCCTGATGCCCTGAAAAATTCACCCAGCTCTTTCTGCATAAAAGCTTTGTATAAAGTTTAGCTGCTCTACTTTGTAAAGGGGCCAATTCCTTCCTAATGAGAGATGGATGGAGATAACAAACTCATTATCCATAGGCTACCAGAGAGTCATTATGTGGGAATGACTTTCACTCACTCTTGATCGGGGTGGTATGGGGATATATAAATCTAGTAAGAAAAGGCCTTAGCTCTCGTGGGTAAGCCCTGAGCTGTTCAGTCCCCTAACAGCTTACTCTTTTAAATTAAATTAGAGTTATCCCTTCATCATTTAGGCAGCAACATTGCTTTTTGGTCAAGCACTGTGAACTTTTCTAGAGGTGTGGGCATAAAAGCCTGTCCAAACTCTGGCCTCTCTCCATTTCTTGAAGAAGAATGAAACAGCTAAAAATTTAAAAGGGGTAGTGGTGTTTTGCAACATTTAAAATCGCTCTGCTTTGAAGGTCTCTTCATGAAAAGTTGTGGGAAGAAGGGGCGGGTTTTCTCTGTGCACTGTGCCTTGCCTCCAGTGGCCTGTCTTCTACCCAACGTGGTTTCGCTGCTTTCGCAGCAGTAAGTGGCCATTGCTAACATGGCCATGTGGACACTACTTTACTGTAAATGCAATCACTTTGGCTTCAATACATAACTAAAGTTTGAACCTGGAAGCTACTTATGCTTTGTCAATATGTTATGTCCTTTTAAGGACCCAGTCTTTTTTAGCCGGTCATCCATTTTTGCTTTTAGTTGGAAACACAGTTTTCCCAAATTGTAGGATTAATTGAAAATCAACCAGCTGCTCCTGAACTTTGACCTCTCCAGGGATGTTCCCTAGAATCCATCCATCCAGCAGCAGCAGCAGCAGCAGCAGCAGCAACGGTTTGCCACAGCCAAGTTCCTTGGTAGAGGCCCAAGCTGTCTCCCTCTACCTGTCACTTGCTTTTGCACAGTTCAGCTGGGGGTCTGTCTCTGAAAGGTGAGCTGTCAGAAAGATCCTGGAAAATGATCTGATTGGCTCTAATTCTTTCAGAGAGGAGCACAAGGTCCTCTTTTCTCTTAAAAGCATCGAAATTCCCAAAAAGATGCAGAAGGAGAACATTTCGCTTTAGTTAATCTTTAAAAGTGATGGAGAAAAGTGTGTTTTAGACAGGAAGAAAAATCTCTTACATGGTGAGTGTGACAGAGTTTCAAACTAAGGAATGATTATAAGTTGTGCCAGTCTTTAAGCGATTAAAACCCTGCCCTCCCTTACGGGTGGTTTTCAGGAGCTCCTCGTCAGATAGGGTCATGGAAAGCACCACCATCAGAGTAATGACTGTCTTTCTGCTGAGATGGTGGGAGGCAGATGGTGGGCTCTGTGACTTCTATATCTGTTATGTAGGAGGAAGAATGTTTTCTCACATGATGAAAATATTTACTATAGCATCACAAGAAAAATGTCAAAACCTTAAGGACCAACCTGTAGGCTCAAATACATATTTCCATTACAATTGCAAATCCTTATTATACTATATAATAAAAGGCTAATATGCAAATTATCCCCTCAGGAGTTTGACCACTCACTATGATGCGCGTTGACCACCAGGGGTTGGTGCGGAACAAAGGAAGGCCCCGGCCGGCAGCTGGGAGGCCCTAATCAACTCTGATTGCTGGCCAGGCCTAGGGACCCTACCCGTGCATGAATTTTGTTCACCAGGCCTCTGGGTTTAGAACAAAAGCCATAATGAATACATTCTGATGACTGGAATAAAAATGAGACTATAGTAAGTGGTGAAAGTTTGGGAACCAACTAAAAGGGTGTTGGCTTTGCCCATTTTTTTTCTTTTTTTAAATTTTAAATATTTTATTGTTTAAAGTATTACATAAGTCTCCTGTTCCCCCGATTGACCACTCCATGGCCAGCCCCAACCCCCTAGCACATGCTCTCCCCGCTCCCCTTTTGTCTGTGTCCATTGGTTATGCTCATATGCATGCATATAAGTCCTTTGGTTGATCTCTTACCTCCTCACCCCACTTGCTTTCCCTCATAGGTTGGACAGTGTTCAATGCTTCTATGACTCTGGTTCTATTTTTGTTCATCAGTTGATGTTATTTATTATATTCCACAAATGAGTGAGATCATGTGATATTTATCTTTCTCTGACTGACTTATTTTGCTTAGCATAATGCTCTTCAGGTCCATCCATGCTGTTGCAAATGGTAAAAATCCCTTCTTTTTTACAGCAGCGTAGTATTCCATTGTGTAGATGTACCACAGTTTTCTAATTCACTCATCTGCTGATGGGCACTTAGGCTGTTTCCAAATCTTGGCTATTGTAAACTGTGCTGCTATGAACATAGGGATGCATATATCCTTTCTAATTGGTGTTTCTGGTTTCTTGGGATATGTTCCTAGAAGTGGGATCACTGGGTCAAATGGGAGTTCCATTTTTAGTGTTTTGAAGAAACTCCATACTGTTTTCCACAGTGGATGCACCAGTCTGCATTCCCACTAGCAGTGCAAGAGGCTTCCTTTTTCTTCGCATCCTTGCCAACACTTGTCATTTGTTGATCTGTTGATGATAGCCATTCTGACAGGTGTGAGATGGTACCTCATTGCTTTGATTTGCATCTCTCAGATGTTTTCATATGTCTCTTGGCCTTCTGCATGTCCTCTTTCGAAAAGTGTCTATTAAGGTCCTTTGCCCATTTTTGATTGGATTGTTTACCTATAGAAGTTGTATGAGTTCCCTATAAATTTTGGAGATTAAACCCTTATTGGAGATAACATTGGCAAATACGTTCTCCCATGCAGTGGGCTTTCTTGTTGTTTTGTTGATGGTTTCTTTTGCTGTGCAAAAGTTTTTTATTTTGATGAAGTCCAATTTGTTTATTTGCTGGGGCTGACTGGCAGACCTTGAGTGATGGATGAATAGATTGCTTTGACATATGTTTCTGTGAAAGAGAGGGCTAAGGGGCTCTTTTACTTTAGTTATCCTCCTTATAGACATTCCAACCAAGTCCCGTGCTTCCCCACACCTCTCCCTGTTTTGTTTTGCTGGCTGCAGAAGACAGAGGGAGGCAGTGAATTTTCTGCTTTGGAAGGTTGGGGTCTGTGAAATGTGTTCATTATTTGAATTCTGATTTTGTAGATTATAAGAAAAACAAAGAGAATTATAATGACAGCAATGGTTAGTCTAATTAAGAAGACAGGGTGTTTATAAGTATTAAATATTGCCTTCTAGCAAGGTGTAGAGGACAGGTTTATAAAAGGGAAGGGACTGGGGTGAGGAATGTAGTTACGTGCAGGCCTGGGGTCTGTAGACATTAGTTGTTGTCAGGCGATGAGATGATGTTGACGAGATAATGTTGATTCTGGTGGGTCGGTCTGACCATGTTTATTGGTTTTGCTTGTTGGATTTACAGCTGAGTTACCTTTTTAATTATTTCATATAGGCCTTGAAAAGAAAATTTTAAGAAAAACTTAACCCCTTATTCATATATAAGTATATATGTTCTAAGATTTAAATATGATTATTTTTTAGATTAACTCAGGTGTTTTATTTATTAGATTTATTATTTAGTATATTTATAATTTTTAAAAGATTTTTCTTTATAAATTTAAACATTTTTATAATTATTTTTATTTAAATTTTTTATGTATTTTTTATAATTTTAATTTTTAAAATTTTAGTTTTTTTATTTGTATAGCCTTTTTGTAATTTATATATATATATATTTTGCAATTTATATATACTTTTTGTAATTTATGTGTATTTTTGTAATTTATATATATTTTCTATAATTTATATATATTTTTTCAGTTTGTCTATTTTATTTTATTTTTTTAATATATTTTTATTATATGAAAATTATAATTTTTCTAATTAATTATCATTATAGCCTAGTTCTATACAGGTTTCTTTATTTCTAGTTTTAGAGTAGTTGGCCAATTGTTTTTGTTTTGTTCATGTTTGTCTAATTGTCTATTATATTTCTCTTAAGGATCTTGGCTTTGAATTTTTTCAGGGAAAGGGGATGTTGGATGTTTTTAGTAATTGTTTCCTGCTGAGGAGGGTCGAAGGTTTCTTTTAGAGCCAAGAGATCCTTGGTCTCTGTCAGAGGGATTATGAGGCCTGGGTACAGAAGGAGGTGGCAATGGTGCCTAGAGGTGGTATTCCCCTAGGTGTAAGTAGGGCTTGTAATCTGGTGGAGAGAAACTGTGTTATAAAATTTAGTATTATCGGGCAAAAGTTAGAACAGTTTCTAATAATTTCCTGTTGAAATAATCTTTCTTCCTAAAATTATTCTCATTTTTATTAAAGATTAATTTATTTATTGCATTGAGTCTAGCTATAATTTGGCCTGACTGTTTGTATAAACACAACAAGAATAACAGTTGATTATATAGGCTATTAAAAAATATGCTTTGCTGGAATTTCATGAGAAAGTTTTCTCCCAGGGCCAAGAAGCCAAGCTATACAGTTGCTATCAGGCTTTGCCTGCAATGCCTACAGAAATGGGTGCATTCTTCAAGTTGAGGTCCCTACAGGTGTCGAGGTTTCTTTCATGCCATCTCTCAGGAAAGCAACCTTCGTTCCTTACCTGGAAAGACTGTCATGAACCACGCAAGCAAGGTACCAGGCTATTTATCCAAGGGGCTTATCAGTTTTAAAGTTTTATTTCTTAGAATTTTTTGGTGACATCCAGAGTCCTGGCATGTCTCTTTTTCAGATATGACATTCCAGTAAAGTTTTGGTTAATGAAACTGCAATTGGAAACTGACTTATGTCCTGTTATGAAGAAATCAGATTTTTATTGGATCCATGCAAACAAACATATTGCCAGGAGAACAATCATTACTAAAACTATAATTATTTCTAGTTTATTTAGTCCTATAATTAAATTCTTTTTCTTCTGATTTTTCTTTCCAGTATTTCTATAAATTCAGATACTCTATAGAGTAATATAAATGACATGGAATCTTGTTCTTTTTGCAAAACACAATGTTATAACTTATAACCATTAGTTATAAGTGAAAGCACATAAAATCTATTTAATATGCATATATAAGTAAAATAGAATTATTATTTCCTTAATTGACAGAGCTTCTTCCCATATACCTTAAGTATAAACTTTTCTTCATAAGGAGAGAAAGCAATTCTTAAAATTCAAACCCTGGGAAGGTAGTCAAATATATTATATTATATACTAGAGGCCTGATGCATGAAATTCATGAAGTGGGGGCAGTGTCCCTCAGCCCAGCCTTCACCCTCTCCAATCTGGAACCCCTTGAGGGATGTCCGACTGCCTGTTTAGGCCTGATCCCACCAGGCCTAAATGGGCAGTTGGACATCCCTCTCACAATCCAGGACTGCTGGCTCCCAACTGCTTGCCTGACTGCCTGCCTGATTGCCCCTAACTGCTTCTGCCTGCCAGCCTGATCACCCCTTAACCACTCCCCTGCCAGCCTGGTCAACGCCTAACTGCTCCCCTGCTGGTCCAGTTGCCCCTAACTGCCCTCCCCTGCTGGCCTGGTCAACCCCAACTGCCCTCCATTGCAGGCCATCTGTGGTGGCCATCTTGTGTCCACATGGAGGTGGCCATCTTTGATCACATGGGGTGGCCATCTTGTGTGTTGGAGTGATGGTCAATTTGCATATTACCTCTTTATTATATAGGACTAGAGGCCTGGTGCACAAAAATTTATGCACTTGGGGGGGTCCCTCAGCCTGTGTCTTCTTGCAGTCTGGGACCCCCTTGGAGGATGGCCACCTGCTGGCTTAGGCCCGCTCCCTGGGGGATTGGGCCTAAGCTGGCAGTCAGACATCCCTCTGGCTGCGCAGGAGCCCTCAGGGATGTCCACTTGCCAGCGGGGAGCAGGCCGAAGCTTCAATCGGACATCCTTAGCACTGCTGAGGAGGCGGGAGAGGCTCCCACCACCACTGCTGTACTGGCAGCCATCAGCCTGGCTTGTGGCTAAGCAGAGCTCCCCCTGTGAGAGCACACTGACCACCAGGGGGCAGCTCCTGCATTGAGCGTCTGCCCCCCTGGTGGTCAGTGTGTGTCATAGTGACCAGTCATTCCCAGTCGTTCTGCTGTTAGGGTCAATTTGCATATTTCCCTTTTATTATATAGGACTAGAGGCCCGGTGCACAAAAATTTGTGCACTAGAGGGGGTCCCTCAGCCCGGCCTATGCCCTCTTGCAGTCTGGGACCCCTCAGGGGATGACCACCTGCTGGCTTAGGCCTGCTCCCCGGGGGATTGGGCCTAAGCTGGCAGTCAGACATCCCTCTAGCAGCCCGGGAGCCTTTGGGGGATGTCCACTTGCCAGCAGGGAGCAGTCCTAAGCTGCAGTGGGACATCCTTAGCACTGCTGAGGAGGGAGAGGCTCCCACCACCACCACTGTACTGGCAGCCATCAGCCTGGCTTGTGGCTGAGCAGAGCTCCTCCTGTGGGAGCACACTGACCACCAGGGGGCAGCTCCTGCATTGAGCATCTGCCCCCTGGTGGTCCGTGTGTATCATAGTGACCAGTCATTCTGCTGTTAGGGTCAATTTGCATATTACCCTTTTATTACGTAAGATAGAGGCCTGGTACTTGGGTGGGGCTGGCTGGTTTTCCCTGAAGGGTGTCTGGATCAGGGTGGGGTTCCCACTGGGGTGCTTGGATAGCCTGGGTGAGGGGCTGATGGGTGTTTGCAGGCTGGCCAAGTCCCGCAGCAGGGACCCTGACCCCATGAGGGTGTGGCCATCCTGGGTGAGGGGCTGATGGCTGTTTACAGGCTGGCCATGGGACCAGCCACCCAAGCTCCCAGTGGACGCTGGCTGGAAGCAGGTATCTGGGATTTATTTATCTTCTATAATTGAAACTTTGTTGCCTTGAGTGGAGGCCACAGCCGGCCAGAGAAGGCAGGAAGCTTGGCTTCCTCCATCACTGGGGCAACCAAGCCTCCTGCTTGCTCCAGCTCCATGACTGCCAGCCGCCATCTTGGTTGGTTTAATTTGCAAATAGTCACTCTGATTGGCTAGTGGGCATAGCTTGTGGGCATGGCTTGTGTGTGTAGCGGAGGTATGGTCAATTTGCAAATTTCTCTTTAATTAGATAAGACTAGAGTCCCAGTGCACGAAATTTGTGTATGGAAGTTGGGGCCCCTCAGCCCAGCCTGCACCCTCTCCAATCTGAGACTTCTTGGGGGATGTCCAACTGCCTGCGGGGAACGGGCCTAAACCGGGAGTTGGACAACCCTCTTACAATCTGGAACCGCTGGCTCCTAACTGCTTTCCTGATTGCCCCTAACTACTTCTGCCTGCCAGCCTGATCGCCCCCAACTTCCCTCCCCTGCCGCAACCTGCCTCCTCCACCAGGACCCACCTCCTCCACGTGAGGTGGCGAAGGAGGCTGGACTGGCCACCTCCACGCTGTGTGGAGATGTGGGACTTCTAGGTCTTACTGCACGGAGCAGCTGCAGGGTCCTGCCTCCACTGTGCATGCAGCCATCTTGTGGTGGCCGTCTTGTGATGACATAACGTGTTAGGACCATCTAGGCTTATATTAGTACAGATTGTTATTATTATGAAATAGTATTAAGTAATCTATTCATTTAAAGTAATCAAGTTCCTGATTAACATAACATTATTATTTTAATAATATATATAAAATCTTTGCTTTCTAGGCAAATAAAGGAAAAACTTTTTTTTCCTTACTTTCAGAAATAGGCTTATTTTTCTAATGGAAAACATACTCATATTCTTATCCTATATAATAAAAGGCTAATATGCAAATAGACTGAATGGCAGAACAACTGGTCACTATGATGTGTGCTGACCACCAGGGGGCGCACCTGAAACATGTTGGGCATCGGCAGCAGGAAGCAGAGCATGGAACATGGCAGGCATCAGCCGCGGTGGGATGGTGGAGCAGGTGAGTGAGGGTGCCAGACCAAGGCAGGGCGCCAGTCACTGTCATCGGGGCGAACCTCTGGTGGTTACAGAAAATTCTTTGCTCCCCGGCACTGCAGTCCTGCCTGGCTCTTGCACCTACTGTCAGCACTGTCCCTGCTCCCACCCGCTGCCGGCACCCACCTGTTGCCGGCACCCGGCGCTGGCCCTGATCACTCAGTGCCGTCAGCAGGTGCAAGCGTCAGCTGCCAGCCCCGATTGCCCCTCAGGCTTCTCCACCTCTCCTGCTCCTGAGGGGCAATTGGGGCCGGCAGCTACTGCTCACACTCGCTGATGGCGATGGCTCCACTCGCACCTGCAGCCAGCAACCAGTGCCATCAGTGGGTGTGAGCGGCGGCTGCCAGCGCCGATCACCCCTGAGGGCTTCCCCACCTACCGCTGCTCCTGAGGGGCGATTGGGGCTGCAACATCCACTTGCACCCACTGACAGTGCCAGCCCTGCTTGCACCTGCTGCTGGTGCCAGCCCCAATTGCTCCACGCTGTCAGTGGGTGCAAGTGGGGCTGGTGCTGTCAGTGTGTGGGCTGCTGGCAGACAGGGCACCAGGGCTGCCATGGGAGGGGCTTGGTGGGGGCATGAAGGATGGGCTGAGACCTGCCCCTGTGCCCACCTCAGCTTCGTGGCCCACAGTTCCTTTCAACATGAATTTGTGCACTGGGCCCCTAGTTAAGTATAACAGAGATAGTGAATTCCTTAGCTGAGAAACAATTCCCTCAAACTTGGAAATCTCAAGTTGACTCCAATGACTTATGGCACAGTTCCTTTCATTTTCTTACTGTTAGTTTTCAAGGGTTCCGTCACTTTTCGCTGCATTCCTGGTTCCTCCTCACATGGGGCACCACTTTGCCGGGCCTGACAGGCAGACCCTGAGCGACAGATGAACAGATTGCTCTGACACATGTTTCTGTGAAGGAGAGGGCTAAGGGACTCCTTTACTTTATAAGTGAAAAGCAGTCCTGTTTGTCTGCTTCTTAGGCTTTTATTGTCACAACAGCTGGAACTAAAATCAGTGATTAGGCACAATCAGTAGGGTAAGTATTCTTGAGAAAGTATATGCTTCTATAAGGTTGGGTCTTTAAAGACTAAACATAGAGATTCTAGCAAAACACTCTGGGGGATTAGACTTGTTTGGAAAAGTCAAGGTAGGGGTTGCCGCCTTTGGCAAGGTCCCCTCAGAGGCCCCTGACCTTATGGAGAATTCTCCTTACAGATATTCCAACCAAGCCCCATGCTTCCCCACATTTATTTTCTCCTTAGTTTTGATTGCCCTAGGCGCTCTATCAGAAAAGATATTGCTACGACAAATGTCTGCTATTTTGCTGCCTATGGATTCTTCTAATATTTTTATCATTTCCTGTCTTAGGCTTAAGTCCTTTATGCATTTTGAGTTTATTTTTGTGTATGGTGTAAGTTGGTGGTCTAGTTTCAATTTTTTGCATGTATCTGTCCAATTTTACCAACACCATTTATTAAAGAGACTATCTTGACTCCATTGTATAGTCTTGCCTCCTTTGTCAAATATTAATTAAGCATAATGGCTTGGGTCAATTTCTGGGTTCTTTGTTCAGTTCCATTAGTCTATATGTCTATTCTTGTATCGGTACCAGGCAATTTTGAGAACAGTGGCTTTGTAGTATAGCTTGATAACTGATATTGTGATCCTCCAACTTTGTTCTTCTTTCTTAAGATTGCTGCAGCTATTTGGGGTCTTTTTTTATTCCAGATGAAGTTTTAGAGAGTTTATTCTAGGTCAGTGATGGCGAACCTTTTGAGCTCGGCATGTCAGCATTTTGAAAAACCCTAACTTAACTCTGATGCCGTGTCACATATAGAAATTTTTTGATATTTGCAACCATAATAAAACAAAGACTTATATTTTTGATATTTATTTTATATATTTAAATGCCATTTAACAAAGAAAAATCAACCAAAAAAATGCGTTCGCGTGTCACTTCTGACATGCGTGTCATAGGTTCGCCATCACTGTTCTAGGTCTTTGAAGTATGTTGTTGGTATTTTAATGGGGATTTCACTGATGGACATTTTAATAGTGTTGATTCTACCAATCCATGAACACAGTATAGTCTTCCATTTGTTTATGTTTTCCTCTATCTCTTTTTTCAGTGTCCTGTAATTTTCTGACTACAGGTTCTTTACCTCCTTAGTTAAGTTTATTCCTAGGTATCTTATTTTTGTTTTGTTTTGTTGCAACGGTAAATGGAATTGTTTTTTTAAATTTCTCTTTCTGTGAGTTCATTATTGGTGTAGAAAAAAGCCATACATTTATGGGGGTTAATTTTGTATCCTGCTACATTGCTGAATTCATTTATTAGTTCTAGTAGTTTTTTTTGATGGGTTCTTTAGGGTTTTCTATTTAAAATATCATGTCATCTGCAAATGACAATTTTACCTCTTCTTTTCCAATTTGGATGCCTTTTATTTCTTTTTCTTGTCTGATCACTATGACTGGCACTTCCAGTACTATGTCAAACAGGAGTGGTGAAAGTGAGCATCCCTGTCTTGTTCCTGTTCTTAGGGGAAATGGTTTTAGGTTTTTCCCATTGAGTATAATGTTGGCTGTAGGTTTGTCATATAAGGCTTTTATTATATTGAGGTATGATCCCTCAATTCCCACTTTGCTGAAAGTTTTTTTCAGGAAAGTGTGTTGGATTTTGTCAAATGTCTTTTCTGCATCAATTAATATGATTATGTAATTTTTGTCTCTGAGTTTGTTTATGTGATATATCACATTTATTGGTTTGTGGATATTGTACCAGCCTTTCATCTCTGGAATAAATCCCACTTGATCATGGTGTATGATCTTTCTAATGTATTTCTGGATCTGATTTGCTAGAATTTTGTTGAGGATTTTAGCATCTATGTTCATCAGGGATATTGGCTTGTAATTCTCTTTCTTTGTGGTGTCCTTATCTGATTTTGGGATTAGGGCAATGCTGGATTCATAGAAAGAGCTTGGAAGTATGCCTTCCTCTTGAATTTTCTGGAATAGTTTGAGAAGGATAGGTTTTAGTTCTTCTTTGAATATTTAGTAAAATTCCCCTGTCTGGCCCCTGGCTTTTCTTTGTTGAAAGTTTTTTGATGACTGCTTCAATTTCCTCCTTAGTTATCAGCCTGTTGTGATTTTTTGACTCTGCTTGTTTGAGTTTTGGAAGGTCCTATTTTTCTAGGAATATGTCCATTTCCTGTAGGTTGTTTAGTTTGTTGGAATAGAGTTGTTCATAGTATTTTTTTTTTTTTTTTACAATCCTTTGTATTTCTGTGGGGTCTGTTGTTATTTTGCCTCTTTCATTTTTTATTTTGTTTTTTTGGGGGGTCCTCTCTCTTTGCTTCTTGGTGAGCCTGGCTAGAGGTTCATCAATCTTGTTTATCCTTTCAAAGAACCAGCTCTTGATTTCATTAATCTTTCGTATTGTTTTTTTTTTTTTAAATCTCTATGTCATTTATTTCTTCTCTGATCTTTATTATCTCCTTTCTTCTGCTCACTGTGGGTTTCTCTGGTTGCTCTCTTTCTAATTCTTTAAGCTGTAGAGTTGGACAATTTATTACCATTTTTTCTTGTTTTTTGAGGTAGGCTTGTTATGCTATGAGCTTCCCTCTCATGACTGGTTTCACTGTGTCCCATAGGTTTTGGATTGTTGTGTTTTCATTGCCATTCATTTCCAGGATGTTTTTAATTTCTTCTTTGATCTCTTCATTAACCAATCTTTTTAAATAGCATTCTATTCAGCCTCCAAGTGTTTGAGTTTTTTGGATTGTTTTTATTGTATTTTATTTCTAATATTATGCCTTTGTGGTCTGAGGAGATACTTGATATGATTTCAATCTTCTTGATTTTGGAGAGACTTTGACTGTGACCCTATATATGATCTGTCTTTGAAAATGTTCTATGTGCATTTGAGAAGAATGTATATTCTGTAGCTTTGGGGTGAAATATTCTGAAGATGTCAATTAAGTCCATCTTTTCTAGTGAGTCATTTAGGATTGCTGTTTCTTTGCTGATTTTTTTTTTTCTAGAGGATGTCAGTGGAGTATTAAAGTCACCTACTATGATCGTATTGGTGTTAATATTTGCATTGATGTCTTCCAGAAATGTTTTTTATGTATTTGGGTTCTCCTGCATTCGGTGCATAGATGTTTACCAGGATTATATTCTCTTGTTGTATTGATCTCTTTAGTATTATGAAGTGGCCTTCCTTATCTCTTGTTATGGCCTTCACTTTGAGGTGTATTTTGTCAGATATAAGTATTGCTACCCCATCCTGTTTTGTTTTTTTTGTTTGTTTTTTTTTCATTTCCTTTTGCCTGAAAGATATTTTTCCATTTCTTCACTTTCAGTCTGTATGGGTCTCTTGTTCTGAGATGGGTCTCTTGTAGACAGAATATATATGGGTCATGTTTTCTTATCCATTCAGCCACTCAATGTCTTTTGATTGGGGCATTTAGTCCATTTACATTTAAAGTTTTTATTGATAGGTACTTGTTTGTAGTCATGTATATTTTTGGTGCCTGTGTTCCTTCTCCCCCACCTTCCCTTCGTTTTTTTTTTTTTTTCTTTTTCTTCTTACAGAAGTCCTTTTAGCATTTCTTGCATTGCTGGCTTGGTAGTGATAAACTCCCTTAGACCTTTTTTTGTCTGTGAAGCTCCTGATTGCCCCTTCAATTTTGAATGATAGCCTTGCTGGATAGAGTATTCTTAGATGCAGTCCCTTGCTTTGCATTACGTTGTATACTTCATTCCATTCCCGCTGGCCTGATGTGTTTTTGTTGAGAAATCATTTGGTAATCTAATGGGAGATCCTTTGTAGGTTACTCTCTGTCTCTCTCGTAGCCTTTAAGATTCTCTCTTTATTGTTAACATTTGCCATTGTGATTATGAAGTGTCTTGGGGTGTGTCTTTTGGGGTTCATCTTGTTTGGCACTCTCTGTGCTTGGGTGACTTTTTTCTTCCCCATATCAGGGAAGTTTTCTGTTATTATTTCTTCAAATTGGTTCTCTAATCCTTGATTCTCTTTTTGTCCTTCTGCCACCCCTATTATATGTATGTTACTTCATTTCAGGTTGTCCCAAAGCTCCCTTAGGATCTCCTCCTGCTTTCTATTTTTTTTTCTGCAGTTGCCGTTCAGATTGGGCTTGTTTCTCTGCCCTATTTTATAGCTCACTAATTCTTATTCTACTGTTGAAGCCTTCCATCATGTTTCTTATTGTAGCTATATCACTTTTGATTTCTTCTTGGTTCTTACATAGGTTGTTGATTTTCTTGTCCATCTGGTTTATGAACTGCAAGACTCTGTTTCATTTAGTTCTGTTTTCTGGGCGGGGATGGGGGTGGGTGATTCCTCCTTTTCTTTTGTTTTGGTGTTGCTTTTTTGTCTCCCCATTTCAGCTGTTGCTGAAGGGTCTAGGCACCCAGTTGCGTGGGGCCTGAGCGGTGGGCTTCGTGGAAGCATTGTGCACACTGATAGTCAGGTGGCTGGCTGGGTGCCTGGGAGATGTGATGGCTGTGGTCAGGGTGTGGTCTGCGCACACTGACAGTCAGGATTTTGGCTTTGGTGTCCAGGAGATGTGGCCACTGTGGTCCAGGTGGGGTCCGTGTGTGCCGACAATCAGGAGCTGGCTTGGGATGCATGGGACCTGTGCTGCTAGGGCAGATAGGCAGGAGGGGAACACACTCTGGGACTCACATTAGCCTGAGACCAGTATGGGTGGAGTCAGTGCCTGTGAGTCTACAGCTGTGGTAGCAGGTCTTTGTCCAGATTGGCTGTAGGGTCTTAGTTTTCATCTGAGGCCTGTTTGGGTGGTGGTGCGGCTGGGATCCTAGTCATAGCAGTTCTGCCCTTCAAGGTGGCTTAGTTTCTGTGCCAGCACCGGCTACCTGGGAGTGCCTGCAGTGGTATCAGCGGTTCCCTGTCCAAGATAGCCCAGTCTGCCAGTCCCTGAGAGTCTTGCAGGATCTTACTGTCCCTCGCTCACACCACACATGTCCACACACTCCCCTTTCACTCCGTCACTGCCAGCCACCATCTTCTGAGACATCTTTGCCTATTCTTTCACACAGCCCTTGAGTGTTAGGCAAATTGGAAATGGGGAAATATATGATTAGTAATTTAGAACATTTGGTAAGACTTCTTAAAACAGAGATTATTTTTTATTCAATGCATTATTTATAAGGTACTTATTATTTGCAGAGAATTATAACATGTATGCATGATTTTTGCTATCAAGAAACTTACAAACCAGCAGTACAGATGGATTCCATATCCACATGTATAGTTAAGTTTGGTATGTGCAAAGCACCATGGCAGATATAGTCTGAGTGATGTGGCCATTCAGTGGAGAGAGAATTCATCTCTGGCTCTGTTGACGTGGAAATTTCATAGAGGAGGGGGCATTTGAACTGGGAATTGGGGGATGGATATGTTTGAATAGATGAAGGAAGCCAGTCCAGACAAAGGTGACAGCATTAGTAGAGTATAAGATGAGAAAGAGTGAGAGGTATGTTTAGGAATTGGCTAGTAGCTAAAGTCAGTTTTATTGTAATGTTTACATAAGGATGATGTGGAGGATGAAATGAGCCAGATGTGGGAAACCTTAACTTCCACATGTAAGAATCTGTCTTTAATTTAGTAGTCATCACCTGGGTTTCCAACTGGTTTGGATCATGACAAAAATGACCATTAATAAGGACAAGTCTGTACTTGCTTTTTGTCCCAAGTCTGGCTTGGTCATGAAGAGAGTGAAAAGTAGTTTATAAAAAATATTGAATTACTCATTGATTTACTCTAAATAAAAGTACATTAAGTTTGATTAAACATTTAACTCTGAAATGGTATTCTTTTCACTCACAGCATTTTGTATGCTTTCTGGAGGGAAATGTTTCAAAATCTGGGATTAACCCAAGGTCTATCACTGATTGTGTGGCTGGAAGAGCAAGGGAGATGAGTATTGTCTTAGAATATGTCTTCCTCTAAAGATCTGAGAAATTTATTTCAGAGCATTCCAACTGATCCTTAGATTTAGAGAAATGGTCAGTAGTTCAAAATCTAAGATAGTGGACAAGGAAGCAGAATACAGGCTCACTAATCTCCAAATCATTGAATGAAATGAAACTTATATAAAAAATATTTCCTATGATGTTAAAACCTTTTTTAAAAAAACCAGTTGTTTAATTGTGGTTCTGAAATTGAACATGAAGAAGCGGGAAAATCCCATTGGTTCTTCTTGTGTTAAGGAGGATATTAATGACAAAATCTTGTGTGTGTGTGTGTGTGTGTGTGTGCGCGTGTGTGTGTGTGTAGGGAACTATACTAGAGGGTACTAGAACTGGTTCTTTTCTAGAGAATTTGAAATGATAGAGTCATGGACTGCCTGTTTTATTCATTCATCTATCAAGTAATAATCACTGGTGTGATTTCAGACTTTCTCTAACTCCTTCAGAATATGTTTATATAATAACTTGCTTGGTTACTGGATGTCTTATAATTTTCACATAGATTCTTTTTGCTGAGAGAGTAAGTGCTATCACACACCTCCTATCCATGCCATTGAACGCATACTTAAAGGACATTTTTGATTAAAGAATAAGAAGGATCAGAAACCTCTTATAGGGAAAAATATTTTTTGTTAATCTATAACTATTAAGTGCCCAAGAGCTCACTGAGCACTTTCCATCCTAAGCATTATTTCATTTAATTTTCACCCCAAACTATAAGAGAGAGATCAGACTCTTTCTTTGGCTGAGGAAATTGAAGCTCACCCTGTGGCAGTGATTTTCCCAAGAACATACAATAGTGAGTCAGGGCACCAGAATTAAATCCAGGCATATCTGAGATCAGCTTCTTTTTCCTCCCACCATGGTGTCTTTTGAGGTTTTAAAATCTATGAAAACTCTATATTTTCTGACTACAATCTGCTAAGAATCTTAGAAATGAGTTGACAGGCTGCCCTTTAGTTCCCAAACCCAGTGATTCAGTTTTATTCCATCTTTCTTTCTTTATCATTTATGTCTCACTGGCCTGTCCATGGCCATTTCCCCCCTCAGTGGTTCCAAAAGTAGGAAAATAGGGAATAATGAAGATCACCACAGGCCAGGAGTACACTTACATGTGTGTACTTGTATAGACTGGAAGTTTCTTAGCAACAGAAGGGCGTTTTAGGAAAATCTTCTGACCAGAGTGCCAATTCTTATACAATTGGGAGTTTCTCAAAAAGGAAGTACCTTTTTTTTTTTTTTTTCAATCCTCACTTGAAGACATGCTTGGAGAGAGGAGGGAAGAGGAGAGAGACAGAGAGAGAGAGAGAACATTGATCGCTTTCTGTAAGTGTCCTAACCAGGGATTGAACCCGCAACCCATGTATATGCCCTGACCAGGAATCAAACTGGCAACCTTTTGGTGAATGGGACAATGCTTCAACCAAATGAGCTACTCTTTTGATGACAAACAATCACCTCATAATATTTAGTTTCCTTCCCCACTGTGGGTATTATGTTTGGCTTTAGCTATAGGCAGACCTTTTGTGGATAGCTATAACTATGCATGTGTCAATGCTGATTTTATGGTGGGTCTGACATTTACAGAGGTATGATAACAAAGAATGGAGGATGGAGGTGCGGCTTCTGCCTTGACTCTTACTTTACTGTCATAACCAGATTGTTCAGAGTTGTCCATATATTCTGCCTGAATTTTCTGACTCAGTTGTCCCCACCACTCCATTGAAACTGCTTTTACAAAATTGTCTTGTTTATAAGCCCAATGTACAATTCTTAGTGATTATCTTACTCGATTTTTTATGAGCTTTTCACATAGTCCCCACTCATTTCTTTCTAGAACAAACTCTTTCTTGTTTTCCCTGTCCTGTTGCTGTTCTCTATTTTTGTCTTCTGACTTCCCTGAACACTTCTTTGTCATCTTGGGGTTTTCTTCACTACTCAGTCTTTATGTGAAGATTCTCAGGACTCATCCCTTGATTATTTCCACAGGTGATTTCACTTGTTCCTGAGGCCTCAGATTTTCCTGCCAAAGTCCCCTAAAGTTAAACTTTTAGCTTAAACCTATTTCCAGGTCCAACTCTAAATGATATTCCTTCGTGGATATATTATAGGCACCTCAAAATGAATGTGTTCAAAATAGAACTCATGTTCTTCTATCTCCAACTTGCTCTCCCATTACGTATTCAGCTCATCAAATGGCCCTACTGTTTTCTTGGTTGCTCATGCCAACCTAGGTGACATCCTTTTCCCTCACTACTCACATCCACCTGAGTCATTGGCATGACATCTTATTGAATCTACATCCCAGATATTAAATGATAGTAGCTAAACTAAAAAGAGATGAATAAAAATTACTTTAAAGAGAAAACAATACAGATGTTCTGCCGTGGTTGGGGCTGTTCACCCCAGCTGCTGTGGAAACTGAGTCAAACCTGCAATTGACTCTGTGTTGTTGAGTTCTTTCTTGTGTGACCTTCCTCTTCCCTGGGAGCCTGATGACCAAGGGGATCCACGGACACTTTCGGGCGTCTGTGAGGCAGCAGGTTCTCTCCTATTTCTTGCCCACGCCTTCAGCCATCTTCCTGTAGAAGTTGCGAATCCGATGTGTGGAGTTCATGTTTCTACACAAGTTGAGAAGCTCCCTCCCCACCCCCCATCCCTACCCCACACACATTCTAAGCAGCTTATTTCCTCCTCAGACAGTTTTTTCTGACGTTGTTCAGGCAGAATTTGAAGTTTCAGTTTCAGCTGCTGAATCTCACTTTCTAGGTGTGAATTTTCAGAAGTGAACCATATCCTGAAGTGATGACCTGTTCAGGTATATATTCAATGCCAACAAGAACAAGGTCTGTAATGTGGGAGGACTGGCCTCTACCCCAGATGTCCTGACAGTCATTGACTTTTATCATTGGCCCAACATCCTCACTACATTTTCCATAGACTTCATCATGGCAGAACACCTTTTGCCTAGCGTCTTCACACTTCTTAGTGTGTGCCATCTCTTCACTATCAAAGACACTGTCACAACAGCACATACCAGGATCACCCAGGGGAACACAGGGAGACCTGGGATGTGTTTCAAACTTTCAGAAATCACCAGCAAAGCACCACACAGTGCTCCAGGATTAGTTGGAAGGTGGATGCAGTAGGGGGCAGCAGGCCCTTCATGTCTGGTTGGGTTCACAGCTCTACCTGTTGCCTGTCAGTATTCTGTGGGCCACAACTAAACACTTAGAAACCTATAACAGGTACCTAGCAACCAGGGCAGATCACTTGGGCTGGGCGAGGGGAGACTAGCAGGTTATAAAAACAGTTTTCCCTCACTTTGCTCTGAAATATGAAAGTAATCTCATGTATACAGGCACTGGGGGCAGGTGGATAGGGCTGATTCCAGTCTAGAGTACAGAGAGTTCATATATATGCCTTTGCCTCCCTCATAAAGTGTCCCTTACTATTAATAGCTTGCATTAGTGTGGTGCATTTGCTACACTTGATTATCATTACATTATTATTAACTAAAGTCCATACTTTACATTAGGGTTCGCTCTTTTTGTTGTGTAGTTCTATGAGCTTTGACAAATGTATGATGTTATGTATACACATTACAGTATCATACAGAATAGTGTCACAGCCCCCAAAATCCCCCATGCTTCACCTATTCATCCCTCCTTTCCTCTTTAACATATGGAAAACACTGATGACTTTTTTTGTTCTGAAGGCTATTTTGTCTGAAGTTGATATAATTACTCTCACAATCTTTATATTAATGTTAGAATGGTACATATTTTTCCATCTTTAGTTTCCAAAAAGTTATGCCTTTAAAATAGGTTTGTTATACACAATATACACTTGGGTATTGTTTTTGATTCCTTATGGCAGTCTTTGTTCTTTAACTTTTGTAGTTAGACCTTGACATTTAAAGTTATTTTTTATATATTTGGATAATATCTATCTTGTTATTGTTCTCTGTTCATTGTCTGTTGTTCTTTTTTTGTCTTCCTCTCTCTTTAGTGTTCTTTGGCTTTAGTTGAGCATTTTATATGATTCCATTTTGCCTCCTCTTATAACATATCAATTCTACTTCTTAAAATTTTTGAGTACTTACCATTGGGTTTGCATTATACATTTACAACTAATTCAGGTATACTTTCAATAACATTATACCACTTGACTGGTTGTAAAATATCTTATAACTGAGTATTCCCAATTGCTCCTTCCCATCTCTTAGAACACTGCTTTCATTTATATCACTTATCCATAAGCTATAATCACACAATACATTGTTGCTATTATTATTTTGAACAAACTTTTATCTGTTGGATCAATTAAAAATAAGTAAAATGAAATATTTTATTTTACCTTTATCCCTTTTCTAATGCTCTTTCTTTTTCATGTAGACCTGTGATTCTACCTGTATTATTTTTCTTCCATCTAAATAAATCTTTTAAAATTCTTGCAAGACATGTCTACTGATGTGTAATTTTCTCAAATTTTGTTTGTTTGAGAAAGTATTTGTTTCCCCATCTTTTTTAAAGGATAATTTTACAGAACACAGTTTTCTAGATTCGTGATTTTTTTTTCTTTCAGCACTATAAACAATTCATTCCACTATATTTTTGCCTGCATGGCTTCTGAACAGAAATCCAACATAAATCTTATCCTTATTCCTCTCCAAGTAATGCTTTTTTTCCCTCCCTGGCTTCTTTCAGGATTTTCTCTGTGCCTTTGATTTTCTGCAGTTTGAATATTATATGCCTAGGTGCAAAGTGCCTACCATGTGCATTCAGCTTTATCTATCTATCTATCCATCTATCTATCTATCTATCATCATCATCATCATCTATCTATCATCTATTTTTTCAATTACAGTTGACATTTAACAGTATTTTATTCTAGTTTCATGTGTGAGACATATTGATATAATATGACAATTAATATAATTTATGAAGTGATCCCCCGGTAATTTAAGTACCCATCTGGCACCATACATAGATTATATTTCCTGTGCTGTATTTACATCCTCATGACAATTTTGTAACTGCCAATTTGTACATGTGAGTCCCTTATCCGTTTTCACCTAGCTTCCCAAATGCACCAATCCCCAGTCTGGCAACCCTCAGTTTGTTCTCTGTATCTATGAGTCTGTTTCTGTTTGTTTATTATGTTCTTTAGAGTCTACATATAAGTAAAACCATATGACATTTGTCTTTGTCTGGTTTTGGAGTCAGGATAATGCTAGCCTCATAAAATGAGCTTGGGAGTCATCCCTCCTTTTGAATTTTTGGGAACAGTTTAAGAAGGATAGGTGCTAGCTCCTCTCTGAATGTTTGGTAAAATTCATCTGTGAAGCCATCTGGTCCAGGGCTTTTGTTTGCTGGGAATTTTTTTTCTTTCAGCTATTTAATCGGGTTCTTATAAGAAATTCAGAACACCAGTTTGTGAGGATAAAGCCCATTGGTGAGAGTGAACGGAGAGCAGAGATAGCCCTGGAGCTGAGGAACAGCTTTGATTTTTGTCAGAATTTGTGATCCCACAGCCTCTGGTCAACTTGTGCTGTTCTGTAATCTCGTGTTTCTCTTTCTCTGTGTTGAAGATCTCACCCTCCTGGTGTCTGGGCTTGCGCAGCTTCTTCTTGAAGTAAGCATCAGTGAATGTTTGGGGATTTTCACACCACTGATATCAATTTTGGTGGCGGTGGCGACGACAAATTTCTGGTGCAGAGGCACTCGATTGAGGGACAGAGGTCCAGTCACAAGTAGCAAGCCACTGCTCAGCTGCTTCAGGAAAACCACGCTCTTGCCTCTGTGGCACCCAGTGAGGGTGATCAGAGTGGTCTCAGGAGTGATGCTGGCCTGCAATCTCCTCACATGCTGACTGAAGGGTTTCTTGCCATGGCTCAACAGCTTTTGAGGCACATCTTCAGTAGGATGATATCTAGGCATCTTGCGGAGATTAACCACTCAGCACCAACATTCTTGTCGCCACCAACTGGTTTTGTGACAGTAGCAGGAACTTCCTCCTTCTTTTTCTTTTCAATCCTGGACTTAGGGGCCGAATACTTCCTCTTGCACATGGCCTTTCACGAATACATAGCCGACCGGGAATATCTGCCAATTCCTCTGACGAGAATGGGGTTTCGGCTGCAGTGGGGCTTCCCCTTCTTAGGTGCCTTAACCTTGCTGCCGGCATCAGCCTTCTTGGCTTCAGGCTTCTTCTCCTTAGTATCCGGCTTCTCAGTTTTCTTTTCACCCGCCATCTTGCAAGATGGGAAAGAGCGGGAATTTTTTGATTAATGCTTCAATTTTGTTTGTTGTAATTGGTGTGTTCAGATTTTCTGTTTCTTCTTAACTCATTCTTGGAAGATTAAATGTTTCTAAGAATTTATCCATTTCATGCAGATTGTCCAATATGTTGTCATATTGTATGTATTTTCTTATAATCCTTTGTGTTTCTATGGTGTCAGTGGTCATTTCTCTCTTTCATTTCTAATTTTACTTATTTGAGTCTTCTCCTTTTTGAAAAATTCTTTATTGTTGAAAGTATTACATTCCCGCCCCCCCCCCCCTTTTTTTGAGGCTTATTAAAGGTTTGTCAATATTGTTCATCTTTTCAAAGAACCAGCTCTTGGTTTTATTGATCTTTTGTAATGTTTTTAGACTTTATTTTGTTTATTTCTGCTTAATCTTTATTATTTTCTCCCTTCTACGCCTTTTGGCTTTGTATATTGTTCTTTTCCTAGTTCCTTTACATGTTATGTTAGATTATTTACTTGAGATTTTCCTTGCTTCTCGAGGTAGGTCTACATTAATATGAACTTCTTTCTTTTCTTTTATTTTTTGTTAATCCTCACCTGACGATATTTTTTCCATTAACTTTTAGAGAATGGAAGGGAGAGGGGAAGGCAGAGAGAGAGAAACATCAATGTGAGAGAGACACATCAATTGGTTGTCTTTCCCACGCGCCCCAACTGGTCTGGGGATCGAGCCTGCAACTGAAATACATGTCCTTGACTGGAATCGAACCCAAGACTTTTCAGTGCGAAGGCCAATGCTATAACCACTGAGGTAAACAGGCTGGGGCTGAATTTTTTTCTTAGAACTGCTTTTGCTGTGTCCCATAACTTTTGGGTTGTGTGTTCATTTTTTTTAATTTTTTTAATTTCTTTATTGGTTAAGGTATTACAAATGTGTCCTCATCCCCCCATTAACCTCCAACCTCCACCACCCCCCACTCATGTTCTCATCCCCCTGTTGTCCATGTCCATTTGTTTTGCTTATATGCATGCATACAAGTCCTTTGGTTGATCTCTTCCCCTTACCCCCACCCTCCCCTACTTTCCCTCTAGGGATTGATAGTCTGATTGCTGTTTCTCTGTCTTTGAATCTGTCCCTGTTCATCAGTCTATGTAGTTCTCTATATTCCACAAATGAGTGAGATCATGTGGTATTTATCTTTCTCTGACTGGCTAATTTCACTTAGCATAACGCTCTCCAGTTCCATCCATGCTGTTGCATATGGCAAGAGTTCCTTCTTTTTTACCGCAGTGTAGTATTCCATTGTGTAGATGTACCACAGTTTTTTAAATCCATACATCTGCTGATGGGCACTTAGGCTGTTTCCAAATCTTAGCTATGGTGAATTGTGCTGCTATGAACATAGGGGTGAATATATCCTTTCTGATTGGTGTTTCTGGTTTCTTGGGATATATTCCTAGAAGTGGGATCACTGGATCAAATGGGAGTTCCATTTTAGTTTTTTGAGAAAGCTCCATACTGTGCTCCCCAGTAGCTGCACCAGTCTGCATTCCCACCAGCAGTGTAGAAGGGTTCCTTTTTCTCCACATCCTCTCCAATACTTGTTGTTTGTTGATTTGTTGATGATAGCCATTCTGGCAGGTGTGAGATGATACCGCATTGTCGTTTTGATTTGCATCTCTCGTATAATTAGTGACTTTGAGCTTGTTTTCATATGTCTTTCGGCCTTCTGTATGTCCCCTTTCTAAAGTGTCTATCTAGGTCTGTTGCCCATTTTTTTGATTCGATTGTTTATCTTCCTATTGTTAAGTTGCATGAGTTCCCTGTAAATGTTGGAGATTAAACCCTTACCAGTGATATCATTGGCAAATATGTTCTCCCATGCAGTGGGCCTTCTTGATGTTTTGTTGATGGTTTCCTTTGCTGTGCAAAAGCTTTTTATTTTGATGTAGTCCCATTTGTTTATTTTCTCTTTAGTTTCCACTGCCCTAGGAACAGTATCAAAGAAGAAATTCTTTTGGCATATGTTTGAGATTTCGCTGCCTGTGGAATCCTCTAGTATTTTTATGGTTTCCCGTCTTACGTTTAAGTCTTTTATCCATTGTGAGTTTATTTTTGTGTATGGTGTCAGTTGGTGGTCTAGTTTCATCTTTTTGCATGTATCTGTCCAATTTTCCCAATACCATTTATTGAAGAGACTGTCTTGACTCCATTGTATGTTCTTGCCTCCTTTGTCAAATATTAATTGGGCATAGTGGTTTGGGTCGATTTCTGGGTTCCCTATTCTATTCCATTGATCTATATGTCTGTTCTTGTGCCAGTACCATGCTGTTTTAAGAACAGTGGCTTTGTAATACAGCTTGATATCTGGTATTGAGATTCCACCTACTTTGTTCTTCTTTCTCAGGATTGCTGCAGCTATTCAAGGTCTTTTTTTATTCCAGATGAATTTTTGGAGCGTTCGTTCTAGATCTGTGAAATATGCTGTTGGTATTTTAATGGGAAGTGCGTTGAATTTATAGATTACTTTGGGTAGTATGAACATTTTGATGATGTTGATTCTATCAATCCATGAACACGGTATGTTCTTCCATCTGTTTATGTCTTCCTCTATCTCTTTTTTCAGTGTCCTATAGTTTTTCCCATATAAGTCTTTTACCTCCTTAGTTAAATTTATTTCTAGGTATCTTAATTTTTTTTTTTTGCATCATTTTTTTTTATTGCTTAAAGTATTACAAAGGGTATTACATATGTGTCCATTTTATCCCCCCGCCCTAGACAGTCCCCTAGCCTCCCCTATCCCCCAATGTCTTATGTCCACTGGTTATGCTTATATGCATGCATACAAGTCCTTTAGTTGATCTCTTACACCCCTACCTCCTGCCCCCCAACCCTCCCCGGCCTTCCTGCTGCAGTTTGACAATCTCTTTGAGGCAGCTCTGCCTCTGTATCTATTATTGTTCAAAAGTTTATAATGGTCTCTATTATCCATGAATGAGTGAGATCATGTGGTATTTTTCCTTCATTGACTGGCTTATTTCACTTAGCATAATGCTCTCCAGTTCCATCCATGACGTTGCAAATGGTAAGAGTTCCTTCCTTTTTAGAGCAGCATAGTATTCCATCGTGTAGATGTACCACAGTTTTCTGATCCATTCATCTACTGATGGGCACTTAGGCTGTTTCCAGATCTTAGCTATGGTGAATTGTGCTGCTATGAACATTAGGGGTGCATATATCCTTTCTGATTGGTGTTTCTGGTTTCTTGGGATATATTCCTAGAAGTGGGATCACAGGGTCAAATGGGAGTTCCATTTTCAGTTTTTTAAGGAAACTCCATACTGTCTTCCATAGTGGCTGCACCAGTCTGCATTCCCACCAGCAGTGCACAAGTGTTCCTTTTTCTCCACATCCTCTCCAGCACTTGTTGTTTGTTGATTTGTTGATGATAGCCAGTCTGACAGGTGTGAGATGGTACCTCATTGTTGTTTTGATTTGCATCTCTAGGATGATTAGTGACTTTGAGCATGTTTTCATATGTCTCTTGGCTTTCTGAATGTCCTCTTTTGAAAGGTGTCTATTTAGGTCCTTTGCCCATTTTTTGATTGGATTGTTTATCTTCCTTTTGTTAAGTTGTATGAGTTCCCTATAAATTTTGGAGATTAGGCCCTTATCAGATATGACATTGGCAAATATGTTTTCCCACACAGTGGGTTTTCTCGTTGTTTTGTTGATGGTTTCTTTTGCTGTGCAGAAGCTTTTTATTTTGATGTAGTCCCATTTGTTCATTTTCTCTTTCGTTTCAAGTGCCCTAGTAGCTGTATCAGTGAAGAAATTGCTTCGGCACATGTCTGAGATTTTGTTGCCTTTGGATTCTTCTAGAATTTTTATGGTTTCCTGTCGTACATTTAAGTCCTTTATCCATTTTGAGTTTATTTTTGTGTATGGTGTAAGTTGGTGGTCTAGTTTCATTTGATTGCATATATCTGTCCAATTTTCCCAACACCATTTATTGAAGAGACTATCTTGGCTCCATTGTATGTTCTTGCCTCCTTTGTCAAATATTAATTGAGCATATTGGTTCGGGCCTATTTCTGGACTCTCTATTCTATTCCATTGATCTATATGCCTATTCTTGTGCCAGTACCAGGCAGTTTTGAGAACAGTGGCTTTGTAATACATCTTGATATCTGGTATTGAGATCCCACCTACTTTGGTCTTTTTCAGGATTGCTGCAGCTATTCGGGGTCTTTTTTTATTCCAGATGAATTTTTGGAGAGTTCGTTCTAGATCTCTGAAGTATGCTGTTGGTATTTTAATGGGAAGTGCGTTGAATTTATAGATTGCTTTGGGTAGTATGGACATTTTAATGATGTTGATTCTACCAATCCATGAACACGGTATGTTCTTCCATCTGTTTATGTCTTCCTCTATATCTTTTTTCAACGTCCTGTAGTTTTCTGAGTAGAGGTCTTTTACCTCTTTAGTTAAGTTTATTCCTAGGTAGCTTAATTTTTTTGGTGCGATGGTAAACGGGATTGTTTTTATAATCTCTCTTTCTGAAAGTTCACTATTGGTGTATAGAAATGCCTCGGATTTCTTGGGGTTAATTTTGTATCCTGCTACATTGCCAAATTCATGTATTAAGTCCAGTAGCTTTTTGATGGAGTCTCTAGGGTTTTGTATGTATAATATCATGTCGTCTGCAAATAAGGACAGTTTTACTTCCTCTTTTCCAATTTGGATGCCTTTTATTTCTTCTTCTTGCCGAATTGCAATGGCTAAGACTTCCAGTACTATGTTGAACAGGAGTGGTGAGAGGGGGCATCCCTGTCTTGTTCCTGTTCTTAGGGCAAATGGTGTTAGTTTTTGTCCATTGAGTATGATGTTGGCTGTGGGCCTGTCATATATGGCTTTTATTATGTTGAGGTATGATCCTTCTACTCCCACCTTGCTGAGAGCTTTTATCAAAAATGGGTGTTGAATTTTGTCAAATGCTTTTTCTGCATCAATTGATATGACCATGTGGTTTTTTTCTTTCAGTTTGTTTATGTGATGTATCACGTTTATTGATTTGCGGATATTGTACCATCCTTGCATCCCTGGGATAAATCCTACTTGGTCATGGTGTATGATCTTTCTGATGTACTGCTGGATCCGATTTGGTAAGATTTTGTTGAGGATTTTGGCATCTATGTTCATGAGGGATATTGGCCTGTAATTCTCTTTCATTTTGTTGTCTTTACCTGGTTTTGGTATTAGGGTGATGCTGGTTTCATAGAATGTGCTTGGAAGTGTTCCTTCCTCTTGAATTTTTTGTAGTAGTCTGAGGAGGATAGGTTTTAGTTCTTCCTTGAATGTTTGGTAAAACTCCCCTGTGAAGCCGTCTGGTCCTGGGCTTTTGTTTGCTGGAAGCTTTTTGATGACTGCTTCAATTTCTTCCATAGTTATTGGCCTGTTGAGATTTTTAGATTCTTCCTGATTGAGTTTTGGAATGTTGTATTTTTCTAGGAATTTGTCCATTTCCTCCAGGTTGTCTAGTTTGTTGGAGTAGAGCTGTCCATAGTAATTTTTAACAATCATTTGTATTTCTGTGGGGTCTGTTGTTATTTCGCCTCTATCGTTTCTGATTTTGTTTATTTGGGTCCTCTCTCTTTGCTTCTTGGTGAGTCTGGCTAGAGGTTTGTCAATCTTGTTTATCCTTTCAAAGAACCAGCTCTTGGTTTCATTGATTTTCTGTATTGTTTTTTTGGTCTCTATGTCATTTATTTCTGCTCTAATCTTTATTATCTCCTTCCTTCTGCTCACTCTGGGGTTTTCTTGTTGCTCTCTTTCTAATTCTTTGAGTTGTAGAGTTAGATGATTTACTACCATTTTTTCTTGTTTTTTTGAGATAGGCCTGTAGAGCTATAAACTTCCCTCTCAGGACTGCTTTTATTGTGTCCCATAGGTTTTGGATTGTTGTGTTTTCATTGTCATTAGTTTCCAGGATCTTTCGAATTTCTTCTTTGATTTCATTGGTAACCCAATCAATATTTAATAGCATGCTATTCAGCTTCCAGGTGTTTGAGTATTTTGGGTTGTTTTTATTGTAGTTTATTTCTAATATTATGCCATCGTGGTCTGCGAAGACGCTTTTTATGATTTCAATTTTCTTGAATTTGGGGATACTGTGCTTTTGACCCAATATATGGTCTATTTTTGAATATGTCTTATGAGCATTTGAGTAGAATGTATATTCCCTGGCTTTGTGGTGAAGTGTTCTGAAGATGTCTATTAAGTCCATCTGATCTAGTGAGTCATTTAGGATTGCTGTATCTTTGCTGATTGTTTGTCTAGAGGACTTATCCAGTGCTGTCAGTGGTGTATTAAAGTCCCCTACTATGATTGTATTGTTGTCGATCTCTCCTTTGATATCTTCCAGGAGTTTTTTTATGAATTTGGGTGCTCCTGCATTGGGTGCATATATGTTTACCAGGGTTATATCTTCTTGTTGTATTGATCCCTTTAGTATTATGAAGTGGCCTTCCTTATCTCTTGTTATGGCCTTCACTTTGAGGTCTATTTTGTCCGATATAAGTATTGCTACCCCAGCTTTCTTTTCCTTTCCATTTGCCTGAAAGATATTTTTCCATCCTTTCACTTTCAGTCTGTGTGAGTCCCTTCTAATGAGGTGGGTTTCTTGTAGACAGCAGATGTATGGGTCATGTTTTTTTATCCATTCAGCCCCTCGATGTCTTTTGGTTGGAGCACTTAGTCCGTTTATGTTTAAAGTTATTATTGAAAGGTACTTGTTTGTAGCCATTTCTGTTTTTGTGTGGCTGTTTTCTTTCTGAGCTTTTTATTTCTTATTTTTATACCAGTCCCTTTAGCATTCCTTGCATTGCTGGCTTGGTGGTGATAAACTCCCTTAGCCTTTTTTTGTCTGTGGAGCTTCTTATTTCCCCTTCAAGTTTGAATGATAGCCTTGCTGGATAGAGTATTCTTGGATTCAGTCCTTTGCTTTGCATCACTTTGTAAATTTCCGTCCATTCTTTTCTGGCCTGATGTGTTTCTGTTGAGAAATCATTGGACAATCTAATGGGAGATCCCTTGTATGTAACTTTCCGTCTCTCTCTTGCAGCCTGTAAGATTCTCTCTTTGTCCTGAACATTTGCCATGGTAATTATGATGTGTCTTGGTGTGGGTCTTTTCGGGTTCACCTTGTTTGGGACTCTCTGGGCTTGTGTGACTTTTTTCTTCCCCACCTCAGGGAAGTTTTCTGATATTATTTCTTCTAATAGGTTTTCTAATCCTTGTTCATCCTTCTGTTGTTCTGGTACCCCTATTATTCGTATGTTGTTTCGTTTCATGTTGTCCCAAAGCTCCCTTAGGCTCTCCTCCTGTCTTTTCATTTTTTTTTCCAATTGCAGTACATTTTGGGTGTGTTTTGCTTCCTTGTCTTCTAATTCACTAATTCGGTCCTCCGCTTCTCCTAGTCTACTGTTGATACTTTCAATGGAGTTTTTCATTGCAGCTATATCACTCTTCATTTCTTCTTGGGTCTTACTTAAGTTGTTGATTTTTTCATCTGTTTCTTCTAGCTTCTTCCATATGTTATCGATTTTTTCATCTGTTTCTTCTTGCTTCTTGCAGAGGTTGTCGATTTTTTCCTCCATCCGGTTTATGCACTCTAGGACCCTTATTCTGAATTCTTTTTCTGTCATGTTGCATGCCTCTGTATTACTTAGCTGCTTTTCTGGAGAGTCCTCCTTCTCTTTCCTTTGGGGGTTTCTTTGTCTACCCATGTTTGATCTCACTGACATATCTAGACATTGAGTCGTTCAGTCGCTGCTCCCTTGGTGGCAGTGACTCCTTGGTCTGTGGTTGCTCTTCGGGCGGTTGCGGTAGCAGCTGCTCTTCAGTTGGCAGCAGCTCCTCTGGTGGGTGCTGTTCACAGCTGTGGTGGCTCTTCTGGCTGGTGGGGCGAGGTTTCACATACAGCTGCTGTTCCTCAGCAGAGGGTGTGGTGCTCAGGAGGTTGCTGTTGCTTGGATCTGCTGCATTGATTTAAAGGCACAAAATACAACACAACAAGGCACCACGTACCAGGCACTATACACAAATATATTCACGATATTAATAACTCCAAATAAGCGTGACCACCTGAATTAAGAGAATTAGGGGATAAGGAAGAAGGAAGAGAAAAAGATAAAAGAGAAAAAAGAAAAGTAGGGACCAAAAAAAGGAGTGCCAAAATGAAATTGTGAAAAAGGAGCTGGGAAAATAAAAGCGAGAAAAGAAAAGAAAAGAAAAGAAAAGAAAAGAAAAGAAAAGAAAAGAAAAGAAAAGGAAAGAAAAGAAAAGAGCGAAAAGAGAGAATGAAGTGGAAGAGGGGAAGAGACTTTTTTATATGAGGAGAATACTCCTATAGAACAGCCATTAATCCCAACAAATTCCAGCAACAGCTCCCTGGAGATGAATGCAAACTAGAAACAACCAATAATATAACGATGAAAATAGAATGGAGAACACTAATCCCAAAATAAAATAAAGAGAAAATAAAATGGCACTTTAAAAAAAATGGTAAAATGGTAGCAGTAATAATACTGGTTAAAAATAAGAAGGTAGTAATTAAAAGGGTAAAATCACGTGATGGAAAAAAGAAGAAAAAAAAAGAAGAAAAGAAAAAAAAGAGAAAAAAAAGAAAAAAAATTGGTTTCTTAGTTAAAAGGTGAAAAAAGAAAAAAAATATTGCAGTAGTGAAGGTCCTTCGGTTCTTCTATTCTTCAGTGTGGCTCGCCTTAGACCTTTCCAGGGGAGTTCTGCTCTTCCCGGCTGCAAACCGTCACACCAGCTGAGCAATTTAGCCAATTCGGGGTGGATGTTACTAGTTTCAGCTGCTCACTCCATTTGCTCCGGGACACGACCTGGGACGCGTCTCTCTTAATTTTTTTTGATGCGATGGTAAATGGGATTGCTTTTTTAGTCTCCCTTTCTGTAAGTTCACTATTGGTGTAAAGAAATGCCATAGACTTCTTGGCATTAATTTTGTATCCTGCTACATTGCCTAATTCATTTATTAAGTCTAATAATTTTTTGATGGAGTCTTTAGGGTTCTCTATGTACAGTATCATGTCATCTGCAAATAAGGACAGTTTTACTTCTTCTTTTCCAAGTTGGATGCCTTTTATTTCTTTTTCTTGTCTGATCACAACGGCTAGTACTTCTAGTACTATGTTGAACAGGAGTGGTGAGAGGGGGCATCCCTGTCTTATTCCTGTTTTTAGGGGAAATGGTTTTAGTTTTTGCCCATTGATTATGATGTTGGCTGTGGGTTTGTCATATATGGTTTTTATTATGTTGAGGTATGATCCTTCTATTCCTACCTTGCTGAGAGTTTTTATCAAGAAAGGGTATTGGAGTTTGTCAAATGCTTTTTCTGCATCAATTGATATGACTATGTGGTTTTTATCTCTCAGTTTGTTTTTGTGATATATTACATTTATTGATTTGCGGATATTGTACCATCCTTGCATCCCTGGGATAAATCCTACTTGGTCATGGTGTACGATCTTTCTGATGTACTGCTGGATCCGATTTGCTAGGATTTTGTTGAGGATTTTAGCATCTATGTTCATGAGGAATATTGGCCTGTAATTCTCTTTCATTTTGTTGTCTTTGTCTGGTTTTGGTATTAGGGTGATGCTGGCTTCATAGAATGAACTTGGAAGTGTTCTTTCCTCTTGAATTTTTTGGAATAGTCTGAGGAGGATAGGTTTTAGTTCTTTCTGGAATGTTTGGTAAAAGTCCCCTGTGAAGCTGTCTGGCCCTGGGCTTTTGTTTGCTGGAAGCTTTTTGATTACTGCTTCCATTTCTTCCATAGTTATTGGCCTATTGAGATTTTTAGATTCTTCCTGATTGAGTTTTGGAATGTTGTATTTTTCTAGGAATATGCCCATTTCCTCCAGGTTGTCTAGTTTGTTGGAGTAGAGTTGTTCATAGTATTTTTTTTAACAATCCTTTGTATTTCTGTGGGATCTGTTGTTATTTCTCCTCTTTCATTTCTGATTTTATTTGGGTTCTCTCTCTTTGTTTCTTGGTGAGCCTGGCTAGAGGTTCATCAATCTTGTTTATCCTTTAAAAGAACCAGCTCTTGGTTTTGTTGATCTTTTGTATTGTTTTTTTGGTCTCTATGTCGTTTATCTCTGCTCTGATCTTTATTATTTCTTTCCTTCTGCCTACACTGGGCTTTTCTTGTTGCTCTCTTTCTAACTCTTTGAGTTGTAGCATTAGGTAATTTATTATCATTTTTTGTTTTTTGCAGTAGGTTTGTAGAGCTATGAACTTCCCTCTCAAGACTGCTTTCGTTGTATCCCATAGGTTTTGGATTGTTGTGTTTTCATTGTCGTTTGGTGCCATGATATTTTTTATTTCTTCTTTGATCTCTCTGATAACCCAGTCATTGTTCAATAGCATGCTATTTAGTCTCCATGTGTTTGATTTTTTTGGATTGTTTTTATTGTAGTTGATTTCCAGTTTTATGCCATTGTGATTTGAGAAGATGCTTGATATGATTTCTATCTTCTTGAATATGAAGAGATTTTGCCTGTGACCCAATATATGGTCTATCTTTCAAAATGACCCATGTGCACTTGAGAAGAATGTATATTCTGTGGCTTTGGGATGAAATGTTCTGAGGATGTCAATTAATTCCATCTGATCTAGTGAGTCATTTAGGATTAATGTTTCTTTGCTAATTTTTTGTTTAGAGGATTTGTCCAATGGTGATAGTGGGGTGTTAAAGTCCCCTACTATGATTGTATTGCTGTCAATCTCTCCCTTGATCCCCTCCAAAGGTTTTCTTATGTATTTGGGTGTTCCTATATTGGGTGCGAATATGATTACCAGAGTTATTTCTTCTTTTTGGATTGTTCCCTTTAGTAATATGAAGTGGCCTTACTTATTTCTTTTTATGTCCTTCACTTTGAGATCTAATTTGTCAGATATAAATATTGCTACCCCAGCTTTTTTTTTCATTTCCATTCACCTGAAAAACCTTTTACCATCCATTCACCATCAGTCTGTGTGCGTCTTTTTTTTCCGAGGTGGGTTTCCTGTAGACAGCAGATATATGGATCATGTTTTCTTATCTACTCAGTTACCCTATGTCTTTTGATTGGGGCATTTAGTCCATTTACATTTAAAGTTATTGATAGATACTTGTTTGTCACCATTTTTATTCTTTATCCCTGTGTTCCTTCTTTGTTTCCTATTTTTTCTTTTTACTGCAGACCCTTTAGCATTTCTTGCATTGCTGGTTTGGTGGTAATAAACTCCCGTAGTCCTTTTTTGTCTGTGAAGCTCTTGATTTCACCCTCAATTTTGATTGATAGCCTTGCTGGGTATAGTATTCTTGGATTCAGACCCTTCCTTTGCATGACTTTGTATATTTCATTCCAGTCCCTTCTTGCCTGATGTGTTTCTGTTGAGAAATCTGTTGCTAGTCTGATGGGGAATCCTTTGTAAGTAACTTTCTGTCTCTCTCTGGCCGCTTTTAAGATTTTTGCTTTGTCGTTGGTGTTTGCCAATTTAATTATAATGTCCCTTGGTGTCGGTCTTTTGGGGTTCATTTTGTTTGGGACTCTGTGAGCTTCTTGGATTTGTGTGAGTTTTTTCTTCCCTATATCAGGGAAATTTTCTGTTACTATTTTTTCAAACAGGTTTTCTATTCCTAGCTCAGTTTCCTCTCCTTCTGGCACCCCTATTATTCGGATGTTGTTTCATTGTGTGTTGTCCTAAAGTTCTCTTAGGCTCTCCTCCTGCTTTTTTATTTTTTTTTCTAGAAGCTGCTCTGCTTGGGTATTTTTTCTTACCTTGTCTTCTAGCTCACTGATGCAGTCCTCTGCTTCTTCTAGTCTACTGTTGATGCTTTCTCTTGACTTCTTTATTGCAGTGATGTCATTTTTCATTTCTTCTTGGTTCTTCTTCATTTCCTTTTGGTTCTTACACATATTGTTGAATTTGTCTTCCATTCTTTTCATCCACCTTATGACCATTTCTCTGAATTCTTTCTCTGACAGGTTGCTTGCCTCCATTGCCTCCATTTTGTTTACTTCCTTTTCTGGTGATGGCTATTTTTCTTTCATATGTAGGCTGCTTCTTTGTCTCCCCATTATGACTCTTCTCCAGGTGTTTGGTTATGTAGTTCTCTCTCTGCTGCATTGATTTAAAGGCACAAAATACAACACAACAAGGCACAACACACAAGGCACTGAACACAAATGTATTCATGATACTAATAACCCCAAATAAAGGTGACCACCAATCAAAGAGAATTAAGGGATAAAGAAGAAAGAAGAGAAAAAGAAAAAAGAGTGAAGGAAAAAAAGGAGTACAAAAATGAAATTGGGAAAAGGAAAAAAAAGTAAGAGAAAAGAAAGAGAATGAAATAGAAGAGGGGAAGAAACTATTTATATGGGGAGAAAACTCCAATAGAACAGCCACTAATCCCAACAAATTCCAGCAACAGATCCCTGGAGATGAATGCAAACTACAAACATCAACTAATATCAAGCAAGGAGAGGGAAAACAGAAGCAAAAAATTAACCAGAAAAAAACAACAGAAAAATAAAAAGCAAAAGCAAAATAATCTCACAAACAAGCATAAAAAACCCCCTAATATACTCAACAATCAAGCAAACAACAACAAGACAACAGAGAGAAAAAAACTTTGGATAGTGAAGAAAGAAGAGAGAGGTGTATATGGATTTAGAGCAGGAGATTGGTAATTAGATATATAAGTAGGGTGAAATTTTAACAGGGGGTAAAAATAAGGGATAGGGAAAATCTAAAGCAGGGATAGGGTAAGAGAAACAGGACAACAAAAGGGAAAAAGTGAGGAAGAGATTTTGGGCATAAAGGTAAAGTTGAGGTAGAGTAAAAGGATGCTAAAGGAAAGATGAAAATAGAATGTAGAACACTAATCTCAAAATATTCACCTTAACAAGACATGACCCAAAGGGAACAAAGCATGAGTCGTGTGTTCATTTTTATTTGTTTCAAGGTATCTTTTGATTTCTTTCTTGATATCATTTTAACCCATTCATTATTTATAACAGGTTATCTAGTCTTCATGTGCTTGTTTTACAGTTTTTTTTATCATAGCCTTTTTTTATTGATTTAGGTATTACATATGTGTCCTCATCCCCCCACTGCCCTCCGCCCCACCCCCCATGCCCTCATCCCCCTGGTGTCTGTGTGCATTGGTTAGGCTTATATGCATGCATACAAGTCCTTTGGTTGATCTTTCCCCCTTACCCCCACCCTCCCCTACTTTCTCTCTGAGGTTTGGGCATCTGATCAATGCTTCTTTGTCTCTGGATCTGTTTTGTTTTACAGGTTTTTTTTAATCTTGTAATTGATTTCTAGTTTCATCCCATTGTGGTCAGAGAAGATGCTTGATATGATTTCAATTTTCTTGTATTTATTGGGACTTGCTTTGTGGCATAACATGTATTCTATCCTGGAAAATGTTTCCTATGCACTTGAAAAGAATGTATATTCTGAAGTTTGGGGATGAAATGCTCTAAAATTATAAATTAAATCCTTCTGCTGTATTGTTTCACTTAAAGCTGCTGTTTTCTTGTTGATTTTCTGTCTGGAAGATATATCCATTGATGTCAATGCAAATTAAAGTCTTCTAGTATGACTGTATTGCTGTCAATTTCCCCCTTTATGTCCATAAAGATTTGCTTTATATATTTAGATGTTCCTCTTTTAGATGCAAAATGTTTACAGGGATTCTATCCTCTTGTTGGATTGACTCCTTTATCATTATGTAATGTCCTTCTTTGTCTCTTACTATATATATTGTTTTAAAGTCTATTTTGTATGATTTTTGTAAGTCTATTTTGTAAAGTATTGCTACCGCAGCTTCTTTTTTGTTTCAATTTGCATAAAATATCTTTTTTCATCTTTTTACTTTTAGTATGTGTGTGTATTTCAATCTGAAGTGAGTCTCTTGTAAACAGTGGAGAAGCCAAGCTCGCTGCAGCCAGACCAAAAACCTGAGTCCCAGGTGCCGGAGGAAAACCGGTGCCAGCAGCCAGGGAAAGGAAGGCCTATTGTGCGAATCTTCATGCAATGGGCCTCTAGTATTGTATAAATGTCCATGCATTTTTTTAATCCACTCATTTACTGATAGGCGCTTGGGCTGCTTCCAAGTTATAGCTGTTGTGCCTAGCACTGCAGTGAACATAGGTTGCATATATTCTTTCAAATTAGTGTTTTGTGTTTCTTCAGATATATTCCCAGAAGTGAAATCACTGAGTCATAAAGCAATTCTATTTTTAATTTTTTGAGGAACCTCCATACTGTTTGTACAGTGGCTGTACCAACAATACACTTTTCTTCACATCCTCGCCAACATGTTTTTGTTGATTTATTGATGGTAGCTATTTTGAAAGGTGTGCAGTGGTATCTCATTGTGGTTTTAATTTGAATTTCTCTGATGATTACTGATGTTGAACATCTTTTCATATGTCTATTGGCCATCTGTATGTCCTTTTTGGAGAAGCATCTATTTAAGTTCTCTGCCCATTTTAAAAATTGGATTGTTTGCTTTTTTGTTGTTAAGTTACATAGATTCTTTATAAATTTTGGATATTAACCCTTTATTAGATGTATCGTTGGTGAATATGTTCTCTCATTGGGTTGGGTTGTCTTTTCATTTTGTTGATAGTTTTCTTTGCTGTGCAAAATCTTCTTAGTTCTATGTAGTTCCATTTGTTTATTTCTTCTTTTGTTTTCCTTGCCCAAGGTGATATATCAGAAAAATATATTTCTAAAAGAAATGTCCAAGATTTTACTGTCTATGTGGTTATATGAGGAGGTGAGTGGAGTTTCCACTTACTTTGTCATCTTGACCAAATCCCCAAATTTATCTTCTTTTTTTCTTTTTAATATATTTTATTGATTTTTTACAGAGAGGAAGGGAGAGGAATAGAGAGTTAGAAACATCGATGAGAGAGAAACATCGATCAGCTGCCTCCTGCACGCCCCCTACTGGGGATGTGCCCGCAACCAAGGTACATGCCCTTGACTGTAATTGAACCTGGGACCCTTGAGTCCGCAGGCCGATGCTCTATCCACTGAGCCAAACCGGTTAGGGCCAAATTTATCTTCTTAATATGCAATCTGATTATGTTGCATCGCTCTCTAACATTATTTCTAAAGCTGCCATTGACTCTTATGATAGAAACCATCCTTGATGGACTTGATTCCTCCTGCCTCTTTGACCTCATTGTTTGCTACTCTTCTCCTTACACATTTTACTCTCAGCTTATGGATATTCATTCAGTTCCTTGTCCTCAACTGGTCCTCAAGGACTGCCTGGACCACTTTTCCACCCTTCTTCCATCCCCCAAACTTGATGAACATCTATTCATCTTTCTAATCTCAAATTATATTTTCCCTTCTTCATGAAAATTCCCTTGACTACCACTCCCTCGCTGTTTGGTTCACACTGTTATATACTCTTGTAGCACTTTATACATTTCCCTTATCACACTTTATTATAAGCACTAGAGACCTGGTGCATGAATTCGTGCATGGGTGGGGTCTCTCGGGGTGGCCTGTGGGGATTGGGCCGAAATCCACACTCCAACGTCCCCTGCTGCTCCTGCTTGCTGCTCCCGTTCAACCCGGCCCTGCTGTGCCTGCCGTGGGCTCGCACCAGTCATTCCCGGTTGGGAGAGGCTCACACCTCCGTTGCAGCGCTCGCCAGCCATGAGCCCTGCATCTGGCACCCGTCCTGAGGGGCTGGCAGGGGGCCGGGATGTGATTGGCCCTCTGGGCAGGTGGGTGGTGGGATGTCCTTGCCAGCCCAGGATCCAGATCTGTCCAGCTGACATTCCTGCTGGTTGTCGAGAGCCACCTGGTGGCCGCTTTTATATAATTTCTTCCTTGTGGAGCATCTAGGGCGCATTGTGGCACTGTCAGGATTGTGCCTGTGGCGCCTTCCATCAGTGCCTGGACTGTTCGAAGATTGTGCCTGCAGGACTACTGAGGGAGTGAGTGGCTGTCACTGGACTGGTGGGCCACTGGGACAGGTCAGTCAGTTTAGCGTTCCCGCTGTGGTAATGCACTGACCACAAGGGGACAGCTCCTGTGTTGAGTGTCTGCCTCCTGGTGGACAGTGCACATCATAGTGACTGGTTGACCGGTCATTTGGTCACTTAGGATTTTATGTATATAGAAGATTTGGATAATCACTTGTTTACTATATACGTTCTTGCCAAGATGACAAATACCATGCTCTATTTGACCAGAGATGAGTTAATTCTTTTCACTGCTGTATCCTTAATGCCTGGCACAGTGTTCAGCTCAGAGTGTTCAATCATTCATTATATATTTACTGAGTGAATGAATAAATGTCATGGGATGGCTATAGAACTATGCTCTCTAATGCAGTGGCCACTAGCCACATGTAGCTGGTGAGAACTTGAAATTTGACTAGCACAAGTTTAGAAGTGCCATAAGTATAAAATACACACTAGATTTCAAAGACTTAGTGTGAAAAAAATCCCCCATTAATAAAGTTTTGTATTTACTGCATGTTTAAATGATAATATGTTGGACATACTAGATTAAATAAAATGTAATATCAAAATTAATTTCACCTGTTTATTTTTACCTCTTTTAATGTGACTTCTGGAAAACTTAAATTACATGTGTGGCTTGCATTATATTTCTGTTTGACAGCACTGTTTGTATCACTTTGAACTAAAATTGAATACCAAAGCTGTTAAGTTTTCTCATATTAAAATGGTAAAAGCCTTCATTTAAAAACTGTTGCATTGTTCATACTGCAGCCTCATTCTTTCCGTTGCCAGTATGCTTGGCTGCCAGGCTTGCGGGTCATCAGTCTCCCTGCCTTGCACCTCCCCACTCAGTTTCTAATTTCTCCGTGGTCACAAGGGTGCTTGAGGAAGATCTGTAATTGGCAGTCACCTTAACAGTGCCTGTGAGGACTGCTTGCCCTTGGTGCAGTAATAGTGCCCATAAGTCAAGGGGTCACTAGACTCATAAGTCTAAAAACTACATAATTGGTATGTGAATCAGAAAGAAGAATTGGTTTTTGTCCTTGAAATGTTTTTTTCTCTGAGTCTGACAAAGCCATGTAGGAATGGTTTTGGTATCTGATAATGAATGCTCCCTCCCCCATCCCTCTGTCTCACTGCTTAGATTTTAAAAAGAGTTATTTTGGAAATATCTGTTTCATTTTATCTACTTTTCCTTAGAAATGTGAAAAATCTCTGTTGGGGTGCCTTAAGTTTATTAAATATGTCTTACCATTTTGTCTTTGCAGCATCTGTGCTGTTGATCTATTGTTTAAAAAACTGCATCTTCTTTATTTTGCATACTTTAATTTCAGAACAACAACCACAACAAGAACACTGTAATATACAACATTCAAATCCAATGTCAAATGTGAGAAGAGAAGGCTTGAGGTGCTTGTAATATGCCTTAGGCAAAGACAGGAGAGGAACACAACTACTAAACATCAGCAGAGGAAACCAGATGGGCTAGGGCCATGCAGGGCTGCTGGGGGAGACATGAAGACACTACACAGAGGACACAGAAATTGCCCAATTCAAGTCTCATATCATCAATACTGTCTACTCCAACAAGGAAATTTTCCTTCAGAATTTGATCAGTAACACTGCTGGTATCTTGGACAAGATACACTATGAGAGCCTGACTGATCCTTCCAAGTTGGACATTGGTAAAGAGCTGTAAATTGACATCATCCTCAACCACTAGGAATTCACCCTGACTCTAGTGTACACAGGTATTGCCATGACCAAAGCTAATCTCAAAAATAATCGGGGAACCATTGCCAAGTCTGGTACAAAATCATTTATGGAGGTTCTTCAGGCATCTCTTTTTGCTCATCTGATTGGGTGTTTTTTGCCTCCTCACCTTCCAAATCGTTTATTTGATTCTCAGAATTCTCTACTGTACTGTTGAATTATTTTTTATTTCAGTTAGTGTTTAATTTCTGATTGGTTCTTTTTTATGTCCTTGAAAGTCTCATTAAGTCCCCTGAAGCTCTCCTTAAGATCCTCGAGCAACCTTATAACCATTGTTTTAAACTCTGTATTCAGTAGTTTGCTGGCTTCCATTTCTTTCATTTGTGACATGTTTCTTTGTCTCTGCATTTTGACTGCTTTCCTGTGTGTCTTTCTATGTATTAGGTAGAGCTGCTGTGTCTCCTGGAATTTGTAGAGTGGCCTTGTATACTAGTTGTCCTGTAGAGCCCAGTGGCTCAGGCGCCCAACTCACCTGAGCTGGGCCCTCTAGGTGACCTCTGTGTGGGCTGTGTGGACAGTTTTGTTGTAGTTGAGTCTTGATTGCTGTTGGTGTCACAGGGAGGAATTGACCTCCAGGCTAGTTGGCTGTGAGGACCAGCTGCTACTACAGTGGGAGAGCTGCTGTGTAGGAAATACCCTTATGAAGCAGGACTTTCTTTCAGTGGGGCTTTTTGGTGCTCACTGAGCCTGCCCCTTGAGTGTGTCACTTGTGGATGTTTAGAGTTGTTATCCGGTATGGTCTGAAGCTGTTTACTGGATCACTGGGTCTTGGGATTCCTGGGACGTACAAAGTCAGCCACTGCCTGGGGCCACCCAGCAGGAGCTACAGTGAGATCGGCAGAAGGCTACTACTTATATTGGGCTTGGAAGTCCCAGGCAAAACCAAGCTGTGAAGCAAGGCAGGCTGGTGCTAGTGCCGACTCTTATTGATAGCAATGGGGCATGCTGATGTCAGATGTGCTTGTTTAAGAGATTTTAGGAAGGTCTGAAGCCTGAGCCAGGACAGGTCATTCCTATGGAAAAGCCAACAGCTTGCATGGGGCTGCAAATTGGATGGGGTAGGGTCTCAGGGAATCACCAGGGCAATGCACACAGTGTGATCCAAGTTGATGGAACTCAGATATGGCTGCCAGTCAGCTCTGTGACTGGGGAGGTCCAAGAACAGGAACAATGACCCTTGCTAGCACCCCCATCTTAGAGAAAGTTGCTCCCAAGTTACTGCCCCAATGCCAGACAATCCAGTTCCTCCCTGAAAGTTCCAGGTTCCTTTCAAACCACTGCCCCAGTTTTGGAGCGCAGATGGATGGAGTCTGAGTAAGTTCATGCACCAGCCCTTTAAGAGGGACACCTGGGGCTCCGGCAGCCTAGTGTCACTCAGCCACAATATCCACTGGTTTTTACAGCCTGTAGTTACAGAGACTTCTCTTTCCAGCTCTGGAACCCTGGGCTGGGGGCACTGGTGTGGGGCTGGGGCCCCTTTCTCCTCACAGGAGGCCTCTGTAGCCACAATATCCCTCCCAATTATAAAAACACTACACTTGGGTGTCATTCCAGCCTGTTCTGCATCTAGGACCCTCCTACTATTCTCTATGTGCTTTCTTCTTCTCAAGTTGTAGGACTTCCATTCATCCAGCTTTCAGGTGCTTCTGATGGTGGTTCTGTATTATAGTTGTAATTTTTGATGTGATTGTGGGAGGTGGCAAGTACAGTGCTTACTTATGCCATCATCTTGGGTCTCCTTCCTCAGACATATTGAAGGTGAAGAGATCTAAGTGCTAGAGAGCTGGGACTGTATTTGTCTCACAAACTGTGAGCTGCATGCATGGAGGTGACTCTGGTGATCTTTTTTGAATACTTGTCTTATATTTCTTCTTAATGAAACAGTCTAGGGAATTTATTTAATTTAAACATTACTGGAAAAAGGCATAATTTCTAAATTATTTGTTGCCCCAATGTTACTTTATATATTTGAACTCTATGTGAATTAGCATTCTCCAGAGAAACAGTGCCAATATATGTATCAATATGTATAAGGAAAATTTTTTATAGAAATTGGCTCATGGGATTATGGAACCTGAGAAGTTTCACAATTTGCTTACTACAGTTGGAAACCCAAGAAAACTGGTGGTGTAATTCCGTTTGAGGCTTAAGAACCAGGGGAGCCAACCCAGTAAATCCTAATCTGAGTCTGAGATTCAGGAGTACTGAAGTTAAGGGCAGATGATGGATGTTCCATTTCAAGCAAAGAGAGCAAATTCTCCCTTCTTCTGCCTTTTTGTTGTTCTGCCTTCAACAGATTGGATGATACACACCCGCATTGGTGAGGGCATCTTCTTTACTCAGTTGCTGACTCAAATGCTAATCTCTTCCAGAATACCCTCACAGATACACCCAGAAATAATATTTTACCAGCTACTTTGGCATCCCTTAGCCCAGTCAAATTGACAACTAGAATTAATTATCATTCTATGAATGCTGCATACCATTCACAAAAGAAAAAAAGAAAATATTTTGTTTCTGTCTTTAAGGAATTTATACTTGGTTCATTACACTATTTGCATATTGAATAAAATGCTGGGCAGGCTTTGCCTGGGATGGGAGGCTGTAATTATGTGTGGTTCATCTGGCTTTGTGTCCAACAATTTCTTATTAGGCTCATCATTAATGTTTACATTTTAACCACCACTATATTCAGAAAAAGTCATCCTTGTTCCCTATTAATTGCCCTATTAGAAGGGCTGCTTTTTCAGTCTTCAGTTGATCAATATCCAGGGAATAAGCAAATTGTCTCCTCCCTGTGACTGTTGGCAACATGAGGCAATCAGAATGAATGGTGGTTAGTGTGGGTTCTGGGCACCAAATGAGTAAAAAAGCCTTATTTACAGGACCTTTTGGTCCCTGTGTGGTGTGACAAATATTCGAGTAGCTTTTAACTTTGTGGGTGTTGTTTTGGCTGAGTGGGTTGTTTCCATGAGGAGTGACTATCAGCTCTCCCAAGCACAGCCCAGGTGAGGCGCAGATCAGTGCTTTAGGTTTTTTGTCCTTTCTCGTTGTGTCTCAGACTCACTGGCCTATCTAAGTTGTCACAATGTGAAAAGCCAACTGAAGGAGAATCTTGGGAGTCACTTTACCACACATCCCACTTGTCATTGAGGATGTCAATAAAGTAAGTGCCACTTGCTATTTAGACACTGCAGGGTCAGTGGCACCTGTGCAGTGCTCAATATGCTATTGTGCTCCCCATCCCTGGGTGGAGAGGGAGCCGTCTGGTAGCTTTTTTGTGGGTTGAGTTGTTGGTAGGCAAGTAACATCCAGCTCTTGAGGAGGTAAAATGACCCTGAAGGAAAGGATTTCCTTCAACAGAAGTAAAAATTTATAGCTTACTACAAATTTTCAAAAACTTTTAAGACACAATATTCTGTCATGACATACAAACACACACGTATATATACATTAAAAGCAGTGGTTCTCAACCTGTGGGTCACGACCCCTTTGGCGGTTGAATGACAATTTCACAGGAGTCGCCTAAGACCATCCTGCATATCAGATATTTACATTACGATTCATAACAGTAGCAACATTACAGTTATGAAGTAGCAACGAAAATAATTTTATGGTCGGGTCACAACATGAGGAACTGTATTTAAAGGGCCAGAAGGTTGAGAACCACTGATTAAAAGCTTTAAAGTATAGTGTATGCCCTCTTTGAAGATCTATGCAGTGTGAGTTTGGGGAGAATGTACTAGTTATCATTATTGATTGAGAAGTTATATATATATACTAGAGGCCTGGTGCACAAAATGCATGCATGGATAGAGTCCCTAGGCCTGGCTGGGGATCAGGGCTGATTGGGGCCTTTCGGCTGCTGGCCGGGGCCTTCCTTTTTTTAGCGTTGCCCCCTGGTGGTCAGCACATGTCATAGCGAGCGATTGAACTCCTGGTCTCTCGGTTGAAATCCCGAGGAGACAATGTGCATATTAGCCTTTTATATATGTAAATGTATACACACACACACACACACACACACACACACACGTATAATGTATATAATAATTAAAAGTGAAGATATAGACAATCAATACAGGTGTATTTAACAAGTGAATGGGGAGAAGTCCTATCTATCCTAGGTATGTTTTCTGAGTATTAATATTGTTGTAATAGAAAACATATTAAGGATTTCTAGTTGCAGAGATTTTTCTAGTATATGTGTTTATTTAGCCTGCCTAAGAAGAAGAAAGAGTGAGAGAACATAAGAGAGAGAATAATTCAAGCCAGCACATGAGCCCACTGATATGTGAGCAAGTTGCTATGGATTTTAGAGCATCTGTTGACCCATTTTGCTTTATATACATTCCATGTAGAAATATGACTTATTTATCATGTATTTAAATTGTGATTTTCTTTCTCTGATGCTTTATTTAAAAAATGTAAACCATGTCAGTTTCTGGAAGTAACTTCTTTGATTATTTTCCCCTTAAAAAAACAATTTTTCTAATATACCAAACAAAGAAGGAATTGTGATTTCAAGTATGTGAAAATAAAATTTATCTTAAAAAATGTCAATCATTAATTTGATTAAACCCATTAAACAAAGGACAAAGAGATATCAAAGATTTGGATTCAGGTCTGAGAAAATTAAAGTAAAGCAATTAAAAAATATCATGAAGTTGAGAAAAATATTTTGAACTTTCCCTTAAAAGCTCTTTTGATCTTTATTATACAAACAGAATCAGACTATAGTGGAAGTGCATTTTTTAATTTCCTCTTTTCTCAGGACAGAATACTGTGGAAGGTGTGATATGCTTTCAAAATCCCTGGCAAGGCTTGGTCTCCTGACTCGAACTTGGCCATTCAGTCCTTCCTGGGATTTTTAAAGTTGCAAAATGAGAGCTGGTCAGATGTTCTCTCTCTGGTGGTTAAAGTCATAGGAAGTAATAAGAAGTGAACCATGAATGCTGCCAAGAACTTGCTATTTGGAGAAGTCAGTTGGCTGTGAGAAGGGATTCAGGAGAGAGAGAAATGAGAGAGAGAGAGAGAGAGAGAGAGAGAGAGAGACAGAATTTCATGGGCCGGTGTACTTCACCTCCTTTGATTTTTTCCTCCACTTGCATCCAAGAGAGTTCTAAATTATACACAGACTTTAAAGCTATCTTCAGAAGACAGTAGGGATTTGATAATGTATCTTTCAAATTGCTTATATATCTATGTAAAAGGCTTGCTAATTTAGCTTTCTTTGGGAATAATTTCCACTTAGAAGTACTTATGTGTTTCATTTTAACATGTTATAGCAAATATTGTTTTGTATACTTTGGTTCTGTGTTTAGAATACAGTGCCAACTAGGTAGGGTACATTGAAAATCTCTTTCATATAAAGTCCAATTTTATGACTTGCCTTAGACATTAAATTAAATTTAGACATTAAATCATTAAATCACTGGATCATCACATCACATGGATTCCATATTTTCTATTAAAATGGGAGAGTTTTCATTTCCTGAAGCTTTCTGTTGAAGCAGGTCAGGTCAGGTGAAGAAAGCTCTAACATTTCCATGGCTGAGGGTAGCTGGTGGAGTGTGATGCCTAAGTAAAGCCTCAGGGAAGAAGGGATTTCCACAAGAGGTTGTACTTATGGTTCCAAAAATCTCGGACTCATTATCCTGGTGACCTAATGGATAAGAATGTCCCTCTTTTCGATGAGGTCTCCAGTTTAGATGAATATGACCTGCAGTAGCTAGTGGAAAGTCAAGGTCTGGTTTGTTTCTTGATTTGATTTTTTTGAAAGAATAAAGGCTCTGATCTCAAATTAAAAATGGTGTCTTTATTTCAATTGAAGCAAGCAATCACTTTGAGTTCAGGATGACCAATATGCAATTTATAACATCTGACGCAATTTTTTTCCTGCAACCTCCTGAGGGTAGAGGACAGTACTATTTAAATTCACCTTTTTTCATTAACTTTCAGACCTCCATCAGAGCAAGAATATAAGCATAGTCATTGTCATGCATCACCAACACATTGAACCACTGTCATGTTAAATGCTTGTGTACTGGTTTTTTTATTTATACCTACTATTTATTTGCTGAAAGTTATTTTTCTAGGTGTAAGTATAATGTTGTAATCCAGACAACATTCTGTGTGCCTAAGACAGGGGTCCTTAAGGGTTCTCCCTCACAGGGTTTGCCAGCCTGCAGAGAGAGTGCACAAGGCCCATCTACTGTCAGACTTGGTGGATCATCATATCTGGAAGATTTTCTTCAAATCAGATGATAAAACATTTGTCAATAGGGACTGAATTAATGTTATCTATAAACAGTACATTTTATCTATAAACATGTTATCTATAAACATGTACATTTACACATGACACAGTATAAGGTTAGATAGTGTTTTTGAAACAAATTCCCAGCTTCTTCATAAAGAGGAGGTGATAATCCAAACCACATAGTTAAAAATACAGTTTCTTGTATGTTGTGCCTCAATGCATGTGTCCTGGACTGTCTGCCCTGGCAATCCACCTCTAGCTTCAGGGCCCTTATCACCATTTCCTGGGATTTCCTTAAACACTAACAAAACATTTATTAATCACTTCATTCCTGCAGAAGATTTTACTTTCCTCAGATTGGCTATTAAAAGTGAGCTCTTTATTTGTAAATGAAAACAACTCACTGCGATTCAGCACACTGTTATCTCACTGTTATTTCAATTGAAGCAAATGTAATCACCGTAGCAAAGTGTTATTGTATTCTTTCCCAGGTCTTCGTGGAAAGTAAGAGTGTTCTGTGCTGAGGACTGAGAAGGACAATTAAAAAAATTCACTGACAAGAACAGTCATTTTCTTTCTTGAGTCTGGCCAGAAATAGATTTACCCCATTTTGCACAACACTCTGTCAGCAACACTTCGAAATCATTGCTTAATCCCTTTAGGATGGAGTGCACAAGAGGGAACTGTGCAGGCTTAAAGAGTAACTTTTTTTTTCCAGTGAAAAAAAGCAGTACCCAGCATTTTTTTTTTTTTTTTCTGTTTAGTAGATGATGACAGTTGGCTTATGCCAGTTATGTTTAGGTATTTAAAATTAATTTTTTTATTCATTAGGAGCCAAATATGCCTTTTGAGAAAGTTTTGCTTTTGTATTCGTAACTTTTTTGGGAGGATGCCTCAGGTAGCTCCTACAGGCCTGACTAAAGTGTAGCAGAGGTAGAGACAGTTAAGAAGGGTTCATAGCACATACACTGTGTAAGTTAGTATAACTATTATGGAAAACAATATGGAGTTTTCTCAAATTTAAAAATACCACAACCATATAATCCAGAAATCCCACTTCTGGGATTATATCCAAAGGAAATGAAATCTATACTTTGAAGAGATGTCTGCACTTCCATGTTTATTACAGCATTATTCACAATAGCTAAGACATAAAACAATGTAAATTTTTATTGATGGATGAATGGATAAAGAAAATGTGATATACACATACCTATATAATATCATATTATTCAGTCATAAAAATAAGAAAATCCTTTCATTTGCAATGGTATGAATGAATGTAGAGGACATTATGTTAAGTGAAAAAAGTCAGATACAGAAAGACAAATACTGTATGATCTCAAATATATATGAGATCTAAAAAAGTTGAATTCATAGAAACAGAGTAGAATGGTGGTTATCAAGAGGTAGGGGATAGGAGAAATAGAGAGATGTTGGCCAAAGGGTACAGACTCAGTTATGAGATGAATGAATTCTGGTGATCTAATGTATAGAATGATGACAATAGTTAACAATACTGTATTGTGTACTTGAAATTGGCTAAGAGAGTAGATCTTAATTGTTCTCCCTACACATACAAGGTAACAATGTGAGGTGATGGATCTGTTTATCAACTTGATTGTGTTATTTCACAATGTACAATACATTAGATCATCACACTGTTTCCCATACATCAAGAACAGTATAAAAAATAAGCTACCAAGCTACAATTGTTAATATATAATTTTTGTTTGTCAATCATACTTCAATAAAGCTAGAAAAAAATAAGAAATGGCAGTGACTGTGCTGCAGGTTCAGCTCTTTCAAAGCTGGCAACAGAAGTGATGGCAGCACCGTAACTACATGATGGTGTGGACAGTGACGCGGAACAATTGATCCTTTCTGAGGCCCATGGCACATGCTGATGCCCTTCGGGTATTGGAAAGACATGTGAAGGTAAGGCTGGGCGGCTTTCTGTGTCTTTTTGAATTTGTTTAAGCAGTAAGATGACCTGCCTGAAGAGTATGGAGAACTGAGGGAAATGGAAAACTCAGAGGAATTTGATGGATATAAATTTAGATGGCAGTAAGTTATCCTTTTGGACAGGTCCTTGTATGACAGCAGATGACTAATGACTTAGTGGGTAAATTGATGGCGAGCTTGGATATAGAGTATTAGAGTGATCTTGGAGAGTGTCCCAAAGTATACTAAATTGGGATTTTGTTAGTTAAGAAACGGATTTTTAAAATATTCATTGTTTAGGAAGAACATGATATCAATGGGAAGATTAGAAAGCAATGAAGGTAAGGAATACTGAGATGTTACTGAGGTCAATATCATGGAAGGTCATTACTATGTTTTCTAGAGAACAGTTCCAGAAAATATAAAGTTTAGTTGCCAGGATGATCAGACTATTGGACAAACCTCATGTAGACGTTGGTTCTTAGGTATTTGAGTCTTTTTGTATTGTTCTTTGTACTGAGGTGATCTAGTAACCTGCTCTTTTTTCATAATACTTACATGAAACCCAGTATAAATTAATATTAATTTTTGTATATTGGTTATTTTGATTCTCATGTTAATAGTTACATTGTGAGAGGGGCAGTGGTTTAACAAGACAATCTGTTAGGGCTCATGTGGAATGAACATTGGAAAGCTTTATTAATAGTTAACATGCAGATTGGCAGTGGCTCCTTTCCTTAGCAGATATGTCACATGTCAAGAGTCACAAATGATGAGATGAGAGACATGGGGGTTCTTCAGTCCAGTGAGTGCTCACTCTCAGCATGTTGCAGTGTTTTGCAGTTCATATGCATTGCTTATGTAGATCAATGGATTATAGTCCAGATGCAAATAAGAACCCCCACAAAATGGACATGTGGTTTAACAAGAATTTTACCAAAGAATTTTGGCTTGAAGATAAACTAGTTATGCTGGGAATAACAAGGAAATCACAAAGCTGACACTCCTAGTTATAATTTTAACACTTTATCAATCACATCATAAAACAATCACAAAGTTTGAAACAATCAAGAACAGTATAAAAAATGAACTACTAATCTACAATTGTTAATGTAGATTAACAATCTCATTAACAATTAACCAATCTCATTCACAGTACATATTATGCCAAATAATAATAGGGAAGGACAGTAGTACATATATATATTATAAATAAATAAGTATACATGGATTAAGAGTGGGTACTCCAAATTTTTTTCCAAGGGGATGCATATGTGGCTAAAAAGTTTGGAGATCACTGCTCTCCATTATTTCTGTAGTGTTCATACTCAAGTGTGCTTTTCAACCTTCCAACACCTATTTAAAGTTATTAAGATACTTAGATTACAACTCTCAGTTCTATTAGAGAAAATTACACGTATGTTATGAAGCCTTGACTATAATAAGGCTGGGGTGCTTATTGCTCCTCTGAGCTTCCAGGCACCGAATCACTTACAATTTACTTCTCTAACTGTTTATATTGTTCAGCTGTGTGTGCCTGCTCTTCCCAAGAGGCTCCCTTGCCAGCAACAGCCCCCTCTTTTTTCTATTATTAGGAAGACTATAATTTTCAGTCTAAAAGGCAAGACAAAGTATGTAATAGCGTAACTCTTAGAGCATATTTTGAAAATCTAGAATGTATGATTGCTATGGCTAAAGTGTTATGTATGGTGAATCCTAGGCAAATAAAAGCTCAAAATTACTCTGTTAATTGAGACAAAGAGTCTTTTCAAGTGTTACTCTACTATGCAAAGGGATCAGTATCTGTGTTGCGTTTGTTAAACACGCCATGCACTCAAACTTCAGAGGAGTTTTTTAACGCTTGTGTTCAGTCATAATATGACTCACAATATGTAAATGAGGAAGCAATCATGTCTGCACGTTAAAAGGAGCTGGATCTGAGATGGAGACAAATTTTGCATGTTTTATGTCCTATGTTCCTAATTATTTGATTAGAGTTGATTACTCTTCAGTTCCACTGGGAAATGTAATTGGGTAGGCATCTGTAATTTGGTTTTGTGTGTTTGTTTTGGTGCGTGCGTTTGTGTGTTTTCAGTTTTCCTCCCTATACTTACTTGAATAAGCAGACACTGAAAGAGAAGATAACTTCCATCCTATCATGACAGCTCAGGGATTTTTCCCATTTATCAACTGATTTATTGTAGTCCTTTCAATAGCTTTTTAGTTGCTTATTTTATAACCAGTCATCCATATCCATCTTTAAGTTATACTTTGCTTTTATAATGGCTTAGAAAAATATTATTTAAAAAATATTTTATCCAGAGATCATTGCATACAAGTATTTTTTGCTAAATAAGTTTTGTATAATAATAAATTATCCAATAAAAAAGTATAATGAATTATACCAGACAGGTAATAAGCCCAAGGCATATCTTTGAAAGAACTCAGAATCCATAGTACAAAGAGAAGTGTCAATTTTTATTTAATAAGGACTTTTATCTTATTACCAATAGATTTCATTTTATTTGTTATGAATGATATTACAGAGTCACTAAATAGTTTTTTTCCTAGAGCAATGAGCTGAATTAGCAAATGTCAATTATAGTAGGTTCAGATTGACCAGACACAGATCACATTTGGGTAAATCAAACAAGGTTGATTTTTCTGGAGGCATAGCAACATTGTCCAATGACAGATGGAGGTACAAGTTTCCAGGTCACCTAAAAAGGACCTCCCCAGCAGCTACACTGTTGTGGATGAGAAGTTGGAGTGACTGTTGGTTACATCAAAACTTCTAGAAGCTCAGTGCTTCCTCCCATGCCCAGCCTTTTATACCTGAAGCTGGAGCAGCAGGTATATGTAGTTTGGACGTAAGCTGGGAATGCTCATCTGAGCCAGATGCATCTCATTCATGATGGTGTTAAAACAGTGGTTCTCAACCTTCTGGCCCTTTAAATACAGTTCCTCATGTTGTGACCCAACCATAAAATTATTTTCGTTGCTACTTCATAACTGTAATGTTGCTACTGTTATGAATCGTAATGTGAATATCTGATATGCAGGATGGTCTTAGGCGACCCCTGTGAAAGCACACTTAGGCTTGAACACAATGCTCATTTATCACCTTAGGCTACCTGAGCTCTTACTAGTAAGCCTGTGCTTCCTGGTTTCCTGAACAAAGAGTACAAAACAAGGATCGGGTCAGTTACCCAGACAATTCCAGACTGAGGCTAAAGGTCTTGAGATAATTAGTAGGATCACCCATACATGTCTACCATAAACCAAGAGGAAAATCTAAATTAACTGTAATCAATCAACCAAGAGATATCCAGAACCTACATTTGGGGCATATTTTTCTCAGGCATTTCCAAAATAAAATCATACTAGGATACTATTTAATAACTTGCTTTTAGCTTAATAAAATATTATTGACCTCTTTTCACATTAATAAATATTGGTCTACAATTATGTAATTATTTTAATGACTGCATAATGCTCTATGATATGTTTTAGCATTTATGTTTTTAATCCTTCTGTTACTATAAAACCAGAGGCCCAGTGCACAAAATTTGTGCACAGGGGTGTGTGTTCCTCAGCCAAGTCTGCACCCTCCCAAATCTGGGACCCCTCAGGGAACATCCCTCTCACAATCCGGGACTGCTGGCTCCCAACTACTTGCCTGCCTGCCTACCAGATCAATGCCTAACTGCTCCCCTGCCAGCCTGGTTGCCCCCAACTGCCATCCCCTGCCAGCCATCTTGTGACCACAGGGGGGCAGCCATCTTGTGTGAGGGCGTGATGGTCAATTTGCATATTACCTCTTTATTTTACAAGATTGCTATGTTGAATCTCCTTGTAGTTATACCTTTTAGCTAGATATGTTGCAAAATTAATTTTTTCCTCTCCCCTATAAAATTCTTTTACACATTTAGTATACACATTTAGTATAAATACAACTCTTAACAATGTTAGATGCTTCATAAAGGGTGAATTTTAACTCTGGGCAGTCTGGTTAACAAATAATTATTAGAAATTGTCTAAGGGGATTGGGTGGTCATAAATGAAACTAATTTAACCAAGAAAAAATAATATTTAGAGCAGAGAGGATGTTTTTTCCTTTCAGGTCAATTTGTTGAGGTATACTTTATATGCAGTAAAACTTACCCTTTTTAAAAAGTGTATGACTCCATGAATGTTGATACATTCACATAATCAGGTAACATCTTTTTAACCTTTCCCTCACCCTAATGTCCCTTCAGCCCTCTTTGTAGTCATTCCTCTATCCCAACCTCAGCCCCTGGCAACTACTAATCTAGTTTCCTATTTTGTAGTGTTGCCTTTTCAGAACTATCATAAAAATGGAACCATGCAGTATATAGCCTTTTGAGTCTGGCTCCTCTTATGTAGCAGGATACACTTGAAATTCATCCACATCACTGCATGTATCAGTAGTTTGCTACTTTTTATATTACTCACCAGTTGATGGGCATTGAGTTGTTTCCAGTTTTTGGCAGTTATGAATAAAGCTGTTAAAATATTTGCATACAGATTTTTATGTGGACATATATTTTTATTTCATTTGGGTAAAATTTTAGGATTAAGTTTGCTGGATTGTATGGAAGTGTATTTTTAACTTTTTAAGAAACTGCCAAACTTCCACACAGGCTGTATTATTCTGCATAACCATCAACAGTGTATGAGAGTTCCAGTTGTTCTCTGTCCTCACCCACACTTGGCATTGTCAGTTTTTAATTTATCTTTTCTCTTTAAATTTTAGATATTCTAATAGTTGTGTAATAGTATTTCCTTGTGGCTTAAATTTGACTAAACACTGTAATGACTAAAGATGTTAAACACCTTTTCAGGTACTTTTTCTTGCCATCTATATATATTTCTTGATGACATGTCTGTTCAAGTCCTTTCCCATGTTTAAAAATTGGATTTTTTTATTATTATTGAGTTTTGAGTGTTATTTATGTATCTTGAAATATAAGTTATTTTAACCACTCTTTTTTGAAAAGGCTATTAGAAAGATATATTTTGGGGACAGTGTAATAAGACCTTCAAAAATCTTCTTGCTCATAAAGCAACAAAAACACCAGTGACAAGTGTGAAAATCAACCTTTTTAAGAACTCTGAAAATTAACCAAAGACATGCAACAATTTGAGGGTCATTTACCAAGAAAAATGACAACTATCTATAAGAACAAGCATTATGACATTTTAACTCGCTCTATTCCAATCCCCTTTTCCAAGCTCTGCAGTAGCCTTGAAAATCAGCAGCCTCACAAGCCTGGTAGTTAGTGAAACTAGCAGTCTGGCAGCCACTGAAGAGGAAGAATGTATTGGAGTTCCCCTAAAAGCTCCACCTCCAGGGAATTGTCAGTATTGAATGTGTGTGGGAGCTTATGTGAAACTAGAGGCCTGGTGCACAAAATTCATGCATGGAGGGGGGTGTCCCTCAGCCCGGCCTGCACCTCTCCAATCCCAGGACTGTGAGGCATGCCGCTGTCCTTCTCCTGGGCCACAACCTGGCTGGTCCTTATTCCTCTCTCGCTAGCTCATTTGTGCCTGCCTGGTCCCCATTCCTCTCTCGTGAGCTCATTTGTGCCTGGATGGTCCCCATTTCTCTCTCCCCAGTGTTGAGTGTCTGAGCAGTTCTGGAGCAAGGGTGTGAGGGCATGATGACCATTTGCATATTAGCTCTATTATATAGGATACTGGAAAAGACCGCTTCTCAGGAGTTGTCTCTGTTTGACTTCATTTTGAGCTCACTCATAGACAAAAGCCCTTTTCCTCAGATGTTTGTCAAAAATAAAATAATCAGCAGCACTTATTTAATGTGCAGCTGCCTGAGATAATAATACCAAGCAGTGTCAACAAGAGGCTGGCCCAAAATCTGAATATTAAAATAGTGTGGGGAAGGAGATGTACAGAGGGGGCTTAGGAAAGCTTTGACATATTTCTGGAGTTGTAGCAGGCTATGTGCATGTGCTGGGCTTTGTAGTAACCAGGAAAAACCTGAGGACATCCTAATTTCTTACCTTTGGTTGACCTTGAGGCTGTGCCCAAGCAGGAAGTAAAGGCTGAGGCAGATTTTCAAACTGTCAGAGCATTGAAATCATGCTCCAACACATACACAGAGCCCCTCAACAAAGGTGGGGATCCCCTGGTTCAAGGCATTCAAAGAAATTTCTGTTCAGTCATTAGCTGATCACTAACTGAGTTACATGAGCTGAAATGCCAGCTGCTGCACCTGACGAAGGTCACAGACATTACAGAATGTACAACCCAGAAAAGTCACCATCAAACAGCAGCAGCAACAATAAACAGCAAAAACAAAATATCCTGATGAGGTTGTAGGAATCTTATTTTCAGAATTGCCACATTATATTATTTAAAGTGTCTAGTTTTCAACAAAAATGATAAGACATGTAAAAAACAGGGAATTATGGCCCATTCATAGAAAAAAGTGCTCAGTAGAAACTGTCCCTGAAGAAGACTTCAGCACTATATATAAATGAACTAGGTCTAAAAGAGATATACAAAATACTCCACCCAAAAAAGCAAGTTCTTCTCAAGTGCACAATGAACACTTGCAGAAAGCCCATATGTTCGGCCATAAAGCATGTCTCAGTAAGACCCAGAAGGCTTCACTGGTGAATTCTATGAATGTTAAAGAACAATACATGCAAATCACAATTTCTTCCAAAATTGTAGAAGAGAATCACTTCCCAACTCATTCTGTGAGGCCGGTTTGGGTATCTGGTAATCAGATATCATAAGACAAAGACATTAGAGGTAATGAGAACCATAGGTCAATAGCCCTTATAAATATAGATGTAAAAATTTCAACCAAATATTAGCAAACCAAATCCAATAACATATAAAAAGGATAATACCATGACCAAGTGGGATTTACTCCAGGGTTGTGAAATTATTTAGCAACTGAAAGGAAACAGCAGAGTGAAAGGCAACCTATAGAATGGGAGAATATATTTGCAAACCATTTATCTGGCAGGGAGTATATTTCCAACATATGTAAAGAAGTCCTAAAACTCAATAGCATAAAGCCCCAAATAACCTGGCCAGAAATGTGCAAAGAATTTGAATATCCAAAGAAGACATACAAATGGCTGACAGGTGTGTGAAGAGCTGCTCAACATCACTAATCATCAAGAAAATGCAAATCAAAATTACAGTGAAATATCACATCGCATTTTTTTAGGATGGTTAATTTTTTTTAAATAAAAGATAAGTGTTGGCAAGGTTGTGGAGAAGTTGGAACACATGTACACTGTTGATGGGAATGTAAAATGGTACAGCGTTTAAGGAAAACAGCATAAACATTCCATAAAACATTTAAAATATAGCTGCTATATGATCCAGCAATCCCACTTCTGGGACTATATATCCAAAATAATTGAAATTGGGATTTCAAAGAGATATCTGCAGTCCCATGTTCATTACAGCATTATTCACAATAACTAAAATATGGAAACCCCATGTCCATCGACAGGTGAATGGATAAAGAAAATTTGATACATACATACAATGGAATATTATTCAGCCTTAAAATAGAAGGAAATATTTACCACTTGCAACAACATGGATGGATGTGGAAACACTCTATGTTAAGTGAAATAATTAGTCACAGGAGGACAAATACTGCAAAAACATACACTTCTATAAAGTATCTGAAACAGTCAAGCTTATGGAAGGAGAATAATGTTTTCCAACCAGTGGGGGAGAAAGAAATAGAAAATTGTTCAATGAGTATAAAGTTATACAAAATAAGTTCTAGAGATTCACTGTACAGCATAGTGCCTATAGTTAACCATATGGTGTTTTATACTTAAATGTTTGTGAAGAGGGTACATTTCACATTGTGTTCTTACCACAGACAAAAACTTCCCCCCAAAATCCAACCCTCCAAAAAGAAACCACGAAGGGACAGAAGAAGACTTTTGGAGGTGATTGTGGTGACAGTATCACAGGTGTATGCATATGTCTAACTCATCAAATTGTATACATTAAATGTGTGCAGTATTTTCCATATCAATTATACTTCAGCAAAGCAGTAGATAGACATCCAGTCAATGTCATATAATAGTAGAATAAAAGACAAAAAAAAAAAACCACCGATATTCTCAGGAGACACAGAAAACACATTGACAGAATTCAACATTCTGTCATGATATAAACATTCAACAAACCAAGAATGGAAGGGAACTTCTTTAGCCTCGTAAAGGAATACATGAAAAAACTCACAGATAACACTCCAGTCAATGGTGAAAAACTGAAAGATTTCCCCTTACCTAAGATAAGGAACAATTCACAATGTCCACTCTCATCACTCTATTCCACATTGTATTGGAGGTTCTAGCCAAGACAATTAGGCTAGTAAAAGAAATAAAATACATACAGATTGGAAAGGAAGAATTAAAACTATATATTTGCAGATGACATAATCTTGTATATAGAAAATTCTAAGGATCACCCACACAAATGTAATAATGACTGACATTTCTTGGGGTACTCAGCTTGTACTTTCTACAAATTATTCAGTATAATCTTTACAACAGTCCTATGGTACATCATGATTCCATTTAATAGATGGGAAAGTGGAGGCATGGGGATTAACTAAGTATCCCAAGGTCACATAGCTAGTAAATGCCTGAGCTGGGATGTGATTCTAGGGGCTCATTTTTAACTCTTAATCTATATGTGTTTATGTTACATGTTTCTATAGTATTGTTTAGTATCTGTAATTCAAAAAGGTCATCTTATAGAGAGGTAAGCATGCACATCAAAACAGCAATATAGTAACACAGCAATGGATGTATCCAATTGCTATGGTGATGCTACAAAAAAGGGGCATGAATGAAGCTAAGATGAAATTCGAAGGATGAATGGGGTTTGAACACAAACACAGGTATAGGGCAGTCTGCACTAAGGGAACTCTGTGAATAAAAACATGATGGTGGAAAAGTGCAGGAAAAGTTCTGTAATGACACATAGCATGATTTCGGTGTAGAATGTGCAAGAAGCAATAATGGGGACAATGGCTGGAAGGATGTGTGTAGACCAGATGTGGAGGGCCTTAAATGCCAAGCCAGGAATTTGGACTTGATTTTATCGGCAGTGGGTGCCATGGGAAATTTTGATCAAGGGCTGTGAATTAATTCAATCTGGTAGTACTGAGTAAACTTTGTCTGACTGGAGGAATCATCTGAAAATATAAAAATATAAGATCATAAGTCCTTCTGCCATTTATTCTGATTCAGTAGGTCTTGGGCAAGGCCTGGACGCCTGTGTTAAAAACAAACAAACAAACAACGCATGTGATCCTTATGATCAGGATTGTATGGGCAACCCTAGCATAAGGAAGGCCTGAAAGCAGGAGAGAAGTTGGGAGCCCATTGCTATAGTTTGAATGAGAGGTAGTGGACAGTTGCAGACTTGGCGGTGCCCTTCCTGATGGCACGGGAGCAGATAGACTCACTAGCTGTGATAGTGGTCGAATTAATAAGGTTTCGTGCCTGAATATAAAAGAGAAGGGAAACACAATGACTAGAAAGAGTGTGGCCTGGATTTCTGGAAGATGCGAGTGCCGTTGACCTCATTGGAGAATCCAAGAGTGGGAGAAACATCTGTAAGCTTGAATATAGCAGTGCTAATTTTGAGATGCAAGTGGAGATTTCTCCATGCAGTTGGAATGCGAGGTCTGCATCCCTGGAAAGGGTTTGGGAGCCGAGGTATAGATTTGAGAGTCATCAGACAAAAGTTAACAATTCAGGACATGTGACTAGATACCAAATGGATGAAAACTGTCTATAAAACTTTGGGGAAACAAGAAAGAGAAAGGGAGGAACAATCTGAGAACAAAGAAAGTTGTAAATGAGTGCAGTGTTAGGAAATCAAGGGATAGAAAACTTTAAGTCTTAAATGATAAATGCACACACTTCTGTTTCATGCTATTGGCCTTGCAATTTAGTTGTTACTTAATTCTTAGAGTCATGGCAGACATGGGAATATGTAACATAAATGCAGCTGGATAGTCAGATTGACAAGGAACTTTAGAGAGGTGCCAGAATTCTGAGTAATTCTTCCTCTTTCTCATAGTCTCTTGAAGATTAAAATTGCATATATAAATCTTTTATTGCCTGGCTAATTCAAAGTGGTTTATTTGTATAGTATACCTTATTCTTTCAATTGGCCAATCATTTTTATTTAGGGTGGGGCAAAGGAGGTTTACAGTAGTTCGTATAGAAAATAAAAACCCTACTTTTGCCCCACCCTATATATGTGGTTTTTAAGTTTCTTGTAATAATTCAAATTTATGTAATTTTGAAAGCTTGTTCTATGCATTGCTGTGCCATTTTATATCATGCTGTTGTCATAGCAACTGGTTATATCCACTTCCTTTTCACCTGAATCTCTCAGTCCCGTCACTGAAAATTACATGCAAATGTGAGCTTCCATGTGGTATAGGAAGGGTAGGATGAATGGGGAACTTTTGATTTGCTTTTTCTGTGATAAGAAGGTTAAAATTCAGAAGACTCAACACCAGCATGTATTTTGCAGAAAGTTAGAGAAGGGACAAAACCTTGATTGGAAGCAATAAACAATGGTAGTGGGAAGAAGGGAGGTGGGCTAATCTCTGGGGCCTGAGGAGGAAAAAAGTAAGAGGGTGACAGGAAAGCATCCCAGACTGAGGAGTGGCCTGAGGCTGTAATGTGGCAGGAGGCTGTGGACTCCCAGGCTCACCCACTCTGAGCCCTGCAAGTGTCTGTGACTAACTGTCTCAGTTTACAGAACAACCAGCACCAACTAGAAGCTGGAGGCATCCCCTTTCTGTCTCGGAGATAGGAAACCATGATGTGCTGGGAGAGACTCCACCCCTTACCCAGGCAGGGCTGTAGAGGCGAGAAGAGGACTTTTGCAGTGGGATACATTTTCCCATTGTAGCATTTCTGAAATCTGTAGGGAAAACTACAATATTGTAGTCAGCTACCTTCTGAGTTTAACAGGCTTCTGTAGAACAGTCTGAGAGATACAATACAAGGATTTCAAGTATGGCCCCTGGAACTCATGTGGATCTGAGTTTAAATTCCTGCAAGAACACTTATTCCTTGTGTGACTTTGGGCAAATTACTTAACCTTTCAATGCCTCAGTTCTCTCCTTTATAAAATGGGTATAATTACATCTTCCTCATTCATTTTAATGATTTGCTGACATTTTATGTATACAAAGCACTAAGCATCGCGTGTAGCATATAATAAAGGGTTAAATTGGTAGTTAATATGGTAAATGTATTCTAATTTCTAACAAGCACCTGGAAGAGACTTTCCTTACAGCTGCATCCACATGCTGCCGTGAAAAGCCCAGCTTGAATAACATGGCTTTGCTGTACTGGCGCATTCTTAGCAGCAATTTAAATGGGCATTCTGTAGTAGGGACAAGAGAAAACTGACTTTCTGTTAGCAAAAACTGGCTTTCTCTTAGCAAAAGTAATATACCTTGTTTTTCATGTTCAAAATATGAGGCTTTTTATATGTACTGAATATTATACAACACTTAAAACGTATTTAAAATAGTCTCTCAGTGTTCCATCATTTATTATTGGCTAGCATTAGCCATACTCATGAAGGACAGAGATACCTTACTGGGGGTTAGTTACAAAATCTTCATAAAAATGAACAGGGTGGGGCAAAGTAGGTTTACAGTTGTATGTGAAACAGTTATTCTCATATTATTACTTATTAATTATTGTACTATTTTCCATTTGAACAACTATAAACCTACTTTTGGCCTACTCTGTATAGAGCAAATAAAAATCATTTCTTATTTCATCTCTCTCTGAGATGTGTGGAGGAAAATACATGCCCTTTGTTTTGGCTCTAATTAATCTGGTCCTTAACAGTTAAAAAATGAACTGTTAACTCTATATGATTTTATGCTTCCCTCAAGATTTAGAGTGTGTTTAGGTAAAGTTCACTTTCTAGAGGTAAAAATGGTTAATTTTCAGATTTTCGTCCCTTTCTCTTCCCGTGTCTCTTGTAGAGATTGTTTTTGATGTTTGGGGAGAGGAAAGTGAGGTGAGACCATGTGGTGGGCAGTGTCTGTGGCTTCTGTGTTATCTGGGACGATGATCACCATCAGCAGCCTGCAGGCCGTCTGCCTCCCATGACTCAGAGTTGGCTTTTCGCCCTCTGTGAGGGAGAGGGACTTCCATGCTAGTTCCCATAGTGCGGAGAAATGACCCAAGGTTGACCCCCAATAATTCCAGTGTTCATATGTTAGTGCAATCCTCTCCCCTTGATTTGGGGTGAGACCTGTGAATTGCTTCTAACCAACAGAATGTAGCAAAGGTTATGGGATGTTATGCCTGTGGGTCTGAGTTTAAATTCCTGCAAGACCACTTACATTATATGGCAAAGGTGAAAGGATATTACAGATATAATCAAGATCTTGAATCAGTTAGATTTAGTAAATATAAGGAAGGTTATCAGGCGAGCCCGATTTAACCAGGTGAAAGTCCTTAAAAGAAGGACCGGCACTCCCTGAGGTCAGAGACTCCAAGCAGCAGAGACTCTCCTTGTGGATCTGATGACATAAGCAGCATGTTGTTGATACCCATGTGGCAAGGAACCATGGGTGGCCCTGGATCTGAAGGTGGCCTCAAGCTAGCAGCCAGCAAAAATCTAGGGCCATGATGGAATGAATGCTACCAACAATGTGAATGAAGGGGGAAGATGATCATTTGAGGCCTTAAAAGAAAAAAGCAGCCTGCCAACACCTTGATTAGCAGCCTTGTGAGACCCTGAGCAGAGGACCCACATAAGCAATGCCTGAACGCCTGACCACAGAAACTGTGAGATAAAACGTGTATTATCTTAACCTGCTAAATTTGTGGTAATTTATTACATGGCAACAGAAATCTAATACACCTGCAATATCTACCTTCCCACAAGCAGTTTCCTGTCTCTGAAGTTAGCTCTGTCTCTCATTCAGCTGGAACCTGACCTGCTCTGTGCTCTTGCCTCAGGACCCCTCTGCCCCCACGATAGCGCACCTTCTGCCAGTCTCCTTGGCTGTTCTTCAGCTACTTCTGTGTCTCATCTGTGCCACAGGAGAACTAGGTGTGTTGTTGACTCAAAAGTGGGGTTGGTTTGCCCAGTATCTAGACAGCCAAATAAACTGACATTGGGTTACACTGAAAGAAAAGAGAGCATATATTTCAAAGGTACTGCTGAAAGAACAGAAAGCTGACGGTCAAAGACCTGAACTTCCCAATTCTGAGTCTTTTAAGAGAAAAAGAAGAGGAAAGGGAAAAAAATTATGAGTAAGGGGTTCGGGATCATGGGCTGTGTGTATTGGTCAGTTATGATGTAAGCTTCCATGATCTTCTTAATCTGATTTATTTCTCCCTTGGTGTCATCCTGTCTAAGGACTTCATTACTGGGATCAAGAGGTCTGTATGCTTACAGTCAGCCCAAAGTTCTGCAACCCGCTTTGGGATTGTGTGTCAGAGATGTTACCTCAAGAGAAGGAAAACAGATCTATATATCTTGTGCTTAGTGGGCTACATCCTTTTCTTATCTCAAGCAATATACTGCCTGAAACCTGTTTCACAGGCAGGTTTCAAGACTTCTGGACATGGCTGCATTCTTTCCTAATCTTTAATTAGAAATCATGACAGCCAGCCAACCAGGGCCAAAGGTATTGTTTTTAAGTTCCTCTGGCCGGGCAAATCATCAAATGAACAGCGACAGATTAATAGGAGAAAATGTATACAGTCTATTTTATGAATTCATACTTGGGGGGCCATAAGAATAGAGACCCAAAGAAATATTGAGTTGTTGAGGTTTACGTTCCATTCTGAAGCTAGGGATAAAAGGGTTGTGATCTGAAATTTTATAAAGGATAGAGCCCCGGTGCATGAATTCGTGCATGGGTGGGGTCCCTCAGGGTGGCCTGCAGGGATCGGGCCGAAACTGGCAGTCCAGCACTGCCTGCCTCTCCTGTGTGCCACTCCCGCTCATCCTGGTCCCACTGCGCCTGCCACGAGCTCGTGCCCAGTCAGTCCTGACTGGAAGAGGCTTGCACCGCCATAGCGGTGCTGCCGTGAGCCCTGTGCCTGGCATCTGTCCCGAGGGGAGTAGGGTGGGGGGCTGGGACGTGATCGGCCCTCCCAGTGGGTGGTGGGACGCCCTTGCTGGCCTGGGATCTGGATCCCTCCCGCTGACATTCGCGCTGGTTGTTGGGAGCCATCTGGCGGCCACTTTTATATAATTTCTTCCTTGTGGAGTGCCTAGGGAGGGGAAATGGCTGCAGTGCCCGAGGCCGACTTCCAGGAGGCTGGCAGCACTGTTGGGATCATGCCGGCGGTGCTGGTCTGTCTGTGCCTGGCCAATTCTCCGGAGATTGGGCCTGCAGGACTACTGAGGGAGTGAGTGGCTGCCAGCTAGCAGGACAGGTCAGTCAGCTGAGTGGTGCTCCCACTGTGGGAGTACACTGACCCCCAGAGGGAAGCTCCTGCATTGAGCATCTGTCCCCTGGTGGTCAGTGTGCATTATCTCGACCAGTCGACTAGTCTTTCCATGGTTCAGCCTCTTAGGCTTTTATAGGAAAGGCATCACATAACTGTGGAAAAGCAAATGTTTGGTAGATAAATGTTTGCTGGGCTATCTCCATGTAAATGACCCAAAGCAGGCCCATGAAAAAGGTGAAGGGATTAAGCAAAAAATAAAAAATAAATAAAATGAAACAAAAAAATTCCTTTGAGTCAATTAAAAGTTTTTTTCCTGAACCTTTTGTTTCTTAATTAATCATCTTAAAATTAATATCCCAAAAGGCATATGTTGGGGTGGCAAACTATGCTTCCCTTCACAGAGGAGCCATGCCTCTTCCTGATACTGATGTAGTTAGCTAGCCCTTAGTAACAGGAAAGGAGCAAAAAGGAGGCCACGCAGAATAAGCATGGCCATCTGGGCAGCTTCTCAGGAAGCTGCAACTTCACACTCCCCAGGGAACCACTGCCCATTTCCTACAGATCCCTAGAGGAAAGGGTCCAACAAAGGGGGTTATGGGTACCTGCTCAGTGAGTGGGGTGACACAGGGAAAGTGCCAGACAGTCAAGCCTGGGTAACTTGGATTGGATATAGTAGGCAGGGCCATTGCAAGCCCACAAAATGTTGGAGATACATAATCCCCTAAAAAAGGCGCTTGCTCTCTTGGCGCCCTCTCTCTCAACTCTCTGATTCCTTTGACTCTGCACCTGCCGGTGTTGCCTCCATGGCCATGTGGCCACGTGAACCACACACAATGGACTGATGGACGACAGCGGGTAACAGAAACTAAGCTGGTCTGATGCTGGACTGGTCACTGCTCCAAAGTGAAGTGAACACTCTGGGCACTGGCGTTGATGTTAGTCCTGCGGAAGGCAAAACGGGGCTTCTTCCTTGGCAGGACAAAGGGAAACGGGACCTTGGAAACTCAGTGGTTTGATTCCACAGAAATACAGCTTCTGACAATATCTCATTCTCCCCTGCGAGTGTCAGAAAATTCCTTTTCTCAGGATATCACAAGAAGATACTCCCACTAGCAACTGGTGGAGACTAGGACCTCTCCCACTGATAACATTATGAGGGCTAATTTAACAAGTCTAACTAAAAGCTAATTTCGAATATACCTAGTCTTTTGAGAAAATTAATCAAGTTCCCAGGTAATTACTGAAAGGGCGAGGGCTACGCCCTCCATCTTACCCTGGATCCTCCATGTTGGGGCAGAGGCCATGTGCTCAGAAAAGTGCCTTCTTCCCGAGCCCAGGCCCCTGCTGGCCACGCCCAGGATTTCTTTGAACTAACCAATGACAAGCAAGGGATGTGCGTGCCATAGAGATGACCACATCCTGTGTAACAAGACCCGACTTGCGCCTGGCCAATTGGCAGGGCCACAGCCAGCTCCCCTCCCCTCACTATTAAAGCCCTGATTTTCACACGGGACTGCATCGACTGGAGGCCCGGGTCGGGTTAGCTAACTCAATAAAGGACCTTCTGCTTTTGCATCGGACTGGCTCCCTGGCATGGTTTCTTGGGGATCTTGAATTCTGGGCATAACAATTACCAAACAAGGTCAAATGCATCTAAGTGTGTCTACTTTTGACTTCTTATTACAGAAAAACTAAAAGATACATTTGAATCTGTTAATAAAAATGTTCTGTGCTTTGTTGTTGACAGCTTCCCTCTTTTTTCTGAAGAGCAACTCATGACATGTTTTATGACATTATCCATAGCTATTAAGGAGGAAGCATGAGTCCTGTGACCCTGTGCTATGTCTCAGATTAGTGGCTGGGCTATCACTACTTACTGCTTAATCGGGTCCTTGTTGTGTTTTGGCACATCTCTAATCTTTAATTAGTACCTGCCAAGACTGTTGCCTGCCTTAGGACTCAAGTCACCCTTCTATTGTTGAGGAGCTGGAGGTGGAGGAGGAGGTGAGGGCTCACAGAGGGGTGCTTGCTCAGTTTCAGGTAGAACTGCTCAGAAATGCTAAATTGTAGCACCTCTCTTTACCTGACCAAACTGTACTGACAAATTGATGTGGCAGCTCCTCAGGTTGGTGTGAGCCCCACATGAGGAACCTTTCTTCAGGAGTCCTAAACAGAAAATGGGCTTTTCAGTGTTATCGTCTGATGCACAGAAATCAGGACACACTTCTGCTTATCTCACTGCCTTTCATCTCTTCTTCCACAATCTCCTTCGGGAGGCCATGGTGAAGCCTCCTTCCTGCCTCCCAGCACACATTCTCTTTCTTTGATAGAGCAGCCAGCTACATGCCTTCATTATCTCAAATGTGTTTTCTACTCTAGGGGAGAATTCTGAATTTGGCAGTTCCAGGCTGAATTGCAAACTCCAGGCTTGGTTGCTATTAAAAGAGAAGAGAGAGGAATTTCCAAACTCCTTCATCCATCCATCCATCCAATATTTGTTGAATGTCTACTGTGTACTGGGCTGTTTATGGGAGATGCAACAGTAAACAAAACAGAAAATGCTTGTTACCTGGGAGATTATAGTCTTTCAAAATGAATACCTGACATTCGAGGCTATTTCTTGCTGCATAATTTTATTTTGCATATAAGAAGCTTTCTCTTTTCAGTATTTCCATGAAAAAAGTCCCCAGTCAGATGCCAATGAAAGTGATGGTCTCTTACTAAAAAAGGCAGAAGAAAAGCACATTAACAATGTTCAAAATATTACCATCATTAAAAACATTTAAAAATGATGTTTTTCTGCATTTAGTGTTAGGAGTTTTGTTTTCTTTTTCATATTTTTTTCTGAAATCCTTTTTACCTTCTAAGTTTATTTAGTAGTTTTTCAAAAAAGACAATGTATTAGGAGACATATTAGATATAACTTTAGAATTTGAATAAAATGAGTGAAGTATTTCCAGGAATCTGTACTATTTAGTGTTTCCTCAGAGTTTTAGGTGATTGAGAGTATTGACCTGAAGTACCTATCAGCCGGCATGCCTCAGGTGCTGATGTGGCCTGTGGTTGTACTGTGAATCTTGTACATGTTCTCTGCAAAATAGTCAATAGAGGTCAGTTGGTACCAATGAGAAGTGTTTTCTAAAAAATTAATTTTACTGAAAAAATTTAACTTAATGTCATTATTTTGGCAAGAGGAGGCCACTTTCAATTTTATTAGTTATAGGAGTTATGTGTGGAAACTTGATATAATTGGTACAATATTTTCAGTATGTTCCAGTGATATTTTAGTACCTGCTATGGACTGAATGTTTGTGTCCCCTTCCGTTCCCCATTCATATGTTGAAACCCTGCTCATCAATGTGATGGTGTTTGGAGATGGGACCTTTGAGAGCAATTAGGTGATGAGTGTGGAGCCCCCATCATGGGTTAGTGTTCTTATAAGAAGAGACATTAGAGAGCTTGCTTCCTGTGTCTCTCTGCCATGTGAGGACTCAGTCGGAAGGCAGCCCTCTGCAATCCAGGAAGAGGGCTCTCATCAGAACCTGACCCTGCTGCACACGGATCGCAGATTTCCCAGCCCCTAGCCTAGGACTATGAGAGATAAATTTTTGTTATTTAAGCTCCCATGTATGGCAGTTGGTTACAGCAACCTGAGATAAGATATATTGACTATTGACTTCTAAAAGATTGGTTCTGGACTGAGCCGCACTTAAATTTTCGTGGTGTGTGTGCGTGTGTGTGTGTGTGTGTGTGTGTGTGTGTGTGTGTGAAGTGCCATTATACAAGTACATGGCAGTCTTCGCTGGTTTGGCTCAGTGGATCGAGCATAGACCTGCAGACCAAAGGGTCCCAGGTTTGATTCCAGGCAAGGGCACATGCCCGGGTTTTGGGCTCAATCCCCAGTAGAGGTCATGTAGGAAGCAGCCAATCAATGATTCTCTCTCATCATTGATGTTTTTATCTCTCCCTTCCTCTCTGAAAAAAAAATATTTTTTAAAAAAGTAAGTGACAGAGCTCTGGGTAGAGGTGTTTGGGGACCCACGTGGCAATTCCATTACTGCATTTCCTCTAGTTAGTGGCTAACAGAGGATATGGTGTCAGCATATGGTTATGATTTTGTTTGTGTCATTTACTGCAAATGTGGATACTGCAAAATAATAACCTTTATAACTAGGCTAGTGCAACAGCTTATAAGGTTAGGATATACTTAATGAGGGAAAGAAATGCCAAAAGGAAAAACTGATAAAGACACTAGGAAGTACAACCTCTTTTCTTTATACCACAAGATGTATGCTGAGTACTTTTTTCATGTAAAGACAGTATGGCAGACTCAGACAAGAGTTAAAAAAAATTAAAATAGCAAAATGCAACCAGTGTCATTCAGAAAATTTGGAACACTGTAATTCAACTATATTGTCTACCACTGGTAAAAATTTTTAATTTTCATGTACTTCACTGGTACAGCAACTATGCAGAGAAGGTAACCAATTGATATGCCAATGTGTAGTTCCATCTGGGGTAATATGGCAGATAAAAGAGAGACTTAGTTGGTTTTCTACATCAACATTTTACCACTTGGGGCAAAACCTGGCTAGAGAACCTGGCTATGATGATCAACTGAATGCTGTCTCCGTGTCATTCCTTCTTCGCCGACTCTGTCTACACCTTTGGGAACCCCTGGACCTGCTGGGGCTGGACCCCAACAGGACTGCACTTCAAATGGGATCTTGTTCTCCTTTCTGAGCTCAGAGGACCAGAAGGAGCTGCTACTGTACCACCTACAATGGCGGGAGGACTATTTGCCATGAATAGAAGCTACTTCAGTGAACTCGAGGCGTATGACAGCAGCATGGATATCTGGGGAGGAGAAAACTTGGAAAGATCATTTCAGATTTGGATGTGTGGGGGTAAGCTCTTCATCATCCCTTACTCCAAAGTCGGACATATTTTCCGGAAAAGGCGACCCTATGGTTCCCCTGAAGGCCAGGACACAACTCCTTGAGGCTGGCACACGTTTGGTTGGATGAATATAAGGAGCAGTATTTTTCCTTAAGACCTGACTTGAGGACAAGAAGCTACGGAAATGTCAGTGAGTGTGTTGAATTGAGGAAGAAGTTGGGTTGTAAATTTTTTTAAAAAATATATTTTATTGATTTTTTACAGAGAGGAAGAGAGAGGGATAGTTAGAAACATCGATGAGAGAGAAACATCGATCAGCTGCCTCCTGCACACCCCCTACTGGGGATGTGCCCGCAACCAAGGTACATGCCCTTGACTGGAATCGAACCTGGGACCCTTCAGTCCACAGGCCGACACTCTATCCACTGAGCCAAACCAGTTTCGGCGGGTTGTAAATTATTTAAATGGCATTTGGATAGCATTTACCAAGAGATGCAGATATCTGGGCCCAATGCCAAACCCCAGCAACCCATTTTTATCAACAAAGGGCCAAAACACCCCAAAATTCTTCAGCATGGAAGGCTTTACCACCACCAGACTGGCAAATGTCTAGTGGCTCAGAGCTGCCCAAGTCAGAAGAGAGGCCTAGTAGTGCTTACGGCATGTGACCACAGTGACCCAAATCAGATCTAGATTTATAATGAAGAGCATGAATTGGTTTTAAGTAATCTCCTTTGCCTGGATATGTCAGAAACTCCATCATCTGACCCACCCCAACTCATGAAGTGCCATGGGTTGGGAGGATCTCAGCAGTGGACCTTTGGGAAGATAATTGACTATACCAGGTCAGTTGGACAGTGCCTGAAAGTGGCTGATCTATTGAGTCACAAAGGCTATGTTGCTATGGCAATCTGTGAAGACTCCTCCGCACAGCAGTGGCATTTGGAAGGTCAAGGTGGAAGCAGCGCCTGGAATGGTATGCTTGTCTTCCTGGGAAGATTAGCAGAGGTGAAACAGCAGACATTCTATATTGTCTACATCAAAGCACCAAGTGACCATCAGGAGGTGAAGAAGTATGTGACATTAAGGCCATTTCTAGGCCACTGTTAAGAAATTTCTTTCTTAATGGTAGGAAACCAGAATACAGTTTTAATATAGAGTCAGGTTTATACAGAAGGATAATACCTAGGCAATTGCTGGGTCTATTCAAATTAGCTTATAATTCTTTTTAATCCCCTTTAATGGGATGAAATGTGTCATGATTTCCTTTCTTAGAATACTTCATAGTATACAGTTAACTTTAAGCAAACTGAATCCACACATTGTTTATATGATCATATTTAAGAGGTGGTTAACTACTGTAAATTTTTTGATGAATTATGGCACTATATACATTTAAAATAAAAAATCCGTTTAATTAAAAAGAAAAAAACATTTTACCACTTGGGTTCTAGAAATAGAAATAAACATCTAAGGTATAGATGAAATGGGGAAAATAACTGAGTAAATAAAGCATAGGCAAGAGGTCTTGGTATTTTTAGGAAATTAATGTGTTTTTTAAAAAATAAAAATTTCAATTGTAGCTCAATATGTAAAATCTGCCATTACAAATAATTCATCTTCTCCCAATTTGAATCTTTCCTAAACTCATAGTTTACCAAATACAAGTTATTAGAAATGCAAATAGTGATAAGTACTATAAATAAGTGGTAAGAAAACACCTCAAAGTTACATGAAAGATCCCTTGTGCTATTTGGTGCTTAGGGTGTTTTGTCTATTGTTTTTATTACTCATTGTTTAGAGAGGTGTTGGGATCCTGACAGGTGGGGTGGGGGGAGAAAACTTTGAGGACCAGGTGATGAGGGGTGGGTCCTGGGCGAGGACAATGAAGGGATAGGGGATAGTGAGAAAGGATGGCCAAGAGAGCTGCTACCAACAGAGAGAGCGCTTCCCTACTCCTGGTGTGGAGAGGGTTTGGTTGTTGAGGTGCCTCAGGGGGAGAGCACTCATTCCAGCACTGCCTGTGGTTTTCCAGAAGGGGAGGCATCACTTGCCAGGTTTTCATGCAGGAGAGCCAGCAACAAAACAAAGAAGAAATGGCTGCTTGAGGAGATGCTGAGAGAGAATTTCTGGCTGTTTTAAGACTTGGCGTCTAGAGTGGAGTCCTGGCAGAGCTGGGCGAAAGAACACAGAAGCAAACCTTACTTCTGGGTCTTACATAAATGTTAAGGAAAAGGCAAAGCATGTGGTCGGGGACAAAGATAATGATTTTTGCAGATTGCAGCCACTGGAATTTTCAGGGTCCAGAAGCACTGTATCTATGTAATGTATGATATGTGGATGTGTAGCATTTTTGGCTATTTAAGTACTCATAACTTTCTAATTCCCCAGCCTGTTTTATTCTTTTTTTAAACGTGGCATTTATCACTATCATATGATATATCTGTTTATTGTCAATTTTCTTCTACTGGCTTTATAAAGGGAGGGACTTTTTGGCTTCATTTATTTCTGTGTATAGAATGGTACCTGACACATAGTGGATACTGAAATAATTATACATAACTGTAGTTATATTCACAGTAGTCTGGGAAAGGACTGGGGGAAGGGCAGAAAACATGACTGTTAGGATATGGTGATTTAAAACATGCCTATAACCTATTAAAAAACCCAGAGTGAAATAGTGGGTACCACAGGGTTGGGGAAGAGATAAGAGTGATAGTATTTAAGAGTAAAAACTTGTAATAACTACTAAAAAATGCACAGTATAATGAAATAACAATAATATTGCCCTATACTAGCAGTGATATAATGTGATAAGTATTCGTATATTGGCAATTGTATTATAATACTAGAGGCCTGATGCATGAAATTAGTGCAAGAGTAGGCCTTCCTTCCCCTGGCTGCGGGCACCGGCTTCCCTCTGACCTGGGCCCTGGGATTCCCCCACAGCCCTGGCTTCGTCTGGAAGGTCATCTGGTCTAATTAGCATATTATACTTTTATTATTATAGACATAGATATAGATGTATCAAACTTACATGCTGTACACCTTAAACTTACACAATGTTACAAGTCAAATTTATTCAAATAAAACCTAATAAAAAAGATGCCCACACATTCTTCCCTTCAAAATGTGGAGCCCTAGTTCCTCCTATTGAGTGTGGGCTGTATTAATGACCCACTTCTGATGAACTGACTGTGGCAGAACTGGTGGGTATAACCTCTCAGTCTAGGCTGTAAAGACATTGCGGCTTTTTCCTTGTCCACTCACTCTTTGTTTACTCGCAGTGGGGAACCGCCTGCCGCATCCCGAGGACACTCCAGCTGCCCTGTGGAGGGGCCCAGGTGGCAAGAACTGTTGCTCTGGCCACAGCGAGAGAAGAACTGGAGATCCTGCCAACAGCCACACATGTGAAATGGATCCTCCAGCTCCAGTCAAGCCACTGGCTGCCTGCAGCCCCTGTCATCGTCGTGTCTGCAACTTCATAGGAGACCCTGAGTCAGATCAGCTAAGGCACTGCTGAACTCTGACCCACAAAACGGAGGTAACGCATATCATTGTTTTAAGCCACTAAGTTTGGGGATAATTTGTTATGCAGCAACAGATAGCTATAATAGGGAGAAATCTGGCACCCAGAAATGCTTCATGAAACTATTAGCTGGGAAGCAATTAAAGAAAAATTTCATGGATGAAGATGCACACATCTATTCCCACATATTTTAATTTCTGTTTTCCATTTGGTCTCATTTTTTTTTGGAGAAGACCAGATTTTTACATTTTTATAACATCCTGTGATGCCTACTATCTTGCACATTATCGATGACTAATGAATGATGATAACAAGTTCTGCATTTTTATGATAAAGTTCTCAGATAGGACAAGGCAGTTTCTATATCCAGATGTCTTTCCCTTTTTCTATTTAGTTCCATTGTGGAAGACAGGATTTGTCCTATCTGGGGAATGCAGAAACATGGCCCTGCGTGTGTGTATGTGAAAGAGAACAATCTCTAACAACTGTGGCATAGCTTTTCAAATCACATCACATACATGCAGCTGGAAAATATGTACAAAAGAAGATTCAAACTGCTTTATCATCAATTAGTGCTTTTCCTTGAAATTTTGCTGAAATATGGTTTTTAGCTAAATAAGTTTTAATTAACTGCTGGCCAGAAAAAATTGGTGCAGAAATATGTTTTCTTTTAACGAAAAAAGATGATTTGTTGCAAAATGTTAATGCAGAATATTGAATGATATTAGATATTGGGAAAGGATTTCCCTTAGATTTTTAAAAATATATATTTTATTGACCTTTTTACAGAAAGAAAGGGAGAGGAATAGAGAGCTAGAAACATTGATGAGAGAGAAACATCGACCAGCTGCCTCTTGCACACCTCCCACTGGGGATGTGACCGCAACCAAGGTACATGCCCTTGACCGGAATCGAACTGGGACCCTTCATTCCACAAGCCTATGCTCTATCCACTGAGCCAGACTGGCCAGGGCTCTCTTAGATTTTTGAAGGAAAACTGTATAGTCCCTTTTTGAGATTTTATTGTGCCACAATCTCTTTCTCAGCATTCAGAAATGGAAAATGCCAATGAAGTCATCTATCGTAAACCTTGGGTGGTGACATTGGCTTTGGGGTAAGAGTAACCTGAGTCTCACCATTTACAAGTTATATGACCATGGACAAATAATTTAGCTGTACTGATGCTCAGCTTTCCCATCGGCAGCACCCCTCCCACTCATTCACTGTAACATTCAGTGGATGACAATAGTGATCTATGCACTGCCAATTCACACGGAGATGGTACTTAAAATGACCTTCAAATTGGAACAAGGATTGTCCCCTCCTTCCCCAATGAGGTAATCTATAGGGGCAATAGGGCGTGGTTTCAATTACAGGCCAATAATTCAATAATACAAATATGATACAGAGAAAGGCTAAGTGGGATGAACACTCTTGGGGTTAAAATTGCCTGTTATCTGACTGTGTCAGCAACATCATGATATAAAAGGGCACAGCCATGTTCCTTCCATCACTCTTTGCCTGTGTCAGGCATGTTTTAGAGCAGAGGGCCTCAAACTTTTTAAACAGGGGGCCAGTTCACTGTCCCTCAGACATTCCACACATGCGCACTGCGGGCCCGGGACGAGTCGGCTGCTAAGCAGGACAGGCAGCGGCGGCAAAAACACCCGGTGGGCCGGATAAATGTTTTCTGCGAGCCGCATGTGGCCCGCAGGCCATAGTTTGAGGACCCCTGTTTTAGAGTATGAATCCAATTTAGGTCATACAATTTCGAAGTTGTGAATAGATATACTGTATGTGATCCAGTGAAGGTGTGTGTGTGTGTGTGTGTGTGTGTGTGTGTGTGTGTGTGTATGTGTGTACCAGGATGGTATAACTTGGCAAAGGCTAGATGGGTGAGTTAATCACATCTTGACAAACCTGGCAAATCCAGATTCTGTGCTTGAGACTTCCTCATTAGTGAAGAGGTGAGGATTTTCCTATTTTTTTGTAGGCTCATTCCTCTGACCAGATAGTAGTGTGATATAGAGTTAGGAGTGATGAAGTTGCTTTAACCCTCATTGTCTTTGGATCAGAACAATGTGACAAATATGAAAAATAACACCAGCTGACAATTAGCATATAACTATGTGCCAGGCAACATTGTTTTTCATATAGATCATGTAGCCTGACAACCTTCCCCCCACCTCTTTGTGGCTGTCTTAAGATGGAGGTAATATTTGTAGCTACTGTTGACATGGTGGTGATTACCCTGCTTAATCATTTCACCTCTCCGATCCCAACTACCTCACTTTCCACTGGTGGTTAGCACTCTAGAGCCCCTCCTTCCTTTGAGTTTTTGTTACTATTCACCCTGGAATATTTCCATTGCCTATTTTTTCTTCTGCTTTTCCCCCTCAAATAACTCACTGCTATTGAAAAATCACACATTTAGCCTTGATGACTCTCTCATATGGAGGCAGTCATTTATTCAACGTGCTTTGTTCTAGGCATGGGAGACGGAGTGGTGAATGAGCATGCACATACCCTTCCTTACATTCTGGTGAGGGGAGATAGGTAATAAATAGGATAATGAAGTGAAATATGTAGCACAACAGAGAATATAGGTACTAAAGAGGGAGCAGGAGTAGGGAGGTAGAGATGGGTGGAGAAGGAGTTGTTTTAGCTAGAATGTTTAGAGAAAACCTTACTGCAAAAGTGGCTTCTGAACAGGGCTGGAGGAAGTGAAGAGCTAACTGTTGCTATAACCTCAGCAGAGCCCCCATCAATGAGCAATGATTATTTTATCTCGGTGTCATGTCATCTCACTTTCCTAAATCTCTCTCTTAAAGCTCCTGCCATATCCTTACCCTTTATGAGATCAAGATGCATCCTCCCTTACCTGGTAGGACTGAGAGCACAAAACGTATTCTGCTGACATTTATTGAAAGCCAGCTAAACAGAATGATCAAATAGTCCTGATCTCCTGGAGTTTATGTTCTAGTGACCCTATTTTTTAGCATTACATTACCCACTCCCTTTCTTTTTGAAAATGTCTTCATCTTTATTTCTCCAGATTTTTTGAGATATAATTGACAAATAAAATTGTAAGATACTTAAAGTGCACAACATATATGTATACATTGTGAAAGGATTACTCCATCTAGTTAACTAACATATCCATCTGCTCACATCTTTAGCTGTTTTTTACTTTTTACTATCTACACTAATAAAAGAGAAACATGGTAATTGGCGTACAACCGCTACCCTTCCCATTGGCTAATCAGCGAGATATGCAAATTAACTGTCAGCCAAGATGGCGGCGGGCAGCCAGGCAGCTGAGAACAGGAGGCTTGGTTTCCCCAGCGATGGAGGAAGCCAAGGTTCCCTGTCTGCAGCTGCGGGGCTCTAAGCTCCTGAAGCAACAACTCCAAAAGATACAATGTTTCAATTATAGAAGCTAAAAGATGGCGGTTAATTTGCATACTCAGGCTCCAAGCAGAGCTAAGCCAAACAGCCCTGAAGCGGCAGGCCAGAGAGGCCTCAGGGACCCGGGATCAGCGGAGCTGCAAGGCCTCCCGGCGCCCGGATCAGCGGAGCCAAGAGGCGACCCAGCCCTGCGATCAGCGGAGCCCAGAGGCCTCCCAGCCCCGTTTATCAGCCGAGCGGAGAGGCCTCCCGGCCACGTGATCAGCGGAGCCCCGAGGCCTCCTGGCCCTGGGATCAGCGGAGCCGAGAGGCCTCCCAGCCCCGTGATCAGCAGAGCTGCGAGGCCTCCCGGCCCCCGGATCAGCGGAGCCGAGAGGCCTCCTAGCCCGAGATCAGCGGAGCCAAGAGGCCTCAGGACCCCCGGATCAGCGGAGCCGAGAGGCGTCCTGGCCCCTGGATCAGCGGAGCAGCGAGGCCTCCCAGCACCGGGATCAGTGTGACAGGGGCAGCAACCAAACCCCTGATCGCCCTCTGGGCTCTGGGTGTGACAGGGTGCGGAGCCCCAACCCCCTGATCAGCCCTACCCTGAGCATGACAGGGGGTGGCGCCACAACCTCCCCATCGACCCTGCCTTGAGTGTGACGGGCAGTGCCCCAACCCCCCAATGGGCCCTACCCTGAGCGTGACTGAGGGTGGCATTGCAACCTCCTGATCCGCCCTGCTCTGTGCATGACAGGGGGTGGTGCCCCAACTCGCCAATCGGCCCTGCTCTGAGCCCGACCAGGGGCTGCACCTAGGGATTAGGCCTGTCCTCTGCCACCTGGAAGCAGGCCTAAGCCAGCAGGTCGTTATCTCCCGAGGGGTCCCAGACTGTGAGAGGGCACAGGCTGGGCTGAGGGACCTCCTTTCCCCACCCGGAGTGCACAAATTTTTGTGTACCAGGCCTCTAGTTTAAAATAAGTATCTTTTACCATCCATTTGTGCTATCGATCCCACCTTCTTCCCCCTTCCTCTGAAACTTAGTGCTGCCAATAACTCCCCTTTCTTTTGTCAAATATCAAGCTTCCTACTGCTTACAAATGTGTTGAGAACTCCCTACTCCTAAAACCCCTTCTCTTGATTCTCCTTCCAATTATAAGTACTTGCTGCTCACTTTCCTTTCATTGAGAAGAATCTTGAAAGTTTTAACTGCATTATTTCTCTCTTTATCATGATGCTACCCTAGTTTTTAATGGAAAGTCAAAACACATGGTGTATAATGAGACAGAATAAATTGAAATTGTCAGTGTTTCAGAAAATTTAGAATTTGGGTTAACCTGATTCCTGCCTGTGAACTAAATTCACCCACAATTTTACTGAAAATGCTCTCTTAATGGTTTCCAATACCATCAAATCCAAAATAATGTTCTTATCTTATTGACCTTGAACTCTTTGTAGAAATTTATAATTGTCGATGTTCTTTTTTGATATTCTTTCTCTTAGTATGTGACAGAAAACTATTTTAACTGCCCCCCTCTCTTTCAGAACATACCAGAGACACATGACGAAGTGAGCACCCCATACTTCACAGAGGGGCCATGCACCTTTGCTATGTTCTATTCTGACCCTTGGCTACTGTTCTCCAAGCAATTCTCTGCCCTGTAGTCCTGTAGTTCACTAGTCAGTGTTCTGGATGGAGCAAGAAAGCAGTTGGTCTCTTTGACAGGGTCCTATACAGCTGGGGAAGCCAGGGGCTCACTCATGCACTTTCACTTTCCCCCATGGGAGAAATTTTGGGCCAAGAAAAACCTTATTGGCAATGAGCTCTGCTGTCTTGAGGGAGGGGTAATGAAGGTAAAGTGAAACTGTACCTTTCATTTTCTTTAGTTTCCAATCTCACATTTTTTTTCTGCATTGGAGGACTGGAACGTCTCTGCTGACTCCTGGACTTCCACAAAAGCTCCCCTGTCCATGGGTGATTCTCTAAATTCGTGTTGTGTGTGTGAGTGTGTGTGTGTGCGTGGGGGGGGGGGGGGTTGTGGGGGTAGGGAGGGGGGAAGGGAAGGTGGAAAACAGTAAGAAACACTTTTTGCCATGATAATGACATTATCCCTTTAAGTTTTAATATAAATACAACTTCTAGCTCTCTGTATATTAAAGAATGAGGAACATTATAATGTTATTATTTAACAAAGCCATTTTTATTCCAATTGAAAGTGACATGGGGCCTTGACTCTAAATTCTAATTTAGTTTTTGTTCCCATTAATACTGAGCGATATGAAATTACATTAAATGAAAGAGTCTTGGATTTGTAGGAATCAAATTTAGTTTTGCAAAATTGCATAGGGACTAAGGCTATTCCTTTTGAAATTTAAAATTATTAAAATACCTTTGATGGAAGAAAGTAGCTCCAACTAAGATCAGCCATAAAAAGGTACCAACTCCTAAGGAAAAACTCATAATGTAAAGGTAGCTCTGGACTAGTGACCTGGGATCTCTACTAGGTCCTTGGGGATCAAGGAGGGGGAATGGTGTCAGGTATGATATAAGAATAAGAATGTCAACATTTCCCCTTACCAATCTACTTTACTGTGTGCCCTAAGAAAACTGAGTGCTTATTTGCAAGGAAAGATTATACCATTAAGAAATGCCCTCTTTTGCAACCTGAGGAAACTTGACACCTGAGCAGAGTCTGAGGAGCAGCAAGTAGTAATAAGTGGGGCAAGAATCTTAGCTCAACTCATAAATCTTCAGCTTTCTAGGTTTGTCAAGTGAGGTCTCTAGAGCAATTGGCTTAACAGGAAGGAGTGGACTACCCCAATTTTGACTGTCTTTAACTTTTTGAGTGGTAGCAATAGCTTCCGGCAATATGTTCTAAACTTATAAAAGGCCAGTGCTTCTCAGACTTCAATGTGTATATGAACCATCTGAGGATATGTTAAACTATAGACTTTGAATTTTACTGGAAATGGGGTAAATCCGGAAATTCTACATTCTAAAACCTTCCCAGGAAATGTTAATGCTGCTAGTCCAAGAACAACACTTGGTATAGCAGAGTGTGGTAGACAGTCATGGCTTCCAAGAAGACCCTACTCCCTAATCTCTGGAACTACAAGTATGTTACTTTTCATGGCAAAAGAGACTTTGCAGGTGTTATTAGTTTACTAATTCATTCACTTTAAAATGGGGGGATTATCCTGGATTATCTGAGTGGGCCCATTATAATTACACGAGGGGCCCAGTGCACAAATTTGTGCACCTTGAAAGAAACTGTGGGCCGCAAGGCTGCGGTAGGCACAGGGGTGCATCTCAGCCCATCCTCTGCCCCCTGCCCGGCCCCTCCCACCATGGCCCCAGGCACCCTGTCTGCTGGCAGGCCCGTTCCCGCTGCTACCGCTCCCACACACTGATGGCACCAGCCCCACTCGCACCGGCTGACGGTGTGGAGTGATTGGGGCCTGCACCAGCAGCAGGTGCAAGTGGGGCTGGCACTGTCAGCAGGTGTGAATGGTGGCTGCTGCCCTGATTGCCCTGGGGAGGTGGATAAGCCCTCAGGGGCAATCGGGGCTGGCAGCTGCCACTTGCACCTGCCGATGGCACCAAGTGATCAGGACTGGCACTGGGCACTGGCAGTGGGTGTGAGCAGCTGCTCCAGCACCAGCTGTGGGAGCAAGTGCTGGGTGGGACTGGGACATGTGGGAGCAAAGAATTTTTAGTACCACCAGAGGCTCGCCCTGATGACAGCGACCAGTGCCCCACCTTGTTCTGGCACCCCTGCTCACCTGCTCCACCATCCCACTGTGGCCAATGCCCACCATGTTCTGCACACACCCCCTGGTGGGCAGTGCTTGTCATAGTGACAGGTTGTTCGGTTGTTCCACTGTTAGGTCTATTTGCATATTAGCCGTTCATTATATAGGATGAGTCCTTAGCAGCAGAGAACAGAGAAGAGGAGGGCACAGAGATTCCATGTGCGAGAAAGACTTGGCATATAACTGCTGGTGTGAAGATGGAAGGACATGTGTAAAGCATAAGAAGGAACAGAATTCTGCCAACTTCCTGAATGTGCTTGAAAGTGTTCTTTCCCAGAGCATTCCAGGAAGGAATGTAGTCCTGCAACACCTTGATTTTGGTCTTGTGAGACTCTAAGCAGAGTCTAGTTGAACTATTCTGTGCTCAGAATTATGAGCCACAGAAACTATGATGTACTAGATGATTGGTTTAACTGCTTAATCCTATATAATAAAAGGGTAATATGCAAATTGACCCTAACGGTGGAATGACCAAAAACGACCAGTCTCTATGACATGCACTGACCACCAGGAGGCAGGCACTCAACTCAAGAGCTGCCCCCATGGTGGTCAGTGCACTGCCACAGGGGGAGCTCCACTTAGCCATAAGCTGGGCTGACAGCTGCGAGTGCAGCGGTGGTGGTGGGAGCCTCTCCCGCCTCCTTGACAGCACTGAGGATGTCCAACTGACAGCTGGCCCACTCCTCATGGGCTCCTGGGCTGCCAGACGGATTTCTGACTGCCAGCTTAGGCCTGATCCCCCAGGGAGCAGGCCTAAGCCGGCAGGTGGACATCCCCGGAGGGGTCCCAGAATGCAAGAGGGTGCAGGCCAGGCTGAGGGATCCCCCCAATTGCATGAATTTTTGTGCACCGGGCCTCTAGTTTGAGATAATTTGTTATGGCAGCAGTAGAAAAATGATACACAAGGTAATCTAGAGTATTTAGCATCTAGGGGAGAGCATGAAATCATCCAGCAATAATGGGGTGAATCAAAGCTCTAGATTCAGCAAAGATGCAAGAACAATCATGATTGGCCTTTGCATTATCTAGACCCCTAGGATTCTCAGAATTGTTAAGGAAGGTAGGTCTCTGAGAAACCAAAGATGCTCTCACACTAGAGAAGTAGGGCCTTGGAGTCATATTAAAATAAAATATTTAAATATATGGAAATTTTCCAAGCTGGCAAAATGGGACTTGTAGGATATATATATATATATATATATATATATATATATATATATATATATATATAAATTTACAAATAATATCTTTTGCGTTGGGATACAATTTTCAAGGGGTCTCTTGTATTTCTGCACGCTTGCAAGCAAAAGCCCTGATGGCTTTTCATGCAGACAATTCTTTTTAAGGTTGTTGGTGAGTGAACAGTCTTGAAAGATGGAGATAATGATGGCATCCTCTGGAGAAGGAGCAGGTTTATTTCAAATGTTTTGTTTATCTGTCAACAGTTAATTGGAGATTTATCTAATATGGAGAAGTCTGAAGTTTCTCAATACCATGAGTTCAATAGACTTTTAGCTTAGTTCTTTCTTCTTAAGCCACTTACTTTGCATTGAATCTCCTGCCATCAAAGAAATATTGCACGCAATCAGCAAGAAGTCCAGAAGTTTTACTGATATAGGTAGCTATGCTTAACTTTTGTTATTTATTTTATTAACATGGTGAGCACTGTTAAGTAACATCTATCTTTCCTAAATATTATTTTATATTATATGGAATTTTTTGTTTTCTTACATTCTTCCCATTGAGTGTCTTTTTTCTTTGTTGGAAATATTTTGCTTTATTTAAATGATATTGGTAGTGATGATATGAACTAGGTTTTTGATTAAAAAGTTTTCTTAAATAATATATCCTAAATTTCGGGACTTAAAATGAGTCATTTTAAAAAACTCTTTAGCCCTGACCGGTTTGGCTCAGTAGGTAGAGCATCGGCCTGCGGACTGAAGGGTCCCAGGTTTGATTCCAGTCAAGGGCACGTACCTTGGTTGCGGGGACATCCCCAGTAGGGGGTGTGCAGGAGGCAGCTGATCGATGTTTCTCTCTCATCGATGTTTCTAACTCTCTATCCATTTCCCTTCATCCTGTAAAAATCAAAAAAATATTTTTTTTTAAAAAATTCTTTATTGTTTAAAGCATTACATATGTCTTGTTTTTCCCCCATTGAACTCTCCCTGGCCACTCCCACTTCCCAGCACATGCCCTCACCCTCCTAGTGTCCGTGTCCATTGGTTATGCTTATATGCCTGCGTACAAGTCCTTTGGTTGATCTCTTACACCCTCACCCCACCATCCCCTGCCTTCACTCTGTGGTTTATGGTCTGTTCGATGCTTCTATGTTTCTGGATCTATTTTTGTTCATCAGTTTATGTTTTTCATTATATTCCACAAATGAGTGAGATCACGTGATATTTATCTTTCTCAGACCGGATTATTTCACTTAGCATAATGCTCTCCCTTTCTACCATGCTGTTGTGAATGGTAAGAGTTCTTTCTTTTTTACAGCAGCATAGTATTCCATTGTGTAGATGTCCCACAGTTTTCTAATCCAGTCGTTTGCTGATGGGCACTTAGGCTGTTTCCAAATATTAGCTATTGTAAATTGTGCTGCTATAAACATAGGAGTGCATGTATCCTTTCTGGTTGGTGTTTCTAGTTTCTTGGGATATATTCCTAGAAGTGGGATCACTGGGTCAAATGGGAGTTCTATTTTTAACTTTTTGAGGAAGCTCCATACTGTTTCCACAGTGGCTGAACCAGTCTGCATTCCCAACAGTAGTAATGCATGAGGTTTCCTTTTTCTCCACATCCTCGCCAGCATTTGTCATTTGTTGATTTGTTGATGATAGCCATTCTGACAGGTGTGAGATGGTACCTCATTGTCATTTTGATTTGTATCTCTCGGGTGATTAGTGACTTTGAGCATGTTTTCATATGTCTCACAGCCTTCTGTACGTCTTCTTTCGAAAAGTGTCTAGGTCCTTTGCCCATTTTTTGATTGGATTGTTTATCTTCCTTTATTAAGTTGTATGAGTTCCCTGTACATTTTGGAAATTAAACCTTTATCTGAAATAGCATTGGCAAATATGTTCTCCTATGCAGTGGGCTTTCTTATTGTTTTGTTGATGGTTTCTTTTGCTGTGCAGAAGCTTTTTATTTTGATGTAGTCCCATTTGTTTATTTTCCCCTTAGTTTCTATTGTCCTAGGAGCTGTGTCTATAAAGATATTGCTACAACATATGTCTGATATTTTGCAGCCTATGGCTTCTTCTAAGATTTTTATGGTTTCTCATCTTACACTTAAGTCCTTTATCCATTTTGAGTTTGTTTTTGTGTAGGGTGTAAGTTTGTGGTCAAGTTTCATTTTTTTGCATGTATCTGTCCAATTTTCCCAACACCATTTATTAAAGAGACTGTCTTGGCTCCATTGTATGCTTACCTCCTTTGTGAAATATTAATTGAGCATAATGGCTTGGGTCACTTTCTGGGTTCTCTGTTCTGTTCCATTGGTCTATATGTCTGTTCTTGTGCCAGTACCAGGCAGTTTTGAGAATAGTGGCTTTGTAATACAGCTTGATATCTGGTATTGTGATCCCTCCAACTTTGTTCTTCTTTTACAGGATTGCTGAGGCTTCTCAGGGTCTTTTTTTATTCCATATGAATTTTTGGAGAGTTTGTTCTATACGTTCCTGCCAAGTGGTGGAACATGCAAAATAATCTAGGCCCATTGCTACCATTAAAAAAAAAAAGTGTGTGTTTGTAGAGGAAAAAGAATAACAAGTCATTGTAAATAATGCATTGTTCCTGTTTAGTGATTGAAATGATTGCCTGCTAGACCTGGTTGAAATTAGGGGTGGGGAGTTGGAAATGATAGAAGAAAATAATTTCATCTAAAAAGGAGTTGTTCTCAGACTGATGAATCTCAGAGAGAAGGCAGGAGTAGATGGTGGTTAGGGAGAGATTGACCAAAGAATTTATATGCATATATGCATAACACATGGACAAAGACTATAGTGTGGTTAAGGCCTGGGGAGGGGATGGGTGAGGTGTGGAAGGTGTTAGTGGGGAAAAAGGAGGACATTCATAATACTCTCAACAATAAAGATACAATTTAAAAAATAATAAAAGGCACTGTTCTCATTGTATAGCTGGGCTGACCTGATGAATCAGGGTTGTTGTTTTTTAATTTAAAATTTTCACAATTAACAAATTAATAAATTCTTTTACTAAGTAGTTTTTTATTCTCTGAGCACTTTCTATGTACAAAGCACTTTTAACTAAGCAATGCAATTCTTTTCTTTTAAAACTATAGCCAAGTCTTGTCAAGTGCTCTCTTTATCCTATCTAATAAAAGAGAAACATGGTAATTAGTCATACCTCCGCTACCCTTCCCATTGGCTAATCAGGGCGATATGCAAATTAACTGCCAGCCAAGATGGCGGCCAGCAGCCAGGCAGCTTGAAAAGAACATGAGGCTTGCTTGCTTCAGTGACGGAGGACTCCAACGTTCCCCGCCTGCCACTGCAGGCCTCTGAGCTTGCAGTTTGAAACATTTTTATAAATATAGAAGCTAAACAAAACCCCAGAAACCTGCTTTCAGCCAGCCGGGATCTCAGAGCTGGAGTTGAAACAGTGTTTTGATTATAGAACCCAAACAAACCAGATACCTGCTTTCAGCAGCCGAGGCCTAAGAGCTGGAGCCAAGCCTCAGAGCTAAAGCTGGCCCAGAATAAAAAAAAAAAAAGAAAAAAAGGAGAGGTTGGGAGCTTCAGTCACCCGCAGGCCTGAAAACAGCCCTCAGCCCCTCATCCAGACTGGCCAGGCACCCCAGTGGGGACCCCCACCCTGATCCAGGACACCTTTCAGGGCAAACCAGCCGGCCCCCACCCATGCACCAGGCCTCTATCCTATATAGTAAAAGGGTAATATGCCTCCCAGCACTGGGATCAGCAGAGCCACGAGGCCTCCGTGCACCGGGATCAGTGTGACAGGGGGCAGCGCCCAAACCCCCTGATCGCCCTGCGGCTCTGTGTGTGACAGGGTAGAGCCATAACCTCCCCATCGGCCCTGCCCTGAGTGTGACAGGGTGCGGCGCCCCAAACCCCTGATCTGCCCTGCTCTGTGTGTGACAGGGGGCAGTGCCCCAACTCCCTATCAGCCCTACTCTGTGAGTGACAGGGGGTAGCTCCCCAACCCCCTGATGGGCCCTGCTCTGTGAGTGACAGGGTGCGGTGCCCCAAACCCCTGATCTGCCCTGCTCTGTGTGTGACAGGGGGCAGTGCCCCAACTCCCTATCAGCCCTACTCTGTGAGTGACAGGGGGTAGCTCCCCAACCCCCTGATGGGCCCTGCTCTGTGAGTGACAGGGGGTGGCGCCACAACCTGCCCATTGACCCTGCCTTGAGTGTGACGGGGCGGTGCCCCAACCCCCCAATCGGCCCTACCCTGAGCGTGACTGAGGGTGGCATCGCAACCTCCAGATCCGTCCTGCTCTGTGCATGACAGCGGGCGGTGCCCCAACTCCCCAATCAGCCCTGCTCTGAGCCGGACCAGGGGCTGCACCTAGGGATTGGGCCTGCCCTCTGCCACCCGGGAGCAGGCTTAAGCCAGCAGGTCGTTATCTCCCGAGGGGTCCCAGGCTGCGAGAGGGCACAGGCCGGGCTGAGGAACCCCCCTTCCCCCCGAGTGCACAAATTTTTGTGCACCAGGCCTCTAGTTCAATAATAATAAAAAAAGAATATCCAAGCTCTCTTTGCTGCAGTGTAAAAACTTGTCAGTATTTTGAATTCCACCCTTGAATAAGATAATTTTTCTTTTTCAAAGACCACTTTCAAAATGCAGTTTATTTTGGCTGTTATATAATATCTTCCTTGAGATTAATAAAAGGTCACCAAAATGATCTGAAAGGGGAGAAAAACATTCTTAAGGAGAAAAGTGGTTCTTTGTTTCAGTTTGAATGTTAGAACCATTAACTTTATTTTCAATGTTTTCTCTCCCCTTTGATTCTCCTTGAGACAGGATTTTTTTTTTTTTTTCAGCTAGTAATGCGACACCATTTTAATATTATGAATCCTGCTTTTCTCCTTTTCTTTGTTGTGATGTTTATGCTTGATTTGTTTTTTTCTGAACTATTTCTCAATGTTGGAAATATAAATTCTACAAACATTACTGAAAATATAGCAATGATAGTGCTACTACTTTTACATCCACTAGAATCTGACAAGGCTGCTTTTATTCTGTGAATTATGAAGATTATGTAATATTCCTGTAAATGATAAGTTTTATAAATCAGAAAAATGAGCCTCGTACAATCTGAAGCATAGAGCTTTGTGCCTTTGTTGGTCTCCAGTGTCTCTTATTAGCCCACCTCAATAAAATCTAGGTGTTTTATCTGTATTGCTATTTTCACATAATATAGTTTGTAAATACCAGGAAAAAGAGCATTTTTATTTGGGAGGGTGGGGGGATGTTGTCTTTCTATGATAACTTGTAGAAGGATAGGTGAGCCAAACTCCAAAACACTTGTTTTTTAAAATAAGAGAATGAGATGAGAAGTTAATATTTCTCTCCTTTAAGGAAAGTAATATTTCCTTTCCAAAAGTTGCCCCATGAGTAGTTTTTCATATTATAACCTCTATCCAGGCCCTCAGAACAGTTTCTGTATTTTCTTAGTTTAAGGAAATGTTTTTAGTAGATTCTTTGATTAAAGTGGGAAATGTTCTAGGCAGTCTTCAAAATGCTGTGAAAGTTCTCCACTCAGCATCAGCTCATGTGTTTCCTTTTCATGAAACCCAAAACTTAACTGTTCTAAACAGCACACTCAGCTCAAGTGGCAGGTCTTCTGAACCTCCCACATCATGTCTGGTTGAGCCTATCCTGAAATAACCCTTCCCTTTCCTTAACTCTTATCTGCCTTGAAAGGGGCTCTTCACTGGTTCTTACCCTCTCTTGTTCTTTCATGTTTGTGTGTTTTGATTTTATAACTGTTGTGTGAACTCTGTGGGAGTAAGAACCATGTTTTATAAGTCCTCTGGAACTCTGTGATCCTGGGAACAGAGTAGATAGATACTCAGGAAATTATCTTTATTAATTGTGAGTAACATTCCCAGAACCAGTTGATCCTGAAGCCCAGTGTGAGCAGAGTTATTAAGTTCCTTATACCATTGGCTTTTATCTTCGCTTAGCTGCTACAACAAAAATACTACAGACTGATGACAAAGATACTATAGACTGGGTGGCTTATAACAACCACAGTTTATTGCTCATAGTTCTGGAGACTGGGAAGTCCAAGATGAGTGTGTCAGCAGAGTTCATGCCTGGTGACAACCTGCTTCCTGGTTCAAATTCATCTTTTCACTGTGTCCTTACATGGGAGGAGGAGGGAGGGAGCTTGCTGGGGTCTCTTTTATAAGGGCACTAATTCCATCACTTCCTAATCTCTTCCTAAGGGCCCCACCTTCAAATACCATCAAATTGGAGATTAGATTTCAACATATAAATTTTAGGGGGGACACAAACATTCAGTCTATAGAAGCTTTCTTTCTGGAGAGGCCCAATGCTTGTATGCAGAAGGAGCTTAAAATAAATTAATTGAATAAGTGAATAAGATAATGAATGGGATGTGATTGGTCTTTTTTGTTTGTTTGTTTATGGAATTAAGTGAGATAATTTCTTAAAGAAAATCATAGAAATGGCATCCAACTTGCCTGAAATGGAATGAGCTTTGTAGATGGGCATGTCAAGTGTGATGGCAGCCAGTTGTATAGGGCACTAGAAACTAGGTAAAAAAGTGAGATGGTGACACATTTCACATTTAAGCTTAATGGGATGAGATGGCTTTCCTGGAGCCATGATGAATGGGAAAAGGAAGATCTGATCACCTGAAGCCTGAGGTTTGTTGTTGTTGTTTTTTTTAACTAGTCTGACCCATTGGTTAAAACAAACTTTTGTGAGTATTATTGGAGAAAGCGACTGGGGATAAAAACTAAACAAACAGACAGCTGCTGAAGAGCAGCAGTTTCAGCTAAAGGCAGTGCTGCTCTGATGGGCTGCAGGCCAGGCGAGCCGCTCTCTGAAATGTGGAATCAGGGAGGGCTTCATCTCAAGCTGTTTCCACCGGGAGCGAGCTGCCCACTGGAGCACATCCTTTGGTGAGGTTGTTATTGAAATCTATCCTTATCGGAGGCTTTTTTTTTCCTCCAAAAGTGGGTTGGTGAGTGCAGTGTCAGTGATTACCCTTTCAACGTTGTTCTTTGAGGCAGATGACCATGTAAAGGTTTCTCAATATTCCTTTAATTGTAGGTGTTTTGGTTATTATCTCATCACCATTGACTTCAGTAGGAATGGGATATTTTGGTAAACTTTTGTGTGTTTTGCTTGTGAAAAATTCATTTAAGGGAATATGGCTGGGGTCCTATGGCCTAGAGATCAAGGTATGGGAACTCTGGGTTTGAGCTGGCCTAAAAGAGATTTTTTATGGGTTTTTAGCAGAACTTGAATTGGTTGGAAACAAACTGGTATTTTTCTTTTTTGAAATAAAGCAGCTGGAAATACTTAGGTGCTTTCCTGACTTGAAAAAGGATCTGACGCCCTACGAAATTCCCAAGAGCTACCAGTTATCTGATCTAATGTTAAAATTATACGGAGAAATTTTGAAGAAATATAAGGGAACTACATAAATATGTCTTAAAATAAAAATTAAGTCCCTAATCTTGTGAAAGGATACACTTTGACTTTGTACATGTGTATATTAATCTTTTAATCAATTAATGTCTGTGCATTAATCTTTTTTTCTTACTTAGAGAAAAAAACTTTCTTCCTTTTCAAGTATAGTTCCTCTATTTTTGTCAATGATCTCACTTATTTGGACTACTTTCAGGCTGGTAAAATAAGTTTATCTCCCTTTTTGCATTTACACATCTAATCCCTCTCTCTCCAATATTTCCTTTGCCATTTATCAATAAAGATTTTCTCATCATCCTAGATTCCCTCCCCCCCCCCCTTTTTGTTAATCCTCACCCTAGGATATTTTTTCCATTGAGTTTTAGAGGAGGAAGGGAAAGAGAGAGAGAGAGAGAGAGAGAGAGAGAGAGAGAGAGAGAGAAATGTGAGAGACACACATCAATTGGTTGCCTCCTCCACGCATCCTGACAGATGCCAGGGATGGAACCTGCAACCCAGGTACATGACTTGAACCCACAACCCTTTGATACCCAATGCTCTAACTACTGAGACACACTTCCCAAGGCCTCCTTCTTTTAACCTTGCTTTTCTTTTGGTCTACTGTTCTATTTTTATTCTTACCATCCAGTGTATTCAATTTGCCTGTATGAGTTAGGCACCGTGTTAGGTACTGGGGATGTAGAGATGAATTAACATGGGGTATCTAGTTTCAAGTAGCTGATGGTCTAGTGGAAGGTACAGACAACGCAGCCCATGGGGTAGATTGGAATAAATACAAAGCTATGTTAGGTATAGGATACTGGAAGGACAGAGAGCTTGGGGACATGTGACTCCATCTCAACAACCACGAGTTTTTTTCAAAGCAGGTGCTGTTTTAGTGAACTCATGAAAGATGAGTAGAGAAGGTAGAGCAACTTGCATAGGCACAGGTATAGAAATATGAAAAAATAAATATTTGGTTTGACTGAAGAGTAGGGACCTTGGAAGGCATGCTCATAGATAGTGATTCCATCAATCAATACAGAAAATAATGAAGGAGGTACCAGCAGATTTGGGGTGACAAAAGATATGACTTCACTTTGGGCTGTGTTGAGTTTGAGTAGAGAGGCATGATACCAGTGTCAGATGGGGCCCAGTTTGTGAATAGCCCTGTATGCCATATAATGGAGTATTAATTTCCTATTGCTTTGTAACAAATTACCACAGAGTCAGTGGCTTAAAACAACACATATTTATTATTTTATATTTCTGAAGGTCAGATGTCCAAAATTATCTTATAGGGCCAAAATGAAGGTTTTGGCAGAACTGTGTTCCTTTCGGAGACACTGGGGGAGAATCCATTCCTGGCCCCGTTGAGCTTGGAGAGGCTGCCTGCATTCCTTGGCTTATGGCTAAATCACTAGTTCTGGGGATTAAGACATAGGCATCTTTGGAGAACCATTATTTTGCTTACTACATAAGGTGTTTAGGTTCATCCTGAAGGCAAGGAAAGCTATCGACACATATTTAGCTCAGATTATGGTGGCACTTTAGAGATTTATACTTCAGAAAGATCACTTTGTGGAAAATGTAGATATTTGAGGCAGAGTGAAAAATTAGAAGGATATTGAAATTGTCCAAGCAAGAACTATGGGATCCTGAAACATGACATTGACATTGTTTGAAAGGAGAGAGGGCAGACTTAGCTAGAAAATGGATGTGGGGACTGATTGAGATATTTAGGATGAGTATTCCTTGATGATTATTAAGCTTCAGACTTAGACAGTATAGGTAGATGACAATTCCATTAGCTAAGGTAGGCAATAAGGAGTGAGGTACCAGCAGGTTTAGGGTGACAGAAGATTTGATTTCAGTCTTGGTTGTGTTGAGTTTGAGCTAAGAGGCATGGTAACCAGCTAAAGAAAGCTGGAGTCAGGAAAGAGTACTATATTTGGAATCATCAGATTGTATAGAAAATATGCTTGGAGGATAGTGTATAAAATGAGAAGACTTGGGGCTACCTCTGTGATGAATTTCAAAGTCTATATTCATGACTGGTCTCACAGAGCCCTTGATACACGTTTAAAGTGTTACTGGACATATACCCATGCATGTCCTGTATATATTTTAAAACATATACAACTGTAAATAAGAGTGAAGGCTCCTGAGGATGGGAATAAACCTTTATCTTTGAAGTTTCTCTTGTGAGCGCCCATTGACTGAATACATACCTATATCCATTGAGGCGTAAATCTAATTTGAAGTTAAATTATACTTATTTATGTTAAAATATAAATCCTGATTCATTAAAATCAATTATTTGCCTTTAGTTTGTTGACAGTGTCACTAATGTAACTTACAAGAAGAAATGTTTGGTGTTTCTCCCATTTGAGAGTTGTCTTCCAAAGTTACAATAACTAGGTCAGATATATATACTTCCCAGGGAAGTATTTGAAATATGTGTATTGTTGCTGCTGAAAATGTGAAGAATAGGTTTCTTGTCTTTACCTTAAATTAATAGTGTTTTTATCATAAAGTGTTATGCCCATTCCATACAAATTTATGATCCTGTTAGTGTCCATAAGAAGCTATGAGACAATCTGCAAGTTCCCCAAGGGTCACGTACTCCCCTGGGCTTCTTTTCCCAGTTAATAACATCACCTCCTCTGTCCTTTTTTTTTTTTTTTTATCTTAGAGCTTCTGGGCCATCTTTGGCCTGCTTTTCTTCCTTCTGTTCAATTGGCCACTAGAATTTGTCAGTTCCCTTCTGAAATGATTCATCATTTTCTACCTCTTATTTCTCATGAACTTATTAAAAGATAACCTTTTAAAAATATATATTTTATTTATTTTTTTACAGAGAGGAAGGGAAAGGTATAGAGAGTTAGAAATATCAATGAGAGAGAAACATTGATCAGCTGCCTCCTGCACACTCCCTACTGGGGATGTGACCACAACCAAGGTACATGCCCTTGACTGGAATCGAACCTGGACCTTTCAGTCTGCAGGCTGACGCTCTATCCATTGAGCCAAACCAGTTAGGGCAAAAGATAACCTTTTAATAAGTCTCCCTGTGCCCAGCCTATCTCCAGTTCTAGTTTATTTTGAACATTGCCACTAAGCAAGCTTTCTGATGCACACAACCAATTATGTCCTTCGTAAACCCTTCAGCATCTATCTGTGGCCTATGAAACAAAGCCCCAAACTTCTGCCATCCAAAGCGCAGTCTGCCCTCTTCCAGGCACTTTGCACTGGAACCTCCCACTCCCTGACTTGTGGGTTTTCGCCTACTGTTCTGATTGGAAAGGCCTTTCTTCCTCTGCCTGCCTGGCCTCCATGTTGACTTAGTGAACACTGACTTATTTTCAAAGGTCTGGCCCCAAGGGCATCTCCTGTGTGCGCCCTTTACTCTCACCTACTGCTATTCCAAGTGTTCTCTCCATGCTCACTGTCCTTCTTCAGATGTTTACATTCCCAGTGTTCACCACTCTCACCTCTGTGTCCTCAGTACCTAATAGGTACTTAATAATGGGTTGAGTGGGTGGGTGGAAAATTGAGTCATGGTCTAGTTTCAGCCCTTCTGATTGACGATGGTCCTCTGAGCCTCATTGCCTATAAATGCCTATAAAAAGTGGAGAAGTTCTAGTATGGATGTGTCAGATCCTTTCATAATATCCTGAGTTCTCTACTACAAATATTCTTAATTACATCATGAGGATTGAAGATTAAGACTGAGAATGCTAGCTGAGTTTTTGAAGGAGGTCTTATTATTTTCCTCAAGGCATACTTGGTAGAACAATCCCACTGTTTTCTTTATTTTAACTGCATACAGTTTTCCTGGATTTGCAGAGGACTTGCTCATGTCATTCAGGTGTCACACATGCTGTTAACCAGGTTAAAGAGCAGGTGAGACTGCAAGTAACCCTTGTTAATAAAACCTGGCTTCAGTTCAGAACCATGAAAATCTAACTCATCCCAGGCTTTGAAAGGCCATACTATCTAGCTTCTTTTTAAAAAAATCTTTGATTCTTATATCTCCTGAAGTCCTAAAGGCTCTAGACTCCTGGTTGGGTTTTCAGAATGTACTCAGAAGGCTGCAGAACAATCTCACTTTTATCTTCCCAAGATTTGAAGGAACTGTGCTTCTCTTGGATGAGAAGGCCAGGAGGTAGATGCTACCTCAGGGAAAGGTCCAGTCAGAAGTGCTGTATTATTCTGCTAGCACAGTTGTAACAAAATACCCCAAACTGGATGTCTGATGGAACATGACTTTATTGTCCCCCAGTTTTGCAGGCTGGAAGTCTGAGGTCAAGGTGTGAGCAGGGTGGGTTCCCTCTGAGGGCTGTGATGGAATCTGGTCTCTGCCTCTCTCTGAGCCTCTGGTGGTTTACTGGCAACCTTTGGATTCCTTGGCTTAGAGATGCATCACCTCAATCTCTGCCTTCAATCTTCCCATACCTTCTCTTCTTGTGTATCTGCCTCTGGGTCCAAATTTCCCTCTTGTATAAGGACACCAGTAACATTAATTTAGTATCTGCCATAATGATTTCATTGTAACATGATTACCTCTATAAATACACTACTTCCAAATAAGGTCATATTCTGAGGTACTAAAGGTTAGGGCTTCAACACATCTCTTGGGGATCCAATTCAATCTCTAACAAATGGTATGTGCTGGTATGAATGCTGGTCACAGCCCTGGGGGAAAGTCTTGGAAGCCCTTGGGAGCTTGTGTCAGGGCTTAGCCCTTTGGAGTTTGGGTTTCCCTTAGTGAGGAGGCTGGAAGGGGGTTGGGGACATATGTGAGGCAGAGGCTATAACCTCCGATAGGGAAGCATTTTAATATATTTCCTAGCTAATTATTATCTATGCGTAGAGAGGTTGACTTACTCTGTAATATATTTTAAGATTGCTGGGAGGGCCATTGCCTCTCAAACTTTCCATTTGTTGATTGATACCTGAATTTATACTTCCAATAACTCATAATGCTAACTGAAAATGTTTGAGCACAGCTATAATGTGAATTCCTCTGTTACTGTTTTAATTTGAAGCCTTACCTATCAAGTTTCTGCTCATTTGTTAGAAAGTCTAGTGCTTGTTTTCATTAGGTTTGTATGTTGTAAAAACCAAAATGTCATTAGCCTGCTGATTACTATCCAGTCCCTTGAATTTAAATTATAGAAGTTGTTCCTTACTGAGTGTTCATTTTATGTCAGGCACTATTCTTTCTCATGACAACTATATGAAGAAGGAGTTTTATTGTCTCCTAAAAGATGAGAAAACAGAACCACAGAGTGGTGAAGCAACTTAGCAACTTGTCCAAGACCCCCAGAGTCTGGGCTGCCAACCAGTGTACTATTATGTATGCTTTAATGTAAATAACATGCTAATAATTAATAAAAGGGACTATTTTCATGTTCTTGAGTTGGCCTTGTGATATATTTTTAAATAATTTTGACATAATCTATTTCATATTCACTTAGTAGTAAAGAGGAGCATAACAAAATATACAGAAGTAAAGAGAAAACCTGGAAATGAAGAATAAATTCTCCCTCCTCTTTTTCTCTAACAGAGGTCTTAGCGCTTGGTCCACATTGATTATAGGCAGATGAGTTACGTGAGAGATTCCCCCTGGCTTCAGCTTTGATATCTGAAAATTTAACCCTGGAGATTCATTGTGTTTATGGATGCTCTCAGGTAAAAAGTTGTTGATTGAGTTATCTATCCTGGAATATTCCATTTTGAGTGTATACTTTCTCTTGTGAAGAATTTTATTGAAACTGAGATGACTTTCTCAGGATGACTAGCTGTGACAAAGAGCTCAAGGATAGAGGCCATGTTCCATTGGAGGTATAGAACTTGGCTGATGGTGGCCAAAGAATTCCAGAATATAGTCAACCAATTAATTAATTAATAGTTGATACTACAAATATTTATTGAGCACCTCTTTCTGGGCCAGACATTGTGCTATGCAAAGATAGAACCAGCCACTACTGTGGATAAAGAGATGCTGAAAGGAGTGTGTTGGCTATAAAAATTAATCTATGGGAATTTTGCCTCAGGCTATGCTGGTCTTCTCTAATACAATTTTTATCAGCAGTGGATAAAGTTCAAGACAAGATTTTTCCAGAGAAAGAGGTGATGGGTGGTGATCTGCAGAACCTTGTTGCTTTGCTTCCTTTCTTTTGTCTGACTTTCAGTTCTGCCACAACTCATGAGACCCTGAACCAGAAGTGGAAGAGGCAAGGGAATGTGAGAACCACCCCCAACATCAACACGTCTGGGAAAAAAAATTAGTGGTGATTAAGTTGCAACTTTGGCTAAAATTAAGTTTTGGACTTCTCTGTTATTAGAATTTTCAGTGTATAAACACATACTAAGCACTAATTAAATGTTAACTGATTTACAATTAAGTAAAATGTTATTTTCATATAGGCAGATAATTATTATTTCAAATATACCTGAGTTTTTCAGTCCCACAGATTATGGAACTTGAAGGTCTACAATAATTAGATAAGTCAAGAAACACACAAATGAGGGGAAAAGTCACATCCCTTGTTTTGTCTTTTTGTCTTTTAAATATATATTTTATTGATTTTTCACAGAGAAGAAGGGAGAGGGATAGAGAGTTAGAAACATCAATAAGAGAGAAACATTGATCAGCTGCCTCTTGCACACTCCCCACTGGGGATGTGCTTGCAACCAAGGTACATGCCCTTGACCGGAATCGAACCCGGGACCCTTCAGTCCACAGGCTGACGCTCTATCCACTGAGCCAAACTGGTCAGGCCACATCCCTTGTTTTAACACTCACAGAACAAGTGGGGTAAAGATAGGGCTACACTGGGTAACAATTAACTGTGCTAGGGCTCTCAAGCAAGATTCTTCAAGAAGACTGACTTTCTGAATTTCAGCATGGAAATGCAATAGTATTAAACTGTGGCTCTTTCATGCTAGTACTTTCATGAGTTACCTGCTTGAAGGTTCTAACTATAGTCAACTGTCCCCATTTTCTCATTTAAAATCTCTCAATTAAGAGAGCTACCGAGGCACACTCTGGTTGCACACTTGGAAACAGACTGGATGTCAGAAACTGGATGATAAATTTGGCTTCTTTTGCGCTGGTGAGTTGATGAATGTTGATAAATCAGTTCCTGTTGATAAATCCATACAAATGAGAATTTTCTTGAAGGTAGAGCAGTGATGAAAGACAGTCGTTCTTTTTTGCCTGGTGGTCCCAGATTGGACTGTTTGACTACATCTGTGGTTCTGCTTGGTGTTTATATACCCCCTTCTGTGCTGCTAATGGTCAATTTCTTTTGGGGGGTGCTGGTTTCCAAAAAAATATTCCAGATGGAGGCTTGGGGGTTAAACAACTGTAACTCAGAGCTAGAATAATTTTGGTTCCCTTGATGCTTACCCTTATATGATGCTTTAAAAAAATAGACCTTCATGCACCCATTTTTAATGAGTAGGTGGGCATAACAATTTAAAGAAAAATTTGTATCCACTGTGCTATGTATAAAATAATTATTACTCTGTCTAGCAGTTAGCTTCATTAATAATGTTTATTAATAGAATTTATATATTATTTGTTCTTACTTCCACCAGGAATCTGTAATTTTCAAATATGAATATTTGAATTCAATTGTAGAGATTGCTTTATTTCTCTTCCTCCAGAGAGCTGATTCTCCTATTTCTGTGGTATTTTACAGTGCTAAGCTGTCCCTTATGCTTTCTTATTACCAACCCATAGTTCATTAATAATTCATGCTCCAGCTGTGTGAATTGGTAGCTTTAATTAGTTATTAGTGTTTTCCAGAAAAGATAGTTTCTTTTATGAGTGTTATTTCATGGAACAAACTACTTAAGGAATGCATACATTTAAAAATGAAATAATTTTATTTGAACTGTGTTTTAGGTTCTAAATTTAGTCTTCATTGTTTTTCCATTTTATTTTAGGTTTGAGAGCTTATTTATAAAATATTATTTTTGTGTATTAACATATTTTTATGCTTTAAATGCTTATAGTATTTTGGAAATGCTTTTGCATTGCCTTTTCCCAATCTCCCATTTCCATTGTCACATTAAATCTCAAGTGGTTAGTTTTATATTCTCTTATGGACTGCGAACTTGTGAGCCATATAAAGATCTGCTTAAGTTTTTATCTAATATTTCACAAGCTTTTATACTTAGTATAAACATATGTATCTTTTTAACGACTTTAAATGATTACTTTTAGCCATCATATTTTGACATTAGTCAGTTCTAAAGATATTGGACTTTCAGTTAGGCAGAACTTGCCCCCAAGACCAAGACCGGCCATGCATCTCTATAGAAGCGTGTTAGGGTTGCTATGAGCAGCCTTTGTGATATTGATCTTCTGATCACAAGATATGGCTATATAATTATCCCAAAAGCTGTCTTAAAGAAGTTTTTAAATTAAGTTAGTTTGAATTTAATGTGAATGCTTCAGAATTCACAGAAAATGGAGAGAAGCAAGGATGTTGCAAAATCTAATACTATGATTTATCAAATCTTTGGGTTTTGAGCCATTGGATCTAACCAATATTTCTCTGAGCTAGTCTTTTTAAAGGGATGGTGAAATAACTTTATGGGATAAAAGCTCTGCAATTAAGTGAAATAGAAAAGAAAACCTCTTGAGGTGATGGAGTTTATAAAACTGTGTAAGTTTTGAGTTTAATTTACTTGGATGACTTAACTCTTTATTTCATCTGAATAAATGTCTCTAAATAAACTTTAGAAGCTCCCACCCCCAACCATTTAACAGATATATTTTTATTTACTTCTAGAATGACAGTACATAAGTTAGCTTGGAAAAATATTCCAACTGAGGCAAATTCTTAGATATCTAGAAGTTTACTTACATGGCATTTACTTTCTTGTGAACTATTATGTTCAGGCTGAAGACATTTTGGAGGGCTTGTTCAAACTGCTTTTGGTATTTACAGCTACTTTATCAAATAACCTCTCTTCTACTTTCAGTTTCACAATGTGCAGATCTGTACCTTATCAATCCTGAGCTCCTTTTGCTGCTATTTCAATTGTTTACAAAACTCATTTTTCTATTAAGCAAGTAGTTTCATTTATTGATTGATTACTTGTCTAATTTCAAATTAGGTCTGATTAATTGTGTCTGGCTTGCCACCATGACATTGTATGTGGTTTCAATAATTAAAGAAGGGACTGTGCTAAATGGTGGTTTACCAAGTATCCATGGACTCATTGAACAAACCAGACAAAGAGTTGTCCATTGATCTGACTTTGTTTCTGCCCCTGCTAAAACATAGCTTTCAAGTCTTATGGTGTCAAGGTTTGGTTACCTGCTAATTGCTATTAGAATTATAATTTCACAAATTATAAACAAAGGTTTAGGTTTTAGGTTATAAAGCCCATTTTCCCCTATGAAAATATTAATTTATTTTCATAAAAAAGGGTGACATTAACTTTCACACTGATTTTAGCTTCTTGGGATAAATGGAACTGGAAGGAGTTCTGTTTCCTCATTATGCTATAAAACCATGTCCCCCATTATGATCAAACACCATGGCTATATTACATTTTGCATTCCCTTTGCTGCTTTGTCTTGTTAAGGTTTCTGGAAATGATTTTAAGAGCTGGTTGCATTTCAGAGCATGTTTTAAATGGAAATATGATCCTCGAGGGAATTTGTGTTATCTTCGAGAGACTTTAGAAGAGGGGGGAGGAAGCAAAGACACCAGTGAGGAGAAAGCAGGTAAAAATACTCTTTCACCATTAGGTGTGCTTAGAAAAAGCCATTTGAATTGATAGCGTTTTATTTTATGGGGACTCTAAATGGTAACTGTCAAACCGTAGTTTTGCATTTTCACTTGCAATCAGAAGTCGTTTGGTTGCAAGTGACAGAAAACCCAACACAAACTGTCTTGTGTTGTTTAAAAGAGGGGGTTTAGTGGCACATATGAATGAGATGTAATTTAGCCTCAAGTGTGCCTTGTTTTATGCTTAAATCACATTACCAAGAACTGAGTTCCTGTTATCCATTTCTTGGATCTACTTCTCTAGTGTTGGCTCGATTTTGGGACCTCACATGGTTAAGAGGTGCCTGTCAGCCACTCAGAGATTTAAATCCAGGTGCAAAAAGCAAGAGTCTTTGTCCCAGTATTCCCGGGATTATCCCTGAGGGTCACCAGGACTCAAATGAATTATGTGTCCTACCAACCCTCCCCCACAATGTGGCCAGGGAAAGTATGACTCTGACTGAAGGAGCTTCACCTGCACAACCGAAGAAAGAGCCAACCCAGATCACATTATTCAAGAGTGAGAGGGAGCTGATCCCAAACAAAAATTGAGGCAGTTGTCAAAAGGGGAAAGCAGTTTGAGAAGCAAAAGGGCAAATGCTCAGTATACACGCCATGAGAACCCTCCCTGGGATTGGACTTAATACTTGGTGTTAAGTTGTTTTCATTCCTTGGGCTACATAACACTCCAATGCCTGAATACAGCCACAGTGTAATCATTTAGTAGGAGGAACATTTATCAATTTATTTTACTATCAGTCCCCCAGAGAGCAAGAGCTAATACTAGATACAACTTTAAAGTTCTGATTATCTAATACCAAGTAAGAAAGATTTCCAAATATCCATGTATGTGATATTAAACATGCTGGTAGAATGAACAGGTACTTTGAAGTTTATCTAAACCAGCATAACTGTTTAGAATCTGTTAAAAGTAGTCAACTCTCCAGAAAAAAGTACAGGGGTACATACTCATAAAATGTGACTTGTAATCAGGGGGCTTAGCAATTCTAGCTGAAAATTGATGAAGTCCAACTATTTACCCAAAGCTTGAATACCTCCATGATACCCCAGCAAGAACTCATCCAGGCATGGCCCAACTTTGGCCCTAGCAACCCTAAGCAAGACGGCTGTCTCAGTCTGCTGGTTACCCCAGGAGCCTCCTCAAAGCTTCACTTCTCCTCCTTCACTTTACATCCTGACTTTTGCTTCTTTTCCTTTGTCTTTGAATAAGGATTCTTTTCCCTGAGTCTGTTTCCTTGGGATGTATTTGTTTTTGTTTTCTTCTCCTTTGGACAATATGATATGCTTTCTGATTGTGATTCTTGCTAAGGTGCTGCCTCCAGATGTACTTCCAATGGAGGAGCAATGCCAGGGGTTTACACCCCATGGAGCTTTTTGGGCCTCAGGAGCCCTGAGGTTCCTCAGTCACCTGTGATTGGACATCCACTGACAGAGAACTCATGGCCATGAGGAGGGGTTGCCAACCCCACCTTTATGCTGCTCTTAGTTCTTGTTTATATTGAATTCAAATCTGTTCTTTGTAGCTTCTGTACTTTTGTGTTAGTCCTACTTCTCGGGCCCTATGGAGTAAGCACTAGGCTATAAACCAATGTAGAGTGGGAACACATTTACTCAGTCTATGCTCTCCTGGTAGCTTCACCTCCAGAACTGAGCAGGGGCCTCATCAAAATCATACCTGAGCGTTCTCCCACCCAGTGTTCTTTCTGAGGAAGGTCCTCAAGCCTGTAGCACAGGAGAAACACTCTTTTTAGCTGTTGCATCTGCAGTTTCATTTTGCCTACTGAAACCAAGGCTTCTGGGATTGGAATTCAGTTTGAAGGTGGTCTCTTAATTCCTGATAATGCACCTGCGTTTGTACTGATGGGTGTAGGAAACTGGGGCTATAATCTAATGGGGTTACTGCTTCACCTCTGCTCGGCATGAAGAGGTTTTATTTCCACTTTAAAGGGTGGATCACGTAGACTTTTCAGCATACATTCTTCTCTTTTAAGCCCTCATTTGTTCTGCAATCAGTAGATAAGTGAAGGGCCCTGAGTACAGCCAGCATCATTCCGGCCTCTTTCTCTTTGATTCCCAGAAAGATTGTCTTTGTGCCAGTGGCAGGAGCTTTTTTGGAGTCTCTAAAATGTGCTGCTTAGCCATACTGGTAGGGAGCCACTAGCAGTAGCTTTTCAAGTGGTTCTCTAAACTGGGCATGACTGAGGGCTCAGGGGCAGCAGGTGCCAGAGCTTGCCTAGAACATTCCTTTCTGTCCGTGGTAAACTCAGGATTTCAGCTTTTGGACTGTAACTAACTCGCCGCAGGAATCCTTTGAGCACATAAGCAGGATTGACATGGTGCAGACGTGGCAGCCCAGCGGCTTGTTATGCCCTTTATGCAAGTCAGCATTTCTAAAATCACTGCCAGGAGCCAACTTCACAGAGGAACAGGTGTAAGCTGGAAAGCAGCTCAGGAGGAGTTAGGAGTGCAGCTAGATGAGGTTAGCTTACAGCCGACTTCATATGAAATATGAGAAGAAGAAAGGGAATGACTCTGGGAGAAATTCTAATGCAGTTGTGAAACACTGTACAAACAACCAGGTGATACAGAAATATAGAATATGCTAATCTGAACAGCTCAATGGGAAAAAGCAGCACAACACTAACCTCACCACACTCTTTGCAGTGACCTTTCTTGGACAGCTACAGCTTACATAAATGTGGTCAGGGTTTTAGGCCAGTGCAAGGCAGTAATGTTTTTTCAGCTCCTACTTACTCTCTGATTTCACCTGATACCAAAGTAGGACAAAGGCTAGAAGACATCTTATTGGGCAGATTCTGGCTCACATAGGATAGCCTTACAGGAGGCCAAGAAGGTGGATTCCCAGGGAGAGCGTAGCAGCTCCTCATAACCCAGTCTTTTCCTGCTCTTAGCAGCTGGGCTCACTCACCCACCCCACTCCCCAAGCCAATCCTGAGATTCAGGCTACAACTTAGTTGTCTTCATCATGTTTCTTCCTTCTTGCTTCCTTCCGTCCCTTTAATCTTTCCTTCTGACATTACAAATATTTACTAAGCACCTAATAGGTCTCAGGAATTATGTTTGGTATTAGAGATTCCAAGGAGAGAAGCAGATAAATGCAGGCCCTACCCTCAGGGATCTTGCAACTGACAGAGGGAGAGAGAGAGAGAAAAATTATATAATACATGTCTAATGATAAACCTTTATAAGTTCCATGAAAAGAAGGTACAGGATGCTCTGTGGGTATCTAACAAGAGGTCCTGTTTTAGTCTGGGGACTTAGGAAAGGCTTCTACTAGAATTCAGCATTTGAGCTGAGACTTGAAGGTTGGATAGGAGTTTCCAGTTGGTTGGGAGGGTGAGATGGCGAGCCCCCTCCATGCTTGCATCACCATAACCACGCCTCAGCTTCTGTAATCCCGCTTGCTTCTTCTGCTTCTGCTCCAGTAGAGTCTGCTGCTAGTCAAGCTGCTACTGTCTCAGGTTACGGTCCTCCTCCCCAAACTGCAATAGATACCTGGAAGCCTGACGTGTAACATAGAAAGAATGCCTAAAATGTGTATGTATGCCATATATGGGAGACAAAGAGCCTAGGAAAATATAAAAGGCCAAGCCCCACTTTGTTCGGCGTGCAGCCTCTGGAGAGGATTCCGCTGAGCCAGCACTGGTGCAATTAAACACTCCTTTCCTGAACATCCGAGCACGTTTGGTTTGTCGCTTTCCACCAACCTGATTTCTGCCATAACAGTGAGGAGGAATATTCTGGGTAGATTCTATATACTGGTAAAAGTCTTAGGAAGAGAAAAAGCATAGAATGTTTGAAGAGTGTAAATAATACTATATTTTACAAGTAATACTATAAGTGGTTGGAACACACAGAAAGAAAGAATAATTTGCTATGAGTCTGGAGAGATAAGTAGCAGAGTCAGTCCATGCAGGATATTGCTAAGGTTTTTGTCTTATTAACAATGGGAAGCTTTGGTATGCATTAAGAACTGTGGAAGGGGCAGTGGACTGGGTATGTCACCAGGTTCACATTTCAAAAAGAAGACTCTGGCTGCAATATGCAGAAGTGAAAGGGACTGGGTGAGGCTGTGGTTGATGTAGGGATGGTACTGAGAACCTGCTGCGCTTGTCCAGGGGAGGTGATGGTAGCCTGGATTACACAGTAGCAGCAGGCATAGAGGAAATTACATAGTTCTGACAGATATTTAGGAGCTAAAGTTGGCAGGTCTTGGTGACAGACTGGATGTGGTGTGTGTGTGTGTCTGTGTGTGTCTGTGTCTGGAAATGTCCAGAATTACTTCTACATCCTTGACTGGCAGAAATAGGTGGTGTTGGTACCACTCATTGAGAAAGGAAACATGGGACTAGGAACAGATATTTTGGGGAGTGGAACTTATGAGTTGTTCTTGAATAAGAGGGACTTTTGCAATATTTTTTTCTTCTTTAGATGAAATTTGAAATGAATTCACAGCAAGTTGGGAATCTTTGACTCATCCAGAGTACTCAGATTCTGTTGAATCTTTACCCAAAATGCTCAGCTTTTTCAGATCTGAAAAGTGATATTTCAGTGCTTTGGGGTCAACCAGATCTAATACACAAGGTGGTCTATGACATGAACAATTTATATTTTTAAACCTTAGTTTCATCTCCTATGAAGTGTGAGACTCATTGAGATAATATATGTATTCATTCCTAAGCAAGAGTCCTGCCTCTCCTATGAAGGCAGAACAATTTGGATCCTTGACTTAGAAGTTTTAGGGCATTTTTACAAACCCACTTAGGTCTGGGATGCTAAGGGGAAACATGCCTGTAGGCTGTTTCTCTGTCCTCTTCCTCAGTACACAGGGATACAGGACTTTCTGCTGCTCCATGCCAGGATGCAACAGAACCTGTCAACCTGCTCATCCAGCACCTTCTCCAAGACAGATAAGAATGTAGTTCCTAGGCCCTCTCTCTGTCTTATTTTGTTTACCTTTCTTTCTCCCAAAGTTGCATCACACAAAGATATACTTTAGTTGGTCAGGAAAAGGTTCTTAGAGGAAGTCGACGTGGGAGCCTATCTAAGGATGGGTAGATGTTTGGAAAGTAAATTCAATTTAGAGCTTCAGTGCCTTGCATTTGAAACTAACCTAGTCCTCTGAGTGGGTTCTATTGTCTTTGGCAAGAATGGCCAGAAGATAAATGGCCTTCGTGCCATTTTTTATCTTGCCAGAGCCGCAGATGCTGGCATAAGTTTCGAAATGCAGTGTGATTTCTCAGTGTTGCTTTTGGAGAAAGCAGTGTTGTGCCTCACATGCGGATACTGGACTAAAAGGGAGTGAATGGGGAAGGACACGGAACCTTTGTCTTCACACAGAAGTCCCTGGGGGCCTGGAGGACCAGAATAGGCTGGTCCCTGCTCTCGGGGAGAGCCCAGTTTCCACATGAGCACTGTTGTTCAGCTTCCAAGGCTAGAGCCACATCCATGGATCCCTTACCACAGCCCAAAGGGCATGCTTGTCCAACTTCCTGTCATCTACAGCTGTGCTGTTGGGGAAATCTGAATGCGTGCAAGATTAAATGTGGTTTTGTTAGCACATCAAATAATGACTGCCTAGATGTTTAGGACATCATGCTGTCTCACCCCAAAGAAAAGACTCTGCAGCTTTCAGATAAAGAGGGATTATTATGTGTTTGGATGGTGCATGGCTAGCATTCACATCTGGTCAACACTGAGCAGGTTAGCCCAGGAAGAGAAAGAGGAGGGACCATCTCTGCTTCCATGAACATTAGGGCTGAACACTCAGACCACCAGGCTGGGGTCTCAGTCAGAAATGAGAATGCTGACTGTTGGCATAGTCATGCTATCGGAGTTATTTTTCTTTATAGACTATTCTCAGTAACTACTGCGTCTGTTATTCACATTTTTTCTTCTTTGCTCAGCATGTTTCCATTTTTCTTAGAACCATGCTTTCCTACATGAGTTTGATTCTTTCAGTACACAAAATAGAAAGTTGTCTGGGTGGTAATTAAGAGAATGAATTGGAGTTATCTCTTAGCTGTTTGACTACTTCTTTAAGAGTTTGGTAAATGTTATAATAGTTAGCAAATAGCTTGCACATACCCTGTTTTCTCCACTTTATGTATTCCTGGCCTCTCCACGTGACTGGCCAACTCATCCTTGAGGTCTCAGTTCGTATGTCACTTACTCAAGGAAACCTTCTCTTACTCCTAGACTAGATTAGTTTGGCCTAGTAGTCTCTCCTAATAGTCTGTGCTTTTCATTGCCACACAGTTTAGTTTAATAATCTTAAGATTTATTTATTGTTTGTTTCCCTGGCCAGATTCTGTACTACTGTATTTCCAAGGCCTAGTGTAGGATCAGACACAAAGTACTGAGTTAAAATGTGTTGAAGATCATAATCACCATTTATTGTGCACCTACTGTATGCCAGTACTGCCTGTTCCTCTTTTAAAAACTGTGTATGTATGCACACATAATTTTTGTTAATACTGACAACATCTCTATAAAGAAAACTCGATCACTCCCATTTTACAACTGGGAAACTGGGTTCACTGTTAAGGGTAAGAATGTTCAGCAGCTTTTAATGTTCAGGATATTCATACCAAGTTATCTAGAAAAATATCTTAAGGACAAAGAGGCTAAAAGATGAGAACATTTTCTCCTTGTATGAGCAAGGTTGAGTAAGGTTTGCTTTGGGGAGCAGGAGGTGGGGAAAAATGATGAGGAATGAGAGCTTTATTTCACTTTCTTTTTAAAAAATAATTCTTTATTGTTGAAAGTATTACATATGTCCCCTTTTATCCCCCAATGACCCCCTCCAGCCCCTCCCTTCCCCCCACCACAGGCCTTCACTGCCCCATTGTCTGTGTCCATGGGACATGCATATATGCATACAAGATCCTTGGTTTATTAACTCCCACCCACCCACCCTCCCCTGGCTTCCCTCTGAGTTTCCGCACTCTGTTCCATGCTTCCATGTCTCTGGATCCACTCCGTTCATCAGCTTATTTTGTTACTAGATTCCACATATGAGTGAGATCATGGGATACTTGTGTTTCTCTGACTGACTTATTTCTCTTAGCATGATACTCTCCAGGTCCCTCCATGCTGTCTCAAAGGGTAAGATATTCTTCTGTTTTACTGCTGCATAGTATTCCATGGTATAAATGTACCACAGCTTTTTTCATCTACTGATGGTTACTTGGGCTGTTTCCAGATCTTAGCTATTGTAAATTGTGTGAGAGCTTTACTTTTCCAATGACTCAGTAGTATATAGGTCAATGGTTCTCAAAGTGTGGCCTCAGACCAGCTGCATGGCATCACTTGAGAACAGTCCAGAAATGCAAATTCTCCAGCCTCACTTCAGACCTACCAAAAGGGAAACTTCAGGTATGGGATCCAGCAACCTGCATCACCCAGAAACAGCCCGCTGGGGGATTCTACTGCACGCTCTAGTTTGAGAACCTTTGGTGGAAAGGAAAGAAGATGGGACTTTGCTTTCTCATGTTGCCATTCCATTAGCTGGGACCTGTGATATGTCACCTGAGGACTCTGGGCCTCAGTTTCATTGTCTATAGGATAGAGATAGTGACACCTAACCTACAGAGTTGCTGGAAGAATCAGTAAGCTAATGTAGGTGAGTGTGATTTGTACAGCATTGGCCAAATAATCAAGTTGGGGTATGTGTTTGCTCTGATCCTCTTGGACTGGTACATATCACCATCACTCCCTCTCAGGGTGGGCCTGTGAGGCTACTTTGGTTCTCCTTTCCCTGTAGAATAATGCAGCCTATTCCTGACTGTTGAGGCCACTCCATGCATCTCCCAGAGGACCTTGCAGCTTCCCAAGGCTCTGTACATGGCAGCAAGAAGCCTATGTCAGCTGGTGAAGGGGGAGGATTGTGGCTAAGGGAGCATCCTGGAAGGCTGAGCTGTGAAACTGACCCAGGTTCCATGTAAAAGACCTGGAAGGCTGTTTTGAGACAGCAGGTAGTCATTACAGGTGACAGGTGATCATGACCTGAGTGTGGAGACTTATCAGTAAAGGTAATGATCATTGTGATTATAGCTAAACAATTTGGTGACTAACATGTGACGGGCTCAGTCTTCTTTCCTAAAATTTCAGATCGCATTGATTGGCCCGAGTCCATCCCCTGCCCAGACCATTGCAGTGGCTCCTAGCCATCTTCCTGCTTTCAACCTTGTCTCTCTTCAGTCTATTTTCAACACAGCTGCTCGAGGGAGCCTGTTAAAATAAAAGTCAGAGGAGAGTATTTCTCTGTCTAAAACCATCCATTGTTCTCTTATCTCAGAGTCAAAGTCAAGGTCCTCATAATATCCTGGGAGGCTTGACAACATCTTTCCCACTTACCTTTCTGCCCACATTTCCTGCCAGTTTTCTGCTCACTTATTCTTTGAACATTCATGCATCCTCCCACCTCAGACCCTAAGCTCTTCCTGGCCCTACTGCACAAAATATATTCTATAGGGATGCATAAGGCTTTTTTCTTTTAAGATTTTACTGAAATTCATATTCTAAATTGAAGTAAGAAGTTATTTGTTTGGATATACCAATATTTTGTTTTTTAAATGAATATTTAATGAATGTAGCTCAAAGCCAAATGTGGCTTATTTTTATCCCAATGACTTCTGCAAAATAGCCAACATTTATTCATTGAGTAAATGGACATAGCCTAGCTAGGGCTGCTGCCACTCTAGAGGAGGCTTCCTCAGCCTCAGCACTGCTGACATCAGTTGGGTGACTGTGGGAGTGTCTGGCACAGTGCAGGATGTTAACAGCATCCCTGGCCTCAGTTCATTAGATGCCAGCAGCACCCGCCCCAGTAGGAAAGCAAAAATAGCTACAGACATTGCCAAATGCCCCCATAGGGGGAAAAATTACTCTAGCCACATGAAGGGTGTCATGAACAAAACCCGGGCTTCAGAGCCAGACAGGCTGGGGTTCAAATTCCAGCTCAGCCACCCCACCACCTAGGCAACCTTGGGCAATGAAGAAGGTGAGAAATGGGCTCAGGCTTTGCTGACAAATTGGATGCATCAAGGAAGCCTTCATGGTTTTGTTCTGAAAACTAGAAGCCTATAAACACCCAGGAACCTTTATAGGAACCTTTAGGCTTGGAACCTTTAGGCTTCTATTTCTGAAAGAGGGAGGATTGCTGGGGAGACATCACAATCATGGACATACTGAATTTGAGATGTCAGTCTCCATTGTGGAATGTCTTTTTAAAACTAAATATTGCCTGACTCTCTTAAAAACAAAAATAAAAAACCTCAGTGTTATAATGTTAACAAAGACTCTGCCTCTTGACTTGGTCTTATCAAAGACTCTGACCATGTAGTCAGATTAAGTCACTCTCCTACTTTAAACTATCCAGTGGCTTTCCACTGAATATAGAATAAAATCTAATAATTTCTTACCACACTCTCCAAGGCCCTTCCTATACATCCTACCTGCCCAACTTACCTTGTAACACCCTTCTCCTCATACATTATGCTACTTCTATGGGGCCTTATGTCAGTGTTGTGAACATGTCAAGAACATTTAGGTCTTAGGAACTTGCTACTACTCTTGTCCTTTTCTGGAATACTCTTCCCACTGTTTTTCTTCTGTACCAGAGACTGTGTGTGATCAGTCAGCTTGCAGCCTTCCTGTTATTTCCTCAGAAAGTTCATTTGTAATCATGATTATTTTCTTAGCCTTTCTCATCCTCTGAAGTTGCTCATTCATTTGTTTATACATTCATTGATTGTCTCCCCCTTCCTGCCCCATGCGCTATCTTATTTGCTTAGTGTGCCAATGTATTCTCAGCATCTAATACAGTGTCTTGAACACATTTGGCACATAGTTGTCTCACAATAGTCCACATTGAACCGCCCTTCATTGTCATGTTTATCCTAAAACCAGCATGGTTTCTCCTCCTATCCCCCTCCTCCCCCCCCACGTTTCAGGTAGAGCCAAACTGTTAGCATCACATACTTATTTAACAATTATATATTATGGATAGATATCCCATATATCACTTCTCTCCTAGCCATGTAATATTGGAATCAGAGTGTCAGTAAACATCAGTTCTGAAAATCATCATCATCTATAAAAATAGTGAGGGTACTATAATTAATGCCCTATCAGGAAGTATTATGCTTTATGTGTTCTTGTTTCTTCTCCACTCTCAGAATTATGACTTGGAAAAACAGGTACTTTACACAAGTTTGCTCATCAAGCTGATTGCCTATTGATCAACTTAACATTCCCCTTCAAAAATAAGAAACATCATCAAAAAACTGAAAACGGAACTCCCATTTGACCCAGTGATCCCAATTCTAGAAATATATCCCAAGAACATGAGAGGAAGACAGTTCACCCAGCCAGATAATGAGGAGAATCAGTTCACTCTGCAAGAGCTCGGGGAAAAATTCCCTCGGGAAGACATGAGGAGAGGACAGTTCACCACAGCACACTAGTGAGGTCATGACAAGTTACTTCACTCACCAAGAACATGAGAGGAAGACAGTTCACCCAGCGAGATAATGAGGAGAATCAGTTCACTCTGCAAGAGCTCTGGGAACAATTCACTCAGCTAGATATGAGGAAAGGACAGACCACCACAGCTCACAAGCCAGGATACGATGACAGGTAACTTCACTCACCAAGAGCATGAGAAGAAGACAGTTCACCCGGCCAGAGCATGAGGAGAATCAGATCACTCTGCAAGAGCTCTGGGAACAATTCACTCAGCCAGACATGAGGAGAGAACAGTTCACCACAGTTCACCAGCCAGAATATGACGACAGGTAAGTTCACTCACCAAGAGAAGGAGAAGAAGACATTTCACCCAGCCAGAGCATGAGGAGAATCAGTTCACTCTGCAAGAGCTCTGGGAACAATTCACTCGGCTAGACATGAGGAGAGGAAAGTTCACCACAGCACACTAGCCAGGCCATGAAAAGCTAGTTCACTCACCAAGAACATGAGAGGAAGACAGTTCACCCGGCCAGAGCATGAGGAGAATAAGTTCACTCTGCAAGAGCTCTGGGAACAGCTCACTCAGTCAGACATGAGGAAAGGACAGACCACCAGAGCTCACAAGCCAGTATAAGACGACAGGTAAGTTCACTCACCAAGAGGTTTTGAAGACGAAAGTTCACCCGGCCAGAGCATGAGGAGAATAAGTTCACTCTGCAAGAGCTCTGGGACCTGTTCACTCAGCCAGACATGAGGAAAGGACAGTTCACCACAGCTCACTAGCCAGGATATGACGACAGGTAAGTTCACTCACCAAGAGGTTATGAAGATGACTGTTCACCCAGCCAGAGCATGAGGAGAATGAGTTCACTCTGCAAGAGCTCTGGGAACAGCTCACTCAGTCAGACATGAGGAAAGGACAGACCACCACAGCTCACCAGCCAGAATATGACGACAGGTAAGTTCACTCAGCAAGAGCTTATGAAGACGACTGTTCACCCCGCCAGAGCATGAGGAGAATAAGTTCACTCTGCAAGAGCTCTGAGAAAAATTCACTCAGCCAGACATGAGGAGAGGACAGTTCACCACAGCTCACTAGCCAGGATATGAGGACAGGTAAGTTAACTCACCAAGAGCATGAGAAGAAGACCGTTCACCCGGCCAGAGCATGAGGAGAATAAGTTCACTCTGCAAGAGCTCTGAGAAAAATTCACTCAGCCAGACATGAGGAGAGGAAAGTTCACCACAGCTCACTAGCCAGGATATGAGGACAGGTAAGTTTACTCACCAAGAGCATGAAAAGAAGACAGTTCACCGGGCCAGAGTGTGAGGAGAATCAGTTCACTCTGCAAGAGCTCTGGGAACAATTCACTCGGCCAGACATGAGGAAGGACAGACCACCACAGCTCACTAGCCAGGATGTGACAACAGGTAAGTTCACTCACCAAGAGCTTATGAAGACGACAGTTCACCCAGCCAGAGCATGAGGAGAATAAGTTCACTCTGCAAGAGCTCTGGGACCTGTTCACTCAGACAGACATGAGGAAAGGACAGTTCACCACAGCTCACTAGCCAGGATATGAAGACAGGTAAGTTAACTCACCAAGAGCATGAGAAGAAGACCGTTCACCCGGCCAGAGCATGAGGAGAATCAGTTCACTCTGCAAGAGCTCTGGGAACAATTCACTCAGCTAGGCATGAGGAGAGGACAGTTCACCATATCTCACTAGCCAGGATATGAGGACAGGTAAGTTAACTCACCAAGAGCATAAAAAGAAGGCAGTTCACCGGGCCAGAGCGTGAGGAGAAACAGTTCACTCTGCAAGAGCCCTGGGAACAGTTCACTAGGCCAGACATGAGGAAAGGACAGAACACCACAGCTCACAAGCCAGGATAAGACGACAGGTAAATTAACTCACCAAGAGATTATGAAGATGACAGTTCACCCGGCCAGAGCATGAGGAGAATAAGTTCACTCTGCAAGAGCTCTGAGAAAAATTCACTCAGCCAGACATGAGGAGAGGACAGTTCACCACAGCTCACTAGCCAGGATATGAGTTCAGGTAAGTTAACTCACCAAGAGCATGAGAAGAAGACCGTTCACCCCGCCAGAGTATGAGGAGAATAAGTTCACTCTGCAAGAGCTCTGAGAAAAATTCACTCAGCCAGACATGAGGAGAGGACAGTTCACCACAGCTCAGTAGCCAGGATATGAGTTCAGGTAAGTTAACTCACCAAGAGCATGAGAAGAAGACCGTTCACCCCGCCAGAGCATGAGGAGAATAAGTTCACTCTGCAAGAGCTCTGAGAAAAATTCACTCAGCCAGACATGAGGAGAGGACAGTTCACCACAGCTCACTAGCCAGGATATGAGGACAGGTAAGTTTACTCACCAAGAGCATGAAAAGAAGACCGTTCACCCAGCCAGAGCATGAGGAGAATAAGTTCACTCTGCAAGAGCTCTGAGAAAAATTCACTCAGCCAGACATGAGGAGAGGACAGTTCACCACAGCTCACTAGCCAGGATATGAGTTCAGGTAAGTTAACTCACCAAGAGCATGAGAAGAAGACCGTTCACCCCGCCAGAGTATGAGGAGAATAAGTTCACTCTGCAAGAGCTCTGAGAAAAATTCACTCAGCCAGACATGAGGAGAGGACAGTTCACCACAGCTCACTAGCCAGGATATGAGTTCAGGTAAGTTAACTCACCAAGAGCATGAGAAGAAGACCGTTCACCCCGCCAGAGCATGAGGAGAATAAGTTCACTCTGCAAGAGCTCTGAGAAAAATTCACTCAGCCAGACATGAGGAGAGGACAGTTCACCACAGCTCACTAGCCAGGATATGAGGACAGGTAAGTTTACTCACCAAGAGCATGAAAAGAAGACAGTTCACTGGGCCAGAGTGTGAGGAGAATCAGTTCACTCTGCAAGAGCTCTGGGAACAATTCACTCGGCCAGACATGAGGAAGGACAGACCACCACAGCTCACTAGCCAGGATGTGACAACAGGTAAGTTCACTCACCAAGAGCTTATGAAGACGACAGTTCACCCAGCCAGAGCATGAGGAGAATAAGTTCACTCTGCAAGAGCTCTGGGAACAGCTCACTCAGTCAGACATGAGGAAAGGACAGACCACCACAGCTCACAAGCCAGGATATGACAACAGGTAAGTTCACTCACCAAGAGCTTATGAAGACGACAGTTCACCCAGCCAGAGCATGAGGAGAATAAGTTCACTCTGCAAGAGCTCTGGGACCTGTTCACTCAGCCAGACATGAGGAAAGGACAGTTCACCACAGCTCACTAGCCAGGATATGACGACAGGTAAGTTCACTCACCAAGAGGTTATGAAGATGACTGTTCACCCAGCCAGAGCATGAGGAGAATGAGTTCACTCTGCAAGAGCTCTGGGAACAGCTCACTCAGTCAGACATGAGGAAAGGACAGACCACCACAGCTCACCAGCCAGAATATGACGACAGGTAAGTTCACTCAGCAAGAGCTTATGAAGACGACTGTTCACCCCGCCAGAGCATGAGGAGAATAAGTTCACTCTGCAAGAGCTCTGAGAAAAATTCACTCAGCCAGACATGAGGAGAGGACAGTTCACCACAGCTCACTAGCCAGGATATGAGGACAGGTAAGTTAACTCACCAAGAGCATGAGAAGAAGACAGTTCACCCGGCCAGAGCATGAGGAGAATAAGTTCACTCTGCAAGAGCTCTGAGAAAAATTCACTCAGCCAGACATGAGGAAGGACAGACCACCACAGCTCACTAGCCAGGATGTGACAACAGGTAAGTTCACTCACCAAGAGCTTATGAAGACGACAGTTCACCCAGCCAGAGCATGAGGAGAATAAGTTCACTCTGCAAGAGCTCTGGGACCTGTTCACTCAGACAGACATGAGGAAAGGACAGTTCACCACAGCTCACTTGCCAGGATATGAAGACAGGTAAGTTAACTCACCAAGAGCATGAGAAGAAGACCGTTCACCCGGCCAGAGCATGAGGAGAATCAGTTCACTCTGCAAGAGCTCTGGGAACAATTCACTCAGCTAGGCATGAGGAGAGGACAGTTCACCATATCTCACTAGCCAGGATATGAGGACAGGTAAGTTAACTCACCAAGAGCATAAAAAGAAGGCAGTTCACCGGGCCAGAGCGTGAGGAGAAACAGTTCACTCTGCAAGAGCCCTGGGAACAGTTCACTAGGCCAGACATGAGGAAAGGACAGACCACCAGAGCTCACAAGCCAGGATAAGACGACAGGTAAATTAACTCACCAAGAGATTATGAAGATGACAGTTCACCCGGCCAGAGCATGAGGAGAATAAGTTCACTCTGCAAGAGCTCTGAGAAAAATTCACTCAGCCAGACATGAGGAGAGGACAGTTCACCACAGCTCACTAGCCAGGATATGAGTTCAGGTAAGTTAACTCACCAAGAGCATGAGAAGAAGACCGTTCACCCAGCCAGAGCATGAGGAGAATAAGTTCACTCAGCAAGAGCTCTGAGAAAAATTCACTCAGCCAGACATGAGGAGAGGACAGTTCACCACAGCTCACTAGCCAGGATATGAGTTCAGGTAAGTTAACTCACCAAGAGCATGAGAAGAAGACCGTTCACCCCGCCAGAGTATGAGGAGAATAAGTTCACTCTGCAAGAGCTCTGAGAAAAGTTCACTCAGCCAGACATGAGGAGAGGACAGTTCACCACAGCTCACTAGCCAGGATATGAGTTCAGGTAAGTTAACTCACCAAGAGCATGAGAAGAAGACCGTTCACCCCGCCAGAGCATGAGGAGAATAAGTTCACTCTGCAAGAGCTCTGAGAAAAATTCACTCAGCCAGACATGAGGAGAGGACAGTTCACCACAGCTCACTAGCCAGGATATGAGGACAGGTAAGTTTACTCACCAAGAGCATGAAAAGAAGACAGTTCACCGGGCCAGAGTGTGAGGAGAATCAGTTCACTCTGCAAGAGCTCTGGGAACAATTCACTCGGCCAGACATGAGGAAGGACAGACCACCACAGCTCACTAGCCAGGATGTGACAACAGGTAAGTTCACTCACCAAGAGCTTATGAAGACGACAGTTCACCCAGCCAGAGCATGAGGAGAATAAGTTCACTCTGCAAGAGCTCTGGGAACAGCTCACTCAGTCAGACATGAGGAAAGGACAGACCACCACAGCTCACAAGCCAGGATATGACAACAGGTAAGTTCACTCACCAAGAGCTTAAGAAGACGACAGTTCACCCAGCCAGAGCATGAGGAGAATAAGTTCACTCTGCAAGAGCTCTGGGACCTGTTCACTCAGACAGACATGAGGAAAGGACAGTTCACCACAGCTCACTTGCCAGGATATGAAGACAGGTAAGTTAACTCACCAAGAGCATAAAAAGAAGACAGTTCACTGGGCCAGAGCGTGAGGAGAAACAGTTCACTCTGCAAGAGCCCTGGGAACAGTTCACTAGGCCAGACATGAGGAAAGGACAGACCACCAGAGCTCACAAGCCAGGATAAGACGACAGGTAATTTAACTCACCAAGAGATTATGAAGATGACAGTTCACCCGGCCAGAGCATGAGGAGAATAAGTTCACTCTGCAAGAGCTCTGGGACCTGTTCACTCAGCCACACATGAGGAAAGGACAGTTCACCACAGCTCACTAGCCAGGATATGACGACAGGTAAGTTCACTCACCAAGAGGTTATGAAGATGACTGTTCACCCAGCCAGAGCATGAGGAGAATAAGTTCACTCTGCAAGAGCTCTGGGACCTGTTCACTCAGCCACACATGAGGAAAAGACAGACCACCACAGCTCACCAGCCAGAATATGACGACAGGTAAGTTCACTCAGCAAGAGCTTATGAAGACGACTGTTCACCCCGCCAGAGCATGAGGAGAATAAGTTCACTCTGCAAGAGCTCTGAGAAAAATTCACTCAGCCAGACATGAGGAGAGGACAGTTCACCACAGCTCACTAGCCAGGATATGAGTTCAGGTAAGTTAACTCACGAAGAGCATGAAAAGAAGACAGTTCACCAGGCCAGAGTGTGAGGAGAATCAGTTCACTCTGCAAGAGCTCTGGGAACAATTCACTCGGCCAGACATGAGGAAGGACAGACCACCACAGCTCACTAGCCAGGATGTGACAACAGGTAAGTTCACTCACCAAGAGCTTATGAAGACGACAGTTCACCCAGCCAGGGCATGAGGAGAATAAGTTCACTCTTCAAGAGCTCTGGGAACAGCTCACTCAGTCAGACATGAGGACAGGACAGACCACCACAGCTCACAAGCCAGGATATGACAACAGGTAAGTTCACTCACCAAGAGCTTATGAAGACGACAGTTCACCCAGCCAGAGCATGAGGAGAATAAGTTCACTCTGCAAGAGCTCTGGGACCTGTTCACTCAGCCAGACATGAGGTAAAGACAGACCACCACAGTTCACCAGACAGGATATGACGACAGGTAAGTTCACTCACCAAGAGCTTATGAAGATGACAGTTGACCCAGCCAGAGCATGAGGAGAATAAGTTCACTCTGCAAGAGCTCTGGGACCTGTTCATTCAGCCAGACATGAGGAAAGGACAGACCACCACAGTTCACCAGCCAGGATATGACGACAGGTAAGTTCACTCACCAAGAGCTTATGAAGACGACAGTTCACCCAGCCAGATAATGAGGAGAATAAGTTCACTCTGCAAGAGCTCTGGGAACAGCTCACTCAGTCAGACATGAGGAAAGGACAGACCACCACAGCTCACAACCCAGGATATGACAACAGGTAAGTTCACTCACCAAGAGGTTGTGAAGACGACAGTTCACCCGGCCAGAGCATGAGGAGAATAAGTTCACTCTGCAAGAGCTCTGGGACCTGTTCAATCAGCCAGACATGAGGAAAAGACAGACCACCACAGCTCACCAACCAGAATATGACGACAGTTAAGTTCACTCACCAAGAGCTTATGAAGACGACACTTCACCCGCCCAGAGCATGAGGAGAATAAGTTCACTCTGCAAGAGCTCTGGGACATGTTCACTCAGCCAGACATGAGGAAAGGACAGACCACCACAGCTCACCAGCCAGAATATGACCACAGGTAAGTTCACTCACCAAGAGCTTATGAAGACGACAGTTCACCCAGCCAGAGCATGAGGAGAATAAGTTCACTCTGCAAGAGCTCTGGGACCTGTTCACTCAGACAGACATGAGGAAAGGTCTGTTCACCACAGCTCACTAGCCAGGATGTGAGGACAGGTAAGTTAACTCACCAAGAGCATGAGAAGAAGACCGTTCACCCGGCCAGAGCATGAGGAGAATAAGTTCATTCTGCAAGAGCTCTGGGAAAAATTCACTCAGCCATACATGAGGAGAGGACAGTTCACCACAGCTCACTAGCCAGGCCATGACAATCTAGTTCACTCTCCAAGAACATTAGAGGAAGACAGTTCACCTGGCCAGAGCATGAGGAGAATCAGTTCACTCTGTAAGCCTCTGGGAACAGTTCACTATGTCAGACATGAGCAGAGGAAAGTTCACCACAGCTCACTAGCCAGGCGATGACAAGCTAATTCACTCAACAAGAACATGAGAGGAAGACAGTTCACCGGGCTAGAGCATGAGGAGAATCAGTTCACTCTGCAAGAGCTCTGGAACAATTCACTCATCCAAATAGAGGAGAGGACAGTTCACCACAGATCACTAGCAAGCCCATGAGGACAGGATAGTTAGCTCAGCAAGAGCATGAGAAGAAGTGAGTTCACTGGGCCAGAGCGTGAGGAGAATCAGTTCACTCTGCAAGAGCTCTGCGTACAGTTCACTCGACCAGAGCATAAGGATAGTACAGATCACCACAGCTCACTACCCATGCCATGACAAGCTAGTTCACTCACCACGAACATGAGAGGAAGACACTTCACTCGGCCAGAGCATGAGGAGAATCAGTTCACTCTGCAAGAGCTCTGCATACAGTTCACTCGACCAGAGCATAAGGATAGTACAGATCACCACAGCTCACTACCCAAGCCATGACAAGCTAGTTCACTCACCACGAACATGAGAGGAAGACACTTCACTCGGCCAGAGCATGAGGAGAATCAGTTCACTCTGCAAGAGCTCTGCATACAGTTCACTCGACCAGAGCATAAGGATAGTACAGATCACCACAGCTCACTAGCCAAGCCATGACAAGCTAGTTCACTCACCACGAACATGAGAGGAAGACACTTCACTCGGCCAGAGCGTGAGGAGAATCAGTTCACTCTGCAAGAGCCCTGCATACAGTTCACTCGACCAGAGCATAAGGATAGTACAGATCACCACAGCTCACTAGCCAAGCCATGACAAGCTAGTTCACTCACCACGAACATGAGAGGAAGACACTTCACTCGGTCAGAGCATGAGGAGAATCAGTTCACTCTGCAAGAATTCTGGGAACTATTCACTCAGCCAGACATGAGGAGGGGACAGTTCACTACAGCTCAGCAGCCACGCCATGAGGAGAGGCTCTTTAACTCACCAAGAGCATGAGAAGAAGTCAGTTCAGTGGGCCAGAGCGTGAGGAGAATCAGTTCACTCTGCAAGAGCTCTGGAACAATTACCACAGCCAGACATGGGGAGAGTACAGTTAACCACTGCTCACAAGCCAGGCCATGAGGACAGGCTCTTTAACTCACCAAGAGCATGAGAAGAAAACAGTTCACCCGGCCAGAGCATGAGGAGAATCAGTTCACTCTGCAAGAGCTCTGGGAACATTTTACTCAGGCAGACATGAGGAGAGGACACCTCACTGCAGCTCACTAGCCAGGCCATGACAAGCTAGTTCACTCACCAAGAACTTGAGAGGAAGACACTTCACTCGGCCAGAGCATGAGGAGAATCAGTTCACTCTGCAAGAGCTCTGGGAACAATTCACTCAGCCAAATATGAGGAGAGGACAGTTCACCACAGATCACTAGCAAGCCCATGAGGACAGTATAGTTAACTCACCAAGAGCATGAGAAGAAGTCAGTTCACTGGGCCAGAGCGTGAGGAGAATTAGTTCACTCTGCAAGAGCTCTGTGAACAGTTCACTCGACCAGAGCATGAGGAGAGTACAGATCACCGCAACTTACTACCCAGGCCATGACAAGCTAGTTCACTCACCAAGAACATGAGGGGAAGACAGTTCACCCTGCCAGAGCATGAAGAGAATCAGTTCACTCTGCAAGAGCTCTGGGAACAATTCACTCAGACAGACATGACGGAGGACAGTTCACCACAGCACACTAGCCAGGCCATGACAAGCTAGTTCACTCACCAAGAAGATGAGAGGAAGACACTTCACTCGGCCAGAGCATGACGAGAATGAGTTCACTCTGCAAGAGCTCTGGGAAGTATTCACTCAGCCAGACATGAGTAGAGGACAGCTCACTAGTCAGGCCATGACAAGCTAGTTCACTCTCCAAGAACATGAGAGGAGGACACTTCACTCGGCCAGAGCATGAGGAGAATCAGTTCACTCTGCAAGAGCTCTGGGAACTATTCACTCAACCAGACATGAGGAGAGGACAGTTTACAACAACTCACTAGCCAGTCCATGAGGTCAGGCTAGTTTACCCACCAAGAGCATGAGAAGAAGACAGTTCACTGGGCCAGAGCATGAGGAGAATCAGTTCACTCTGCAAGAGCTCTGGGAACAATTCACTCAGCCAGTCATGCGGAGAGTACAGTTCACCACAGCTCACTAGCCAGGCCATGAGGACAGCATAGTTAACAAGAGCATGAGAAGAAGACAGTTCACTGGGCCAGAGCGTGAGGAGAATCAGTTCACTCTGCAAGAGCTCTGGAAACAATTCACTCAGCCA